>NW_026988430.1:5020000-5645000 GCF_030222135.1 Aotus nancymaae | reverse complement strand
AGGCCAAGCAAGTGAGGACCAGCTGATGGCGGGGAGCATGGCACTGCAGATACGGATGGTTCCCCCATGCAGCTGATGGGGAGAGCATGGCACCGCAGATACGGATGGTTCCCCCGTGCAGCTGATGGGGGGAGCATGGCACCGCAGATACGGATGGTTCCGCCATGCACGTGATGGGGGGGAGCCTGGCACTGCAGATACGGATGGTTCCGCCATGCAGGTGATGGAGGGGGCCTGGCACTGCGGATACGGATGGTTCCCTCGTGCAGGTGCCGGAAACAAGGGGCTTCCTTGGGTCCAGGTCTGCCTGTGATGATTACCAGGTTGGTTTCTGCTTATGCCGACAGTCACAGGGCCCAATCCCGCCCGTCTCTGTACAGCTTGTTGTCTTAGGCTCTTAGATGTGATCCTGGGGGCATCTGTTCCTAGGGGAAGCTGCCGAGTGCTCCTCAGCAGCCAGGCGGGGTCTCTGTGTCCTTGCCCTGCTGTCCTGGGCCCCACAGGCACTGACTGACTTGAAAGAGACTGCAGCCATGGTCATGAGAAAGGCCCCTTAGAGGAGGCTCTGGGAGAGCCCCAGCACTGAGCCGGAAGTGGGTAGAGGAGGCCCTGGCGAGCCCCCATGCTGAGCCAGAAGTGGGTGGAGGGAGCCCTGGGAGAGCCTCGGCCCTGAGGCAGAAGTGGGTGGAGGCGGCCCTGGGAGAGCCCCAGCGCTGAGCTGGACGGGGGATGGGGCCTGCTTTGCCTCCTCGGCTTCTCCTCCCTTCCCCGTCCTCCGCAGCTGCTTCTCCTCCATGAACCCACTCGGCCTCCCACTCGGGGTACCCGCATGCCTGCGCTGGGCCTCGTCATGGCGGCAGGGGCTGGTTCACCGCAGTGCTCATGATTGCGCGATTGCAGAAGCACCGCAGCTCTGAGGAGGAGACCTTGCCAGAGGGATTTTGAGACGGGCGTGTGGTGAAGCAGAGGTGCCCTTTGCGGCCAGCTGGCCTTGTGGCGGGCCCGGCCCCGTTCCCATTTGCGCTGCTGCTCGAGACCAGCCCCGGAGCCTCAGGGATGGACACGTGGTGGACCCCGGCCTCCGGGAGAGAACATGCAGCCGCGAGGACGGGGCTGGAAATGCCCGGGGCTCCTGTGCGGCGGCAGACACGCGACGACTCAGGAGCGCTGTCAGCACTGGGCATCTGGAAGCCTTGGGAGAGCCAGCTGCTTGCGCGCGTGCGTGATGGGGCAGTGCGTGCGTGATGGGTCAGTGTGTGTGTGCATGCGTGTGTGTGTGATGGGGCAGTGCGTGTGTGATGTTGCGGCAGTGTGTGCGTGTGTGTGTGATGGGGCAGTGCGTGCGTGATGGGGCAGTGTGTGTGCATGCGTGTGTGTGTGATGGGGCAGTGCACGTGTGATTTTGGGGCAGTGTGTGTGTGCATGTGTGTGTGTGTGATGGGGCAGTGCATGCATGATGGGGCAGTGTGTGCATGTGTGTGTGAGATGGGGCAGTGCGTGCGTGATGTTGGGGCAGTGTGTGTGCATGCGTGTGTGTGTGATGGGGCAGTGCATGCGTGATGGGGCAGTGTGTGCATGCATGTGTGAGATGGGGCAGTGCGCACGTGATGTTGGGGCAGTGTGTGTGTGCGTGCGTGTGTGATGGGGCAGTGTGTGTGTGCATTCGTGTGTGTGATGGGGCAACACGTGCGTGACGTTGGGGCAGTGTGTGTGCATGCATGTTTGATGTGGCAGTGTGTGCGTCATGTTCGGGCAGTGTGTGTGTGTGTGTTTGCATGAATGATGGGGCAGTGTGTGTGTGCTTGCGTGCATGATGTTGGGGCAGTGTGTGTGTGCATGCGTGTGTGATGGGGCAGTGTGTGCGTCATGTCGGGGAAGTGTGTGTGTGCTTGCATGCATGATGGGGCAGTGTGTGTGTGCGTGTGTGTGATGGGGCAGTGCGTGTGTGATGGGACTGTGTGTGCATACGTGTGTGTGTGTGATGGGGCAGCGTGTGTGTGCATGCGCGTGATGGGGCAGTGCGTGCGTGATGGGGCAGTGTGTTTGCGCGTGTGTGTGATGGGGCAGTGCATGCGTCATGGGGTGGTGTGTTCGCGCGTGTGTGTGATGGGACAGTGCGTGCATGATGTTGGGGCAGTGTGTGTGCGTGCGTGTGTGTGATGAGGCAGTGTGTGCATGCGTGTGTGTGATAGGGCAACGCGTGCGTGACGTTGGGGCAGTGTGTGCATGCATGTTTGATGTGGCAGTGTGTGCGTCATGTTCGGGCAGTGTGTATGTGTGTTTGCATGAGTGATGGGGCAGTGTGTGTGTGCTTGCGTGCGTGATGTTGGGGCAGTGTGTGTGTGCGTGTGTGATGGGGCAGTGTGCGTGATGTTGGGTCAGTGTGTGTGTGCATGCGTGTGTGATAGGGCAGTGTGTGCGTCATGTTGGGGAAGTGTGTGTGTGCTTGCGTGCATGGTGGGGCAGTGTGTGTGCGTGTGTGTGATGGGGCAGTGCGTGCGTGATGGGACAGTGTGTGTGCATGCGTGTGTGTGTGTGATGGGGCAGCGTGTGTGCACATGCATGTGATGGGGCAGTGCGTGCGTGATGGGGCAGTTTGCGCGTGTGTGTGATGGGGCAGTGCGTGCGTGATGTTGGGGCAGTGTGTGTACATGTGTGTGTGTGATGGGGCAGTGCATCCGTGATGGGGCAGTGTGTGTGTGCATGTGTGTGTGATGGGGCAATGCGTGCGTGATGGGGCAGTGTGTGTGTGTGTGCGCGTGTGTGATGGGGCAGTGTGTGCGTGATGTTGGGGCACTGTGTGTGTGTGTGTGTGATGGGGCGTGTGTGTGTGTGTGTTATCTGGCAGTGAGCGTATCTGAAAAGCCCCAGGGAGAGCCAGCTGTGTGTGTTTGTGTGTGTGTGCGCGTGCATGTGTGTGTTGTCCAGCACTGAGCATTTCTGAAAAGCTCTGGGGAGAGCCAGCTGCGTGTGCGTGTGTTCGTGTGTGATGTCGGAGCAGTGACCATCCTTGAGGACCTGCCCCCGACACAGCCGCCTTCGTCTCCGAGGTGTGAACGTAATGGACGCGTTGACTCCTCTCGAAGGCAGCCCCGCCGCAAGCCCGCTGTGACGGTTGCCGCAGTGGGGTATGAAACACAAGGGCCGTATTTCTGGTACCTCAGCACCCCCCACGAAGGAAAATGTCAGTGGAGCAAATTGCCGATCGAATACTTTGGAATATGTAAATACTAAATTGCTCTGGCTTTCACGTAAAATTCAGACTTGGGCAGCCGGAGAGGAGAGGCGTCTGGAACGTGCTGGGGGCTGGGCGGGGAGCGGCTGCCAGTGGAGAGACAGAGATGCCTGAAGACTGGGGCTGAGGCCGGCTCTGTGGGCTGTGGTTGGGGTTGTCGTCTTGCTGGAGGAGAAGCTATGGGGAGTGGGGTAGAAAGAGCAGGGAGGCGGAAAAGCCATGTGCAGCTGTGACCATGGGGTTTTCTCTGAGTTTTCATTGAAGGCTTTTTGGTTGGGGTTACGTGTGGTTTGCAGGCAAGCTTTCTGTGACTCTTCTTCCCCAGCCCTGGGGAAGGGAGCGAGGAGAGCTGGGATGCACACGGTGGGGGCTGCAGTCAGCCGGCCGCCTCCTCCAAGTCTCCTGTGCAGCAGCCTCGGTCTCCTCCCTGCACTGGCCCTGTGCTTACCATGGCCGGCCAAGGACTCCTCTCCTTGGTGACTTTGTGCTCCTGTGCGGCCATAGCAGGTCCACTGCATGGTCGCTGCTCCACCTCTGTTCCGGGTTTGAGCCCCTGCCACTGGGGACAGTCTCCTGTGCCTTTGGGGTCTCTCTAGGAGGCTGGCAGTGATCAATTCCTCTGAAGTGACAAGACCCTGTGCTAGGTTCTTTATTATTTATTTTTGAGACAGAGTCTTGCTCTGTCACCCAGGCTAGGGTGCAGTGGTGCAATCTTGGCTCACTGCAGTCTCCACCTCCCGGGTTCAAGCGATTCTCCTGCGTCAGCCTCCCGAGTAGCTGGGATTACAGGCATGTGCCACCACACCTGGCTAACATTTGTATTTTTAGTAGAGATGGGGTTTCACCAGACTGGCCTGTTGAACCTGTTGACCAGGCTGGTCTCGAACTCCTGACCTCAGATGATCCGTTCACCTCAGTCTCCCAAACTATGTAAGTTCTTTAAACGGGTGAACTCACTGATCTTTCCGTAATGGAGTAAGGTAGAAACTACAGCACCTTTATCAGGTCACAGCTGAGGCTCATGAGGCCCCGAAAAGCAAAGGTGACGGGTGACAGGCAGACCTGAGGGAGTTCCGTGGCTGCCCCTGGCCAGACCAGGATTCTCCCCAGGCTTTGATGGTAGACTTGGACTCTTCATTGTGAGCCTGTCCCGGGTCTTCCATGTGCTCCACTGCTGTGGGTGGGACCCTGGGCTGGACCTGCCCCTCCTGCCAGGCAGGGCCTGCCTCCCCCAGGTCAGCAGCCTCACACCCTCTCTCCCTTGCAGTCATCCCCACAGACCCGCTCCTCCTGCCAGGCAGGGCCTGCCTCACTGAGGCCGGTGGCCACACACCCTCTCTCCCTCACAGGCATCCCCACGCTCATCGTGCTGGACCCACAGGGCGAGGTGATCACGCGGCAGGGGCGGGTGGAGGTGCTGAATGACGAGGACTGCCGCGAGTTCCCCTGGCACCCCAAGCCCGTGCTGGAGCTCTCCGACTCCAACGCTGCCCAGCTCAATGAGGGTCCCTGCCTTGTCCTCTTTGTAGGTATGAAGCTTCCAGGGTGTGGGGACCTGGGCAGGGGGTGGGGGGACGGGGCAGGAGGGGCATTGCTTGGGAGGAGCTTTGTCCCTGCAGCTTGTCTCTGTCAGGAGCAGTGTGGCTGGGCCTTTGTCTCTCCGGGAGCCTTGCTTTTGACCCCAATGATTTATTCATGGTGGCCCCTGTGGGAGCTGCGGGTGCACTTTTCCTCCTAGCTGCTCCCCAGCTGCCATCTGGGTGGAACAGGTCAGGTCTAGAGGATGCCCTCGGGGCCCCATGCACAGACCCATTGTTGGAAACAGGCCGGCTGCACACACAGCAGCTGCAGGGGGCTGGACCCCTCTGGCTGAGGCTCCCCATGGCTGTGGCTGCTGATCCTCTGTGCTCTGATGAGCCGCTCCCTCCCAGCTCCTTTTTCCTCGATGGCACCTCCCAGTCTCCCATCTCACCCATTGTGTGCTTAGCGGGTAATGGCCCAGCCTGGCCAGGAGGGCACAGGAGTGTTCATGCCAGGCTCCCGGTAGTGTGGTGGGATGACCCTCGTTCCTTTTGCAAGACCTGGCCTCTGCCTTGGACTTGCTCCAACTCAAAATTACTGTACGAGGCCAGGTGCGGTGCCTCACGCCTGTAATCCCAGCACTTTGGGAGGCCGAGGCAGGAGGATCACCTGAGGTCAGGGGTTCAAGACCAGCCCGGCCAACATGGTGAAACCCCATCTCTACTAAAAATACAAAAAAATTAGTCAAGTGTAGTGGTGGGTGCTTATAATCCCAGTTACTCAGGAGGCAGGAGAATCACTTGAACCTGGGAGGTGGAGGCTGCATTGAGCCGAGATCTTGCCATTGCACTCCAGCCTGGGCAACAGAGTGAGACTCCGTCTAAAAACAAAACTAAACAGCCTCTGAGCAGACCAGAGCCCTCACTCCGTCACCACCAGTTTTTTCCACCATTTTCACTGGGAAGCCGGAGGTCTGAGGTCCTGGCTTCTCATTCTGTGACTGAGAGAAATGCTAGCAGGGCCTCAGGTCCTGGCTTGAGGATGCTCAGCTTCCCCGTGCGTTTGTGAGGAATCCAGGAGAAAGGACTGTGTGTCAGGGGCACTAGTGCTACTCACTGGGGTGGGTTCCTCGGGTGAGCCTGGTGCAGGAGAGCGCTGTGTGCGAGCTTCGCTGCTGGGACGTGGGGAGGATGCTGTCTGCGAGCTTCGCTGCTGGGACATACGTGCTATGTGCGAGCTTTGCTGCTGGGACACGGGGAGGGCGCTGTGTGTGTGCTTTGCGGCTGGGACGTGTGCAGACATACCTGCACCTACCGGAAGCAGGATTGGTGGTGTTGGGGAAGTCCATCTCCATTTTGGGGCTGCGCACGTGGGCGTTGTTGCAGCTCAGGCCCACTCGGCGGGCACTGCTCTATTTGACAAGCCAGCATTTCTTCCCGTCTTTTTTTCCCCTGACCCCCATCATAGATTCTGAGGATGACGGAGAGTCCGAGGCAGCCAAGCAGCTGATTCAGCCAATAGCAGAGAAAATCATTGCCAAGTACAAAGCCAAAGAGGAGGAGGCGCCGCTTCTGTTCTTTGTAGCCGGGGAGGTGAGTGTGGAGGGAGGCTCGGCCCCCAGGGCTGACTTCAATTCTGAGTTTTGGAGCCTGGGAGGTGAGTGCATAGCTGGGGAGGTGAGTGTGGAGTGAGGCTCGGCCCCCAGGGCTGGCTCCGCTTCTGTGTTTTGGAGCCTGGGAGGTGAGTGTGGAGCTGGGGAGGTGAGTGTGGAGGGAGGCTCGGCCCCCAGGGCTGGCTCCCAGGGCTGCCTGAAAGGACCCCAGGGTCAGGGTGGTCTGTGCTTCTGAGAGAGCCCACAGACAAATGTGGCAAGAAAAAGGGGTCATTCACCCTGGAAAACCGTTTCCTACCCTGCGGCTTCCTTTTCCCATCCTTCTCGCCCGCTCTGCTTGGAGCCCTCCCCGCAGGGGCTGCTTCCCACCTGCGCTGCTGGGGAGGGCGCCATGGCCGCAGTGTGATCCACACCCCTCCCTCGGTACTGGTCACAGCCAGGCCCCTGAGGCTTCACAGGATGCTGGACTAGGGCCTCCATCCAGGCTGCAGAGCTGGCCCATCTCACCATAGGGATCTGGCTACAGCCACCACTCACCCCTGCGATCACCCCGCCAACTCTGTGAGCACTGAGGCTGGAAACAGCTGCCATTCCCTATCTTTCACCCAGGCTGCCCCTTTGAGGGCTCCAGTGGGGCTGGACCAGGCAGGAGGTGTTTCACAGGGTGAGAAAGTGGGTCCACCTGCAGGTGCCCCGTTATCCAGGGCCTGGGACCCTAACCCTGCACCCTGCAGACAGGGTGTCTCTGCGACTCAACCAGCTCAGCACAGGAGCTTCAGCTCCTCCAGCCTGGGAGCCTCCTCCACGCATGCTTTGCCGCCTCCCACCCCACCCCACCCCACCCTACCCGACAACAGACACTTCTGGAGGCTGCTCCTGCCCCCTTCCCTCCATCCATCCATCGGTACCTCCAGTTGGTCAGAGCCCTGGTTTAATTTCACACTGTGTTTGGATCCCAGAAGAGGCTGAGGAGACACCAGACACCCGGAGCCACCCATTTATCACCTCCACAGTAGCCGGCCCTGCCCAGCCCCAGGCCCCTCCCAGGCGGCTCCAGTCACTTGCTCAACCATGCTCACTCGGGCTGGAGGGGAACAGAGAGGCTCACAGGCCCTGCCTTCGGTCCACACCAGCCTCTGCGCACAAAGCCCAGCCCGGGGGAGGCTGTGCCCTGTGTAATCAACTCTAACCCTGCAGAGTGGCTCTGCACAACAGCCAGGGCTGGGTGCAGGCTGGGCAGCCTTTAGAGGTGTGTCTGGAAAGAGCACGTGCAGGTGTTCTGTAACCCAGGCACAGAGCACATGCTTCTCCCAGGCTGTCTCTTTGCTCCTGCCTTCTGGTTGGGAACAGAGTTGTCCTCCTGTTTCACAGGGGAGGGGGACACGGTTCAGGGCGGGTGAGGGGCAGCTCCAGGGCTGTGTGCTGGGAGGAAGGTTCAGGGCAGGTGACGGGTGGTTCAGGGCTGTGTGCTGGGAGACAAGGTTCAGGACGGGTGAGGGGCTGCTGTGTGCTGCTCCTGCCTAGCTGGGCTGGGAGTGCTGCCGTTCATGGACCTCTCAGTCAGCCCGTGTTGGGAGCCATCATTAAATCCGTTTCACAGGGGATGAGACCTGGGCCTGGAGAAGGAAGTGACTTGCCAGAGTCATGGGGTAGGCAGAGAACAGAGAGGCCAATGGGACTCCGGGAGGCCTCGAGAGTGGCAGGAAGCCTCTGTTGTGACCGAGTGAGTTAGATGCAAAGCACCACACTCTGAGTTCCAAATTAAGAGTTGTTTGTCAGCGACTGAGAGACGGCTAACACTCAAAATTCTCTTGGCCCCGAGGAAGGGGCTTGATTCCCCTTTCTACCTTGATGTAGGTAGGGGAGGGGGAGCCTAGCTGAAGTGGAATTGTACAGAAGCAGAAAAGCGGGATAGATAAGGAGGCTGGTAATCAGGGGCAGGAGGTTCCCAGCATTGTTGGTTGCTAAGGGTATTTCCTTACAGTCATCAAGGGGGGGGTAGCAGGGAGAACTTTCCATACACTCAATCCCCAAGGAGGGTATTCAGAGTAGCAGGTAGACTTGCCAAGCAGGGCATGGTTACAGGAGCTGTGAGCAGTGTGAACCACTCTCAACGGTTCAGAGCTTTGAGTGCAGTGGTTACAGGTGCTGTGAACAGTGTGAACCACTCTCAACGGTTCAGAGCTTTGAGTGCAGTGGTTACAGGTGCTGTGAACAGTGTGAACCATCTCAACGGTTCAGAGCTTTGAGTGCCGTGGTTACAGGAGCTGTGAGCAGTGTGAACCACTCTCAACGGTTCAGAGCTTTGAGTGCAGTGGTTACAGGTGCTGTGAACAGTGTGAACCACTCTTAATGGTTCAGAGCTTTGAGTGCAGTGGTTACAGGTGCTGTGAACCGTGAGAACCACTCTCAACGGTTCAGAGCTTTGAGTGCAGTGGTTACAGGTGTGAACAGTGTGAACCACCTCAACGGTTCAGAGCTTTGAGTGCAGTGGTTACAGGTGCTGTGAACAGTGTGAACCACTCTTAATGGTTCAGAGCTTTGAGTGCAGTGGTTACAGGTGCTGTGAACAGTGTGAACCACTCTTAATGGTTCAGAGCTTTGAGTGCAGTGGTTACAGGTGCTGTGAACAGTGTGAACCACCTCAACAGTTCAGAGCTTTGAGTGCAGTGGTTACAGGTGCTGTGAACAGTGTGAACCACTCTTAATGGTTCAGAGCTTTGAGTGCAGTGGTTACAGGAGCTGTGAGCAGTGTGAACCATCTCAACGGTTCAGAGCTTTGAGTCCTGTGGTTACAGGTGCTGTGAACAGTGTGAACCATCTCAACGGTTCAGAGCTTTGAGTGCAGTGGTTACAGGAGCTGTGAACAGTGTGAACCACTCTCAACGGTTCAGAGCTTTGAGTGCAGTGGTTACAGGTGCTGTGAGCAGTGTGAACCACTCTCAACGGTTCAGAGCTTTGAGTGCAGTGGTTACAGGAGCTGTGAGCAGTGTGAACCATCTCAACGGTTCAGAGCTTTGAGTGCAGTGGTTACAGGTGCTGTGAACAGTGAGAACCACTCTCAACGGTTCAGAGTTTTCAGTGCAGTGGTTACAGGTGCTGTGAACAGTGTGAATCACTCTTCACGGTTCAGAGTTTTGAGTGCAGCCTGACCCAGTAAAGCACCTGGGGGGGCCGAGGCACGGAGGGAGAAGCTAAGATGGAGTCAGTCAGGCTAGCAGAAGCTAGGTTATTACACCTCGAGGGCCAGTGCACCAGACGGGAAGAGATGCCTGTGTCCTCTCTCCCCTGCCCGAGGACCCCACGTGGCCGCCGTTCTTCCTGCGCTTCACCTGGGCTTGTGGCCTTGGTGGCATTCCTAGTCCCATTCTCTGTCATGTTGAGAAGCAAGGCAGCATGGAAGAGGGGTAGGCACAGCAGGCAGGTGTCCACAGAGCCCTGCTGAGCCCAGAATTCCAGCCCTGGGTTACCAGGGTGAAGGGCACCCACTGATCCCATCTCAATCCCATCCCGGTGGCAGGCAGATGTCAGCCCTTACAAAATCTTCGTAGCATTAAAATCCGCCTCTGTGGCCTGGCACGGCGGCTCACCCTGTCATCCCAGCAGTTTGGGAGGCTGAGGTGGGCTCATCACCTGAAGTCAGGAGTTCGAGACCAGCCTGGCCAACATGGAGAAACCCCGTCTCTACTAAAAATACAAGGAGTAGTTGGGCATGGTGGCGGGTGCCTGTAATCCCAGCTACTCGGGAGGCTGAGGCAGGAGAATTGCTTGCACCTGGGAGGTGGAGGCTGCAGTGAGCCGAGATTGTGCCATTGCACTCCACCTTCCTGTGGTTTGCTGCAGGGAGCCGAGAGGGAGGCAGCAGAGTGCTTGGCTTGGTCTGGGCCTCCCAGTGGGACTTAGATGGATGTGTTTGTCAGGTGCCCATGCTCTTTTATTGGCCCACATGGAGGCCTGAACTGGGTAAACAGTGAAGAGGTGCTGAGTGGTCCCACAGTGCTGGGAAGTGTTTGCTGCCTCCACAGTGGGGTGAGGGACAGACCCTCACTAACAGCTAAGGATTTGCCTTTGAGAAGGGATTGTGCTTGTCTCAGAAACTGGTGAATTGTATTCCTCCTGCTCCCCACCGTGGAAGGTCAGGAATACCCCCAAGCCTTTTCTCTACAGGAGGGCTCAGGTGTTTCATTCCCTTGAGAGTATTTACATTTGCAGTGAAACAACCCCAGGGTGGGTTTCCAACTCCATTTTCTGTTACCCACCAGTGAAAGTCCACAGTGCAAAGAGTGATCTCAGATGGCAGCTCTGGCTGGGTGCAGTGGCTCACGCCTGTAATCCCAGGACTTTCAGAGGCTGAGGTGGGTAGATTGCTTGAGCCTAGGAGTTTGAGACCAGCCTGGGCAACATGGCGAAACCCCCCTCTCCAACATATGCAAAAACTAGCCAGGCATGGTGGTGCATGAATGTAGTCCCAGCTACTTGGGAGGATCGCTTGAGCCCAGGAGGTGAGGCTACAGTGAGCTATGATCGCGCCACTGCACTCGAGCCTGGGCGACAGAATGAAACTCTGTCTCCCAAAAAAAAAGAAAACAAGGTAGCTCCGTTACAAATCCTCTCTCCTTGGATTTCTGTGTTTGCCTTTCTATGTGCATGAGGCTGTACCTGGTGTTAGGGAAATTGCCCTGGACAGCTGCTGGGCATGTAGGATAAGTGCCAGCTTCCTTCTCAGAGAAGTACAGGGAGGCAGTGTAAACCTGCATGGCGCTTCAGCAGCCCTGTCTTCTGAACTGGCTGGCTCTGCGGCTCTGGTCCCTCCTGAAACCACAGGGTGGAGGTTGGAGGACACCGAGCTGTTTCTGTTTAAAAACATTCCAGAGCTGAAGTCCAGATTGACCTCAGATAACCCACAGTGGGGCTGCAAATCATTGATTACAAAAATAAACCATCAGAAGCTATAACATTTCTAGGCTGGGCATGGTGGCTCAACGTCTGTCATCCCAGCACTTTGGGAGGCCAAGGTGGGGGGATCACCTGAGGTCAGGAGTTCAAGACCAGCCTGGCCAACATGCCGAAATCCTGTGTCTACTAAAAATACAGAAATTAGCTGGGTATGGTGATGGCCGCCTGTAATCCCAGCTACTTGGGAGGCTGAGGCAGGAGAACTGCTTGAATTTGGAAGGCAGAGGTTTCAGTGACCTGAGATCGCACCACTGCACTCCAGCCTGGGCAACAGAGCGAGACCCCATCTCAAAAAAAAAGGATGTGACATTTCCAAAATGCTTAGGATGTGTTAAAATGGCATTGATGCTAATAAATATGTAAATAACTAAATGCAGATGACTTACCTAGTGGTGTGCGGGGCGGATGCACAGAGGGAATTTTACAAAGCAGCCCCTTCCTCCCAGAGGCAGGGCAGGTCTCCGGTTCCCATGCTGGGCCCCCCTTTCCTCAGGAAAGCCTGCGCTTCAGGGTGAGGGAGCTGCCATGCCTGGGGAGCCGGGCAAGGGACATCTCCACCTCCTTTCTTTAAAGCTTGTTGGTTTTATCTCCCTCCCGCTGACCTCAGGACGACATGACTGACTCCCTGCGAGACTACACCAACCTGCCCGAGGCCGCCCCTTTGCTCACCATCCTGGACATGTCAGCCCGGGCCAAGTACGTGATGGACGTGGAGGAGATCACCCCCGCCATCGTGGAGGCCTTTGTGAATGACTTCCTAGCAGAGAAGCTCAAGCCTGAGCCCATCTAGTGTGGCTGCAGCCTCCCGAGACATTATTTAAAACTCCGCCTTCTCCTCCTCCTCCCCTCCTTCCCTCCGCCCTTGGACCTACCCAGCGTGTCCCAAATCACACAACCCAAGTGTCCAACCTCTCTGTGGTGCCTTGTCTCTGCATTAAACTCCTCAGCAGCACCCCGGGGTGCAGAATCCAGCAGCAGCAGAATCTGCCATGTTAGGAGGCTCCCGTGTTTGGGAGCATGGGATGGCCCAGCCCAGCCAGAGCAGGGATGGCATCACTCTCGCAAAGTCACTAGTGTTTGGTGAAGGCTCTGCCGGGGTCTTCCGGGGCAGAGTGAGCGTGGAGGGCCAGTGGCCCAGGGCTCGGGAGCTGACTGTGGCACCGGCACGTACACGCAGCCCTGGACAGCCAGAGGGGAACCACCGGGTGACACCTGCGTGAGGGGAGCCGAGAAAGAGCCTGGGTCTCGGTGGCCTCAGTTTAGAGCTTGGACGAGAACATCCTTTTCCGAGTGACACAGTCTTTCCAGGTCTGCAGGAAAGCAGCAGCCCATCCATGTGTTTCCAGGCAGGGCATCTCCAAATGTGGAAAGAAGCTTGTGGAGTTTTTTGGGGTGAGAAAAAAGTGTAGCTAAGGTAATGGTTCATATAGTAACGGCTTGTTTTTATGGAGCTCCCACTTCGTGATGAGAGCTTCTTACTCCTTATCTTTCTTGACCTTGACCTTGACCTTCCCCAAGTCTCCACCTGCTCATACAAACAGCTCCTACCATCTTGAAATTTTGTTGACAAATCCCTCTCCTTGGACATCTTCCCAGGAAACTTAGCCCAGAGTTCTTAGAGGAGCACCTCGGAACCAGCACAGGCCTCTGACTCCACCCAGCTCAGTGTCTGAGGCCACTGATCTCTGCTGAGGTACCCATGCCCACGTTCCATTACCCCGTCATTCCCTTTTTTTTTTGAGACGGAGTCTTGCTCTGTTGCCCAGGCTGGAGTGCAATGGTGCAATCTCGGCTCACTGTAATCTCCGCCCCCAAGGTTCAAGCGATTCTCCTGCCTCAGCCTCACTCATAGCTGGGATTACGGGCATGTAATATGCCCAGCTAATTTTTGCATTTTTAGTAGAGACGGGGTTTCACCATGTTAGGCTGGTCTGGAACTCCTGACCTCAAGTGATCTACTCATCTGGGCCTCCCAAAGTGCTGGGATTATAGGCGTGAGCCACCGTGCCCGGCCCCCTTTTCTTTTCTAAGCAGAACTACAAAGATGAGAAATTACCAGAAGCCTCACATTTTCCTGAGTGCCAGCAGGAGCTGTGCCCTAGGGTGGAGCAAGGGTGGAGGGCGTGGCAGCCGCCAGTGGACCTCGAGGCCCAGGTAGCTTGCCGGCCTCTTACGGGGGCTGACCTGACACTGAGAGAGAAACAGCAACTCTGTTCTCAGGACTGGGGATGGATGGCTTTGGCCTCAGTCAGGTGTCGGGGACTTGAAACAACTCTGGGCGTTACCCTTGGCTCCACTCAGGACTGCCAACCAAGACCGTTTATTTGGAAAATCCAGCCCCCACCCCCGAATGAGCTGTTGACACTTGTTCCTTGCTGAATTGGATTGTTGATTTGTAGTTGAGAGGTATAAAGTTAGTTGGCAGTTAGACTTGTGATGTGCTGTTGCTGGCCTGAAATGCGATCGCTCAGTAGGAAATAAAGCAGGCATCTCTGGGCCTTTTCCACCACCGGGTCTTTCCTGTCCTTAGTAGCAAAAGGCTTTTTCGCTTGTGCTGTGCTCTGTCGGGTGGGCGGTGGAGGGCGGGGCGTAGAGAGCCTCCCGTCGGATACCTGGGGACTGTGTATGGGAAGTTCTGAGACCCGCATGATGTAGCTGGTCGTCCGTCGAAGCTTCTTGGTGTCCAGCAGCCATGAAGCTCACTTGGATCACAGGGCCAGGCGCAGATCCCTCCTGGAGCTCTGGCCACCATCTCTGCTGGTTGGACTTGGCCCTGGACGAAGGGTGAATCCTTAGGTTGCATACCTCATTGTGGACATTCTTACCCATTTCCTCCCCACAGAGGCCAAGTGCTCTGAACTCTGAGAAAGCCGGCTGGGGAAACATGAGGAATCACACACTGGTCTCCTTGTGGAGAATGGGGCAAGCGTGAGAGACCCTGAAACCCAGCTCATCGCAGGGCTCGGGACTTCTCTGGGGCTCTTCCAGTGACTCCCTTAGGGGTCGGGGTGGATGAGAGTTCAAGATGAATATGGCTGACCTGAATGTGGGCGATGGCAGATTTCTGTCCACGCCCTGTATCATGATGGCCTTGGAAGAAAGGTGGGTTCTCTTAACAGCTGCTTACCTTTGGGGCAGAAGGAACAGAGTCCAGCGAGGGGTTGCTGTAAGTCATTGCAGCTGGAGTCTCGACACCAGAATTCCCCTTGCAGAGTCGATTTCTGGGTTCCTTAAGATCCGTGGGGGAGGTGTACTCCAAAGGTTCAGGTTTATACGGTGGCTACTTTGTGGGAAATCATTAGGGAAGAATTGCTTCTGAATGTTGGGGAGCGATGGTGAGGGAGATGTAAAGGTCACTGATGCAGGCAGAGTGTGTGGCGTGATAATTCCCACCGAGCAGCTCCAGAGTACCTCGAGATTCTTGTTGCTAATTGGAAGCACGTTAAACACCAGCTGTGACGGATTCAGGGGCTCCTCCAGTCAACAGGGAACCCGTGCCCTGCAGGTGGAGGCTGGGGCAGCTGTGAAAACCCACCCGAGGTGGATCACGAGGTCAAGAGATCGAGACCATCCTGGTCAACATGGTGAAACCCCGTCTCTACTAAAAATACAAAAAATTAGCTGGGCATGGTGGCGCGTGCCTGTAATCCCAGCTACTCAGGAGGCTGAGGCAGGAGAATTGCCTGAACCCAGGAGGCGGAGGTTGCGGTGAGCCGAGATCGCACCATTGCACTCCAACCTGGGTAACAAGAGCAAAACTCCGTCTCAAAAAAAAAAAAAAAAAAAAAAAACCCACCCGAGGTCCACAGTGACTTCCAGATCCCATCTGCCCATTCTCACAGCAGAGATGAGGGTTTTTTTCCTTTACTTTTTTTTTTTTTTTTTTTTGAGACGGTGGCTTGCTCTGTCGCCCAGGCTGGAGCGCAGTGGCGCAATCTTGGCTCACTGAAACGTTCACCTCCTGGGTTCAAGCAATTCTCCTGCCTCAGTCTCCCAGGTAGGTGGGACTACAGGCACGCACCACCACGCCCAGATAATTTTCATATTTTCAGTAGAGACGGAGTTTCACCATGTTGGCCAGGCTGGTCTTGAACTCCTGACCTCAGGTGATCCACCTGCCTCGTCCTCCCCAAGTGCTGGGATTACAGGCGTGAGCCACCACGCTCGGCCTGTTGTTGCTTTTTAACCCGTCTCCCAGCATTAAAAGTCTGTTTAAGAAAAAGGGTGTGTTCTCCACATTGAATTCCTAATTGGGGAAAAAAAAAAATTTTTTTAAAGGGAAAGCGTTGCTTTACATAATGATCATTTAAAAAAGAAAAGGGAAAAGCGTATGTTTGGGGCTAGCACGTCCAGCGACGAAAACCAGCTGCTTTTCCCGAGCGAGTGACTTCCTGCTGTCCCTTTCGCCCCTTGGTATGTCCTTGAAGTCACTGATCAGAGCCCAGGGAGTTGGTTCTGTGCTGGCGCCAGCCACGCTTCAGATAGTCACTTTCAGCCAGACTGTTTTTCCCTGTTGCCTAATTAAAGACACTGGAAAGCTGTTCTCCCTCCTGCTGCCTTGCTCTAGGACAGCAAACTGAATTCAGCAGCAATGCAGCTGTAGCAGGATGGGCCGGGAGCCGATCCGTGGGACCTAAGACGGGGTCGCGCCGGCGGGCTCAGGGCGAGAACCGCGATGCGTGGGAGGCATGCGTAGAAACCATGCACGCTGGGAACTGTAGCGCTGGGAGGGCGCCATTGCCGGGCCAGGCCCATGCACGCCCTTTAGGGCTGGAGCGCCACTGTCGCACACGCTGCGGGTGGCCGTGCCCGTGGGACCGGAGGTTCCGGACTGCCTCCTGCAGCTTCTCTCTGGAAGCTGCTTTGGGAGCCAAGGACTGAGCAGGGGGCCATGAGCTCAGAAGGATCTTCCTAGTTTGCCCCAAAGCAGCTGAATGAAAGAGGTGGGCACCTACCTACACCCCTCACGGCTGCTGCCAAGACAGGAGCACCTGCCCTGCTTCCTCCAGGCTGCTCAAGGGAAAATAATTTGGGAAGAAATAGCTGTTGACAGCTGCATGCTTAGTGCTGGGAATATGACATCAGGATGTTGCAGGTACGTCTACGAGGGCATGAAGACAGGTGAGTAGGCCGACTGTCATCTCTCAAGGTGTAAGTGTGTCTCACCCCTTGGTGTTTCGGAATACTTCCCAAGCCAGAGAATGTGCTGGGAGGTTTGCGTGGAACTGGTGGTTTTCTGTTAAATCAACGCATGAAAGCCTCTCTTCCCAGGTCTGTGGGCCAGTGTGCAACCCAGAGGAGGGAGAGACAGCCTCTGGTCCAGATTCCTGGGTGCTCACGCCTCACACACACGAGTAAGTCACCCACATGTGCTAGAACCAGGACACAGCAGGAGACATGACCCTAGGGCCCAGGGCCAAAAAATCAGTCTCTCTTGACCGTCCGAGGACATGGGAATCCATCCCCAGCCAGGGAAGAGCCACTCGGCAGGCTGGCTGTCAGTTGGCATGCCCCGCCCTTGGCCTCTCAGAGGAGCAGGCAGGGAGGCTGAGGCCAGACCTTGCTGCAGCCATCAGCTGGCTCCTCCCTCCCCAACCTTGTTCCCTTCCTGCATTTTTTTTTTTTTTTTGAGAAGAGTTTTACTCGTCACCCAGGCTGGAGTGCAGTGGCGCAGTCTCCGCTCACTGCAGCCTCCACCTCCTGGATTCAAGCAGTTCTCCTCCCGAGTCTCAGCCTCCTGAGTAGCTGGACTACAGGCGCTTACCACCACGCTCAGCTAATTTTTGTATTTTTAATAGATGGAGTTTCACCATGTTGACCAGGCTGGTCTCAAACTCCTGACCTTAGGTGATCCGCCTGCTTCCGCCTCCCAAAGTGCTGGGATTTACTGGTGTGAAGCCACCATAGCCGGCCCCCTTCCTGCATTCTGAGGAAGCAGGAGCCTTGGCTGTGGCCCATGCCAGCTCAGGCTGCAACTGAAAAAAGTGGCTCTTCCCTACAAAACGATCCAGGAAGCCAGATTTTGAGTGTGGTAAGAAAAGACCTGACCCCATCCATAAGGTATCTGGGATTCTCCGTCACGCTTGGCCGCCGAGTGTCACCCAAACTTCCTGAGGCTTTTGGGAGGACTTGGCTTCACCTACTGTCTCACCTGCTAGAGTGTAGCATGGCTCCTTAGTTCAGAGACGTCAATCATCCTGAGCGGTTAACCAGCTCACCCTTAACTTGGCTTCCAGCTTATTACAGGTGTGCACTCACTGCACTGATGAAAATGGGAAACACGGCAGGTGCAGTGGGAGGCCGAAGCAGGAGGATAGCTTGAGGCCAGGAGTTCAAGACCAGCCTAGACAACATGGGAAGACCCCATCTAAAAAAAAATAAGAAGAAAATAGAGGAAATACAATCGTGGAATTTTTAAGGTGGCAACATGTTTCCCTAAAAAACAAAAACAGGTGGGTCTGTCAGGCCTGCTCCTGAGGGAGAGGTGGCTTGGTCAAGGGAGCCCTGGGCCCTGCAGTGCAGCTGGTGATTTTCAGTGCAAGCCCTGGAACCTTGGATGGGGTGTGCGTCTAGGGGCTGTGTGTGGTAGAAGGGTGACAATGGGTCTAAGTGTGGCCTCGTATGGCCGGTGTGGACATATGGGGTTACTCTCAGCCGTGGGGCCAGCGGTGGAAGGTCCCAGGTGAACTGCGGGTCCCCCAGAGAGCTGTGTCTCCTCTGGACCTTACTGACCAGGGTCCCAGCCAGGAGCCTGGGCAGGGGCAAGAGAGATTGATTTCAGCACCCTCTGCCCTGGAGCAGGAACCGAAGGGCTGGCCAGTGGGCGTCCATCGTGAGCTCCAGGCGCATCTGGACGTCCGTGCTTTGCCCAGCACTGCTTTTTCAGAGGCTCCAGGCATGGAGAAAAGTTGTGCTGGGTTTTCCTGCCCCTTCCTGTTTCTGTCCTGACTTGTTCCCATGCCCTCCTGTGCTCCAGGTTCCTTCTGCTGCTGAGATCGTGTGGGGCAGTCTGGATGGGTCTCCAGCGTTTGCAGCCTGGAGCAGACAGCTTGGAAAACACTCTCTGGTGGGGGCGACTCCATCCTCATTTCCTCCCTTTTCAAGGATTTAAATCTAGGAAAACTGGAAGCCCTGCCCTTAAGCACTGGGTGGTTTTGGAGGCGTAGCCTGCCCCCTCCCGGCAGACGCCACCGCGACAGCGACGCTGCCACACAAAGGCTCAGGAGCCTGGCCAACGTCCTGACAGGGCCTCTCTCTCTCCGCCAAGCAGTGTTTTCCCTGCCAAATGTTACTTGTTTTTATTCCTGTTTACTGGAGAAATGGTCACAGAACAAATGTCGGCCTCAAAACTGAGGATTTAAGGTAGTGTTTGGGAGCCTATCACTCAGAAAGTAACAACCATCTGCTCCCCTGTATTCAGTGAAGAAAGGACATTGCCTCCCGCCTGCACCCTCCCTCACCTCCTACTAAATTATACCCATGAATACATAAAGTGAACTCAAGGCACTGCACGTAAGCCACGGACTCTAAAGCAACAGGGTGTGAATTTCTTTTCCCTCTTACACCCAGGAGGATAAAAGGGGCATAGAATAATTTGCCAGTGTTTTACATGGTTTTTCTAAACAAGGATAAGATAATATATGGTTTATTCTTTCATTGTTATTTTGTAACAAAAATCAGTGGGAGTATAAGCCAGGGAACCAATCACAGGAGATTGGTTTCAGGCTGGAAAGGTGTGAGCTTCCTTCCCGTGACTCCTGCCTGAGGTGTCTAGGGAGACTGGAGCGGATGAATTTGCGTTCTCCAGCCACTTTTCAGCCTGTCTGCATCAACGCTGCAGTGAAGCCGTGGGCTCTGCCCGGCCTTTGTGAGCAGTGGTGCGGTGGTGTGTGGTGGGCCCGGACCAGATGTTCAGGCTGCCCAGCTAGCGAGGATCCCTGCACACACCGCTCCCCCGAGACATCCCAAATCGAGCCCAACCTGCCCCTCAGCATGTGCATCATGCTTGGTCATTTGCTTCCCCGAGAGGAAGTTTTACTAGGAAGTGGGGAGAGCAGAAGGGGTGGGGGCAAGGATTCTCCTGGGCACAGCAGCAACACACTTGCCCTCCCTGAAGTGAGCAGCCGAGGAGCTACCAGAGTCCACACCATCACAGGAGCCACTGGGCGGGAGGCTGTGCAGAAATGACGCTCCGGTGCCACCTCCAGCTGCAACCATATTCTGTGTGGTCGCAAAGCAGTGCTTAGTCAGTCCCATACTCCACCCACCCCATTCCCACAGTCCCTTATAAATACAGCGATTGCCATCAGCTCTTGCCCCGACAGCCCGGCTACATCCTGGCTTAGCCCTGGTAGGTAAAGATCCAGCTTGCCCTGGTCCCCCAGAGGGGCCGAGAGAACAGCGGGGGTCTCCTGCCGTGTTGTACCGTGGTCTCTAGGCATCGGGGATGAGGCGTAGGTGAGCATCGCAGTTCACCACAGGAAGGACTAACAGGGAGCCAGGAAACAGTGACGCTTCCCAGACAAATGCTGGGTCAGGCTGCAGACTTTGAAATTCTGCAAAGTCCTCAAAAAGGTATCTATCTGCGGAGGTGCCAAGGCGATCTGACACAGCCCGTTGAACTAAGCTATTTCTACGGATATATAAACAGTGGCTCAGTGAAGGCCTGAACGATCTCAAACTGACAGACAATCTGAGCCCAGAGAAGAGCTACTGGATGCCATGTCCCCAGCCCCCAGCACCCTGGTATCCCTCAGCCACGGCCTCCTCACAGGCCAAGCGTGGCACAGGCACTGAGACACACCAACCTCACAAAGGCAACTTTTAATGTCGTCTGCTGCTCATCGTTCACTTTCCACCAACCAGTGATGAGCTGTGAGTGGCGTAGCTGAGACCTACAACTCGTGCTCGACGATCACAAACACCCATCAGCTGGTGGAGGGGACGCTTCCCTGCCCAGGAAACACCCACCGGCTGGTGGAGGGGACTCCTCCCTGCCCAGGAGGATGCCTCAGGAACTTTCCAGCCACGAAATCCTTCTTGGTGGACAATGTTTAAAAACACAGAGCCACGTGGGTCACCTATTTGTGTTGTCACCAAGGGAAAAAGATACAACCAACCTCGAGATCAGTGACGTGATGGAAGGCCTTGGGAAGAACTCTGACCTGTTCCATCCGAGGAAGTTATTTTTCCTGTAACCGTATCACACCTGCCCCTGGACATGGGCCACAGTCACCGACTCTGCCGGCCTCCTCACTCATGGCGTGCAGGTGCAGGGGAGCTGGAGGCGTCCTCAGGAAGAACTCACTTCTGCATCCTTCTCAGTGGGAACTCCTGTCCTGTGCAGGTGCTCTGCCCTCACCCGCAGCTGTCTCCTCCCTTCGAAAAGCAGGATGCTCGCTGCCATGGCCGAGTTGAGGCTGTCCACGCCGGGCACGACGGGGATCAGCAGCCGCTTGCCACCAGTGCTCTCGGCCAACTGCAGGGACTCCAGGCTCACGCCGTGGGTCTCCCCGCCCACCACCACGGCCGCCGGCGCCTCAGTCCAGTCCAAGTCGTAACTCTGAACCTCAACCTCGGGCAGCCAATCCTGACTGGCCCCAGTTTCTACATCTTCCTCCTCCTCATACCTGTGAGACTTGAGGGCTCGCCGGTCACACACCCAGCCGTGGTCACCCGCTTTATTAGACACCTGAGCCTGGGCGTAACGGCCACAGTTGTCAGCCACGTAGACGCGGGTGTCAGGGGGCAGGTAATTGGGCAGAGTTTCCCATTCCAGATTGTTGATGATGGGCACCTGGAAATGTGCGCTCATGCCCGCCCGGAGCACTTTGGGCTCCCAGGCATCCACGCAGCCTAGAAAATAAAAAGACAGGGTACAATCAAGATTTTACACATCTTCCCAGACCAGGAGACTCTGGAGTAAGATTAATTTTGGATCAGAAGATAAAGCAAATTTCTTTTATGGTAGCCTTCTTGAGAGCTGGGACCTTCTGCTTCTGACCGTGACAGCATCCAGCAAAGCGACTATCAGGGTTATTCCTGCTAGTGCTGAAAAGACTGCATCCATCCCTTCAGCATCCTCCATACACACATGCCAGACACTGCGCAGAAGATGCAAAGAGGATTAAAGTCCCAAACCCCCCAAGGAACTCATGGTATAGTGGGTGGTGGCCCTGGGGTATTTAAACAGATGACTACAGTATCAGTAGGAACTGATGTAAAGGAAGCAGCAACACAGTCACAGAAAACCCATGGACGAAGCAGGGTAACGAGGAAAACCATCCAAAAGACCACGACACTGAGCTGGCTCTTGAATGACAGGACATCTCAGAGGAAGGCGCAGGCAGAGGACAAAGCTAGGGAAGGAAGGGGGAGAGTGGCAGTGCCTAAGGACTGCAAGCAAAGTGAGCCTGCCAATCAACAGGTGGGGTGTGTCAACACAGGAGGTGAGCCTGCCAATCAACGGGTGGGGTGTGTTGGCACAAGAGGTGAGCCTGCTGATCAACCGGTGGATGTGGCTGTACAGGAGATGAGCCTGCCAATCAACAGGTGGAGTGTGGCGGCACAGGAGGCGGACAGGCCAATACAAAGGAGGCAGTGTATGGGAAGCTGGGGACTTAGACATTTTAACAGAAGGCAGTGTCATGCGGTTGAGGATCTTAAGTAAAGCCGTGACAGAATCAGCTTGTTCATGAAGCCCCACCGGGCTTGTGTTCAGCCTGCACTGGAGCAGGGGAGGCACTAGAGATTGGCCTTTCCCAGATCCACTCCTTGCCCCGGGCAGGTTGGGGGAGCGGGCAAGGTGGGCCTCACAGTGACTACATCGCCTGCCACCATCCCCTGGCAACCTGTCCACGTACATCTCCCCTAACAAGTCATTTTAAAGGTTCATTTGTCAAAGCTCAGGACAGACTAACCAGGCAAACCAGCCTGTAAAAGGAGAATGAGACACAGGATGTAACAGTGCCTGCACTCCCACCACAGGCTTTCCTGCTCCCTGCAGGAAACCAGAGACGGGAGCTGGGCCATATGCCAAGAGGTTGGGGAAAGGGACCCCAGATGGGCCCAGCTGTGTGAGAGGAGCAGCTGAGGCCACCCCTCTGCCTGGTGGGGCTTCTCTCGTTGTCCTCCTGCCCTGGGCACTGGGCACCACACCAAGTATTTCCTACTTTCTTTCCCTGTTTCTTACCAATATAAAAACTGTACTGCTTAGATTATTTGGATTTCCAAATCCCTCAACAGCTATCAGGACACTAAATAATGGGGCAAGTCAGCGGGGTACTGATCTTCGAACCCCAGCACTCAGCTCTCACACTGGCACAGAAATGTATTCCAACAAGGCGTGACTGAGTCTCAACAATGGCTGCCACTATTAGTTTGCTCTTAATGGTGGCTTGGGTGTCTCTGATGAAGGATCCTCTCTGTGCCCTCTGCCCCAAGGTGTAATAGACATTGTAGGCATGCCCCAACTGTTAGGCAAGTCTGTTTAGAACAAGCCTATTATTCATCCCCATTTCTGATGGGAAGAGACGAAATGTAATGAGACTGGTCTGTGTGTACGCATGTGACCCATGCTGAGGCTAAGGGAAATGAATCACAACTACAGAATCACATGCTGTTGACATGGTGCCTTTCACAGGATTCAGAATTTAAGAGTTAGGAACATCTCGTAAACTCAACAATTTGGGAACTCAAGATCATTAAATAAAGAAGCAGAAACCAAGTGTTAAAACTGGCATCTATTTCTTTTCTGTAATTGAAGTCTTTTAATAGCCTAACAGGTTTCATGATAATTTTAAAGATAATAAACACTGGCTGGATACAGCAGCCAACACCTATCATCTCAGCACTTTGTGAGGCCGAGGCAGGAGGATCCCTTAAGCTTAGGAATTCGAGATCAGCCTGGGCAACATGGCAAGACCCTGTCTCTACAAAAAAAGATAATTTTTTTAAAAAAAGAATCAATGTTTACTGAGTTACTTGTGTGCCAGGCACAGGGGGTGTGGTGTGAAGACAATCAACACTGAATTACTTGTGTGCCAGGCACAGAAGGTGAGGTGTGAAGTATCTGATGTGCATCAACTCACTTAGTCCTCACAATGACCAGTGAGATTGTTACTGCTCCCACTTCACACACGAGGACGCTGACACTGAAGGGACTCCTGTTCAGGGCCACAGCTAGTGAAGGTAGACCCAAGACAAAACCTGTGTCTGTATGCCCAGAGCCCCGGCTCACCTAACAATGGCCAACTTGGCTGGGCAGGGTGGCCCTGCCTGTAATTCCAGCACTCTGGGAGGCTGAGGCAGGAGGACTGCTTGAGCCAGAGCCAGTTCAATCCCAGCCTGGGCAACACAGTAAGACCCTCATCGCTTAAAAATAAATAAGTAACCAATGAATCCATCTAGTAACACATTTTTTGTTTTTAGACAAGGTCTTACTCTGTCACTGGAGTACAGTGATGAGCTCACTGCAACCTTGACATCCCAGGCTCAAGCAATCCTCCCACCCCAGCCTCCCAAGTTGCTGGGATTACAGGCACACCACCATATCCAGTTAATCATTTTTTTTTGTAGAGATGACATCTCACTATGTTGCCCAGGCTGGTCCTGAACTCCTGCGCTCAAGTGACCCTCCTCCCTTGGCTGCCAAGGGCTAGATTACAGGTGTGAGCCGCCATGCCTGGACTTTGGTGCTCTTACCTTTGGTGAGTAACACTTTGCTGCAGCCTGCCCCAGCTGCAGATCTCAGAATTGTCCCCAGGTTCCCAGGGTCACGGAGATTGTCACAAATCAATAATAAAGGCAGTGAATGCTGAAGCTGAGTCTTTGGATATGTCATCTTAACATGGTCAGGTTTGGCAAAAATCCCTGAGGAAACAAAACAGATGGTTCACTTGTGTGGTGTGGGCATGGGGAACAGTCTGACTTTTCATTCACTTGTGTGGTGTGGGCATAGGGAATAATAGTCTGACTTTTCATTCACTTGTGTGGGCATGGGGAATAGTCTGACTTTTCATTTATCTTTATGTGGTCTTAGTTACATAAAAATAAATGAATATGGGCTGGGCACGGTGGCTCACACCTGTAATCCCAGCACTTTGGGAGGCCAAGGCAGGTGGATCACCTGATGTCAGGAGTTTGAGACCAGCCTGGCCAACATGGTGAAACCCCATCTCTACTAAAAAGACAAAAATTTGCCAGGCGTGGTGGCGTGTGCTTATAGTCCCAGCTACTCAGGAGGCTGAGGCAGAATTGCTTGAATCTTGGAGGCAGAGGTTGCAGTGAGCCCAGATCATGCCACTGGACTCCAGCCAGGGCGACAGAGTGAGATTCTGTCTTAAAAAAAGTACTGAAAAAAAAATGAAGAAAAAAAAATCAGATTTCGTGAGAACCTGGAACAAAAAAAAGAGAAAATTTTTTAAAATAGTACATGAATACCTTTGGATTAGCAAAATTCAAACAGCATAAAATCCTACCAGTATCACTCTCCTCCCTGTCAACTGCTCTGCTTTGGAGTGTATCCTTTTATAACGTGTTCAATGCATCTACCTATATATATGCACACCTGTCCATATATAAATATTTCTTTACATTTGGTGTCATACTTTATTATTCTGTAATCTACTTATTTTATATAACAACATAGCATGTCTTGAACTTACCACGTCAATACATTTGGAGCTACTTTCTTCCTTTAACTGCTGTAGGCTATTTTGTTGCGGGCGGGGGACAGAGTCTCATTCTGTCGCCCAGGCTGGAGCTCAATGGCATGATCTCAGCTCACTGCAACCTCTGCCTCCCGGGTTCAAGCAATTCTCCTGCTTCAGCCTCCCAAGTAGTTGGGATTATAGGCACCCACCCACCATGCTGGCTAATTTGTTTTATTTTATTTTTTATTTTTATTTATTTTTTTTTTTTGAGACGGAGTTTCGCTCTTGTTACCCAGGCTGGAGTGCAATGGCGCGATCTCGGCTCACCGCAACCTCCGCCTCCTGGGTTCAGGCAATTCTCCTGCCTCAGCCTCCTGAGTAGCTGGGATTACAGGCACGCGCCACCACACCCAGCTAATTTTTTTGTATTTTTAGTAGAGACGGAGTTTCACCATGTTGACCAGGATGGTCTCGATCTCTTGACCTCGTGATCCACCCGTCTCGGCCTCCCAAAGTGCTGGGATTACAGGCGTGAGCCACCGCGCCTGGCCCAATTTTTTTTATTTTTAATAGAGACAGGGTTTCACCATGTTGGCCAGGCTGCTCTCAAACTCCTGATCTCAGGTGATCCACCCACCTCAGCATCAATGTAACAACCCCTTTTTCAAACACATTGGCTCAGAAGCACCATCTCAGGGACCTACGCTGCAAAATGAAGGGGTTGTAGGTGCAGTAAAGGCTGGAGGCCCGGGAGGCTGGGAGTTTTTTAGAATGAGCACAGCCACTTACTGGCGGCCTCTTTGTCCTCCATCTAATACAAAGGAGTACAAATGGGGTCTGGAAATAGGTGGAAAAATGAAAACCCTAAGTGGCTCCTTCGTGAAAAATTCTCTCCTTATTTAATAGTCTCTAGATTAACCCTCTAGCTCCTAAAGTATTATGGAAAGAATTTACGGGAAAAGACAGAAACTGGAAAAAGGCTACTTACAATATTAAAATAAAAATGGCTTTAGAGTACCTGAAATGTGTGTGGTAAAGATGAAGTTATTCACATGGATGTATCACATATCCACAAGTTTCTTTTTGAACCACCATGTTTACTGGTAAATTTTTTATAGGCCAAGCACTACCCTAAACTATTCAGGTATAATTATCAAATATTCAGTCCCTTTGTAGTATGCTCCCAAGGGACTGTTTAGGTTTTTTTTTTTTTAATCTTACTAGTATTTTGTCATATATAATTGCCCCAATAAATGGGCTACTGACTGAAGCTAGGAAGTGAATGAAACAGTACTTGTACTGAAACATGATACAATGAAAGGTTCAGGATTCTTTCTACAAGACAATGCAGGTAAAAAGCCTACCTACCATTGAAGGCAGTGGAAGGGTACTAGGCGTCTGACTGCTGTAAGAGACTGGAAGGGTACTAGGCTTCTGTGTGCTGTAAGAGATCCTCCACTTCAAAGTCACAGATGGCCACAAGTCATTCAGTAGGGCTGGGGACCTTAGAAGTCCTTTACTTGGATGTCTATGGTGATGAGAACCTACCACACAGAGGCCCTACTTACATCACTGATTCCAGAGAGTATCTAAAGTCTGACAGGTGGTGCCAGTTCCTATCCATTTCTCCCTCCTTCTTTGCCCTCAAATCTAAAATATAAGGCTGGGCGCAGTGGCTCATGCCTGTAATCTCAGCACTTTGGGGGGCTGAGGCAGGAGGATCACCTCATAATCGTCAGGAGCTTGAGACCAGCCTGACCAAGGTGGTGAAACCCCGTCTCTACTAAAAATACAAAAACTAGCTGGGCGTGATGGCATGTGCCTGTAGTCCCACCTACTCAGGAGGCTGAGGCAGGAGAATATGTTGAACCCAGGAGTCAGAGGTTGCAGTGAGCCAAGATTGTGCCACTGCTCTCCAGCCTGGGTGACAGAGCCAGACTCCATCTAAGAAAAAAAAAAAAATCTAAAATATAGTAACATAAGGATAAGCTCAATAATATAAAAATTTTAAAGCCAGGAAATGATGAAAGCAGTCATAATGATGAACTGCAGGATGGGCTGGCCACTGTTAGCACACTTGCCCCAAGTGACATGCATGGTGGAAATGAAGACACTTTCACTGAAGCATGGAGTGGGATTAGAGGGGTGTAGCTAAAGAGAATACGGTTACCTAGCATGAGTAAATCTAAGTACTTTAGTACTCCAAGTCCCCATCCTAGGATCTAAGAGCTCTGAGTATAGAGGCACAGATTCCTGTGACTCACTGGGTTACAGAGACAAGAGATGGTCCCCCAGAATCTCCTCTCCCAACAGTTCAAATACTCAGTTTTCAAATCTGAAAACTCCAATGTCAAAAACGTATGAAGAACTTCTCATATTTAGACAAAAGACTTTGTAATTGCTAATTGACATCAGAGTTAAATAAAACCTTAAGTTAGATTCAGCCAAATGAAGAAACAGATTAGAAGACAAGGTTCTGTTTATGGGGCTCAACAGGGCAATAAATTGTGGCTTATACCTCACTTCTCAGATCTGCTTCTAGAAGGAGTTGACAGTTACTACCACATGGGCAGAGGTTTTGCAAAAACAAAGGGCTAAATCTTTTAGTAAACATTTCCTTAATTTTTAATCTGACATAAAAAGTTGAAGAAGTAATCTAAAAAATATAAGGTTTGAGGAATAGTGGTTCTTCCTAGAGACTAAAGAGCCACAATGCAAAGAGAGTGAAAAACAGATTTCAATTTTCATTGAAAATACTCTAAGATACACAGGCTTGAGAATTATATTTCTCTAATTGTAACACTTTAAGTTTAGTTTCAATGAAATCTGCTGTCCTAACACAAGTATGAGCAATTAATCCTAGGTCTCCACCCCTTAAGACATACTGTGTAATCACTGACCCATTATTCCTTGCGGCGTTACTAGGTCGGACCAATCCTTGATATCTTCAAATTTCACCTTAATGAGGCTGACACCTTTCAGCTTATCGACTGGCAGCTCCTTTAGGTATTCTACACGGCTAAAGAAGAAAATCTTTGGCACAGCTCCAGCTTTGAGAGCGTCTGCGATGAGCCTGCGACCCTCCAGCAGGATCTTCCCTTGTTTTTCCCGAAATGGCCTGGACTTGACTATTGTCATCACACTGCTGTAGATGGAAATAAAAAAGCAGGTAATTATCGACATCTTGTTACTGAGACAAGCTTAGATGTAACAGAAATAAAGAGCTAAGGAGAGGGCTCCCGCCTGTGGCTTTGGGAGGCCGAGGCGGGCGAATCACCTGAGGTCAGGAGTTCGAGACTAGCCTGGGCAACACGGTGAAACAACAACAAAGCTAAGGAGATACAGTCGCTAATTCCAAAGACACTCATTCGGCTCTCTGTGCAAAATAAAAATCCAGCGGGCTGTACTGGAAGTAGTCCTCCATCGGGAGACAGAGGTTAAGGTTCCGCTGTGAGAGAGGAAGGGAAACGAGAACATTATACAGGGCTCAATAACACATCACCTCAGCCTCCTGTCTCCGGGAAAAGCCTTATCGTAGCGAAGCCCAGACTCTTCCCAGGTGCTGAGTGTGTGGGATCGGGACACCTCAAGCGACTGTTTCTCTTGTGGCTCGTGGGCACTGGCTTCAGATGCTGCCTTGCGGGGCTGCTTCCCAGGAGCGCGCTTCCGTTCCACCACCTCTCCGGAAGGAAACGCCACTTTTACTGGGCTCCGCCGCAGCGCCCGGACCCAGCGCCTCGCGCCAAGGTCCCACGCCTGAACCACCTGCAGCAAAGGTCGCAAAGCAAACCGCGCGGGTTTCACCAGCGCGGCCATGTTCCCCGAGACCTGGGCTGCGTCACGAAAGTCCGCCGTCGACGACCAGTGACGTCACGGTTCGGCGCGCCCTCTGTGGGCGGGGCGCTGCCGTGCGGGTGACGGCTGCGCGCGGTCGGAGTCATGGCTGCTCGCAGAGCTCTGCATTTCGTTTTCAAAGTGGGCAATCGCTTCCAGACGGCGCGTTTCTACCGGGACGTCCTGGGGATGAAGGTGCAGGCCGGGGTCGACAGGGGCTGGCGCGCGAGGCCGGAGCAGGCGCCCGAGCCGGCCCTGGGGGAGGGAAGGGAGAAATGGGTGTGTCGTGAACCTCAGCCTGAGCTGAGGTCGGCGTCCGACCTTAGGCCGGGGCTCCCCGTGGGCCCTGCGCACTGTTCGGCTTCGGGAAGCGTGGCGAGTCGCCAGTGGGATGACAGGCCTTGGCGAGGGGCCCCGCACGCTTAGTCCCAGCGGTGTGCCCACGTTTAAATTCACTCGTAAATATTTATTGAGCCCCGCCCTTGTGGAGCTCACTGTCCCCCCAGGAAAGACGGTGAAGAAGCCAAATGTCATGTAGTGCTTTCCGGTTAATAATTGTCTTTTCCGGTTTGGAGCCTTTGATGGAGATAATCAGCATATTCAGAGTTCTGCTTTTCTCAGGGCTGGTCCGAACCGTCCCTCTTGGATACTCAGTCTCTCTGAATAAATGCTCCAGTTCTCAACAATCCAGAGCTAAGTCAGAACCCATCCTATTTTCAACAACACCCAGAAGCGGTCTCCCTCGGGTCCTGAGAAGCTGTTACTGCAGGACTCACTTGGTTGGAAAACGCAGGGGAACTGCGTTTTGGGGAACTCCTGTGATAAGCCGGGGAGGTAGGGAACACACCGTAAGGAAGGCTTTACAGGTGCAAGAGTGCTGTTTAGTGTAGAGACAGCGCAGTAGGCAGGGAGTCCGAAGGGAGTTATCTGAGTTCCTCAGGTCATTGTTTAAATGTCTGCTGTTTTCAGGGTACTATGTTGAGTTTTGGCAAAAGAGGTACAGAGTACCCGGATATATATCCTCCATTAGAACTCATGGCCTGGGTTGGGGTGGGAGCTGGAACGGATTTGTACGAAGATGATAGTAATGGAAGTCAGAATTTGATAGTGAAAAACCCCTCAATTTATTTTTTTTTTAAGAGATGGAGTCTTGCTCTGTTGCCCAAGCTGGAGTGCAGTGGCGTGATCTCAGCTCACTGCAACCTCTGCCTCCTGGGTTCTAGCAATTCTCCTGCCTCAGCCTCCCGAGTAGCTGGGACTACAAGCACACGCCGCCACGCCCGGTTAATTTTTTGTATTTTATCAGAGAGATGGTTTCACCATGTTGCCCAGGCTTGTTCTCAAACTGCTGAGCTGAGGTGATCCACCCATCTCAGCCTCCCAAAGTGCTAGGATTACAGGTGTGAGCCACTGCACCCTGCCGACCACAAAACTTTTGTTAGCAGAAACCACAGAGCTTTCCCTTGTTTTCCTTAGTGATCAAAAGGTTGTTGTAAAGACTAAACACCTTACTGTCTATGTAGTATTTAACATATAGGTAATAGTGCATTATGTTCATGTTAGCTACTATTATAAAAATACAAAAGAAGGAGAGGTTTTTCCAACCTGGGTGATCAGGAAATAGTTCATGGAGACCTTGTGATTGAGTTGTTCTCTAAAGATAGATGGGATAGCCACAGATAGATAGAGGGAGGCGCTACATGGAAGAACTGAAGAGCCAGTGCAGAGATGGCGCATGTTTGTGAAAACACTGGGTTTTTTGTACCTTTAGTTGAGGTTGCTTAGTTGAAGTTGAGGAGATGGGATATCAGGACAGACAGGTCAGCATTGGTTCTAATAGTATCTTGAATGCTATGTTAAAGAATTTGGGTTTTATGCTGCAGTAAGAGGGGAGCTCAGTTACATTCTTAAACAGGCAGTGATAGGATCAGAGCTGTGTGTTTTAGGCATGTACTTTGGTGGTGGTATTAAGGAAGGATATCAATATAAATGATTTTTAATAGCCTGAGAGGAGTGTTGGGAACTTGAACTTGAGCAGCAGCAGTGGGAATCAAAAAGGAAAACTAGAACAAACACCCTGAGAGCCTACTGTATACAGGGTTTCTGCATTCGGTGCCTTAATAACATCCATTTCATAACATATTAGGAGACCGAGACTCAGCTTCTAAGCAGCTTGCTCAGAGTTCCACAACTGCTGATGACGGAATTCCGAATCAGACTTCTTTTTTTTTGAGACAGAGTTTTGCTTTTGTTGCCCAGGCTGGAGTGCAGTGGCGCAATCTCGGCTTACTGCAACCTCTGCCTCCCAGGTTCAACTGATTCTCCTGCCTCAGGTTCCCGAGTAGCTGGGATTACAGGGACACACCACTATGCCTGGCCAATTTTTGTATTTTTAGTAGAGATAGGGTTTCACCGTGTTTGCTAGGCTTGTCTCAAACTTCTGACTTCTGGTGATCCACCCACCTTGGCCTCCCAAAGTGCTGGGATTATAGGCATAATCACCACACCCGGCCCAAATCAGACTTCTTTAATGCTGAAGACCACACTTTTTCCCACTACATAGCACTGGTTACCGGTCTAAATAGATTTCACAACTGGCTTGGTAGCCTGACCTTTGGTGTCAAGCTGTGCTTCCTTCTACTACTTCTATCCTGGGAGAAGTATAAGGCTCATTTTCTTTGGTTCTTTTACAAGTAAAGCTTACAAATGATAATATCTGTGTTTAGACATTTTAGTTTGTGCTAAAGATGCTGTGAGCAGTACTAGTAACACTTTGCAATTTGTTTAAATCTCTTCCCAGGTTCTGCGGCATGAGGAATTTGAAGAAGGCTGCAAAGCTGCCTGTAATGGGTATGATACCTTGTTTCTTAAAATCTCGCTTAGGGTCTGAATATACCTGCATAACAGAAGACAGTTTCTTAAAATAGGTATAAAGCAGTGAACTTAATTAATGAGGCAGTAAACTAGGGAGGCAACTTCAGGAACACTGGGAACACATACTCTGTTTCTCTGCACTCTCATACAACACTTGTGGCACACCAAGCAATTCTCCAGCTCTCTAGTACCAGCTGGCTGCCCTGTTATTTAATCCGATTCCGGCTCTACCTGGAGTTAGTGTCAGATCCCACAAGTTCAGGGCTCGGTCCCAGAAGGTTTCCCCCACTTCAGGTGCCCATCCCAAGTCTTGATCTCAGTATTTCTGATGACCAGCTACAAGTCGGGGCTTCCCACCCTGCTTCCTCCGGTTTGATAATGTGCTACAATGACTCATGCAACTAAGGGAAACGCTGGAAACATTTACTTACGTTTACTGGTTTATTATAAAGGATACGTGTCAGAAATGGCCAGACAGAAGAGATACGTAGCACAAGGAAGGAGAGTGGGCTGCGAGGCTTCTGTGCTCTTCCTGCCCGGGGCTTCTATGCACTTCCCACCTGGGGCTTCCCTGCTTTTCCCGGGGCTTCCCTGCTCTTCCCAGGTCTTCCGTGCACTTCCCGGGGCTTCCCTGCTCTTCCCGGTCAGCCTCCCCTCCCAGCACCTCCATGTGTTCAGCATCCTAGAAGCTCAAGTCTTGTTGTTCAAGCCTAAGAGAGCCCAGTCTCCATCCTCTTGCTTCCTAGACTGAAAGTTCCAGTCCTGTAATTGTTTGTCTTTCTGGTGACCAGCCCCAGCTTGAGTCTATATAGAGGCACCACTCTGAGTCACCGTATTAGCATAAACTCAGGTGTGATTGAAAGGGGCTAATGATGAAGAACAAAAGATATTCCTATGAGGAAATTCCAGAGGTGTGAGGAGCTCTGAGACAGGAACCAGGGACAGTGAACAAATAAATTTCATATGATACCACAGATGTAAATAAATAGATGCTCTGGGTGAAGCAGCGGCTTTCGAGTATCTTTTTTTTTTTTCTGAGACAGTCTCACTCTGTCATTCAGCTGGAGTGCAGTGGCACAATCTTGGCTCACTGCAACCTCTGTCTCCTGGGTTCAAGCAATTCTCCTGCCTCAGCCTCCCTAGTAAGTGGGATTACAGGCGTGTGCCACCACGACCCAGCTAATTTTTGTATTTTTAGGAGAGACAGGATTTCACCATGTTGGCCAGGCTGGTCTCAAACTCCTGACCTCAGGTGATCCGCCTGCCCATCTCGGCTTCCCAAAGTGCTGGGGTTATAGGCATGAGCCACCACATCCAGCCATCTCTTAAGCTTACTGCCATGTCAAGTTGGAACCGTCTCCAAGGCCTGTTAGGAATTTGATGCTCTTTGATTGATAGGCAAGGAAGTCACTGAGGTCAGCTGGAGAACTGTCTTTGGGATTCTGTTCCCTGCTTTACAGAAAAGGTGAACAAATCTTTCCTTCAAGTAGGTGCTGAATAGCCAGTCTTTAGAGTTTGTAGTAGGATCCCATGAGCACTGCCCACGTCTCTTTCTGCACCACCTGAGGTCATCTCATCCTTAAGAGAACTTTTAGGACCAGTCATGACTGCTCATCTTTCTGTGCCCAGTAGTTTTCTGGCGGTGGCCTGAGGCAGATTTGTCTGTGGTTGCTGACTTCATTTACTTTTATCTTCTAGACCTTATGATGGGAAATGGAGTAAAACAATGGTGGGATTTGGGCCTGAGGATGACCATTTTGTTGCAGAACTGACTTACAATTATGGCATCGGAGACTACAAGCTTGGCAATGACTTTATGGTAAATACCGTTTTTTTCTAGCAGATTTTTGGCTGCGGTAGGTGGCTGGTTGTAAATTTGAGGAGGGTATTGAGGGTGTATGTGAGTGAAGAGATGACATTTGAGCAGATGCTCAGAGGAGGTCAGGGAGTTAGCTATGTGCATATCCGGGGGAAGAGTATTCCAGTAGAGGATAGCCTGTTCCGAGCCCCCAAGTCACATCTGGCATGTTCAAGGGCATGTAAGGAAGTCAGTGTGGCTGGAATAGAGACAGTGGGGGAAAGTGGTGAGAGACGGGGTCAGCAGTGGCATGGGGTAAGATCACATAGGGCCCCCGAGGCCGTAAGTCACCCCTGCGTGAAATGAAGAGCCATTGGAGGGCTTTGAGCAAAGGGAAAACCCTGTTGGCTGCTGTCTGGGGATGGACCACAGGAGGCGCTGTGGGAAGTTGACTGCAGCTCAGAGTGGATAATGGGTTTACAAGACTGGGGGCACAGAGGCCATGAGAATAATCCAAGCCTTAGCAGAGAGCATAGGTGGACATTTCTAGGTCCTTTGACTAGATGTAAGGAAACCTTGATAGTTTACTTATTTTTTGGTTGGTTGGTTTGTTAAAAAAGCAAAAACAGCCTGGCATGGTGGCTCATGCCTGTAATCCTAGCATTTTGGGAGGCCAAGGTGGGCAGATCATGAGGTCAGGAGATTGAGACCGTCCTGGCCAACATGGTGAACCCCCGTCTCTACTAAAAATACAAAAATTAGTCGGTTGTGGTGGCACATGCCTGTAGTCTCAGCTACTTGGAATGCTGAGGCCGGAGACTCACTTGAACCAGGGAGGCGGAGGCTGCAGAGAGCCGAGATCATGCCACTGTACTCCCGCCTGGTGACAGAGCAAGATTCTGTCTCAAAAAAAACAACAAAAAAAGCAAAAACAGGTCATCTTAAATGGGTAGCTGGCTGACAGACCAAGGTAACATCAAGGCTTCTCTGGCTAGATCTTTAAAACTAGAAGTGCTTATCTTTGGTATTAAATGAATCAGACTTCACTGGCATCTCAGTTTTTGTCCTATTATTCATGAGGGTCTGAACGTTTGTGGGATAAAACATCCAAAACCTGTTTTTAAATCACTAGAAGAAAATGTTGGATGCCAGTGAAATCTTAGGTGATTTTACCTGAAGGCAGTAGGCAGTGAGGCTGGGCTCGTGGTCTTGTTCTGTGAAGTGTCTGTGTGTGTACGTACTTGGGTGATGCTGTTGTTTGTTTTAGGGTCTCACACTCGCTTCTAGCCAGGCTGTCAGCAATGCCAGGAAGCTGGGGTGGCCGCTGACGGAAGTTGCAGAAGGTGTTTTTGAAACCGAGGCCCCAGGAGGATATAAGTTCTATTTGCAGAATTGCAGCCTACCTCAGTCAGGTAATTACACCAGAACCAATCAAAGCATCTGTCTAAAGGCATCTTGGAAAAATGGAGAGTGAGAGCCGCTTGTCTTTTTTTTTGTAGAGGCTTTCTGTGTTCGTGTGACGTGTCTTCCCCAGCCAATGCTTTTGCCTGTTATCCGAGAGATTATATTCTCATATCAGAACTCTAATGCATAACAATAGGGGGTCTAGAGTGGTTCTGTTTCACTGGTAATATACTGATTTATGATTCTTTCATCCATAAATAACAGAAAACCCAACTACTTTGAACAATTAGAAAATGTCTTAGCTCACAGAGCAGGCATTCTATAGGTAGGCAAGATTCCAGGGTTAGATGATTCACCAGCTCATCAAGTTTTCTCTTTCTGTGCTCTCTTGTGCTCTGCTGGTCCCTCTCCTAGAGCTGGTGCCCTCGGGGTTGCAGGAGGGCTGCCAGCTGCAGGCAGGGGCCGCATGCTCCCACGTTCCCATCTGGTAGGAGAGGAAACACTGACTTCTTTTTCCCTTTTTTTTTTTTTTTTTTTAGACTCCGTTGCTCAGGCTGGAGTGCAGTGGCACGGTCTCTGCTCACTGGCTCATGGCAACCTCTGCCTCCTGGCAACCTCTGCCTCCTGGGTTCAAGCAATTCTCTTTCCTCAGCCTCCCAAGTAGCTGGGATTACAGGCGCCCACCACAACGCCCAGCTGTTTTTTTTTTTTTGTATTTTTATTAATTTTTAAGAACTACTTATTTATTTTTTTGAGATGGAGTCTTGCTCTATCACCCAGGCTGGAGTGCAGTGGCACAATCTCACCTCACTGCAACCTCTGCCTCCCAGGTTCAAGTGATTTCTCCTGCCTCAGCCTCTCCAGTAGCTGAGATTACAGGCACCTGCCACCACACCCAGCTAATTTTTGTATTTTTAATAAAGACAGGGTTTCATCACATTGTTCAGGCTGGTCTTGAATTTCTGACCTCACTTGATCCACCCACCTCAGCCTCCCAAAGTGCTGGGATTGCAGGTGTCAGCCACTGTGCCTGGCCCTTTTTGCTTTAAGAGCAGAAGAAAAGCTTTCCTAGAATCTTTCAGCAAACTTCCTGGTCAAATTTGATATACTGTGCCTGCTCCAAAACCAATCACTGGCAAGAGAAATAGGATCACCCCTAAACCATTTAGCCATGAATCTTGAGCTGAGGTCCGTTTCCCACACTTCAGCATTGGGACTCAGTGAGGGATGGCATGGAGGTGAGGAGCCCTCACGCTGACTGCTGCCCCAGACAAGAAGGAAACTTTGCAGGGTTTGGTTTGTTTACTGCAGAGGCAGCTTCATCAGTATTTAATTCTGTATTGAATTCCTGCAAATTCAACCACCTGCTCTGCCAAAACAAAAGCAGGAACGGGAAAATGTGGGTGATGGCAGGGGCACCCTGCCTGCTGTTTCCCCTGGTGAACATGCTCCTGCAGGTGGCCTGGGAAGGGAGCATGCACGTTCTCTCTCTCCCGCTGCTTGGCTCCTGTCCCCAGGGCCCCCATGCTGAGTCTGCCTAGAATGTTTAATGCTCCTCATTTATCATCTGGTGCTCAGCAAAAGAAAGATCAGTCCGTTCCAGTGTGGGAGGTTAGACTTGGCTATGTGGGACTCATGGAGAGATGGTGTTTCTGTACTTCGCTGGTGATTTAAAGGATGTGTATGGTGTTTTTTTGTTGATAGGTTATTGACTGACTTTAAAACTTAACTTTTGCAACTAGCTGCACTGTGCATTTTTTTCCTCCAGTCTTAGTGATGTTTCAGTACAGAAAATAATAGAGAGCCCCACAGTGCTAAGATGCGTTTGCCCTTTGGGATGGAAATCCCTTTGGGCATTTCTGGTTGATAATGTGGTCAGACCCGTCTATCTAGCTGGCATTCATTTTTCCTTTGAATTACTCACTCCTGTGCCACTTCACCTTGCTTGTTACCTTCCTGTCCTGCGTCCCTTCAGCTCCAGGTCTACTGGGATTTGCTGATTTTGAAGTAAATGGAAGGAGTCTGCCAGGCAGAGGCACTTGTGAGAAATACCGTGTCTTAGTCATGGTATTGCCTTTCTAGCAAACGGGACTAAGGCAGCAAAAACCAAATAAAAATGTATTGAATTTATCATAGTCAGATGGAGACGTGGAACAGCTCTTCAGAAAGTCACTTTACAATGTGAAAAGTTTCCAGTAACAGGAGGTGTTTCAATATGACTTTTATTCTTTGTACAAAATAGTGGAATTTTTTTCCTTAGACAAGCAGATGAGGCGGGGTGGGGGCGGAGGAACCCGTACCCATATATCCAGAGATAACCGCTGCTAACATTTTAGAGTATATCTTTCCGATCTTTTGTCAACAATACATATATAATATTAAGTGTATACGTTTCTTCACATCCTTTCCTAGGATTCCATTGTGTTGTTACACTGGAGGAAGATGAACAGTTCTCTGTTGGAAATTTCTGTCAGTGTTTTATTGTTCTAAGCAACACTGGGATGAATGTCTTTGTGGTAAAAGCCCTTCATACGTTCACAATTACTTTTTGAGTGGCTGAAAATGGACTTGTTCTTTTAAAAGCAGTGAGCATTTTTCAAAGCTTTTGGTACATTCTGTCAAATTATTGCCAGAAATGTACTAATTTACATTTAACCAGTATTATGTGACTGTGATTTTCCCCTCTACACTAATACAGTTAACACTGCTAACCTTTTTTTTTTTTTTTTTGAGACATAGTCTTCACTCTGTCACCAGGTTGGAGTGCAGTGACATGATCTCGGCTCACTACAACCACCGCCTCCCGGGTTCAAGCGATTCTCCTGGTTCAGCCTCCTGAGTAGCTGGGACTACAGATGCATGCCACTCTGGCCAGCTAATTTTTGTATTTTTAGTAGAGACGGGGTTCCACCATGTTGGCCAGGATGGTCTCAATCTCTTAACCTCGTGAACTACCTGCCTCGGCCTCCCTAAGTGCTGGGATTACGAGCGTGAGCTACCCTGCCTGGCCAACACTTCTAACTTTTAACATGATTTGCACATTAGATAACAAAAGATTTTATGTGAATTCTGACTTCTGTTTTTGGGAGGGGGTCAGGTTGAATATTTTTTCATATGTTAATTGGCCATCTAATTCCTTCTTTTGTGGATTATTGCTTTGTGCCTTTGCCTGATTTTCTAGCATGTTCATCCTTTTCCTATTAGTATTTACAGGTGATTTACACATTACGGACTTTTTGTCCAATATATTGCAATTTTTCCTACTGTGTTGTATACTCTGGTTTTGATTGTAATTCCTTTTCTTTGTTGTTGTCTGCGAGTTCTCCATTTTGTGTAATTTATATAGCAGAATTTTTTTCTTCATAGTTTTTCTATCTTTGGTGTTAAGTTTAAAGCAAAGTCTTCTTCTATTCCAGAATTGTATAGATAATCACCTGTATCTAGTATTTTCATGGTTTCATTCTTTTTTTTTCCCCATGGTTTCATTCTTTAAACTTATTCCTTTAACCCATCAGGAAGTATTTTGTCATTTATTTCAAAGATGTAAGTTTTTCTTGCCGAATGATTAGCCAGTCTTCTTAGTGCCATCCATTGAATAACGAGGCTTTTCATACTGTCTTTTTCTATTTTTGAGACAGGATCTCATTCTGTTGCCCAGGCTGGAGTGCAGTATTTCAATCTTGGCTCACTGCAGTCTCGACCTTCCAGGCTCAAGTGATTCTGATTCAGCCTCTCAAATAGCTGTGACTACATGCGCCACCACCCCTGTCTAATTTTTAAAAATTTTTTATACAGCTGAGGTCTCACTGTGTTGCCTGGGCTGGTCTTGAATTCCTAGGCTCACACAATCTTCCTATCTCGATCTCCCAAAGTGTTGGGATTACAGGCATGGGCTGCTGCACCAGGCTTCACATTGGCTTAAAATCCCTTTCTTGGCCTTGCACGGTGGCTCACAATTGCAATCCCAGCACTTTGGGAGCCCGAGGCAGACGGATCACGAGATCAGAAGTTTGAGACCAGCCTGGCCAACATCGTGAAACCTTGTCTCTACTAAAAATACAAAAACTAGCCAGGCATGGCAGCGCACACCTATAGTCCCAGCTACTCGGGAGGCTGAGGCAGGAGAATCTCTTGAACCTGGAAGGCAGAGGTTGAACTGAGATTGCACCAATGCACTCCAGCCTGGGCAACAGAGTCAGACTCTGTCTCAAAAAAAAAAAAAAGAAAAGAAAAGAAAAAAAATCCCTTTCTTATAAGCTAAATTTGTATGTATACATGAGCATGTTTTGGTCTTTCTATTGCATTCCATTAAATTGATCTGTCTATTCCACTTTATTACCCAACAGATCCTGTATTAAAAGTAACTCTAGCAGTGTCTGATCTTCAGAAGTCCTTGAACTACTGGTGTAATCTACTGGGCATGAAAATTTATGAAAAAGATGAAGAAAAGCAAAGGGCTTTGCTGGGCTATGCTGATAACCAGGTGAGCAGTCTTGGAGAATAACTAACCTGTTACTTTGAATTTGGCTTACAAATGAAGCTTAGAAATGGCTTATAACCTTTATAGATAAGGTTAACATGAAGGTTGTTCTCATAGTTTCTTCACAGTGATTTCAAAATTTATATAGATAAACAGAAGGAAATGAAAGTAAGTGATAATCTTACCACCCAGATATTACCTTGTTTCTATTTGGGGATAGATGTATCTTTGTAGAAGTGGAATTGCTTAATCAGGGAGATTGAATGGATTTAATGCACCATCTTTGTCATCTTCTTTTTTTTTTTAATAACCTAGCATTTGAGCATGATTTAGTCCTTGTACTTTGACCCAGCAATTCTCCTCCTGGGAATTATTTTACAGATGTGCTCAGCATACATAGGCACAAAGAAGTCTGTGGGAGGGTATCTGTTGCGGCATTGTTTGTAATAACAGCATATGAGAACGTCAGTGTCCTGTGGACTAGAGACATACTTCAGTGATTTATGGTTCATTCATGAAATGGATCACTATGTAGCTAGCAAAAAAGTTGAGGCAAATCTTTATGTATTGACGTGGTAACGTTAAGTGGAGAAAAACAAGGAACAGAATAATTTGTCAGTGATACTACCATTTGTGTGAAAGAAAAAGATGTAGGCATGCAGTGCTTCTCGAAGGGTACCCAGGCAACTGCTTACTGGTTGTCTCTGGGCTGAGAGAAGGATAGAGACTTAGTTTTTGCTTTATTCCTGTAGTGTATGCTATTTAAATTTTTCTGCCACACACATGTAATGTATAACCTGTTCCAAAAAATAAGCCCCTTTCCTGTTTCAGTGTAAGCTGGAGCTACAGGGCGTGAAGGGTGCGGTGGACCATGCAGCAGCATTTGGAAGAATTGCCTTCTCTTGCCCCCAGAAAGAGGTAGCGTTTGAAACCAGATCTTTCACACTCTGCGACTAGCTAGTTCAGCCCAGCCAAGAACCTTGCCCTTCCTTTCTCGAGGTTCATTCTGATTATGGCTTTTGTATCAAGTTCAGCAATTGTTTCAAGAGCAGCTGAGATAATAAAATCAAACAAATGGCGCCTTGGTTCTTTCTGGGCTCTGACACTCCTCTGGGGCTGGCGAGGGCCGTGTCGTGAGTAGTGTGTGACCCCTGGCTCACCTTGCATCTTTGTTTTCCTCCAGTTACCAAGCTTAGAAGATTTGATGAAAAGAGAGAAGCAGAAGATTCTGACGCCCCTGGTGAGCCTGGATACCCCGGGGAAAGCAACAGTGCAGGTGGTCATTCTGGCCGACCCTGTAAGTATTACTCGGGAGGGGCAGGCTGGTTGAGGGGTGCTTCAGACATGTCTTTTTGGCAGATGTCTTTTCTCTTTATTGATGTAGGATGGACATGAAATTTGCTTTGTTGGGGATGAAGCATTTCGAGAACTTTCTAAGATGGATCCAGAGGGAAGCAGATTGTTGGATGATGTGAGTCTCATTTCTAAACTGATGTCACCCTGGGCCTGAGGGGGTTGATGTTAGGTGTGTGTGAGAAGGGCCTAAGCAACAGGGTCCAGGTTCTCAGGGTCAGAACTACGTCGCTGTTGGGTGGACCTGAGCCAAGCGCCTATGTCTTCACTGCCACCTGTGTAGACCGCCTGTCTAGACTCAGCATTCGTGCCTTCCTCCAACCGCAGGCCACTCTGAACCCTGCTGTTGGGTCTGTCCTTATTCTGCTGTCTGTGTGGAGGTGCCTGCGTCCCCTCCCCTCCGCTCTGGATCTGTCCTTACTCTGCTGTCTGCGTGGAGGTGCCTCCGTCCCCACCCCTCCGCTCTGGTTCTGTCCTTACTCTGCTGTCTGCGTGGAGGTGCCTCCGTCCCCACCCCTCCGCTCTGGTTCTGTCCTTACTCTGCTGTCTATGTGAAGGTGCCTCCGTCCTCTCCCCCTTCAGTCTGCAGCTCCTCAGGTGTCTCTTCTCTGTTCTGCTGCATCAGTCTGTTCTTCCAGTGATTCCTCTCGTCAGCACGCAAACAGGCACTGGAAGCTCCCAGCTTTTAAAAACCTTTCACTGACCCCATATCTGTCTCCTCTCCAGATTTCTTCATTTACAAGTCTGAGTGCGCACTGTTTCTCCATCTCACCTCCCGTTTCATGCCAGTCTGTTCTGCGCTCGCTCCCTTACTCAGTTAAGTGCTTTTGTTTCTAGCCAGATACGGCAACCACTTTGAGATTCTCTTCACACTCGGTAGCTCAGAAGCATTAGAAGCAGTTGCTGGATCCTGGCTCCCAGCACATACCTGGCATGTACTGGACGTTCCAGGAATTCTTTGTGGAATGATTAAAGGAATGAATCAGTCTTTAGTTCTGTTGCATATCTATGTGGCTGACCTTCAACAGGTTACTTAAATTCTATGAATTTTAGTCTCCTTACCTGAAAATTTCAGAAAATAAGAGTCTCTACCTCATAAGATTGCTATGGTTTATAGAGCTTGGCAAATTACTGACATAATAGTAGATGTACGATTAATGTTAAAGCAGGAAATGTATAGGAAATACAGTCTTTATAAATTTTATCCTGAAGGAAAATAGAATCTCAGCCATCCTCTCAGCTGACAGATTTGCCAGACTCTTCCTCCTCGTTCTTTATTTAATTAATTACTTTTTTTTTTTTTTTGAAATGGAGTCTCCATCCTCAGCCTCTTGAGTAGCTGGGACTATAGGCCCGTGCCACCACACCCAGCTAATTTTTGTATTTTTACTAGAGACGGGGTTTCACTATGTTGGCCAGGATGGTCTCGAGCTCCTGACCTCGTGATCTGCCTGCCTCAGCCTCCCAAAGTGCTAGGATTACATGCATGAGCCACCAAGCCTGGCTTAATTAGTTACTTTTTTTGAGATGGAGTCTCCCTCTGTCGCCCAGACTGGAGTGCAGTGGTGCAATATCGGCTCACATCAACCCCAACCTCCCAGGTTCAGGCTATTCACCTGCCTGAGTCTCCCAAGTAGCTGGGATTACAGGTATGCGCACCACCACGCTGGCTAATTTTTGTATTTTTAGTAGAGATGGAGTTTTGCCAGGTTGGCTAGGCTAGTCTCAAACTCCCGGCCTCAAATGATCCACCCACCTTGGCGTCCCAAAGTGCTGGGATTACAGGCATGAGCTACCACACCTGGCCCTATTTTATTTTTTTAGGACGGTATCTCTCTCTGTCACCCAGGCTAGAGTGTAGTGGCGCAGTCTCAGCTCACTGCAACCTCCGCCTCCTAGATTCAAGTGATCCTCCCACCTCAGCCTCCCTCTCTGGTAGCTGGAACCGCAGGCGTGTGCCACCGCACCTGGCTAATTTTTGTATTTTTTGTAGAGATGGGAGATGGGGTTTCACCTTGTTGCCCAGGCTGGTTTCGAATTTCTTGGGTTCACTCAATCCATCCATCTTGGCCTCCTGAAGTGCTGGGATTATAGATGTGATGCACCACACCCAGCCTCCACTCACTCATGGTGCTGATGGCCCCTCCTCCCTGCGCTCTCATCTCCTTTGCGGTTCACGATCCTGCCATCTTCATCTCCCTGACAATTTCCCCTCAGACATGGGCCCCTCCTTCTGTGTCTCATCCCCAGATGTTTTAATACCCATGGTCCCACTCTGCCGTTTTCTCATTCTGCGTTCTTCCTCTACCCTGACGAGAGCTGACCTAAAACTCTGCTTACCCCTGTGCTGGACTTCAACCTTCAGCCTTGCTCCAGCTTCCTAATTCCTAGTTTTTAACTTCTTCCTGAGCTCAGACAAGTGGTTGTTGTTGGTGAGGTACAATTTAGGTAGAGTTGGAATGTGTTTTGACAGTTGTGTTTGCTCATGCAACCACTACTCAAAACAAAATACAGACCGTTTTCCCAGGAAGTTCCCTCATGCCCATTTGCAATTAGTTTGCACCCTCATCTCCCAGAGGCAGCTGCTATTCTGATTTCTGTCACTGTAGGTTAGTCTGTTCTTGGACTTCATAAATATGGAATCATTTCCTGTGCTTTTGTGCCTGCTTCTTTTACTCAATGTAGTTTTGAGATTGCTCCATGTAATTGCATATCACACCTTTTTTTTTTTATATTGCTGACTGATAACTGAATTTTATGTATATAACAATTTGCTTATTCATTCTTCCAATGGTGGACCGTGGGTTATTTCTAGATTTTATCTATCATAAGGAAGACTGCCATGAACATTGTTGTGTAAATCTTCTTGTTGATAGATATGTGTTTCATTGCTCTTGAGTAAAATACCTAGGAGTAGAATTGCTATTCCTTTATAAAAAAGTGCCAGACAGTAATTGAAAGTGGTCAGACCATTGTTTGTATACGAGAGATGCAGTTGCTCTGCGTGCTCACCAGCACGTAAAATTGTGAGTTTTTTAGCCATTCGAGCACATGTGAAATGGTTTCAGCAGTGCCATCAAGTGATCCTTCTGCCTCAGCCACCCGGGTAGCTAGGGCTACAGCTGTTTTCATGTTTGTAGAGACAGAGTCTCACTGTGTTGCCTTGGCTGGCCACAAGCGATCCTTCCAGCTCAGCCCCACAAAGCCTTAATTTTTATTTCCCTGATGACTAACAATGTTTAGTACCTTTTCATATGCCTATTAGCCATTTACTTCTTTTTTTTTTGAGACGGAGTTTCACTCTTGTTACCCAGGCTGGAGTGCAATGTCACGATCTCGGCTCACCGCAACCTCCGCCTCCTGGGTTCAGGCGATTCTCCTGCCTTAGCCTCCTGAGTAGCTGGGATTACAGGCACGCGCCACCGTGCCCAGCTAATTTTTTGTATTTTTAGTAGAGACGGGGTTTCACCATGTTGACCAGGATGGTCTCGATCTCTTGACCTCGTGATCCACCCGCCTTGGCCTCCCAAAGTGCTGGGATTACAAGCGTGAGCCACCGCGCCCGGCCGCCATTTACTTCTTTTTGTGAATTTTATGTTCAAGTCTTTTGTCCATTTTTTTATCATAAATTTTATTTTTAAATATTCCACAGTTAAAAATTCCAAATATGCACAGCAGGAGAGAGTAGGACTTATCCTTCTGTGACTCTTCCCTCGACTCTGTACCATAGTTTTCCATCATTCCTTCGTCACTTGGAAATGCAAGTGTTTTTCCCAGCCATGAATTGAGTTTCTGAAGAACAAGAAGTTTTTATTTTGGTGAAGTCCAGCTTAACCACTTTTTCTCTTATGTGTCATACTTTTTCTGTTCAGACCAATGTTATATCCTATGAACCTCTTCACGTGGGAAACCTGCCATGTATCAAACTCAGCGTGTCTATAATTTATCTTACCTCAAATTCATTCTTCTTTTTGTAATATTAAATAAAGGCTACTTGGGAGTGTATATTCAGGAAAACCTGAATCTGTGCCCCCAGGTTGCAGTCTTCAAGCTTGGCCCAGATAAACTCTCTACTTATATTAAAAATATGTAAATAAATAAAAATGAGTGAGCCGCTGTACCCAGCCCTAAGTACTCTATATACATTCTCTGTTCTGCACGCTCCTCAGAGCTTCAGACTGTCTCTGCTGCCACACCTTAGCCCAGCATGGTATCTAGCTCTTTTTGACTGAATAAATGAATGTTTGTCCTTACTAAGCAACCAAAAGGATGCTTGTGGAACAAAACATTATTATTCAGGCTTCCTGCTTATTTTTTTTTTTTAATGTATCTGTATGTATATGTAGGAGACAGGGCCTTACTATGTTACCAGGCTGAACTCAAATTCCTGAGCTCCAGTGATCCTCTGGCCTCAGCCTGCGAGTGGCTGTGATGATAGGTGTGACCCCAGGGCATGGCTCAAGGCCTCCTTTTCAATCAAGGCACCCAAAACTAAAAAACAGAGCCAGCATCCGAAGAGTAGGCTGGGAGGAGACTTGTGAGAAAGGAATCATTCCGGGCTTAATAACTACACATCACGTAGCTTTTCATATTTGGCCTCACTATCAGACTGGGTTTTGTGACACAAAAGATTCTTGTCTGTCTGTCTAGATGCTGTGAGTGGTGGGACTCTCTGCCCGGGTGCCGTGAGTGGTGGGACTCTCTGCCCGGGTGCTGTGAGTGGTGGGACTCTGCCCGGGTGTTGTGAGTGGTGGGACTCTCTGCACAGATGCTGTACTCACCAGTGTTTCTGCCACATTCAATGTAATACTCTCTACTGGATTAATACTCTTTAAATGTTAAAAAGATTTTTTCTTTCTCTTTTCCTTTTTTTCAACGTTGGGGTTTGGGTTTTTTTTTAATGCTAATTTTTTTATTTGGGCAGTATAGTGAGGTATAAAGTGGGCTCTAGCTTTTCTTTTTCAGACTTGGAATAAACGTATATTCTCTTTCTGTTTTACAGGCAATGGCAGCAGATAAAAGTGATGAGTGGTTTGCTAAACACAATAAACCCAAAGCTTCAGGTTAATGGAAGCCATCTTGCAGAGTAAGCATTTGTGATTACTGCCCAGTACCTGTGAGGCCTGACCTGTCTGTTCCTGATAAATGCTTTTCTAATTTGTTTCCTGTACAAGCAAGGAGGCTTTGTGTATTTTAGTCTTTGGAAGCTGTCATATATTTTAGAAATGAAATCCAATCATTAGTCCAGGTAGAGAATGCCTGCTGTAATCTGCACTGGTGCTGGAACTGCACGTTCTCTATATAACTGTACTAGGTTAGTAATAGATTATTTTCCAGACTAGGACGGCTGCATGAAACAAGACTTCGCTTGGGATTTGCAGATGGTGAGGATGAACTCAGAATCATGTAGATTTGATGAGAGCAGCTGTTCAGGAAATCCAAATTAATTGCTTGTGATGGTACCATTCCCAGCATCTGATGATGATATATATGCTATTCTAGTATCTTACTCTGGCAGGTTTTGACATTTTAAATTTTTTTAAAGAAATTTTATTCCTTGGACCAAAAGATTTGGTTAACCACCCCCATCTTACTTGCTTTTACATTTTGACTGTCCAGAGAAAACAGACGGAAGGGATGGAGTCTGTTATGTTGCTGCTCACCTGCCTCTCTGCTAGCTTCTTTCTGTGTCTATTTTTAATCCCGACAGAACATCACGTGAGATTTCTTAAAAATGGATTAAACCAGCCGGGCGCGGTGGCTCACGCCTGTAATCCCAGCACTTTGGGAGGCCGAGGCGGGTGGATTACGAGGTTAAGAGATCGAGACCATCTGGTCAACATGGTGAAACCCCGTCTCTACTAAAAATACAAAAAAATTAGCTGGGCATGGTGGCGTGTGCCTGTAATCCCAGCTACCCAGGAGGCTGAGGCAGGAGAACTGCCTGAACCCAGGAGGCGGAGGTTGCGGTGAGCCGAGATCGCGCCATTGCACTCTAGCCTGGGTAACAAGAGCGAAACTCCGTCTCAAAAAAAAAAAAAATGGATTAAACCATTTATTCAGCCTGAAAAAAAGGTTTTAAAAATGTTTCCTTGTAGCTTTGTTTGGTTCTATACAACAAATAGGTTGTAATCACTGGAAATTATATTGTGTATTCATTGAATAATTAAATTTTTTTTGAAAGTAAGCTTCTGCTATCAAGCTGTTACACCAGTCTCTAAGTCTCATCATTTAAAGTGGTGGTTCAGATTTTTAAAATAAACTTAGGAGATTGGAAGGGATTGACTCAGAGGATCCTGGTTCCAAAAGAACATATAAAGAATTACTTGTAAATCATAACCTCTGCTGTCCTCCCTTACTGGCAGGGTGGGGCATGGAAATTTTGGTTGTGTTTCAGCTTATATTCTTATAGGGGTGATATTATATACCTTCACTGAGAGAAAGAAATTCTCATTCAGCTCTACAACTTTTCGTTCAACTTAAATTCTGTATCCTAGGGAAGCAATCGTGAGTTTCAAAGCAAACCAAGTTATATATGTCCCTCCTCTAGGTAATTGGTTCTTTTTTTTATATACATGGGGAATTACATGAACTTTAAGTAATCAGATAAACTTCTGCTTCTCTTTAGAATGTGTTGATTTTCCAATTTCCTATGAGATTATTAAGTCATTTTTAATGTTCATCTCTGGTAATATTGTCCTTGTGAAAAGAAACTTTTTCCCAGTGTATTGGGCTGCTATAATGTGGGCCTTGAGGTTTGTTGTAGTAAAATAAGTGGTTTATAGAAGTACTGAATGACTAAGTAACACACTAGTTTCCGTTTTATCTGTTTATCTTGTATTTTAGCATTATCAGAATGTTTTGCTCCTAACTATTCAACCATGCCTGACAGTGGGCACTGTGCAGGGTGAAAGGTAATGCTGTTGGTCTCCTCGGGACATTTTGGCTTTAGGAGATCGGCCTCCTTTTATTTATCTCATTGCCTGTCACATCTTGCTTTGTTGAGTGTTTTAACATTTTACTCATCCTAAAGCCCTCTAGTGTCCAACTTAGGCTTTTTATCAAGGAATCCAGAAGCTTGCTTTTGCACAGTTCAGCCAAGTAATTTTAAACCAGAAAACAGTAATTCTTAAAAGTTATGATTTAGATGCCCATTAGATCTGCAAAAACTAAACTAAAATTATTACTTTCCCATGTCTAGGGGATGGTATGATCCATTAGAAAATGAGGGTATAAAAAAGATAGCTTTGCCCACGCTGGTGTTTCATTTTTGAGACACTGCTCTACCACCCAGGGTGGAGTGCAGTGGCACCATCATGGCTCTCTGCAGCCTTGACCTCCCGGGCTCAAGAGATCCTCCCACCCCAGCCTTCTAAGTAGCTGGGACCGCAACCACGTATACCACAACACCCAGCTAATTTTTTGATTTTTTGTAGAGGCAAGGGTGGCTTGAGTTGAATCTCCAGAAAGATTTAGAACGGCTGAATGTGGGCCTTGAGGTTTGTTGTAGTCAAATAAGTGGTTTATAGAAGTACTGAATGACTAAGTAACACATGTTACTGCCTGAAGTTCATGTCCGTGTGACGTTACTGGAATTAACAAACCCAGCGACACTCAGTGCTCCTTCACATGACCTGCCACTCAGCGCCGCTGCGATTCAGCAGCCAGAGTTTTCAGGAGACCTCCAGCTTGTCCACTGACATTCAGGGTAAGAGGTGAGAAATTTCCGTTTGTTCTAAGAGTTCTCCCCCTACCTTAGGGGAAATCAGTAGGAAATTTACTCTGACTTTAATAATCAATAAAGAAGTACCCTTGCCTCTCCCTCTTTATATAAAGTAAGAGTCACATGGTTCAAAAATCAAAACAATATAAAAAGGTATTGAGACAAGCCTCACCCATATAGAGGTGTATTTTGCCAAGGTTGAGGATGTCCCTGAGAAGTAAACACAACCACAGATCTGTGGCCAGCACTTTTTCCAGAGGATTTTAGGGCTTCAGTATTTAAAAGGGAAAGAGCAGGAAGGGAGGGAAGAGGGGAAGGAAAAATAAAGGAGCGTAGTAGGGAGATTAGTGGTTACATTCTTGTGAGACTTTGATTAGCGCTTACCAAATCTACATGTCACAGTGAAAGGAGAGGGTAGAGGAACAGTCAGTTATCTTCAGCCCAGCAAATCTGCATTTAGCACTCACCAAATCTACATGTTACAATGAAAGTGGACAGAGGAACAGTCAGTTATGCATTCATCTCCGTAAATCTACATTTAGCACCCACCAAATCTACATGTTACAGTGTGCAAGGAGCAGGCAGAGGAAGAGTCAGTTATGCAGTCAGCTCAGTACATCTACATTTAGCACTCACCAAATCTACATGTTACAGTGAAAGGAGTTATGCATTCAGCTCAGTACATCTACATTTGTCTGAGGGCTGGTGAGGGATCATTTCTGGTGTTGTCTTTGTCCCTTAACTATGAAGATAAGCTGTTAATTTACCTTGTCAGGTGAGGGAGACCACCTGGGGAGATATGTGGCCTTCTGTCTGGTAGCTTATCTGTTTAGGAACAAAAGGAAAAGTTTTTTGCAGGTTCCATGACTCAGGTTCCAAGCTTAACTTTTCCCTTTGGCTTAGTGAATTTGATCCTGAGATAGATTTTCCTTTCACAGTATACCCCATCCCCATCAATCCTGTTCCCCCTGCGTCCTATGGGGAACCCCTCCTTAAGCAAATACAAATAGATAAATCTTTATTCTCTCTTTTAAAACTTTATCTTACTGTTACCTTCTGCTGTCCTAACTGTGGCACATACTTACTTTCTAGGTTCAGTGATTTACAGAGTGGTCTGGCTATAGAGACAGCTGCTTGTCACCATATTTTGGGGCAAGATGTATTATTATTATTATTATTTTGAGATAGAGTTTCACTCTTGTTGCCCAGGCTGGCCAATCTCGGCTTCTCGCAACCTCCGCCTTCTGGTTCAAGAGATTCTCCTGCCTCAGCCTCCCAAGTAGCTGGGATTATAGGCATATGCCACCATGCCTGGCTAATTTTGTATTTTTAATAGAAATGGGGTTTCTCCATGTTGGTCAGGCTGGTCTGGAACTCCCGACCTCAGGTGATCCGCCCGCCTCAGCCTCCCAAAGTGCTGGGATTACAGGCATGAGCCACTGCACCCAGCCAAGATGTATTATTTTTACTATTAATTTACATTTAACGTGAATCATGATCCTAAGTGTATCAGAATTTCTTGATAACATTCACCAAAAAAGAGAGCAGCACTGCTTTCTACAGTGTGGGTCTCGCCCCACAGTTACCGGAAATAGTTCTTTAGTCGCTGTGACGTCCTGGGTGGGCTTCATTCCTAAGTAATGTACTTTGTCTACAGCAACTTCTTGCGACTATGTGAACAGATGTTGAAGACGCACAGTGAGGTTTGGTTTCCTTTGTCCTCTGAAGTCTTGGTGGTGGTTGCTTCTCTTGTTGGTCCTAGCAAGAACTAGAGCTGACCTGATGTCGTGACCTATGAAAACAGCTTTTATGAAGGAAGAAGTCCCAGGCAATCCCCCGCCACTGTAGACCTGCTTCTCTGGGTACCATTTAGTACTCCATACTCCAGCCACTAGGCGCGGTGGCTGTGATTGAGGCCTCCGTGATCATGAACAGAAGTGGGCCCAGATACTGGCACTTGCATAGGTCAAAGGGTGTGTTGTGCTCTTGCAGGAAATCCCACAGACATCCCCTAAGCAGAAACCAGGGTTAAGTACAGAATAGTCCCGGGAACACTTCGGTTGCGAGGCCTTCCGTGAGCCTTTCTGGGCCTGGGATTTTGACACCATCGGCTCTGTTGTTTCTCAGCTGCTGTGTTCTGAAGTCTCAGTTGTCTCACCACATTATCGTCGGGTAAAGCGTGGTCTCCCTAGAACATGCACTTCCTAGGCCCTGTGTTCCAGTGGGGGCTTCGGTATTTAGGACAGAGTCCCTTTCCCCTCTGTAGTGCTGGGGTGTTCGTCAATCACCCTTGAAGAGGTAAGGGGCTGGGCCTCAGCCTCCCCAGAGGCCATTGAGTGGAGAAGGGTCTCCCCGACCTCAGATCGTGGGTATTTCCACGGCACACCATCCCCTCAATACGCTCTAGTAATAGGAAGGCTGGGAACTCCACCCAAAACCACACAGTTTCGCGGTCTGTGTATTTGGACGCCTCCCCCGCACCCAGTCACCGAATTTCCTTTCCACAGCAGTCGGTCACTCTAGTGCAGTGTCAGTGATTGACTGGTGTTTCGGCTAACCCGGCTACTCTCCATTTCGGCCGTTGAGGTCTAGGGAGCCACTCCATTCCGAGGAGCCCTCAGCCGGCCTCCTTTCTGGTCAGCTCCTCCACTTTGGCCACGTAGGCCCTCATGGCGTCCATCCTGGACATCCCTTAGTTCGCGGTCCACGCCTCCCACTTGGCCTTGGCCTTCAGGTCGGAGGCGGGAGGGGCGGGGAGGTGGCAGTCGCCCCGGGTGGCCTGCTTGTATCAGCGGTAGAGCAGCAGGTTGTCCTGGTCGCTCATGGGGCCCTTCAGCTGCTTGAGGGCGGCGCGCGCCAGCTCGAACTCCACTTGGCACATGGGGCGGGAGGCGGCCGGGCCTTTCCGGGCGATCCCGGTGGTGGAAGCCGGAGGCAGGGAGGTAGAAAGGCCGGCGTCAGGCCTCCATCTCGGGGGCAGGGGACGGGCGGCGCGTGGAAGAACACGCGGAGTCTGTGTTTTCTCCACCGGCGACTGTAGGCCCAGGGGCCAGTGTCTGGGTCTGTCCACGGTGTTTCTGGGGAGGAACAGCCATGATAAGCGCCTCCAGTCCCGAACGCGGCCGTCCCAAGGGGCGGCTCGGCAACGGCGCGCGGAAAGAGTGCGCGTGGTGCGGCCGCGCTGGGTGGAGGACGACCCGGGGGAGGCGCTGGGTAGGGGCGGACAGTGTGCGGGGCGCGCTCGGGGTCACCGGATGAGGGTGAATGCGGGGCCAGGTCTCGAGCTGGACCCGCTGAGAACCGGAGGCGGGGCCGGTGCGGACGGGCCCGGGAGCGACGCCCGGTACCTAACCGCGGACGGGCGGCCTCTGTGAGGAGGCGGTGTTGTGGCTCTGCGCGCGACTTCGTGAGGACTGCGCGTGCGCGGGAGGCTGTGGGCGGGGCCTGAGCGCGGCCGCCGTGGCGCCTGCGCCGCCCATTGTGCCATGCGTCCCGCGCCGCACCCGCGTTCTCTGAGGAGAGGGAGAGCCGGCCCCGCGCAGCCGCCGGCGTTGCCGCCATGGACCTAGGTGGGTGCCGCGCTCCCTGCCCCGGGCTGCGTCCCGCTACGCGTCAGCAGGGCGGTGCTCCCTGGCGCGTCTTCTTCCGCAGCGCGCGCTGATGGGCCCAGGCGGAACGTCCTCCGCGTCGGGGCGGGTCTGGGGTCCTGGGTGGCCTTGGCGAGGGGGTCCGGGCCCGGCCTCGGGGAGTCGCGCAGCGGAGTGAGGGTGGAGCGCTCGGGGTCGGCGCACGTGCTGTGGAAGCGCGGCTCCCTCAGCGCCCGGACGGCCGCGCTCCTGAAGGGCGCGTGTCTCATCTCGTCTGGCTTGTTCTTGGCGGAACGGGAGGAGGACGGTGCATCTGCCCCGCCGAGGGCTGCGCGACTCTTCACGCGGGGCTGCCGGGGAGGCTGCGCGCGTCGGAACCGGGGGTGGTCGGGGCCAGGCCCAGAACGCGGAGCCGTCGGGAGGGTGTCCAGGGAGCTGGGGCCGCGGCGCCTTGACACTGTCGGCAGCAGGACCGGGAGGGCCCGGCCCCGGCCCCGGCCCCGGCCTCAGCTCTCGGGAGCGGAATGGCGGCCGGGCACCCTGGCCAAAGCGTTTCTGCAGCTCCGTGTTCCGGCGCTGAGCGGGAACAGTGTTGTCAAGGTGGTCGTGATGCGGGAGGTCTCGCATGTGACCCGGCGCGGGGCTGGCGCGGTGTGCGCGAAACCACCCGGTAGCCCTAGCTCTTGGCTCTGGCTCCCGCTGGGCACCGTTCCTGACCGAGCGCCGGCGGGTTTTCCAGCCGTCATTGCCCAGGTGCTACTGCTGCAAATGCCGCGGACTGCCTGCGCCTGGAAGGCGCGCGTGGACGGCCAGGCATCGGCCCGACGAAGCTGATAATGCAGTAAAATTACATTTGCAGCGCCAGGAGGGGCCGTATTTTGGGGTCTGGGAGAGCCTCCTGAGACAGAAGGGCCGTAACCACAGCGAGATCCCTCAGCAGCCGCGGCCTCAGCCACTGCGAGCTGAGATGGATTTCCTCCGCACATGGGTTACATGGGAGTGCTCAGCGCTGGGCCTGCGGCTGCTCCCATACATGGTGGCAAGGGCAACACAGTCCTTCGTCTCTTGGAATCCGAGTTATCTCTGCTGGTGTCTGGCCTGTAAAATGGGGACTGTGAGCTTTCAGGGGCATGAGAGACTGAGGAAGAAGAAGCATTTCTTGGTCCTGGGAAAGGGAGAGGACTGAGAAGTGAGGAATAGTGAGCAGTGTCTCCATCCTGGGAAAGGGAGAGGACTCGGGAGTGAGGAATAGTGAGCAGTCTCTCCATCCTGGGAAAGGGAGAGGACTCGGGAGTGAGGAATAGTGAGCAGTCTCTCCATCCTGGGAAAGGGAGAGGACTCGGGGTGGGGGGTGAGGAATAGTGAGCAGTGTCTCCATCCTGGGAAAGGGAGAGGATGCAGAAATAAGGAATAGTGAGCAGTGTTTGTATCCTCATTTTACTTCCTGGGCCGAAGGAAACATACCTGATAAAAACCTATGTCCTTTGATGTTTCTGAGCTGGGGCAGGCAAAGAACAGTGACAGGATTCTGATCCTGGCCAACCATGAGAAGGTTTGGGGAAACCAACATTGACTGAGCCCTGATCAGGCTCTGTTACCTGATTCTTAGTGTAGCTGTATCTCATTTTTCCATCACAGCGTCCCCAGGAGATGGGGTCAGGAGATAGCAGTACCAACCAACTACCAGGGGCTTGACTGGTACACATCACATGATCCTCAGAGTCATAACAGGAAGTCTGTATTACCCCACAGCTGCAGAAGGAAGGCTTGGAGAAGCAGTCTGACCACCATCACATCCCTTACCCACTCCCCTTTTTTTGGAGGTGTGGGGAGGGGGTCTCACTATGTTACCTTAGCTAGTTTTGAACTCGTGACCTCAGGGATCCACCTGCCTTGGCCCCCCAAGTAGCTGGGATTACAAGTGCTAGCCACTGCACCTGGACAGAATCACATTACTTTTAAATGACTGATCTAGGAATCAAACCCATGTCTGATTAAACATCCCAAGATGCCTTTCATGGTAAGTCTGTGTCAATTATTAATTCTCTGAAGGAAGGACTTAATCTAATGAAGTATTTTCTGTATCTACTCCCTGGTTTCTCCCACAGAGCCAGGGCCTTGAGTAGCTTGTCTTTGACTAGAAGGAGCTGTGGGGTGGACTGTTTCCCTGAAAGATAGAAGAATGTTTGAAGCCTGTTCGCAAGGCAAGGTTATGAAGGGTGAAGGCAGGGCTTGTCTGATTGCTTCTGTGCCCATTACCTGTGGCTGTGTGATTGCTTCATTGTCCATTACCCTGTGGCTGTGTGGTAGCTTCTGTGCCCATTACCCTGTGGCTGTGTGATGGCTACTATGCCCATTACCCTGTGGCTGTGTGATTGTCGCTGTGTCCATCACCCTGTGGCTGTGTGATTGCTGCTGTGCCCATTACCCTGTGGCTGTGTGATTGCTGCTGTGCCGTTATCTGTGGCTGTGTGATTGTGGCTGTGCCCATTAACCTATGGCTGTGTGATTGTGGCTGTGCCCATTACCCTGTGCCTATGTGATTGCTGCTGTGCCATTACTCTGAGGCTGTGTGATTGTGGCTGTGCCGTTACTCTGTGGCTGCATGATTGTGGCTGTGCCCATTACCCTGTGGCTGTGTGATTGTGGCTGTGCCCATTACCCTGTGGCTGTGTGATTGTGGCTATGTGATTGCTTCTGTGCCCATTACCCTGTGGCTGTGCCTATTACCCTGCGGCTGTGTGATTGCTGCTGTGCCATTACTCTGTGGCTGTGTGATTGTGGCTGTGCTGTTACTCTGTGACTGCGTGATTGTGGCTGTGCCCATTACCCTGTAGCTGTGTGATTGCTGCTGTGCCCATTACCCTGTGTCTATGTGATTGTGGCTGTGCCCATTACCCTGTGGCTGTGTGATTGTGGCTGTGTGATTGCTGCTGTGCCCGTTACCCTGTGGCTGTGTGATTGTGGCTGTGCCCATTACCCTGTGGCTGTGTGATTGTGGCTGTGTGATTGCTGCTGTGCCCGTTACCCTGTGGCTGTGTGATTGTGGCTGTGTGATTGTGGATGTGTGATTGCTGCTGTGCCCATTACCCTGTGGCTGTGTGATTGTGGTGGTGCCCATTACCCTGTGTCTGTGTGATTGCTGCTGTGCCCGTTACCCTGTGGCTTTGTGATTGCTGCTGTGCCGTTACTCTGTGGCTGTGTGATTGTGGCTGTGCCCATTACCCTGTGGCTGTGTGATTGCTGCTGTGCCCATTACCCTGTGATTGTGTGATTGCTGCTCTGCCCATTAGCCTGTGGTTGTGTAATTGCTGCTCTGCCCATTGGCCTGTGGCTGTGCGATTGTGGCTCTCCCCCGCTTCATCTGTCATGAGAAACTCAGCTGTCATGTCCTGTGGTACATGCTCAGTGGCTCCTGTCGTTTGTATTGTCCTTGTGCTCTCTATTTCTGAACCTCTCTCCCCACATCCTCCTCTGGCCCATCCTTTGCTGAGTTTGCCCTCAGCAGCCCAGCTTGTTCTTTTTACTTTTCCTGAGGGATCTCATTCTCTCTTGGTTCCAGTGATCCCCTTCTGGGCAGATGCCTCTCAGAGTCACATTTCCCACCTGACTTCCCTCCTGAACTTCCACCCGGCATTGCAGCTGCTGGAGGACATCTGCTCCTTGATAGCCAAAATCCAGAATCACATTTCCCAGCTGGCTTTTCTCCTCAACTTGCACCGGGCATTTCCACTGCTGGAGGACACCTGTGCCTTGATAGCCAAAATCGAGCTTGTCTCTTCTCAAACCTCCTTCCCTGTATGTGACGCCACCCGGGGTCCTCCCAGTTCCCGGGCTAGAGAGCTTGGAAGTCATTCTGAATTCCTCGACTAAGTCCTGCCTCCAGCCCTGCAGTGGCTCTGGTGGCCATCCCTTCTTCTCTCCTTCGTGGATGTCTAAAACCCTCGTCGTCTCTAACCCTGACAGTCTCCTAACTGCAGTAACCGTCTTGAGACATTCGCACTTTACTGTCTTACTTGGCTTCTCTGTGCAGGACCCTTGAACATCTGTGAGGAAATGACTATTCTGCATGGAGGCTTCCTGATGGCTGAGCAGCTGTTCCACCCCAAAGCTCTGACAGAACTGACCAAGTCTGACTGGGAGCACGTTGGGCGGCCCATCGTGGAGGCCTTGCGGGAGATCTCCTCGGCTGCAGCGCATTCCCAGCCCTTTGCCTGGAAGAAGAAAGCTCTGATCATCATCTGGGCCAAGGTTCTGCAGCCCCAGCCTGTGACCTCTTCCGACACAGACACTCGGTGGCAGGAAGATGTGTTCTTCTCAGTGGGCAACATGATCCCCATCCTCAATCACACCGTCCTCTTTGAGCTGCTCAAGTCCCTAGAAGCTTCTGGACTCTTTATCCAGCTCCTGATGGCCCTGCCCGTCACTGTCTGTTGTGCAGAACTCAAGCGCTTTTTGGAGCACGTGAGCGTTGACACGTCCTCCGAGGACGTGGCCTTCTTCCTGGATGTCTGGTGGGAAATGATGAAGCACCGGGGTAATCTGCAGGACCCCCTGCTCTCCCAGTTCAGCGCAATGGCCCATAAGTACTTGCCTGTCTTAGATGAGTTCCCCCATCCTCCCAAGAGGCTGAGGTCAGAGCCAGACGTGTGCCCCACCATGCCCCTGTTGGCCATGTTGCTCCATGGGCTGATGCAGATCCAGAGTCGGATCCTGGGCCCAGGGAGGAAGTGCTGTGCACTGGCCAACCTAGCCGACATGCTGAGCGTGTTTGCACTGACTGAGGACGACCCCCAAGAGGTGTCTGCAACCGTATATCTGGACAAACTGGCCACAGTGATCTCTGTGTGGAACTCAGACACCCAGAACCCATACCACCAACAGGCGCTGGTGGAGAAGGTGAAGGAGGCAGAACGGGATGTCAGCCTGACCTCACTGGCCAAACTCCCCAGTGAGACGATTTTTGAGGGCCTGGAATTGATGCGCGCCCTGCTGGGGGAGTGGGGGGAGGAGCTGCAAGCCATGCTCTGCAGCAGCCAGGGCACAAGCTATGACAGCTACCGGCTGTGCAACAGTCTTACTTCCTTCAGCCAGAACCTGGCGCTCTACCTGAACCGCACCAGCCTGCCCGAGGAGGAGAGGCAGGTGGCCTCTGAGCTGGCAGAGTGTGTCAGGGACTTCCTGAGGAAAACCAGCAGGGTGCTGAAGAACAGGGGCTCCCAGGACATCATGGCTTCCATTGCCATGGCCATCATCCAACAGAAGATGAACCATCACATGGAAATGTGCTACATTTTTGCTTCTGAGAAGAAGTGGGCTTTCTCAGACGAGTGGGTAGCCTGCCTGGTGAGTAACAGGGCTCTCTTCAGGGAGCCAGACTTGGTGTTGAGGCTGCTGGAAACAGTGCTAGATGTCAGCACCACTGACAGAGCTGTCCCCAAGCCTCAGATCCGGCAAGTTCTCCACTCAGTCCTGGAATGTTACGCAGACCTCTCCCTGCCAGACAAAAACAAAGTCCTCGCAGGTATCCTGCACTCCTATGGGAAAAAGGGCCTGTCTGAAAAGTTGCTGGCCTATGTGGAGAGTTTTCCAGAAGACCTCAATACAACCTTAAACCAGCTCACTCAGAGTGCCTCCGAGCAGGGCTTGGCAAAAGCTGTGGCCTCCGTGGCCCGCCTGATGATAGTGCACCCGGAAGCCACAGTGAAGAAAATCTGCAGCCTGGCTGTGGTCAATCTTGGCACCCACAAGTTCCTGGCCCAGATTCTCACCGCCTTCCCTGCCCTTCGGTTCGTGGAAGAGCAGTGTCCAAATTCATCTGCCACTTTCATGGTGTCATGCCTCAAAGAAACTGTCTGGGCGAAGTTCTCTACACCCAAGGAGGAAAAGCAGTTTTTGGAGCTCCTGAACTGCCTGATGAATCCCGTGAAGCCCCAGGGGATTCCAGTGGCTGCTCTGCTTGAGCCAGATGAGGTGCTGAAGGAATTTGTCCTGTTGTTCTTGATGTTAGATATTGAAGAGGTGGACCTCAGTCTGAAGATCTTCCTCCAGACTCTAGAAGCAAATGCATGCCTGGAGGAATACTGGCTCCAGGCCTGCTCCCCATTCCCACTCATCTTCAGCTTGTGCCAGCTCCTGGACAGCTTCAGCAAGTACTGGCAGCTCCCCAAGGAAAAGCGGCATTTGTCTTTGGAGAGGAAGGATCTGGCGGCCCATATCCTGGAGCTCCTGTGTGAGATCGTATTAGCCAATGCCGAGACCTTCTCCCCGGATGCCTGGATCAAGTCCCTGTCCTGGCTCCACCACAAGTTAGAACAGCTCGACTGGACTGTGGGCCTGAGACTGAAGACCTTCTTTGAGGGACACTTCAAGTGTGAGGTGCCAGCCACACTTTTTGAGATCTGTAAGCTTTCTGAGGATGAGTGGACCTCCCAGGCCCACCCAGGGTATGGGCTAGGCACAGGGCTCCTGGCCTGGATGGAGTGCTGCTGCGTCTCCAGCAGCCTCTCGGAGAGGATGCTGTCTCTCTTGGTGGTCGACGTGGGTAGTCCTGAGGAGGTCAGGTTGTTCAGCAAAGGCTTTCTGGTGGCCCTGGTGCAAGTCATGCCTTGGTGCAGCCCTCAGGAGTGGCAGCACCTTCACCAGTTGACCAGGAGGCTGCTGGAGAAACAGCTGCTCCATGTCCCGTATAGTCTGGAGTATATTCAATTTGTTCCTCTGCTCAACCTGAAGCCCTTTGCCCAGGAGCTCCAGCTCTCTGTACTCTTTCTGAGGACTTTCCAGTTTCTCTGTAGCCAGAGTTGTCAAAATTGGCTTCCTCTGGAAGGCTGGAACCACGTGGTCAGACTCCTATGTGGCAGTCTGACCAGCCTTCTGGACTCAGTCAGGCTGATACACTCAGTTGGCCCTTGGGCACAGGGACAAGAACAGGACCTGACCCAGGAAGCCCTGTTTGTCTACACCCAGGTGTTCTGTCACGCTCTGCACATCATGGCCATGCTCCACCAGGAGGTCTGTGAGCCACTGTATGTTTTAGCCTTGGAAACTCTCACCTGCTATGAGACTCTGAGCAAGGCTAACCCTTCTGTCAGCTCCTTGCTCCAGAAGGTGAATGAGCAGCGCTTCCTGAAGTCCATTGCTGAGAACATCAGCCCCGAGGGGCGGCGCCAGACCCTGCTGCAGAAGATCAGCAGCTTCTGACCTTGGCCCATAGCAGAAAAGCTGGGGCTCAACATGGCGGGTCCATAGGGACGAGACCCGTGCAGCACGGACTTTACAGCTGCGTGAAACTGTCCACAGGAAATCATGGCAATAATGGTGTAAAGAAAATCGTTTCTTAGGTATTTATAATGTACAAACTATAATAAACATTCCCTTTTACATCTCACTTTGTCTAAGTCTGCCACAGCAATAACCCAAGATTGATTACGTATGCTCTGAAATTGAGTTTAGTGTCTTCAAGATTCAGTTCAGCCCAGAGGAACATGTTCATAACTGGACTTTCTTTCTTTTTTTTTTTTTGAGACAGAGTCTTGCTCTGTTGCCAGGTGCCAGGCTGGAGTGGAGTGCAGTGACGCAATCTCGGCTCACCGCAACCTCCGCCTCCTGGGTTCAAGCAATTCTCTTGCCTCAGCCTCCTGAGTAGCTGGGACTACAGGAGCGTGCCACCACGACCAGCTAATTTTTGTATTTTTTTAGTAGAGACAGGGTTTCACCATGTTGGCCAGGATGGTCTCGATCTCTTGACCTCGTGATCTGCCCACCTCAGCCTCCCAAAGTGCTGGGATTACAGGCGTGAGCCACCACGCCCGGCCATAACTGGACTTTTCCATCCTAGATTTTGGCAAATAAGCCCAAAGTTAAAACTATCTGAGTTGAAAAAGCATGACAGGGTATGTGCAACCCCCTTCAAAAGTTATTTTGTATTTTAATGTTTTTTTCATGAGGTACCTTGGAAAGGACAGCAGCTTGGAAAAGTATCTACTCCAGCCCTGGTTCTGCCTCTGGCCATGAGATTGCTGTGCCCGAGAGGCCTGCACAATTCTAAAATGAGAGGATTGACTGATTGGCAAGGGGCTAGGTTAATGACCTCAGGAAAATAGGTCCCCCTCAGAATTGAGGACTGCTTACAGTCTTTGTTGCCCAGGCTGGCCTTGAACCCGTGGACTCAAGTGATCCTCCTCCCTCAGCCTCCTGAGTAGCTGGGACAATAAGAGGCAGGAGGATCACTTGAGACCAGCTCGGACAACATATGGAGGCCCTATCTCTACAAAAAAAAATGCAAAAATTAGCTGGGTGTGGTGACACACACCTGTAGTCCCAGCTATTTAGGAGGCTAAGGCAGCAGGATCACTTGATCCTGGGAGGTTGAGGCTGCAGTGAACTGAGATCACACCACTGCACTCCAGCCTGGGTGACAGAGTGAGACCCCATCTCAAAATATATATATATATATATATATATATATATATAGAGAGAGAGAGAGAGAGAGAGAGAGAGAGAGAGAGAGAGAGAGAGAGAGAGAGAGAGAGAGAGAGAGGGCTAGACACGGTGGTGGCTCACACCTGTAATAATCCCAGTGTTTTTGGCGGCTGAGACAGGAGGATCAGTTCAGGCCAGGACTTTGAGACCAGCCTGGGCAACAGAGATGCCTGTCCCTACATAAAGAAAAAATGAGTTTAAGGTGTCTCGGGTATTAGGAAACTGAGAATGGGCTGGGGACGTGTTTATTTTGAGATGAAGCGGGGAAAGATTATGTCCCATCACTATCTCCATCCACACAACTTCCTTCAAAATGGGGCATTACTCAGGTTCTCTCCCCCAACTAAAGTAGGCTTGGCTCCTTGACCAGTAACCAGGCTTTGACTCTCGCAGTTCCTAACAGGATTCACTTAGGAAAACAGAAGAAAGGGCCTCCAGTTACATGTGACCACTACACTTGAACTCTGGGAACCACAGCGATAGGTTTGAGTGACGTGTGAGCTGGACCTCTCTGGAGGCTGAAAGCATTCACACGCACCAAACCCCTCTGCTAGTAACATGGACATCAACATGGAACTATAGCACACAGCAGCCAGTCGGTGGTGGGGGTGGGGGGGGTCACAAGATGATTCTTAAAGGAAACGTACTGATGTACTTCACAAATGAGAGTAAGTTGGGAATGTTAGTGCAATTTAATCACCAGAAGGGTGACTTTCAAAGATACACTGATAGTTAAAAAAAGACAGTTAAAAAAAAAAAAAAGTTAAAAAAATTAATAGCACTTTGTTTCTTAAATGGCACCCATTAAAAACTAAACAGTCAAAATGAGACATCATTCAGTCCTTTACAAGTTCACAGACAATGAATTAAAAGGCACTTTAAAAATCCACGTTTTACACTACACTTGAGCACAGTCTCAAACTCATCCTAGTCGATAAGGAATGATTAGTGTTGGCACCAGAAAATCCCGTTTGCAGAAGGAGGTACAGGTGTCGGTCCACAAGACGGCCTCTGGCCAGGCTGGCTGCCCCCTTGCTCTGCAGCCTTCTGTGGCTAAATGGCAGGACACGCAACACAGGAACGGGCTCTGCACCCCAAGCTCTGGCTCATCAGGAGGCTAAGTACTTTGCAGTCTAGATGAGACATTTCACGGTTTGGAGTACAGAAATTGGTTTCCACATCACATGAAAAGGACAGTGTCATGGAGTGGGGTTACCCAGTAAATGGCTACCAAAGCCATCATTTCACATTGCCCCTGTAGTTTTTATGAGCGCGTCTTCTGCATGTGGATATGGGGAAAGCTGGGCACGAAGGGACGTGTTAAAAAGAATGGCGTTTGTGACTGACTGCAGTAAGCTCACAAGGTTGACACTGGTCTTACCAAGTCAGCCTGCAAAGGTTGTGCTGACTCAGCCACACTACCTACTCAGGTTTCCATTCCTGCCTCTGGCCTGCACAACCCCAGCCCCACCAGTGAGACTTCTGATTGGAAGTCAGAAGATGTGAGAATTCAATGTTGACCCATGGATGAGAGGATGAGGCAAAGAACCAAAGGGTTATATAGTAAACAAAAACTACCTACCCACAATGATTTTCCCAGGCCAGTGTCACAAGAAGTCACCACTTGCTTCTGCTGGCCCAGAACCATGGGTACTGCCCTGAGTGGTTGGAAAGGTGGGTAGCCGCCGATATAGGGACAGGCCCATGCCCAGACACTTATCACCCTGGTCTGCCGAGCACACCCCATGCTTCCACCTCCCAGAGCTCTAGAGATAAGACCCAAAGAAGGATCCTTGGGCTTGCATGAAAGCCACTTTGCTGCCCATGGTCTGGCAGGACCCAGTAGGTGTTACTACAAAAGTGCTTTTGCAATTGGGGCAGGTTAGAAGGAGGTAATATGAATATTCTTTAGAAAAACTCAAATCTATCTGCTTATCAATACCCAAAAGTCTGAGGCCATCCAGGGCACAGTTTGGTCTATGGAATACTGAGCGGAGGAGGCAGCTGGTGTGAGGCTGCACCCTTACTGCCCGACTCCTGGGAGTGCTTAACCATCCTTTTTGGCTTGGGGAGTGTCAAAGAGCCGGAGTGCCTTCCTGCACAGCAGAGAGAACCAGTAGATCTGAGGGGCGATGAGGAAGGCATTGGCCATGTTGCAGAAGAAGGGAATGCGGAAGGGCACTTGTAGCAGGCTTAGTCCCTGCTGGTGGCCGTAGGACCAGTACATGAAGGGGAAGAGAAGGATCCGGCAGCAGAGGAAGGTGGCCAGTGTGAGGATTCCGTTCACCTTGTACAGAAGGGTGTGCTGCTGCTTTAGCTGCAGAAGAGGAAGGACAAAGGGAAGGTCCCCAAGAGACTGGGTGTCAGGGAGCGACTGCGCCAAGTCCCACGGCAGAAAAGCTGCACAGGTGCAGCTGCTCACCCAGACCGGGGCTGCCAGACTCCCTGACACATGTCTAGTTTTCTGACATTTGTCGAAGACATTATTGAACACTTATCATATTGATACATGCATATAACCTCATTTTACCCCGTAGTGATGTTGAGTTTCACCTAGGCCACGCAGCTGACGGGAACAGTGGATTAGAGAAAAGTATGTGACCAGGGAAAAAGTAGAATGAACTGTATCAAACTCAGATCAAACCTACAATTTCATCCCACTGGCTCAGAGGACCAGCTGACCTTGAAGTCTGTGGAAAGATCTCCTACCCGACTCTTCTAGCAGCAGGGATTTCTCCACACCCCACCATCTCCCAAGGAAAAGTGAGATCCACTCCCTCCCTCCTGCGTGTGCGGTTCCTGCCACTGCATTCATACGTGCCTGAATCAGAACTCTGCCTAGCGACACGAACGGTGTGCTCAGTTCTGCCGTGAAGATGCAGCCCACAAAGAAGTCCCCAAGGTCCCCCCGGAGCCTCTGCAGATGAAACAACGAGAAGGGGAATAAGTGGAGGTTAAGAAACCACCAGAAGGGGCCGGGCGCGGTGGCTCACGCCTGTAATCCCAGCACTTTGGGAGGCTGAGGCGGGTGGATCACGAGGTCAAGGGATTGAGACCATCCTGGCCAACATGGTGAAACCCCGTCTCTACTAAAAATACAAAAAAATTAGCTGGGCGTGGTGGCACGCGCCTGTAGTCCCAGCTACTCAGGAGGCTGAGGCAGGAGAATTGCTTGAACCCGGGAGGTGGAGGTTGCAGTGAGCCGAGGTCACACCACTGCACCACTCCAGCCTGGCACCTGGTGACGGAGTGAGACTGTCTCAAAAAAAAAAAAAAAAAAAAAAGAAACCACCAGAAGGAAAGTTCCCACTGGGGCTATTGAAAAGGGTCCCATGGGGCCGGGCACGGTGGCTCATGCCTGTAATCCCAGCACTTTGGGAGGCCGAGGTGGGTGGATCACGAGGTCAAGAGATCAAGACCATCCTGGTCAACATGGTGAAACCCCGTCTCTACTAAAAATACAAAAAATTAGCTGGGCATGGTGACGTGTGCCTGTAATCCCAGCAACTTAGGAGGCTGAGGCAGGAGAATTGCCTGAACCCAGGAGGCAGAGGTTGCGGTGAGCCGAGATCGCGCCATTGCGCTCCAGCCTGGGTAACAAGAGCGAAACTCCATCTCAAAAAAAAAAAAAAAGAAAGAAAAGGGTACCATGAAGGGAAGCATTCATAGGTAAGTGTAGACCCCGTTACTGTCCGCTGCTTCCACAGCAATTGCACTTTGATGGCCCAAGCGGGAGGATCCAGAGGCAAATTCAGACAGGCTGACTGCACCTACGGCAAGCTCTGAATCTTGATGACAGCCCAAAGGAACTCTGCAGCCTACTTCTGTGGATCTAACTTAGTCAGTCATGCCAAGGCACTCAGCCTGTTCAGTTCAACAGAGTATGTGCTGGGCCCTGTGCTAGATGTTAAGGTCTCAAAGCACCCTAGCAGTTCTGGTTCCTAGGTGGTAGGTCCCAGACGCTTCTGAAAGAATGGAATGGCCGGGCGCGGTGGCTCAAGCCTGTAATCCCAGCACTTTGGGAGGCCGAGGCAGGGGGATCACGAGGTCAAGAGATCGAGACCATCCTGGTCAAAATGGTGAAACCCCGTCTCTACTAATACAAAAAATTAGCTGGGCATGGTGGTGTGTGCCTGTAATCCCAGCTACTCAAGAGGCTGAGGCAGGAGAATTGCCTGAACCCAGGAGGCGGAGGTTGCAGTGAGCCGAGATCGCGCCATTGCACTCCAGCCTGGGTAACAAGAGCGAAACTCCGTCTCAAAAAAAAAAAAAAAAAAAGAATGGAATGCTCGCTACCCTCTTTTTCTTTTTTTGAGATGGAGTCTTGCTCTTGTTGCCCAGGCTGGAGTGCAAAGGCATGATCTCAGCTCACTGCCACCTCCACCTCCTGGGTTCAAACTATTCTCCAGCCTCAGCTTCCCAAGTAGCTGGGACTACAGTTGTGCACCAACACGCCTGGCTAATTTTTATATTTTTAGTAGAGATGGGGTTTCACCATGTTGGCCAGCTGGTCTTGAACTTCTGACTGGGATTAGAGGTGTGAGCCACCTTGCCCGGCCTCCTTTTTCAAGAAAGCAGTAAGCATAGTAAAATGCCAGCTCTGCCACTTAGTACCACTCAGTGAGATAGTAAGAAAACTCTTAGAGCCCCAGTTTCTTCATCTACAGTATCAGGCTAATAGTTTCTAATATTTAGCAAGCTATGAACTTTTAAATCACATGCCTGGCTGGGTGCGGTGGCTCACACCTGTAATCCCAGCACTCTGGGAGACTGAGGTGGGTGGATCACCTGAGGTTAGGAGTTCAAAACCAGCCTGACCAATATGGTGAAACCCCATCTCTACTAAAAATACAAAAATTAGCCGGGCATGGTGGTGTGTGCCTGTAGTCCCAGCTACTCGGGAGGCTGAGGTAGGAGAATCACTTGAACCCTGGAGGCAGAGGTTGCAGTGAGCCGAGATCATGCCACTGCACTCCAGCCTGGGCAACAGAGCAAAACTCTGTCTCTAAATAAATAAATAATTTTTAAAAATAAAACACAAGTCTTCCCCAAGCAGGCATTCAAGAACTAGGGGTTTCCCCTTAGCATTCCCATTTCTTTTCCTTGTTAGGTGGGTTTTTATGGGGAAATTGATCTGGGGAGAAATTAGGAAGCTGTTTGCTTTGAGAATCTGTGTTTTTGTGACGTCAGAAAAATGCACACAGTGCTTTCTGGCACGTTATGTTGTTTTGTATTATATTTGTATTTTATGTCATTTTTATCTTATACTGAACTAAGGATAGAGCCTCTGACAAATGCTAAGGAATCTCAGAGGGCTACGTGTTTGTTAAAAAGAATGTTGGGGCCGGGCTTGGTGGCTCATGCCTGTAATCCCAGCACTTTGGGAGGCCTAGGCAGGAGGATCACTTGAGCTCAAGAGTTTGAGACCAGCCTGGGCAACATGGAGAAACCCTTACAAAAAATACAGGAATTAGCTGGTTGTGGTGGCATGTGCCCGTGCTCCCAGCTACCTGGGAGGCAGAGGTAGGAGGATCACTTGAGGCCACTAGTTCGAGGCTACAGTGAGTTGTGATCACACTGCTGCACTCTAGCCTGGGTGACAGAGTGAAACCTTGTCTCAAAAAAGAAAAAAAAAGTATGTTGATGTTGGTAAAGAGGATCACGAATGTTTCAGATGCGATGGTGTTCCTCCACTTTTCCCCTGGGGGAGGTGGCTGCTGGAGCAGCAGGCACAAGAATGGCTGCCCATGAGCAGAAAACAAATGAGGGGCAGCCCTGAGTCCTAAGGACAGTCAACACATCCAGCTCAGGCCAGGTGCAGTGGCTCACGCCTGTAATCCCAGCACTGTGGGAGGCCAAGGCGGGTGGATCACTTGAGGTCAGGAGTTTGAGACCAGCCTGGCCAACACATGGCGAAACCCCATCTCTACTAAAAATAGAAAAAATTAGCCAGGCATGGTGGTGGGCTCCTGTAATCCCAGCTACTCAGGAGGCTGAGGCAGGAGAATCGTGTAAACCCGGGAGGTGTAGGTTGCAGTGAGCTGAGATCACCCCATTGCACTCCAACCTGGGCAGCAGAGCAAGACTCCATCTCAAAAAAAAAAAAAAAAAAAAAAGACACCCAGACACGCAGCTCAACAGGAGAAAAGGTGTGACTGAGGCTGCGGGTCTGCTGTCCCGGAAGGCCGTACCTGTGCGACTGGTACAAGAACAAAGAGGATGACTGCATGATGTGTGATCATGAGGCGGTTTCGACTGAGGAAGCTTCGAAGCGTGAGGGAGTGTGCACGGTCCTGGTCACTGGCTCGGTACCAGTCACAGAGGTACATGGCGTAGGAGTCATAGATCATGTATGGAATCAGAAACCACACATATTCCCGGGCAAGCCAGTGCCTGAAAGAAAGCATACACGCAGCCTGTGAGACGACTGGATATCCATCGTGAAGACTCAGAGCCAAACTCAGTGCTTGATCAGCTCTTCTTATTCCACATACTTCACAATAAAGATGTCGAAAGTGATAAATGCAGGAGTAGACAACTTTCTCTAAGTTCCAGGGCCAGTGCATGAGTGTCAAAGGAAAAAGCAGGCATCACTCAGCCTTGCCTGTTTTAAGCAACTTGCTGCCACTATTTGCCTGACTTAGCTACTAATTTATAATAGATGTTCTGGCATTTTGTGATACATACTCACTTTGATTAGATATATATGCAAATGATTCAACAGCCCCACCAAGAAACTGATTTGGAAAGTGTCCCAAATTGCAAATCCAGTATTTCCAGTTTAACTCCTCAGTTGCTCCACAGTTAGAAGTTTACTAACTTAAATCCTAAACCTGTGAGTCTTCTCTTGCATCTGCTTGCAACCCCACTCTAGGGATTTTCTGGGAGGCAACCCTGGCCATTTTCTTTACAATTCTAGAGCTGGCTGGGCGCGGTGGCTTACGCCTGTAATCCTAGGTGACAGAGTGAGACCCTGTCTCTACAGGAAAAAAAGTAATTAAAAATGTGCTGGGTGTGGTGCTCATGCCTGTAATACCAGCACTTTGAGAGGGTGAGCAGAAAAATGACTTGAGAGCCCTGGAGTTCAAGACCAGCTTTGGGCAACATAGTGAGACCCTGTCTTTAAAAAAAAAAAGAAGAAGAAGAAATATTGAACCCAGCTAAGCAAATATTATCGTTTGGTGTATACAAATCAAGGTCACTTGGTCTATCTTCTCTTAGCATCTACCATTCATTACCAATAGCCAGTTATGTTTTTAAAAAGGCAGAAGAAAAGCACAAAAATCATGACAGCAGGATCAATCCCAAGTGAGACTGCAGGCTAAAGAGAGAAGCCCTGCTCAGGTCCCTGGCAGCTGGGTCTCAACAAGTGAGAAGCAGGACAGGGCAGAGCCCACAGGAGAGGAGGGTCTAGAAAGGCTGATCAACTTTCCTGCACATCCAACTGTGGTTCTTCAACTTGGGAGAAAGTGCGTGTGATTCTAGCAAGACAGGTGTGGGAAAAAAGGCTTAAAATAAAATAATAAAAGCACCACCTTTGCCCAGGTCTAAATACTCTGCAAAGCAGACTCTCTGGTCTTAATGTATGATTTGTTTCATGGAACTGCAGAGAGATGCACATTTCCTGACCTGCCTCTGGACTGAGCTCTCACAGACGCACAAGTCGGCGTTGGGAAAGCACTAGAAACCTCTCAGTCACCTTTTAGCGAAGCTAAAGGGGAACCAAGAGCAGCGTTTGTTCCTTTCCACGCCGGGCTCTGCTAACCACACTGGACGTATATGGGCCAGTGATGCTCCAGAGTGGGCAGCCGGTGACACCAGCTAAAAGAAACCAGCAGCCACCCGCCCGGCTCTAAATATTTCCACGCTCATCTGCCTCACGAAGGACCTGGGTCCGTGGCCACACTGTCGGTTCGCACCACCTGAAATCAGACTCTGACTCTGTCGTCCTTTCTCATTTCCTCGGACTTTCTCCTAAGCTGGGGATGCTCAGAGACTCCGAGAGGAAGAGGAGCTCATGGCGGTGCCTGCTTTTCCCATAGTCAGCTAGAATCTAAGAGCCTGTGCTGAGAGGAGCCGGCGCCTGCTGCGAGCCACGGAATATGCGCGTTTCCAACACGCTCCTCGGGCCTGGCTGTTACCTGCCGGTGACCACGTCGTTGCAGGAGAGAATGATGACGATCCCCGAGCCGGTGGCCAGCACCGCCTGCACCGAGGACACCAGCCTAGCGCGGGCGGGGAAGAAAACGGAGAGAGCGCGCGCGCTCGGTCCAGTCCCGAGGACCGCGGAGCCCGACTCTCCCACCCGGCCCGCCCCAGCTGCGGGCAGACGCGGGGAGCGGGCTCCGGAGACTCCCCGGCGCTCCCCGCCCGCCCCGGCCCCGGCCCGCCCCGCTCCCTCCAGGTCCGGACGCGGAGGGTCTCCGGGAAGCTAGGGCCTCCGCGACCCCGAGGGGCCCCCAGGCTTCCTGCCGCCCGTTTTCCGCCCTGGGCCCTGCGCAGCCGGTGGGTGGGGACGGCGGGGGCAGCGCCGGCCTCGGCCCGGGTACCTGGTGCTGATCATCACGCGGTCCGTGCAGGTCCATTCGGGCCGCCAGCGGCGCAGCACCCAGGAGCAGAGCGCGAAGAGGCCCGGGAAGAAGAGCGTGCCCCCGGCCAGCGTCGGCAGCATGAGGGCTGCGGGTCCGGCCGCCTCGCTGGCGCCGCGCGGCGTGGCTGGGCTGGGCTGGGCGCGCCCCGGCCCGGCCGCGCGCTTTCTACCCGCCGCCCTCGCCCCGGCGCTGGCCCCGATCCCGCGGCGCTGGCCCCGATCCCGCGGCGGCGCGGCTCTGCGCGTGACCAGACCCGGTGGCCGCGATAGGGCGGGGCGGGGTCTCCCGGCGTCTCCCGCCCGAGGGCTCCGCGGCGTCCCCGGCAGGCTGGCGGGTGGGGGCGGAGGCTCTCGCCTGGGCCGCGGCGCGCGCGATTCCGAGTCCACCGACGCCGCCTCCCGGACCCACGGGGCCGAGCGCAGGCGGGAAGGGCCGGGTCCCCGGGCTTCTGTTCCGTCACCCACGCCGCGCCCGCCCCCCAGACCTGCTCTGCTCCCGGCCTCGGGCGGGCAGGCGAGGCGCGGGGCCGAGAAACCCAGGTAGGGACCCGCAGGGTGGGCGAGCCCGCGGCCGCACCATGTCCCTGCGGGGAAGGAAGGAAGGAGGGAGGGAGGCCTGTGGCTCTGTCCCCGCCGGCCTCGTCCACCAAGCCTGGTGCTTCCCGATGGGAGTCAGGACGTGGCCTCCTGCCTGCTGCTGCGGCTGCTCCAGGGGGGACCCTCAGAAAGCGTGAGACGCGCCCCCCCCCCACGGCATCCAGCAGCCCCTCTCCCTCTGCACCAGGAGTGGAGGCCGCAGGCTTTCTGGGGAGCTGCCTCTTGGCTTTGGATCTGTCGGGAGATACCATCCAGAGGATTAGTGACTGTTTTGTTGTTCACAATGTGTCATTATTTACAAGCAGTGGCTCAGGCCTGTTATCCCAGCACTTTGGGAGGCGGATCACCTGAGGTCAGGAGTTCGAGACCATCCTGGCCAACATGCCAAAATCCTGTCTCTACTAAAAATACAAAAATTAGCTGGGTGTGGTGGCGGGTGCCTGTAATCCCAGCTACTCAGGAGGCTGAGGCAGGAGAATCGCTTGAATCTGGGAGGCGGAGGTTGCAGTGAGCCGAGATCGAACCACTGCACTCCAGCCTGGGCGACAGAGCAGGACTCTTGTCTCAAAAAAAAAAAAAAAAAAAAAAAAAAAAAGTTATCGGGACAGCCGTCCTAAATGGGAATGAATTGGAATATATTTCATTTGCGCTAGGTGCCAATCACCTGGATGAGGACAGTAATTTCAGTATCACTGGCTTCTCTCCTTTAGGAACCTGCAGCTTTGTTTTGCTTTGGTCTGTATCTTCCTAAGCTAACTAATGTAGGGGGCGGGAAATACAGTTCATTTATGTTACTACAAATGCAAGGGTCTCTTCAGAGCACCATGATGCAAAATGCTGACCAGAATCCCATGTGAGGACTTCGGAATAGCCGGGCTCAGCTCTCTGGACCATGATTTGCTGGCTTGTGAAATGAGAGGGAGGCTGGATTACTAGCCCTTTAAGGCTCTTCCAGCTTAAGATTCTTATGATTCTATGACTTCTATAAAGTGGCAGATGATTTCAGTTAAATGACTTTAACACGGCAGTTACTGATGTAGGAACTGGTATAGTGAGCACAGCTTTTGGTTTTTGTATTCATTTATTATGGAGTCTGAAAATGGTTCTCAGGCTTAAAAGATAATTTTCCTTTTAAGGAAAAGAAGTATTAGTTATTTGGTTGTGACCTTTTAGAATGAATGTAGCCACCAACATCTTCCTATATGTTGTTAAGAAAAGGGACTCAGCCAACATCAAGGTAGCAGACGGCCTAAAGAAAAGCCTGGAATTTCTACTCTAGCTCCCAAATTCACTGCTAACATACTTCATGAAATGAGAAAGCCACTTCAGTTTGGTACCAAGGTCTCTGACAAATGCAAAGCTCTCTGTATTTTCACATTTGCTGGTGGACAAAACCAGCTATCTCTGAACTCCCCATTCTCCCCAGGAAAACAACTCTGTGTATTCCACTTTCTCTCCTATGCATTATCACAGTCACCTCCAGCACCAGCGTTTCCAGAGTGACAAGTGATTACGAGTCCTCCCTGCCCTCCCTCCTTAAAGGGACCAGCAACTTGGCACTGGGTATGCTGCACTTTTAAGTGGTGGGAACCAATCTACCCTACACAAGAAGCTGTTTGTACAGCTCGTAAGGCATCTTTATGAATTGAAGACAAAACAGCAGATGTTTCATGTATAGAAAATAGCAAGTGAAATGAGTTTCAACACCATGCTCAGTGAAGTCACCAGAATGTTTAGGTTGAATCACCATAAAGCTAACAAGCATAAACATGAACCTTCGCTTCTCAAGTGGTCAAACCTCTGTGGGCAAATGATAAAGCCAAGTAAAAAACACCGAGCCTGGTTTACGCAAACTTCTGCTCATCCTTCAAAAGTCTTGAATCAGCTGTTTCCTTCTCTAAGAAGGCTTCTTTGTCTCTTCCAGTAATGATTTAGAAAAATTCATTTTCTAAATCTGCCTTTGCGTTTTGAGTAATGAGCCTGTTGGTTTTTTTATTTGTATGTATGTTTCTCCACTGGACTGTTAGGTCTTTGAAACAAGGACTGTGTCTTTTCATTTTGTACCCCAAGTTAGCCCTGGTACATTCTCTTTTTTTTGGTACGGAGCTTTGCTCTGTCACCAGGTTTGGACTGCAGTGGTGCGATCTCGCCTCGCTGCAACCTCCACCTCCCAGGTTCAAGCGATTCTCCTGCCTCAGCCTCCTGAGTAGCTGGGATTACAGGCACCCACAGCCACACCCAGCTAATTTTTGTATTTTTAGTAGAGACGGGGTTTCTCCATGTTGGCCAGGCTGGTCTCAATCTCAACCTTGTGATCTGCCCGCCTCGGCCTCCCAAAGTGCTGGGATTACAGGCGTGAGCCATCGCGCCTGGCCTAGGCCTGGCACATTCTAAGGGTTCAATACATGTTTCATATTTTCTAAAGCTCAATTGGTTGAGCACTTACCTGCTGGGCCCTGTATCAAATGTTTTGTATTCATTGTCTCATTAAATGCTCACAACAAATGTTATTCTCACTGTGTGTGTGTGTGTGTGTGTGTGTGAGTGTCTGAGTGTGTGTATCAGCAAAATGAGACTCAGACTAGAGCAATTTAAAAATTGCCAAAGGTCACACTGCCAGTGGCAGAGTTGGGATTTAAACTCAGTACCTTCTGCCTTCGGTTCCATGTGCCGAATGAGTATACTGCCTTCAAACCTGATAAGCGAGGAGAGAATAACAATTTTTCACAATATAGTTTCCAATTAATGCTGTTCCTGATTATTGACTTGTAAATATAAATGTGTATGGTGAATTTATGGGCTCCGATGCTGCTATGAACACTATTCTATATTTATATGTAACTTTATAAATTTTCAAAGCGCTTTCACGTGCATTATCTCACTTGGGTCTCAAAATAACCAGTGAGGTAGGCTACACATGTTATTTTCATGTTACAGATGAAGAGACCTAAGTGCAGCACAGTACACTGACTTGCCACCCTGTGAATGACAAGGCCCAGGTTAGAACCTAGGGCTGGATTCATGTTCCGGGGTGATTTCAGCTACTCCATGCTGTAGGGCTGGGATTTAACGAGTTCGTAATTATGCTGCTTGTGTGGATTTCCTGTGAAAATCTGGGCTACTTCATGCCAAGATAAAACTCACTTACAAAATTTAGACTCTCGCCCCCTTGAACACAGAATTTATAAAGCTCCCCATTGTAAAGGGCTACAGAGGGATTCTACCACTGTGAAAGTATGTGGCCCTGCCTTTCAGTCCCCTCTCCCCCATACTTCTGGACCCCACTCACTATCATTAGGGAATATCTGCTTCCTGGTTTCTTCAGCCTTAAATGGAAAATACTGTATTTACTTTTAAAATACTTTGCGAGTTCTCAAGTGAATGCCATTAAGATAGGTGATGTGTGGGCAACTACCCTTGATCAAGGACCTTTTCCTCCTATCTGGGAAAACCATCTACATGAAAAACAATTGAGATCACACAGGAAACACCTTCACATAATGAGCTCCAGAACCAAGAGGGAACTTAGAGGTCTCTGTCCACTTATCTCCTTTAGAAATCCTAACAGAGGCTGGCACAGTGGCTCACAACAGTAATCCTAGCACTTTGGGATCTGTCCAAGGTGGGCAGATCACTTGAGCCCAGGAGTTTGAGACCAGCCTGGGCAACATGGCAAAATAAAAAAAAAAAAAAAACACGCAAATTAGCCAGGTGTGGTGGCACGCACCTGTAGTCCCAGCTACTTGGGAGGCTGAAGTAGGAGGATTGCTTGAGCTCGGGAGGTTGAGGCTGCAGTGAGCTGTAAGCACAGCACTGTACTCCAGCCTGGGTGACAGTGAGATCCTGTCTCAAAACACAAACACACACACACACACACACACACAATGCCAGTACACACTCTTCAATATAGGAAGATGGACATAGAAATGAAGATGCAAAGATTGGTACAACCAAAGAACAAGGGGAAAAGGACAGTCAGACACGGAGAAGGAGAGCAGCAGCCTTCTGTGGAACTTCATTCGCTGCAGGCTAGCCCCAACTAAAGCCACACTGCATTTGAAGAAACGGCGCAAAGAACGAGATATCTTGCTCTTAGGAGTGTGGCCAGAAAGAAGTTAATCACCCTGCTCTGAATTTCTCCTTCACTTAGTTTGCCTGATGAGCGTAGCCCTGCGCTGACGTGTGTGTACTTCTCCCTGACTGTAGGAGCTGTCTGTCTGGGAGGCAGCCATGGCCTGCAGCACTGGAGCTGGGATCAGGGAACCTGGGTCCAGCCCTGGCCCCACCACCCAGAAGCTGCTGGCATGGAGAAAACACTGCCTCCTTCCCCAGCAAAATGGGGTTCCTCCACCTACCCTCCAGGATGGCTGGGAGAATTAAATGAGATCATATTTGCAAAATGTTAAACTGTGCCCAGCACAGGCAGGGGATGATTGTTCTTTACACTGGATTCCCAAGCATAGTTCCCTGCTGAGAAGCTTCCCAGAAAGCACCCACTGAATTAAAGGTCCCCTAGGCCGGGCTTACCCAGGCTCCAGGCTGCAGCTTCCTTTTTTTTCATCCTGAGTTCTTTGCAAGAGCAAACTCTGAGGCTAAGAAGCACAGTCACACCCAACCACATGGTTTCCACAAACAGGGACGGCAGCTGCACTACAGGGAGACTTTGGTCTTGTACACAATGCTATGATTGCCGTGTAATTCACACAAGGAACTAAGGATGTAGTGCTGCTTTTATATATGCACTGTGTTTTTCAAAGTACTTTCACATACAAATTTCTTTTGCTATAAATGCAAAATCTGGCTTGTTTGCGGATAGTCACACCTATCTGAAAGCAGCATTTTCAGACTCAGGTTTGAAAAATATTTAAGGGCTAGGCACACTGGCTTACTTCTGTAAATCCAGCACTTTGGGAGGCCAAGGTGGGCAGACTGCTTGAGCCAGGAATTCCAGACCAGCCTGAGCAAAATGGTGAAATACCATCTCTTTAAAAAAAAAAAAAAAACTTAGCTGGCTGTAGTGGTGCATGCCCATAGCCCCAGCTCCTTGGGAGACTGAGGTGGGAGATCATCTGAGCTCAAGGAGGTTGAGCCTACAGTGAGCTGTGATGGTGCCACTGCATCCAGCCTGAGGGGCAGACGGAGACACTGTCTCAAAAAAAATAAAGGTGGCAGGGATGTGTCTCACTCTGTTGCCCAGGCTGGTCTCAAACTCCTGGCCTCAAGCCATCCTCCCTCTTTCCTTCTAAAGTGCTGGGATGACAGGCATCCCAGCCACCACACCTGGCTTCAGACCTACTAAATTTTATCTGTGACAAGCATGTCATACTTGTGAGGAAAAGGACTACCTAGGAAAGCCACAGAAACGATGAGCCTTCCAGTTGGACAAAGTAGGAAATGAAGCAGTGTTCCACACAGCTCATGTCTATCCAGAGTCTCAGCATATGGCCTTATTTGGAAATGGGCTCTTTGCAGATATGATTAAGGTGAGGATTGAGATGGGGCCATCCTGGATTGGAGTGGCCCCTAAACCCAGTTAGACAGAAGACAACGCAGAGACACAGAGCCGAAGGGATGTGAGGATGGAGTGAGACTGGAATGACGCGTCCACAAGCCAAGGAATGCTGAGGCCTGCTGTCAACCCCAGACGTTCAGAGACAGGTATGGGAGGGTTCTTCCCTCAGAGCCTCCAAAAAGAAACCAGTCCTTCAGCTTGTTGATTTCAGACCTCTGCCCACAGAACTGTGAGGAAATGTCTGCTGTCCTAGGCACCCCAGGCTGTGGTAACTTGTGAAGACAGCTCCGGGAAACCAGTACAGTGCACCCCACACCAAACACAAAAATAAATTCAGATAGATCACGGGTTAAACACTACAAATGTACTGGAAGAAACTTTTGAAAAATATTTTATAAATCATAGGCTAGAGAAAGTTTTCCCAAACAAGGCATAAAACCCCGATGTCATATAGAGAAGGACTGACGGATTTGTATACATTTAAAAAAAAAAAACACAACAGTACATCAAAAACCACTACTGGTTGGGCACAGTGTCTCATGCCTGTAATTCTAGCACTTTGAGAGGCCAAGGTGGATGGATCACTTGAGCTCAAGGGTTCAAAACCAGCCTGGGCAACATGGCAAAAGCCCATCTCTACAAAAAATAAAGAAAAAAATCAGTTGAGCATGGTGGCACATGCCTGTAGTCCCAGCAACTTGGGAGGCGATCACTTGTGCCAGGAGGTGGAGATTGCAGTGAGCCATGATTGTGCTACTGCACTCCAGCCTGGGCAACAAACAGAGTGAGACCCGGTCTCAAACAACACAAAATTGTACATCAAAAAGCACTATTAAAAGACAAGCCAGGCATGGTGGCATGCCTGTAGTCCCAGTTACTTGAGTGGATTGCTTGAGCCCAGGAGTTCAAAGCTGCAGTGAGGCTCCACTGCACTCCACTGCACTCCAGCCTGGATGATAGTAAAACAACAATAAAGAAGTTAAAGACAAGTAACAGGGCCAGGTGCAGTGGCTCACGCCTGTAATCCTAGCACTTTGGGAGGCCGAGGTGGGTGGATCACCTGAGGTCAGGAGTTCAAGACCAGCCTGGCCATCATGGTGAAACCCCATCTTTAAAAAAAAAAAAAAAAAATCCGGGCGCGGTGGCTCACGCCTGTAATCCCAGCATTTTGGGAGGTGGAGGCGGGTGGATCACGAGGTCAAGAGATCGAGACCATCCTGGTCAACATGGTGAACACTCATCTCTACTCAAAATACAGAAAATTAGCTGGGCATGGTGGCGCATGCCTGTAATCCCAGCTGCTCAGGAGACTGAGGCAGGAGAATAGCCTGAACCCAGGAGGCGGAGGTTGCGGTGAGCCGATGATTGCGCCATTGCACTCCAGCCTGTGTAGCAAGAGCGAAACTCCATCTCAAAAAAAAAAAAAAAAAAAAAAAGACAAGTAACAATGTGTCTGTAGCATACACCAGAGTAAGGGTTAACATCCAGAATAGTCAGAGAGCCTACAAATTATTAAGGAATATAAATGATCCAAAAGAACTTTTTAAGTGATATAAACAAGAAATACACAGAAGAAATATGAAAAGGCCAGTTAAAACCTTTATAAGTAGGCCAGACACAACACCTGTAATCCCAGCGCTTTGGGAGGCGAGGCATGAGGATCACCTGAGACCAGGAGTTCAAGACCAACCTGGGCAGCATAACAAGACCCTACAAAAAAATTAAAAAATTAGCCAGGTGTGGTAGTGTGTGCCTGTAGTCCCAGCTGCATGGGAAGCAGAGGTGGGAGGATCCCTTGAGCCCAGGAGTTTGAGGCTTCAGTGAGCCATGATCCTGCCACTGTACTCCAGCCTGGTGACAGAGGGAAACCCTGTCTCTCAAAATAACACACACACACACACACACACATTATAAGTGAATATTGAAAAGACTGAAAATATCCAGTGTGCTTAAGTATACAAGGACATAGCCATTTTTTTTTTTACAGTGCTGGTAGAATTAAAATAATATACTATTAGGCTGGGCACAGTGGCTCACGTCTGTAATCCCAGCACTTTGGGATATAAAAATTAGCAGCGTGGTGGCACATGCCTATAATCCCAGCTACTCAGGAGGCTGAGGCAGGAGAATCACTTGAACCCAGAGGTGGAGGCTGCAGTGAGCTGAGATTGTGCCACTGCACTCCAGCCTGGGCAACAGAACGAGACTTGGTCTCAAAAAAAAAAAAAAAAAAAAAAAAGAATATAGTATTGTTTATAACAGCCAAAAATTAGAAACAACCCAAATATTTAGGAATAGAATAAATAAGGCCCAGCACAGTGGCTCATACTTGTAATCCTAGCATTTTGGGAGGCCAAGGCTGGCGGATTACTTGACTTCAGGAGTTCAAGACGAGCCTGGCCAACATAGTGAAACCCCTACTCTACTAAAAATACAAAAAGTAGCCTGGCGTGGTGGCACGCGCCTGTAATCCCAGCTTTCAGGAGGCTAAGGCAGGGGAATTGCTTGAACCTGGGAGGCGGAGGCTGCAGTGAGCTGAGATCGCGCCACTGCACTCCAGTCTGGGTGACAGAGTGAGATTGTGTCCCCAAAAATAAAAAGGAATAGAAGCCGGGTGCGGTGGCTCATGCCTGTAATCCCAGCACTTTGGGAGGCCAAGGTGGGTGCATCACAAGGTCAGGAGTTCAAGACCAGCCTGGCCAACATGGTGAAACCCATCTCTACTAAAAATACAAAAATTAGCTGGGCATGGTGGCACGTACCTGTAATCCTAGCTACTCGGAAGGCTGAGGCAGGAGAACTGCTTGAACCAGGACCTGGGAGGCAGAGGTTACGGTGAGCCGAGATCGCGCCATTGCACTCCAGCCTAGGCTACAGAGCAAGACTCCATCTCAAAAAAAAAAAAAAAAAAAAAGGAATAGAATAAGTAATTTACAGTACGTTCAGACTATGGAATACTCTGTAGCCATTAAAAGAAATACAGCTGGGCATGGTAGTATGCACCTGTAGTCCCAGCTACTTAGGAGGATGAGGTGGCAGGATCACTTGAGCCCAGGGGGTCAAGGTTGCAGTGACCTATGATTGCAGCACTGCACTCCAGCCTGGATAAAAAAGTGAGACCCAGTCTCATTAAAAAAAAAAAAAAAGGGAGAGAAACAGCAACATATAGAGAAGCCTCCTGAGTAGCTGAGATTACAGGCACCCACCACCACACCCAGCTAATTTTTTGTATTTTTAGTAGAGACTGGGTTCACCAGGTTGGCCAGGCTGGTTTCCAACTCCTGACCTCAGGTGATCCACCTGCCTCGGCCTCCCAAAGTGCTGGGATTACAGGTGTGAGCCACCACACCCTGCCAGAAGCTTAAATATATTTTACAGACAGGGTCTTGCTTTGTCACCCAGGCTGGCGTGCACTGACATGATCATGGCTCCCTGCAGCCTCAAATTCCTGGCTTCCCAAGCAGCTAGGACTAAAGATGTGCTCCACCACACCTGGCTTTTTTTTTTTTAATAGAGAGGAAGTTTCCCTCTGTTTCCCAGGCTCCTCTTGAACTCCTGGGTTCAAGTGATCCTCCCTCCTCGGCCTCCCAATAAGCCATCACACCTGGCCTTGAACAACATTATGTTTAGGCAATAAAAACTTTCTACTGATTTCCAGAAGTATAGCTAAAATAAGGTTAGCTGAGCAAAATATTCTGGGCAGGTGAAGAGAGAATATAATTTCCCTATCAGTGACTGTAAAATTATAGTGACGAAGAGCATACTCTTGTGAAAATACTGGGTGTGGGAGGGTGTTCACAGCATTTGTAGGTTTAGCAGAAAGAGGTGTGGGCTAAGAAAAACAGGTTAAAAAATACTCAGTGAAACACCCTTCATTAAAACTGCATGCAAAATGCTAAGCAAATGTGTATTTTTTCAGAGAAAGGATTGATATAGAGTTCTTTAGCTCCTGAGAACGACTGCTGTACACGAGGAAAAGGCACGGCAGCTGAAGACGCTGCTCTGGGATGCAGCAGAACTGAGCAGGAAGTAGAGTCGAAAAACAGCTATGGAAGGTGCTCAGGGTCATAGATACAATGAATTAATGTTAGCTACATTATAGTGATTGTACTAGTTAATGTCAGTTTTGTAACAGAAGTGTTAACATTTATTTTTTGAGTTTTGCTCTTATTGCCCAGGCTGGAGTGCAATGGTGCGATCTCTGCTCACCACAACCTCTGCCTCCCAGGTTCAAGCGATTCTCCTGCCTCAGCCTCCTGAGTAGCTGGGACTACAGGCATGCGCCACCACACCCTACTAATTTTGTATTTTTAGTAGAGTCGACGTTTCTCCATGTTGGTCAGGATGGTCTCAAACTCCTGACCTCAGTTGATCCACTCGCCTCGGCCTCCCAAAGTGCTGGGATGACAGGTGTGAGCTATTGTGCCCAGCCAAGATGTCTTTTTATAGTTGTTGGCATATATAAAAGTTGTACAAGAGGGTTTATTAATTTGGCCTATATAATTATTACTTCTTGACTCAGGGAAAGGATTACTTTAATATGAACCCAATGTAGCCAATGGAAAAGGTTTTAATTTTAAAAGCAGTTGTGAGATAGCATATGTAAATGACCGTGGGAACAGGGGAGCTGCTGAAACCAGCCGTAGATCATCGTCTGCTCAGCAAGAATGGGCATGCAGAGAACCAGAGTACCAGCCAAAACAAAACTGGTGTCCAGGATACAGGGAGTGTTCAGAATCATCCAAGTGACAATCAAGAACAAGTGCCAGGGTCCAATATTCGGGAAACTCAGGAATAAAGGACAGTGAAATAACCGGTCATCATGAAAAGCCATGTACTAGAAACAGTCCCTAAAGAAGCACCAAGAGAACATTTTGAGCAGACGTCAAGTAGAAATTAAACCCTATTCCTCCACTACAAGTTGGCCTGGGAACTTGTGCCACCAGTGACGATAGGATCTCAATGATGCTTGGAAGCCTCGGGGACATTTTGGACATGTGTGTGGGGTACTGTTGGCTACATCAATGTTCAGGAAAGGTGCTATATTACTGGCATTTAGTGGGCACGGACCAGGTCATTCAGATGGCCTGCACAAGAAGTTCCACAAAAAGCTCAGCTGTTTAGGAGAAGGTCCTTACACAGAGGGAAGGTCATGTGGAAAGACACTGTCTTGATCTCATGAAAGACCCTTCTCTGCACAGTGCCTACTGAGTCCATTACAGTCAGCTGCCTCTGCACTCCAACAACAAGCTGGTTGCAAATGTAACAGGACAGTTGAGATTCCTTTCAACAGTCATTAAGACTACAATGGCAGAGACATGAAATTTAGAGATCTCTCTGAATTTCATTAACAAAGGCTGTTTGAAAATTACAGAACGTTTCTATATGATATACGTAAAGCATTTTTGGCAAGGTGAGAAACGTAATGAAAACTCATTGTGTGAGGTTTGGTGGTGTTTCTGCCTCACTCTGGCATCTCCTCGCGGAGTGCCACCCGACTCCCTCACAGCCTACTGTGGTCCTTTCCAGCCCATCCTCCCCCATCGCCTGCTGAAGGACACAGGGTTTAGTTTTGTTTTGCTTTTAAAATATTAGAGACTGAATTTCTGCCTCATACGGTGAAATTTCAAGGTTGAAAAAATGTTTTCTGTGATATTTTGTCATCAGCTATATCCTATCCTACAGCAAAATAGGAAGTTGGTTTTTGTTTGTTTTTGAGACAGAATCTTGCTGTCCCCCAGGCTGGAGTGCAATGGTGGGATCTTGGCTCACTGCAGCCTCTGTCTCCCAGGTTCAAGCGATTGTCCTGTCAGCCTCCTGAGTAGCTGGGATTACAGGTGCATGCCACCATGCCCAGCTAACTTCTTGTATTTTTATTTTTATGTATTTTTTGAGACAGAGTCTTTGTCGTCCAGGCTGGAGTGCAGTGACACGACCTTGGCTCACTGCAACCTCTGCTTCCTGGGTTCAAGCGATTCTTCTGCCTCAGCCTCCTGAGTAGCTGGGATTACGGGCGAAAGCCACCATGCCCAGCTAATGTTTGTATTATTAGTAGCTTATGTGCAAAGAGGGAGAAGGGATATCATGGAGTTGGAGCTCCAGAGGAGGGGAAGGCTTTGGGTCCTGAGGGAGTGCCATTGAGAATTGACAGTGGATGCTGAGAAGGACAATCAGAATCAGCGGAAATAAGACAACAGGGATTTGCGCTGGACGTGTCACCCTAGTTGCACGACTCTCCACAATGTGGAAAGCTCTGATGCAAAGAAAACAAAATGGAGGGATAGGGCTGACGGCATGCATGCAAACCTGGTCATGCCACTCCTCTGCTTACAACCCTTCAAAGCCTTCCCGGTCCTTCAAGACAACCTTCCAGATCCCTCATCATCTGGCAATGCCCCTTTCTCCAGCTTCCTCAGGTATCACTCTTCCCCTTGACTTTCAAAGTTCCACCACCCTGGCCAATTGTGTTCATACTCACAGCTTTTGCACATCCTGTTCCTTTTATCCATGTGCTATCCTCGCTTCCCACCCTTGGCTTCAGCTTAAAAATCACTTCCCCGCTGGGCGCCGTGGCTCACGCCTATAATCCCAGCACTTTGGGAGGCCGAGGCGGGTGGATCACCTGAGGTTAGGAGTTTGGAGTTCGAGACCAGCCTGGCCAACGTGGTGAAACCACGTCTCTACTAAAAATACAAAAATTAGCTGGGCAAGGTGGCAGGTGCCTGTAATCCCAGCTACTCAGGGGGCTATGGCAGGAGAATCGCTGGAACTCGGGAGGCGGAGGTTGCAGTGAGCCGAGATCACACCACTGCACTCCAGTCTGGGCAACAGAGTGAGACTCTGTCTCCAAAAACAAAACAAAACAAAACAAAACAAAACAAAACAAAAACAAAAGGAGAGGCTTTCCTGACCCCTAATCCAATCAGAACTCTCCATCCATAATCTCTCAACATGTGCTTTTCTTCTCTTTGATCGAGTCTATCACAATTCTGTTTATTTGTACCAACACCCTTTTTATACATAGAAGCAGCTCTTAGAGTGGCAGTGTGGTCTATTTTGCTCACTGCTGAATTCCCAGCACCTAGCTTGACTACCTGTCACCAGCAGGAACAGTCATTCAATAAACGTCCTGAATAGATTAATGAACCGTGGGAAGATTTAGCTCTAGGTCTTAGGCAAGTTTTTATTTTGTTGTTTGTTGTTTTTCTAGATCTTCATCTCCTTATCTGATAGATGGGGATAATAATAAAAACTAACAACCTCAGAATTGCTGTGTGAATTAAACAAGCAACGCATGTAACGTGCTTCGCATGGTGCCTGTCATAGTAAGGGCTGAGAAATGTTCCTTACTATTACCATCATTAAAAATAAGCTCTGTGAGCAAACGGACTCTCATACCTTGCTGGTAAGAATGTGAAAGTGATACAGCCACTCTGGAAAACAGTTTACCAGTTTCTTAGAAAGTTAAACACAGACATATCATATAACTCAGCAATCCCATGTCTAGGTATTACCCAAGTGACATGAAAACTTATGTTCACACAAAAATCTGTATATGAATGTTTATAGCAGCTTTATTCATAATTGCCAAAAACTGGAAAAACCCATATGTCATTCAACCAGGGACTTGAAAAATTGTGGTTGCATTCATACAGTGGAATACCACTCAGCGAGAAGACATGAATTAACGGATACTTGCAACAACGTGAGTGGGTAATCCATAAATCCTTTATGTTAGGGGAGAAAACCAGACTGCACAGGGGTCATACTGTGTGATTCCATCTATATGATATTCTGGAAACATCAAAACTATAGGGACAGGCTGGGCACAGTGGCTCACACCTGTAACCCAGCACTTTGAGAGGCTGATACCGGCAGATCACTTGAGGTCAGTAGTTCGAGACCAGCCTGGCCAGCATGGCAAAACCCCTGTCTACTAAAAATACAAAAATTACCCAGGCATGGTGCTGTGCACCTGTAATCCCAGCTACTCAGGAGGCTGAGGCAGGAGAATTGCTTGAACCCAGGAGGCGGAGGTTGCAGTGAGCCGAGATTGTGCCACTGCCCTCCAGCCTTGGCAATAGAACGAGACTCCATCTCAAGGAAAAAAAAAACATACAGAAATCAAGTCAGTGTTAGACAGTGGATGAGGTGGGGCAAGAGGGAATTTGGGGGAATAATGGAATTGTCCTATAACTAGATTGTGGTAGTAGGTACATGGTTATATGCATATGCATGCATGCATGCATTCATTCATTTATTTGAGATGGAGTCTTGCTCTGTCACCCAGGCTGGAGTGCAGTGGCTCAATCTTGGCACACTACAACCTCCACCTCCCGGGTTCAAGCGATTCTGTGCACCACCAAGCGATTCTGTGCACCACCATGTCCAGCTAATTTTTATATTTTTAGTAGAGACATGTTTTACCATGTTGGCCAGGCTGGTCTTGAACCCCTAACCTCAAGTGATCTGCCAGCCTCGGCTTCCCCAAGTGCTGGTATTACAGGCGTGAGCCACCGCACCCAGCCGGTTATATGCACTTATCAAAACTCATCGCATCATAAATTGCAAGAGTAAATGTTACTGTATGTAAATATCTTAATTTTTAAAATGAAAAAATGTGCAAAACAAGTAGCTATAATTACCTTTTCTTTTCAGAAAAAGGCATTTATATTTTCTGAGCCTGAAAGTACTACAGGCTCATTGGAGACATTTGGGAAAATGTACAAACGATATACATTCATCACATGCAGAAAAGTCATATTTTCTTGCTGTCAGTTTTATTGGCACAGAATACACACAACACACACACAAAGCTGGGACTAGGCTGTGCATTTTTATGAAATTATACGTTTTGCTTTCTGAAATATATTGTGCACATTTTTCATGTCATTAATTTTCCAAATCATGATTTTATGAGTCAATAATATTCTATGTTTATTCAAGAGACAGAGTCTCACTGTGTTGCCCAGGCTGGAGTGCAGTGGCGCAAAGCAATTGTAGCTTACTGCAGCCTCGAACTCCTGGGGTCAAGGGATCTTCAGTGGTGGGAGACCTAGACCGCTGACATTCTGTCTCAGAAAGTAAATAATTCCCTGCCTCAGACTCCCGAGTAGCTGGGGCTGCAGGCCTGTGCCACCGCGCCAGGCTCAATATATGTCGTTTTTTCTATTTGTATTTTTTAGCATTCCTTTGTTGTTACAAATTATATTGTTCATGTAATTATTATTTGTGAATTAAAAGAAAAAATGAAAGTGCTTCTATTTTTTACTATGAATAACTCTGATAAGATTTAAAAAAAAAAGTTGAGTGGGGCCAACGTGCTTGGAGTTTCCCGGTTCACCTGGTGAAGCGAGTCCTCCTTTGGCGGCGATTCCCTCGCTGTTTTCAGTGTGTCTGCAGGAAAAGTGGTTTTACAGGGTGACCTGGCTTCTTTGTTCTTTGTGGGGGAAAGGGCTGGGCACCCCACTATCTCCTGTATTACCAGCTTGAATTTGCATCTCGCTGTTAATGTTTAATTCTGTCCATATCCAGGCGTAGCAGTCATTTGTTTCAGATCACACAGCTTCTCAGTGGTGGAATACTCGGGATATTCAGCCTCAGGAAACGCCTCTCCACCTCCTGGGCGCTACCTCACCTTACTTTTAAAAAGACGTTTCAGGTAGGGCGCGGTGGCTCATGCCTGTAATCGCAGCACTTTGGGAGACCGAGGCGGGCGGATCACGAGGTCAGGAGTTCATGACCATCCTGCCCACCATGGCGAAACCCCGTCTCTACTAAAAGTACAAAATTAGCTGGGTGTAGTGGCGCACGCCAGTAATCCCAGCTACTCGGGAGGCTGAGGCAGGAGAATCGCTTGAACCCGGGAGGTGGAGGCTGCAGTGAGCCGAGATCGCACCACTGCACTCCAGCCTGGGCGACAGAGCCAGACCCCATCTCAAAAAAAAAAAAAAAAAAAAAAGGCGTTTCTCTCGCTAAGGAGGCTGCGGTAGCCCCGAAAAGCCTCCGCGCAGAGCCCGGCGCACAGAGAATTTCTCTCCACCGAGCGGACGCCGTCCCGCCCCGCGAATGTCCGTGGCAACGCCGCCACTTGCCAGCTGGGCCCACGTCGCCCCCATGGCAGGGGACACGCGGAGCTGGCTGTCCTCCGGGCGTCCGACTGGGGGCCAGGCCCTGCCCCAGCCTCGGGGCCCTCAGCGTCGGCGCCCTGGGCTAAGGAAGAGGCCCCGCCATCCTAAGGGAGCGCTGAGGGCACGCGGAGCCGCCTGGGAGATCCGGCACGTGACCGGAACGCCGCCAGGCTCAGTCCGCCACGATCCCACAGGTCCCCGATCCCGGAAGTGCCGCGGCCTCCTGGAAGTGCCGGAGCGGCTGACGGAGCCGGGGTTGCCGGGGTGCCGCTGCCGCGGGAGGGTTGCGGTGCTGTGGCTGGGTGGCGGCTGGGGGCCTGAGTGGGGCCCTGCGGGGGTCGCAGGGGCTCGGCGGCGGAATGATGGAGGAGGAGGAGCTGGAGTTCGTGGAGGAGCTGGAAGCGGTTCTGCAGCTCACGCCCGAGGTGCAGCTGGCCATCGAGCAGGTGAGCGTCCAGCCCCTTGGGCGGCGCTGAGGGAAGGCCGCGAGATGGCCTGGGTGAGGGCGTTTCTGAATGAGAAGGAAGGAGCCTTTTCTAGGCTTCAGTGTCTGTGGCGAGGGGCGGGGGTCCTGGTGGTTTTGAGCATAGTAGACGCGCTCGGAGAGGACAGACCTAGAAGGGTGCAGGCCGTGCATGGCGGCCTCAGAGTCTGCGGATTGCGGGGCTTCATTCATTGAGCATAGTCGCGCCGACGCCCCGGTGTCTCGGCCTGCCCCGCGGGAGGAGCTGGGGATTGGAAAACGTAGGATGGCAGAGCATAGAGAAAATACTGAAAAATGACAGATTCCTATTCTTAAAAGGTCGAGAATTCCTGCTGTGGAGTAGTTCGGGTTAGCTTGGAGAATACTCCCAAGGGGCCTCTTTTCCCTGAAGGAACTTTTTTTTTTTTTTTTAACGGAGGCTCACTCTGTCGCCCAGGCTGGAGTGCAATGGCGCGACTCGGCTCACCGCAACGTCCGCCTCCCGGGTTCAAGGAATTCTCCTGCCTCAGCCTCCCGAGTAGCTGGGACTACAGGCGTGCTCCACCGCGCCCGGCCAGAAAGTGATTTCTAATACTGCAGGGCAGGCCGGGCGCGGTGACCCACGCCTGTCGTCCCAGCACTTTGGGAGGCCGAGGAGGGCGGATCACCTGAGGTCAGGAGTTCGAGAGCAGCCTGACCAACATGGAGAAACCCCGTCTCTGCTAAAAATACAAAAATTAGCCGGGTGTGGTGGCTTGTGCCTGTAATCCCCGCTACTCGGGAGGCTGAGGCAGAAGAATTCCTTGAATCCGGGAGACGGAGGTTGTGGTGAGCCGAGATCGCGGCGTTGGACTCTAGCCTGGGCAACAAAAGCAAAACTCCCTCTCCAAAGAAAAAAAAGAAAAAATACTGCAGAGTATTGCTCCTGATAAAGGGAGAAAATGTCCCTTAAAGGAATTGTGGAGTTACGATTTAGGAAAGGGGTTTATGATTGAGAAAATGGACAATTCCATTATGTCTTATTTAATGACCCCTGGGAAGCTTTTCTAAGTAAAACATTACTTCTGCTAGTGCCAGTAGTTGGCATATCTTGACTATTAATATTTGCCATGGGTCTGCCATTATAGTAAGTAATATATTGTCCCATTTATGGAGTTTTTTTTTTTTTTTTTTTTTGAAGATGGGATCTTGCTCTTTCCCCAGACTGGAGTGCAGTGGCATAATCATAGCTCACTGCAGCCTGGAACTCCTGGGGCTCAAGCGATCCTCCTGCCTCAACCTCCCGAATAACTGGGACTACAGGGGCATTGATAGACCTTTGGATGTGTGCTTTTTCTAGTAGTGGTTGAGTTACTTATACAAACACATTTGTCACAGCCTGAGGATGCCAAACCACTGGGCAAAGCTTTTAGTGTTCAGGCCACAGTGCTCCACCACTGACCTCCTTTTGCCAGAAAAAGACATCCATTTCCGTTGCTCTTACGGCTAGTGGGCTCTAATGGAAGAAATGAACAATGCAGTCAGTTATTGTTTGACGGACAGGTATCAGAAAAGCACATTTTTGCTATTTCTTTTATTTGTTTATTTCAATAGCTTTTGGGGTACAAGTGGTTTTTGATTACATGGATGAATTATATAGCAGTGAATTTTTGAACATTTTTCCTATTTTGTAAGAATAAGTTTGAGTGATAGTATAGGTTTATCTATTAAGCAGACATCTTTATGTCAAGATGAATTCAGAATTTTCTTTGTTTTTTTTTTATTTTTTAGACAGAGTCTCACTCTGTCTCAGGCTGGAGTGCAGTGGCACCGTCTCAGCTCACTGTAACCTCCGTCTCTTGGGTTCAGTCAGTTCTGCCTCATCCTCCAGTAGCTGGGACTACAGGTGCCCACCACCATGCCTGGCTAATTTTTTTGTATTTTTAGTAGAGATGAGTTTCACCATATTGGCCAGGCTGGTCTCGATCTCCTGACCTCAGGTGATCTGCCCACCTTGGCCTCCCAGAGTGCTGGGATGAGAGATGTGAGCCACCATGCCTGGCCCAGAATTTTTTCTTTTCTTTTCTTTTTTCTTTTTTTTTTCGAGACGGAATTTCGCTCTTATTGCCCAGGCTGGAGTGCAATGGCGAGATCTCAGCTCACTGCAACCTCCACCTCTCAAGTTCAGTCGATTTTCCTGCCTCCCAAGTAGCTGGGTTACAGACATTCACCACCATGCCCAGCTAATACTTTGTATTTTTAGTAGAGATGGGGTTTCACCGTGTTGGTCAGGCTGGTCTTGAACTCCTGACCTTGTGATCCGCCCACCTTAGCCTCCCAAAGTGCTGGGATTGTAGGCGTGAGCCACCATGCTGGGCCAGAATTTTTTCTTTAGCTGTCTGATTGAATGAAATTCTGTAGTAGCATACTTGTAAAGAGTAGCGAAGTGTGAGGAGTCAGGAAGGCCTAATATAGTGGAATCACATTTTGCTTCAAGCTTAAGTCCCAGAGTCATTGCCTAAGCTGAAAATCAGTCACTGTGCCCTGAGGTTCCTTAAATTGCCCTCAAAGTACAGTGTGTGCATCTCTTTGATGCTCTAGGGCTGTTGGTTTTCTTCCTCTAGCACTGGAACCAGACACTTTTTTTCAGTTAATACTGAATGAAGTAGTTGGCATCTGTGAGGGGCCTTGTTACATGCAAACATTTTAAAACCTAGGGCAGCACTAAAACCAAGCAGGGTGAGAGGAATACAGAAACCGAGACCAACTTGAGGAAATAGACAGTTCATGTCTCTTATGTCATGCTCTCAACCGAGTGTACATTCCCTCTGGTGAGCACATGTCATTGAGATGGTGTAAATAACATGTATACGTGTATTTTGGAAACAGCAATGCTAAGCATTTTAAAAAGAAAGCATCTTCACTTCTCATCCATCTCCTCTTGATGTGGTAGAAGGTTTAAACTTTTCTTACAGTTGTCTTAGAAGACGTTTTGATTCTTTGACACTACATTTCTTTGGAAGGCTTCTTCAAGATGAAGTTGCTTCCCACAGTTATAACTCTCTTGAGCTGGTGAGACCCAGTATCCGGTGGGTCATTTGACTGCTTGTGTCATCCACCTTGTTGCATGTTCTTCAGGTTGTTAGGGAGTTAGCTGTATTTCTCAGAAGTGGACTCTTTTTTGAGACATGGCCTCACTCTGTCACCCATCCTGGAGTTCAGTGGTACAATCTCGGCTCACTGCAGCCTCAACGTCCTAGGCTCTGGTGCTTCTCCCACCTCAGCCTCCCAGGTAGCCGGGACTACAATAGGCATGTGCCATTGTGCCCAGCTGATTGTTTTTGTAAAGATGTGGTTTCGCCATGTTGCCCAGGCCAACTCCTGAGCTCGAGTGATCCGCCCAGACATACATACATACATACATTTATATTTATTTATATTTATATTTATTTATTTAGAGATAGAGTCTTGCTCTGTCACCCATACTGGAGTGCAGTGGCATGATCTCAGCTCACTGCAGCCTCCACTTTCTGGGTTCAAGTGATTCTCCTGCTTCAGTCTCCTGAGTAGCTGGGATTATAGGCACCTGCCACCATGCCCAGCTAATTTTTGTATTTTAAGTAGAGACCTGGCCTCAGGTGATCCATCCGCCTCGGCCTCCAAGAGTCCTGGGATTACAGGTGTGAGCCACCGTGCCCTGCCCTTTATTTTCCTTTTAATTGACAAAATTATATATATTTATGGTATACAACATGTTTTTATATACAATTCTCTTTTTCTATGTAGGTATTTCCAAGCCAGGACCCTCTAGATCGAGCCGATTTCAATGCTGTTGAGTATATCAATACCCTGTTCCCAACAGAGCAAGTAAGTACAGTTTCAGGTTTTCTTCATTTCAGTGACTTCTGGCTCATCTTGAGTATTATGCTTGGTGTGTTATACTAGATCGTCTAAAGGCCCTTGGTAAACAAGGCAGAGTTAAATTCAGATCATACTCCATCATCACCACCTGGGGCAGTGAGTTAAACTGTTAGAATGAAATTCTTTGTATAGTGAGCACACTATTAATAACTGTACTCTCATGTTGCGAGAGTCCCCCCAATCTGTTGTAAAGGGGAAAGGATTTTTAATGTAGTGGGGAAAAGAGGGAGTGAGGCAGGCAGGATAAGCCCAGAATCATAAAATCACTTTCACCTCCATTTCAAGGTGTTAATTTTAATTTTTATTTGTTTATTTTTTTTTTGAGACAGAGTTTCACTCTTGTTGCTCAGACTGCAGTGCAATGGCGCAGTCTTAGCTCACTGTAACCTCTGATGCCCAGGTTCAGGCTATTCTCCTGCCTCTGCCTCCTGAGTAGCTGGGATTACAGGCACCCGCCACCATGCCCAGATAATTTTTGTATTTTTAGTAGAGATGGGGTTTTGCTATGTTGGTCACACTGGCCTTGAACTCCTGACCTCAGGTGATTCACCCGCCTCAGCCTCCCAAAGTGCTAGTATTACAGGGTGAGCCACCACCCTCAGCCTCAAGGTATAAATTTTTAGACTTTACGTTTTACTTTTTTTGTCTGGTGATTTGCCTGTATAGATGGATTATCTTACAACTTTGGTTTCTGGGTGTTGGGTGAGAAGTAGACCTGAATTGGAAGTAGCCAAGTTGGGAGAAGGGCAGCAAGAGTCCCACTTAGTTTTTGTGTATTCAGTCAGCAGTTGTGAGTAGGTGCCTGTCCCGTGTTCTCAGTCCCTGTGCCAGGTGCTGAGGATACAGAGATGAGTAAGATCCAGTCCATGCCCTCAAGGGATGGGTGACGCGGGTGAATGCCGTGAGGATGGGGCAGTATGGTAAGGAAAGAAAGACCAGTTCTTCCAGGGAAAATCAAAACTTCAGAGAGGAGGTGGAGGTGGCCTCTGCCAAGCTCGAGGGATTCATTCACGTATTCATTTAGTAAAACTTAGAGGGATTCATTCACGTATTCATTTAGTAAAACTTAGCAGTCATTTATTAAATATCTACTGAGTGTCAGGTACTATTTTTAGAAACCAGAGATAAGTGTAAACATGACCAATACTGTCCTGGTCTCATGGAGTCTAGTGTAGGGAGAAAGACAAGAAATCTATCAACAAATATACAAGAAATGGTTAAATATGGTGGCTCTGACACCAAGCAGGTTCTGGATAGAGCATGATGCCTGGGCAGGGTCCTTTAAATACAGGAGCTTAGCGGGAAGCTCTCTGTGAGTGGTGCCCTCTAAGCTGAGACCTGGTGGGCACGAAGGGGTCAAGCTTGCAGCAGTCTGGCAGAACGGTGTTCTAGGCAGAGCAGGCAGCCAGGTAAGTCTTCCAGGATGGTGAGGGAAGGATGGCCCTTCCAATCATAGGACCGAGGCCCACAGCAGGAAACACAAGATGTGCTCAGTGAACAGAGACTCACAGGGGTGAGGCTGAGTGGAGGAGCAGGACGCTGGAGGATCTGGGTCCTCTAGGCTTACCACATGCCTCTCAGTGAAATACTTTTTTTCTTTCTTCCTTTTTGAAACAGGGTCTTAACTCTTTTGCCCAGCCTGGAGTGCAGTGGCACAATCACAGCTCACTGCAGCCTTGAACTCCTGAGCTCTAGCTTTCCTCCCATATCGGCCTTCTGAGTAGCTAGGACTACTGATGCGTGTCACCACATGCAGCTAATTTTTTTTTTTTATTTTTTAGTAGAGACGAGATCTCTCTATGTAGCCCAGGCTGGTCTCAAACTCCTGAGCTAATGTGATCCTCCCACCTTGGCCTCTCAAAGTGCTGGGATTATAGGCATGAACCACTGCACCTAATTTTTCACAGAATTGATTTTCACTGTGATAATTTTTAAGCTTGTATCCCCAGAATATTATATACATTGTCTAATACCAATCTTAAATAAATTAGGCTTCAGTAGTATTTGCTATATAGGTAAAAAAAAAACATAGGGGCTTCATTATTTTCTTCTCACACCCCAAGGGATAGTATGGCAGCCCCCTTGGGGATGCAGGCACCCTCTCTGGAGATTGATGCTGTAGGCAGTGCGTATTCATTGAAGGACTTTTGACAGGATAATGACTGGAGCACATTCACATTTTAAAATTTCATCTGGCAGCCGTTTGGAGGATGAGCAAGGCATGGAGGTGGGGAGAGACTGCAGGAGGGAGACCCATGCAGAGGTGACCGGAAAGAGATGACGAGGCCCGAAGAAAGCTGTGGGGTGGAGAGAACCAGATCTGAGAGCTACTGAGGGGACCTAGGTCATGCAGTTTGGTACTTGAGGGGATGAAGGTGGTGGCTCGTGGAGAATCCAGAATTCACTCATTGATTCATTCAGTTACAAAAACACCTACTCTACCTAGCTTTATAAGAAATTTGGGGTAGAGCAGTGAGCAAGACAGATATGGTCTCTACCGACATAGACTCCACGGGTCTCTCTTAATCGTCAATCACACAGTTAACAGATTATAGGTAAATTATAATGTTCCAATGCCTTATTTGTATAATTTTTAATTATTATTTGTTACTTAGTCTTACATAATCTTAACTAGATGCTTCCTGTGTATCTGGCACTATTCTAGGCACTAAACAGTGATACACTCTCCACCTTGTTACCGTTCTTGTTTTACAATGAGAATAGCGAGACACAGAAAGATAAGAACACTCAGCTTAAATGTGGTAGCATTACCATGAAGGAAGCATGCCACATACAGTGACAGCTGAACCCAGGGCCTTATTTGGGCGTGACAATTAGAAAGGCTTACTCCCTTGAGGAAATGGTGTTTAGCTTGGGCATTATAGGCCAAGTTACTATTTTTTTTCTTTTTTTTCGAGAGGGGGGTTTCGCTCTCTTGCCCAGGCTGGAGTGCAGTGGCACAATCATAGCTCACTGCAGCCTCAGATTCTTGGATTCAAGCAGTCCTCCCACTTCACCCTCCTCAGTAGCTGGCACTACAGGTATGTTACCACACCTGGCTGATTTTTAAATTTTTTGTATAGACCGGTCCTTGCTGCGTTGCCCAGGCTGGTCTCGAACTCTTGGCCCAAGCCACCCTCCTGCCTCAGCCTATCAGAGTGTTGGGATTACAGATTTGAGCCACTGTGTCTGGCTGTAAGTTAAGGATTTTGAACTTTGGTTTCTAGGTAGCCAGATTTGGCTGACTGGGTGAGCACTGGCAGCTTTAAGCTTTACCCAATACTGAGCGTAAGGAGAAAGAGCAGGTTTCAGTGGCAAGTAGGGCTGCAGTGGAGTGTAAGGGTGAGCCCAATATTAGACATTCTCAGGTCACCCAGGTGGAAAAAGTAGTTGGGTATTTGAGTGTGGAGCTCATAATCCCCATCATTGTTAATATCTTGGTGTATCCTTCCAAACTTTTTTAAATGGACATACTGATTTTTTTTTTTTTTTGAGACGGAGTTTCGCTCTTGTTACCCAGGCTGGAGTGCAATGGCACTATCTCAGCACTTTGGGAGGCCGAGGTGGACGGATCACTAGGTTAGGATTTTGAGAGCAGTCTGGCCAACATAGTGAAACCCCGTCTCTACTAAAAATACAAAAAATCAGCCGCTGTGGTCTGTAATTACAGCTACTCAGGAAGCTCAGGCAAGAGAATTGTATGAACCCAGGAGGCGGAGGTTGCAGTGAGCTGAGATCATACCATTGCACTCCAGTCCTGGGTGACAGAGCGAGACTCTGTCTAAAAAAAAAATAGGAAAACTTTTTATATCTCCTAATAGTAAACTGAAGTCTTATCATTTGGAAGTTTGATTAGAGGAAACTAAGTGAAATTTATAAAAAACTAATATAAAACTAACATAATTAGGAAGTTTGAGAAAAGAGTTATATGGGGATGTTTCTAAAGAGTTTTTAGTGACTTCCAAAATGCTCTGGATCTGTATTGTTAAGAGGAAAAAAAAACCAAAAAACACAAGTTGAGTCATGATGGCTCACGGCTGTAAGCTCTCATCCCAGCACTTTGGGAGACCAAGGTGGGTAGATCACTGAGGCAGGAGGATCGCTTGAGCCTGGGAGGTGGAAGTTGCAGTCAGCTGAGATCATGCTACTGCCCTCCAACCTGGGTGACAGAATGAGATCCTGTTTTAAAAAAATGAAAATGATAGAAAAGATGCCAAATTGCTTTTCCCACTTCATTTTTGTATAGCAATATATTTTCATAAAACAGTAGAAGGCAATATGCAAGAATTCTGACTGTGGTCATACTCTCCTGGATGTACGGATGACTTATTTTCAGTTACAGCTCACTCACTGTACTTGTGAAGAATTACCATTATAATCAGGAAATATTTTTCTTTTTTTTTTTTTCTCTCTTTTGGAGACAGAGTTTCACTCTTGTTACCCAGGCTGGAGTGCAATGGCACTATCTCGGCTCACCGCAACCTCCGCCTCCTGGGTTCAGGCAGTTCTCCTGCCTCAGCCTCCTGAGTAGCTGGGATTACAGGCACGCGCCACCATGCCCAGCTAATTTTTTGTATTTTTAGTAGAGACGGGGTTTCACCATGTTGACCAGGATGGTCTCGATCTCTTGACCTTGTGATCCACCCGCCTCGGCCTCCCAAGGAAATATTTTTCAATAACTAAAACATTTAAAAATTATACAGCTAAAACTGTACAACCACATTATAACTAAGCCCAATGAGTGATTCTCAAAGCGGGATAAACCCCACTGTCCAGTCAGTGTGGATTCCCATGGGGCTTTTCCCAACTCCAGGATTGGCCCTCAACCCTGGTGAGGATTGCTGCCGTAGTGAGACACTGAGCTGTGAGGGAGTGGGTGTCAGGTGTTTGGGGTGGGGGAAAATGAGGTTGGGAACCATTGCGTTAGAGGCAAATGATGGAGAAGAAAGAATGACTTGTCTCTTCAGCTTCCGGCAAAGCACCTGTCCTTTCAGAGTATTTCCCAGTCTGGTTTTTTTTTTTTTTTTAATTTGAGACAGGTTCCCACTCTGTCACCCAGGTTGGAATGCAAGGGCATGATCTCGGCTCACTGCGACCTCTGCCTCCCAGGCTCAAGTGATTCTCCTACCTCAGCTTCCTGAGTACCTGGGACCACAGGTGTGCGCTACCACACTCAGCTAATTTTTTTGTATTTTTGGTAGAGACAGGGTTTTGCCATGTTGCCCAGGCTGGTCTTGAACTCCTGAGCTTAGGTGACCCACCCACCTTGGCCTCCCAAAGTGTTGGGATTACAGGTGTGAGCCTACATATTTCCCATTTTTTTTTTTGAGATAGAGTCTCCCTGTCACCCAGGCTGGAGTGCAGTGATGTGATCTTGGCTCACACCACCGTTCTCAATTCTCCTGTCTCAGCCTCCTGAGTAGCTGAGATTACGGGTGCACGCCACCATGCCTGGCTAATTTTTGTATTTTTAGTAGAGACAATTTTACCATTTTGGTCAGGCTGGTCTCGAACTCCTGACCTCGTGATCTGCCCACCTCAGCCCTCCCAAAGTACTGGGATTTCAGGCATGAGCCACCGTGCCCAGCCATACTTCCCAATCATAACATTGAACAGGAGAATAGTGTGCCTCACATGGCAGAGGGGATTAAGGGAAATAATTTCGGAAAAGTGCTAGAATTGTTGCCTAAGAGACCCACATTAAATGCTAGCATGCTTTCCCTTTTGCCTTCCCAACAGGTCTGGAAATAAAGGGAAAACAGTCACCCAGGGGCCACCTAACAATCAAATATTATAACTTTAGGATATTTCTTTCTCTTCTTTTTTTTTTTTTTTTGAGATTCTCACTCTGTCACCTAGGGTGCAGTGCAGTGGCACCATCACAGCTCACTGTACCCTGGAATTCCCAGGCTCAATCGATCTTCTCACCTCAGCCTCATAAGTAGCTTGTACTACAGGTGTGTGCCACCACATCTGGCTAATTTTTCTATTTTTTTGTAGAGAAGGAGTTTCACCATGTTGCCCAGATTGGTCTCTAACTCTTGGGCTCAAGCAGTCCCCCCACCTCAGCCTTCCAAAAGACAGATGTAAGCCTCCACACCTGGCCTTTGTTCTTTATAATAGCTGTATTCATGATATTATGAAAATGATATTATGGCGCCAGGTGCGCTGCCTCATACCTGTAATCCCAGTACTTTGAGAGGCCAAAGTGGGGGCATTGCTTGAGTCCAGGAATTCAAGATCAGCTTGGGCAACATAGCAAGACCCTGTCTCTATAAAAAAATAATAAAATTAACCAGACACAAATAACAAAATTAGTACATACCTGTGTTCAGGAGGCTGGGGTGAGAGGATTGCTTGAGCCTAGGTGTTTGAGATTATAGTGAGCTATGATTGCACCACTGCACTCCAGCCTAGGTGACAGAGTCAGCTGCCGTCTTAAAGGTAGGCCATTTGATATTATAAAAATATTTGCTATCATAAAATGATAATAAAAATACTTTCTTCTCGTTAGCACGGTATCATAAGCAATCTTTGTTATTTCATAGCCTGCCTGACCAGCATCTCTTGTGGTGGCATAAAGTTCTATCAAATAAATATGGCCTGATTTATTTGACTTTCCTGTTGATAGGCAATTAGGTCCATTCCAAGTTTTTGCCCTGTCATTGCAGTTGAACATCTGACTGCATAAATATTTTAGATTATTCTTAGAAAAATTGTTACGGCTTAAGACCTTCATGTCTGAGGATTATTACATTTAAGAAATGGTTACTGTCCCACCAAAAATCAGTATTTGCTCATGTGGTATGACCTCCAAGTTACATTGTTCAGTGAAGAAAGCATGCTATGGAATGTTTTGGTTGTGCTTTTAATACACAGATTACCTACCAGAAGGTAGAGAAGAAAGTGGCTCAGAGCCACTGCCTCTGGGAAAGAGAGCTGTGGGAACGGACAGGACAGGGCGAGAGGAAGCCCCGCTTTTCACCATACCTTCCTTTATCCAGATTTTTGGTCATGTACATGTTTTACCCATTTTAAATTGAATACAGATTTTTAAAATTTTTGGTATAATCTGCTGTTTTCCGAAAAGGTACAAGAATAGTACAAAAAAATTCATGGCTATCCTTCACCCAGGTTTCCTGATAAATTTTTGAATGGTGTTTTTTTTAATACCAAAAGAAAAATTTTTTTTTTTCTAAAGTGTGGGTTCCAGCAGAGACGGGTAAGGCAGGAGCTACTACTATGCCATTTTGCATATGAGGAAACAGAAACTCAGAGAGGTACATCAGCTTGCCTTCCAGCAAGTTAGTAGTGGCAGGATTGGGCCAGACTTCAGCTACTGTTAACACAGGGACAGCTAAGTTACTATTAACACAGTGGAGATTTATGTTATACCCAGTTTTTTTTTTTTTTGAAGTAATAGACTTGACAGAATTGGATTAGATTGAGTTCAACTGAATTAGATTCCTCAATTAAAGTAATTTCTCTTTTCTGGGATTCATGTTTTTTTTTGTTTTGTTTTGTTTTTTTGTTGAGTTAGGGTCTTGCTGTTTTGGCCAGGCGAGAGCGCAGTGGTGCAATCATTGCTCACTGCAGCCTCGACCTTCTGGGCTTAAGTGATCCTTCCACCTCAGCCTCCTGAGTATCTGGGACTACAGGCACATGCCACTGTACCTGGCTAACTTTTTTATTTTTTGGAGAGATAACGTCTCAAAGTTTTGTCCAGGCTGGTCTTGAATTCCTGGATTTAAGTGATCCTCCCACCTTAACTTCCCAAAGTGCTAGGATTACAGACATGAGCCATCACGCCCAGCCTGAGATTCATTTTAACCTCAAGCTGTTCTTGGATTTCTGAAAATTTTGAGTAACTGTTGGCTTGGTCAGAACAGTAACATGAGCTGTGACAACCCAGTCGGATGTCTCAAACACTCATGGCCCGTTTCTCTTACCAGATCTGCCTCTGGAAGGCACCTGGCCTTCTCCTCCCAGCAGAGGTAGCCAGGAGCAATTTATAAGAGTATTTCCTGCACTATCCTCAATTCCTTCTGAGATAAAATATCTGTTAAGGGAGAGAGAAAGAGGATTTATTAAATTGTATTTTGAAAACTTGAATTAAAATGGTACTATAAAATTGTACCTCCTCTCATCCAGTAGGGGGCACCATTTCCTCACAGTTTCTTATCTCTAAGGTCAGAAGTGATCCCTTTGTCATTATAATAAAAATACTTTATTATAATCACAGTAGTAGTGCATAGTCAATAATTATAAAATACAGGTAGAAAGAAGAAAAATTTGAAATCCCTTTTCTTAGTGCAATACAGAGTTGATTATAGCTACTAATGTTGCAGCTACTAATAGATTACAACTAATATGTATCCTTCTAGACTTTTTTCTAATGGCTCTATATCCTAAAAAATAAATTTGTGTATTTATTGAAGTATAACATAATACAGAGGAGTACACCAATCTTAAGTGTACAACTTGATGAATTTTCACAAAATAAATACAGCCGGTAACTACCACCCAGATCAAGAAATGAACCATTTAAAAAAATCTGGCCAGGCACGATGGCTCATGCCTGTAATCCCAGTACTTTGGGAGGCTGAGGTGGGTGGATCACGAGGTCGGTAGTTCAAGACTAGCCTGGCCAACATGGTGAAACCGTGTCTCTACTGAAAATATAAAATTAGCTGGGCATGGTGGCATGTGCCTGTAATCCCAGCTACTCCGGAGGCTGAGGCAGGAGAATTGCTTGAAGTAGGCAGAAGTTGCATTGAGCCGAGATCACACCACTGCGCTCCAGCCTCGGTTACAGAGCGAGACTCCATCTCAAAAAAAAAAAAAAATTGAAGGCCTTTCCTGCCTCTTTACTGTCACTACCTTCCCCCAGAGATAACCACTGTCCCAGCTTCTAAGACAAGAGAAAAATTTCACCTGGTTTCCTATTATGTAAGTGAAATTGTATCCTATATATTCTTGCATCTGGCTTTCTTCGTGCCCCATCATGTTAGTAATGTTTATCCATGTTGTTGCATGCTATGATAGTTCATTCATTTTTGTTGCTGTATTTTGTTATATGACTTTGTCACAATCATACATACCATGGGTCAGCAAACTTTTCCCTAAAGGTGCAGATAGTAAATATTTTAGGCTTTGTGGCCTATACAGTGCCTTTCACAACTACCTAACTCTGCCATTGTAGTTCAAAAGCAGCCATAGACAATATGTAAGGAAATGGGCATGGCTGTGTTCCAATAAAACTTTATTTACAAAAAATAGGGGCTAGTCTGGATTTGGCAGTAGCTTCCAACTACTGCTTTACTTTTTTTTTTTTTTTTTAAAGCGAAAGTCATACTATGGGATTACATTTCTTGAGATTTCATAAGTAGTGGTTGCAGCTTATCATTTTCCTGTGAAAGAGGAATTCCAGGAAGTAAACTAACAGCTGGGTACTCTTTCTTCTTTATTGTAGTCTCTGGCAAACATAGACGAAGTCGTGAACAAAATTAGGCTGAAAATAAGGTGAGTAACATTGTATGATTGTTAATTAATGAAAAGTATACCGTGAGAGCACTGAAATCTCAAGTTTGCCATAGATGGTAATATAATTTTTAAAAATTTTATTTATATTTATTTATTTAGTTTTTTGAGACGAAGTTTTGCTCATTGCCCAGGCTGGAGTGCAATGGTGTGATCTTGGCTCACTGCAACCTCAACCTCCTGGATTCAAGTGATTCTCCTGCCTCAGCCACCCAAGTAGCTGGGATTACAGGTGTGAGCCACCATGCCTGGCAAATTTTGTATTTTTAGTAGAGATGGGGTTTCATCATGTTGGCCAGGCTGGTCCCGAACTCCTGACCTCAAGTGATCCACCCACCTTGGCCTCCCAAGGTGCTGAGATTACAGGAGTGAGCCACCTCGCATGGCCGTATGATTCTTTTATCTGTATGAACTTTGTGGTAAGGAACTCAATTCTTTGGCCTGTCTTCATTCAGTTATTCATACAAAAGGAAGGGAGCTGTGACAGAGTCTATTCAAAACAGCTTTTGTAATTATAGAAGAAGGCAAAAGCTTTCTAATAGATTTTCTTTATTTTTTTGAGACAAGGTCTTACTTTGTGTCCTAGGCTGAAGTGCAGTGGTACAGTTACAGCTGAGTGTAGTGTCAAACTCTTGGGCTCAAGTGATCCTCCCACCTCAGCTTCCTGAATAGCTGGGACTACGGTTGTACAAGACCACACCCGGCTAATTTTTGTATTTTTTGTAGAGATGGGGTTTTGCCTTGTTGGCTAGGCTGGTCTTGAGCTTCCAAGCTCAAGCGATCTGCCTGCCTCAGTCTCCCACATCTACTAGATTTTTTTTTTTTTTTTTTGAGATGGAATCTGGCTCTGTCACCCAGGCTAGAGGGCAGTGGCATGATCTCGGCTCACTGTAACCTCCGCCTCCCAGGTTCAAGCAATTTTTGTGCCTCAGCCACCCAAGTAGCTGGAATTACAAGCATGTAGCACCATGCCCGGCTGATTTTTGTATTTTTAATAGAGACAGGGTTTCATTGTGTTGGCCAGGCTGGTCTTGAGAACTCCTGGCCTCAAGTCATCCACCTGCCTTGGCCTCCCAAAGTACTGGTTTTACAGACGTGAGCCACCACGCCCGACCTTCTACTAGATTTTCAATGGATTTATTTCCCTGTTTTTGTATTCCCAAGGCTTAGAGATGAAGATGGCCTTATATGTGTATCCTTTGGTCACATAACAGCTAGCAATGTCAGGTCTGCTGGTGGGTTTGGTGGTGGCCCGTGATTAAACATTGTGAGCCATGGGAGAAGAGAAGTTGGGAGCCGTAGATCTGTCTCAGACATAGATTGCATGACCAGGGCCCAGAGCGGGAAGATTCCCTCTATCACCCTGGCCCTTTCTGCCTTATGAGAACTGAGGAACGGATTTTGTGTGAGGTAATTTAAGTTCTCTGGCGTGTTCACGTAAAGGCTCAGGAACTTTGTCATTCCTGATTTACTCCATGAAAAATACTGCAAGTTTTATGAGTCCTTTCAGAGAGCTCTGAATATTAAGTAAAAGAAGCCATTTTTAAAAACAAGGTGAAGCAGCCGGATGTGGTGGCTCATGCCTGTAATCCCAGCATTTTGGGAGGCCGAGGCGGGCAGATCACGAGGTCAGGAGTTTAAGACTATCCTGGCTAACATGGTGAAACCCTGTCTCTACTAAAAATACAAAAAAATTAGCCAGGCGTGGTGGGGGGCGCCTGTAGTCCCAGCTACTTGGGAGGCTGAGGCAGGAGAATTGCTTGGACCCAGGAGGTGGAGGTTGCGGAAAAAAAAAAAAAAAACAAGCCGAAGCATTCACGTGCGCTAGACTTGGCTTCCCGCACTGCTGTTGCTGCCCTCCTCCTTCCTGATAACACTCACACGTTTGGTTTTCGGACAATTAGGTACAGTCTGCAGAAGCTGGTGGATAAATTTTGTTTTTTTTTTTTCTTTTGGTTAGCCTAGAGTAAAGATTATTTGAATGACTGTATCCTTGAACTTTTTTGCCAGGAGACTGGATGACAATATTCGAACTGTTGTAAGAGGTCAGACGAACGTGGGGCAGGATGGACGGCAAGTAAGTAACTTATTCCTCCGTATTACCTGTACTCTCCCAGCAGCCAGATGACCAAAACGTTGATGTGCCTTCTTGCAGCGCGCTTTCTGATTGATGGTTTCACACACACGCTGCAGGACAGGACAGGCAAGCAGGTGCCCAGAGCAGCCCTGTGCTGTCACTTAGTGTCCACTGGACCAGGATCGCATACTGTGGCACAGCTCACTCAGGGCCAGGGGCCTGCAGGCCAAATGAGAACCCTGGAGTTTCCTCGTCTTTCTCCTTAGTGCCGGATAGCTCCTTTATTTTGTGGGCTGTGGCTAAATGAGGTTGCTGCATTTGTCAGCTAAGTTGTTAGCATTTAGATATTACTTTTGTGGCTGCAAAAGATAGTAACCCGACATAGTTATGATTCCTTGTACCTCACTTTGCCAGCAGGCAGTTAACTCAAGAATCATTAAAAAATTTTACAAGTTGACCTGGCACAGTGGCTCACTCCTGTAATCCCAGCACTTTGGGAGGCTGAAGCAGGTGGATCAGTTGAGGCCAGGAGTTCGAGACCAGCCTGGCTGACATGGCAAAACTCTGTCTCTACTAAAAATACAAAAATTAGCCGGGTGTGGTTGTGCGCTCCTGTAATCCCGGCTACTTGGGATGCTGAGGTATGAGAGTCACTTGAACCTGGGTCAGAGAGGTTACAGTGAGCCAAGATTGCACCACTACACTCCAGCCTGGATGATAGAGTGAGACTCTGTCTCAAAAAAAAAAAGTTTTGTAAGTCTTACTGGATCTAGTTAAGGAGGGCTGTTTGAAGGGAAGCAAGTGTTTAGGGAGGAGATAGTCTTCAATCATTGAGGGGCCAGATGTTATCTGTCAGCCATTTTCTTTTTTCCTTGATTCTGTTGTACTGTGGAGGCATTGTATTTCAGAAATCGCTGTCGTCGTAGAAACGCTGCTCATGCCTTTCTAGTCTTCCTCTCTTACCATGTCCAGTCCTCCCTTTTCAGTGATAATTCAGTTAGGTCAGGAGTGCACCTTTACAGTCGCTTCAGTTCTGTTATTTCTCCTCTTGGACATTTTTTAGGACAGTTAATTTCTAAAAATGCTCATGATGCTGCCCAGATTTGTGAGAGGAGGGTATAATCCTCTGTTGAAATTTCCAGATCTCTGATATTTCTGTTTCCTCTGCTAGTGGCTTACAGATGTTAGGAGTCTCTTTTGCATTTTTAGTTTTACCCATCTGTCTGTTTTTGCTACGTTATAGCATTTTCTTTTTCCACTTTATCGTCTCTTTCCATTTGATAGCCAGTTTCCTTTGGCCTGTTTGTAAGGAGTTGGCCTTCTTGTCATCTTCAGAAGCTGTGTGTAGGCACATTAGGTTCCTGAAACTCTTCCTGTTTTCTGGACTCTGGCGTGGGTTTTAGTCCTCATTTCCTTGTTTTTGTCTGTTGAGGTATGCTTCATGAAGCTTGGCTTCTTTGGCAGATGAGCCCCATGTAATGGGATCTTCAGAGGGGTCATAATGAGTGACAGGGTAGCCTCAAGCATTCTAGCTGCATTCTGCCGCTTCAGTTTCCTGATAGATGTTTGATTGTGTTGTCTGCCTCTTCACACACCTCATCAGCTCTGGCTACCAAATGAAATCCAAGGCCAGGCGCGGTGGCTCACACCTGCAATCCCAACACTTTGAGAGGCCAAGGCAGGAAGATCACTTGATCCCAGGAGTTCAGGACCAGCCTGGGCAACATGACAAAACCCCACCTCTACAAAAACTACAAAATTAGCTGGGCATGGTGGTGGCCTGTGTGTGCCTGTAGTCCCAGCTACTAGGAGGCCGAGGTGGGAAGATCAACGGAATTGAGGAATTCGTGGCTGCAGTGAACCATGATTGCACCACTACACTCCAGCCTGGGAATCACAGTGAGACCCTGTTTCAGAAAAAGAAAAGAAAAGAAAGAAATCCTGATTCCTTTGCTTGGCATTTAAAATTTTGGTCTCCATTTCTGGTTTTGTCTCCCGTTGTGTTCTGTCTGTACTGAAGACATCATGCTCTACCAGCATGTCTGTCCGTTATGTTCTGTCTATACTGAAGACGTCGTGCTCTACAATAATGCCTGTCCATTGTGTTCTGTCTATACTGAAGACTTCGCGCTCTACCAGCATGCCTGTCCATTGTGTTCTGTCTGTGCTGACGGCTGTGCTCTACCAGCATGCCTGTCTGTTGTGTTCTATCTGTGCTGAAGACGTCGTGCTCTACAGCAATGCCTGTCTATTGTGTTCTGTCTATGCTGAAGACGTCGTGCTCTACCAGCATGCCTGTGCTCTCTGGACCTGTGCTTCTGTACTGCTTTGTGCTTGACATGCTTTTTCTCCTATTTTCTTTCAGCAGCTGCATTTCCAAATCTTACCCATCGAAGGGCCAGCTCAGATACTAGTTTCTTGATGATATTTTCTGTTTACCTCATCTGAATGCACCAAGGAATCAGAATTTTGAACTAGAAAGGATTTGAAACTCATCTGGGCCACACCCCTTGTTTTACAGAGGAGAAAATGGATTCCAGTATCACTTGATATCCTTTCTCTCATAAATCCCACAGCCCTATTCTTGTACTTTTCTTTTTTTTTTTGAGACAGAGTTTCGCTCTTGTTACCCAGGCTGGAGTGCAATGGCGTGATCTCGGCTCACCGCAACCTCCGCCTCCTGGGTTCAGGCAATTCTCCTGCCACAGCCTCCTGAGTAGCTGGGATTACAGGCACGCGCCACCATGCCCAGCTAATTCTTTATATTTTTAGTAGAGACGGGGTTTCACCATGTTGACCAGGATGATCTCGATCTCGTGATCCACCCACCTCGGCCTCCCAAAGTGCTGGGATTACAGGCGTGAGCCACCGTGCCCAGCCCTTCTTGTACTTTTCATTTGGCTTTTGGGGTCTCCCTTGACTTTCTAGAGAACAAGTCTCATCCCTTTGATGTGTATAAGCTCCGTGAAGGTGAGAACTATACCTTTGTTATCTTTATATTTCACTACACGTAGTCCACATGCAACAACATTTTATTCAACTGAGCTGGGTGCAATGGCTCATGCTTGTAATCCCAACACTTTGGGAAGACTAGATGGGAGGATTGCTTGAGGTCAGGAGATTGAGACCAGCCTGGGCAACATAGTGATACCCGTCTCTATGAAAAGGTAAAAGAATAAGCTGGGTATGGTGGTACAAGCTTCAGTGAGCTGTAATGGTGACACTGTACTCTGACCCGGGTGACAGAGTGAGACCCCATCTCCAAAAGCAACAGCAAAACCCCACAACATTTTATTCAACTGTATTGAATATTTTGTCTGCTTAAGATTGTTTACTAATTATAAATAAACAACATTTTATCATAAAAACATTTTGATCAGCAACTGGGTGTTCCTTAAAAGTGATTTAAAATTTGTTTTTTTCCTGAATAGTCCCAACTTACTACTATTTGGAATAACAACACTACTGTTCAGTGTGATTCAGCCTACATTTGGAATGGCTCACTAGTAATCTTAAAATACAGGAGTCTTAGATATTTAAAATTTCAAGAATGTGAAAATAGTGAATGATTCATCAGCATTTTTTATTGGATCATGCTGTGTATAATAGATGTATGTCTTGTAGTTATTTATGTTTCAACCTGTAGTTCTGGACTCTTGCAAACTAGCAGTATTGCAGAGTCGGACCCAGAATTAGACAACCTGCTGGACAGTCAGCATTCTCCACCATCCCGTATTAATAGGTTACAGGTTGCCGCAGCCCAGCAGGTCATATTTCAGAGAGCAAGACCACATTTTCAAGAATGTTTAGATAGCATTTCAATCTGTGATGGAATTTTGTATTCGTCTCCTTAGAATCCAGACAGAAAGGAAGCCCAGAAGAAATAATTGCTTTTCCTGTCATGCCTCCATCTGTCTTTTCCAGCAGTTTGTAATGCAAACTGAAGTAGAGGCTTTTTTTCCCCGCTCCGAGGGAGCTCTTGGGTCCTGTCCTTGTCAACTCCTAGGGATGAAAGCCTTGCTCTCCAGCCCTGGCTGGCTGGTGGTTTGCTAAAAGGAGTCTATTAGACTGGCATAGACTTGGTAGAATTACGGATGTTCCAAAATATTGAGTTTTATAGGTCAAGAGGCCCCATGTTCCTGTCCTCCCTGGAACAGAAGAAAAGTTTGCTTTCAGAACTCGTTTCCTGAGCTTCTGAAGCACACTCAGAAGGGAATGGCAATATGGACAGAAGGAGTTTTCCTTTTACAGATTTAATCTTGATTATGTGTAATCAGAACTGATGTGCTGCTTTTTAATTTTATTATTTTTTTTTAGGGACAGGGTCTTGCTCTGTTGCTCTGGAGTGCAGTGGTGCAATCATTGTTCACTGTAACCTTGAACTCCTGGGCCCAAGCGATCCTCCCACCTTAGCCTCCCAGGTAGCTAGGACTACAGGCGTGGGCCACCACACACAGTTATTTTTTATTTTTTGTAGAGATGGGTTCTTGCTGTGTTGCCCAGGCTGGTCTTGAACTTCTGGCCTCAAGTGATCCTCCTGCCTCGGCCTCACAAAGTGCTGAGATATGAGCCACTGTGCCCAGCATAGATGTGCTTCTTAATCTGTAAATAAGGGGAAAGTGTTTACTTCATATTCATGGTGTCTTAAATGACATTTTTAGCAGAAAAGTTCTTTTGGAAAAGCAGTGTTTTTGACTCAAAAATTATTTGGAGATAAGGAATGATTTAAATATTGAAAACATAATTATATAGGTCATTTCTTGAGCTTGAAGTTTCTGAAATACCGGCAGCTTGGTTAACATTCTGCTAAATGTCTGGAGAGTCTTTACTTTTTGACCACCTCCTGTGTGGACCAGCTTGAACTGGTCTAGTCTGTAACCTCTTCTAACCAGACGGTGATGCTCTTACAAAGTTTACATGGCACTGAATCCTGTCCATTTTTCTCTGTTGAAATCATCAGTAAGAAGCTTTAATTAAATGCCCACATGTTTGAAATTTTGTGGGTGAGTCAGTTCAACAAGTACATGATGTGATATGCTATGAAATTTATGCAACTTCCCAGGAATTAAATTGGATGGTTTGAATGTGGGTAGAAAGAGAGGTGAATACAGGAGCAGGTTAGAGGAAGAAAAAGCTGGCAATATGAAATTTCAAGCATGGCCAAATGTTGACCAGTTGTCAGTAAGCTCTCAGAATCATAGGAGAGGTCAGCTACCAAGTTTCTGTCTCTTGAGTGGAGGGCTGCGGCATAACTTTCTTTGATCAGAACATGAGTAAGGTTTGGGAGAAGAGAATTATTACAAGTCATCCCCTCTTACCTGGGGGGATACATTTCAAAACCCCCAGTGGATGCCTGAAACCTAGAGAGGAGCAAGCACTGTATATGCTGTATTTTTTCCTATATGTCCATACCTGTGATACATTTTAGCATACACATCAGGCACAGTAGGAGATTAACCACAATAACTAAAAGCAAAGTAGTACGATGATGACAGTATGCCAGCATTACCGCTTTTGCGATTGGAGCTGAATCCAGTAGCTGAGATGGCTGCTGAGTGACTGAGATGGGCGCTATATTCAGCGTGGCCACACTGGGTGAAGGATGACCCACGACCTGGTCAGGACAGCATTGGGTAGTGCAAGATTTCACCACACTAGTCAGAATGGTGCATAATCTAAAATTGACTAATTGTCTATTTCTGGAATTTTCCATTTAATATTTTTGGACCACAGGTAACTAAAACCTCAGAAAATGAAACTGCTGATAAGGAGGGGGTGCTGTATTGCCATCTCCAGCTCTGCTCACTCCTTCAGTTTGGAAGAAGGTTTATATAATTAGAGTAAAATCTTCCACCCAGTTCAGGAATCCTTTGTATTCCGTCTCTGACATTTCATTATCCTGCAGAAGCTTGGATCCTTTCAGTGATGTGCAGCTGACTATTGTATTGGTCCACAGGACAGACTAATTGGGTTTTCTGTAGCTTTGGTTGTGAGAAACTTCTTTCTTAGACTGAACTGAAATAGTGAAATAGACTTCATTGTAACTTCTCGTTGGTCTTAGTTCTGCCAGCTGGAGGGGTGTAAACCTAATCCCTTTTCCTTATTACAGCTTCTGAAATTGAAAATGGATACTATATTCCTAAGTTTTCCGTTTTCTAGGCTAACCATTCTTAGTTTCTTCATCTTTGTAATGTAATTTCCAGACCCGTTGTCATCCTTGCTCTTGATAGCTGTTTGTCAGCATCCCTCTTGGAATGTGATTCCCAGGAGTAGACCTTCTGTGTGAACATGCACTGAGACAGTTTACTTCCTTGTTCTAGGCGGAGGCCATTAACTTAGAGGCTGGGGTTCGGAGTGTCTGTCAACTCCCTGAAATTAACCATAAATTTTTGTACATCTAGACGTATTTCTGGGAGGAAAACTTACTGATTTTTCTAGATTTCCTAAGGAGTCTGTGACTCTTCCAAAGTTAAGGGCCACCGATTTTAGACACTATTCTTCCATTACCTTGGATTTGGTGAGATTTTTGGCAGCCATATTACATCGTTGGCTTCTATTGAGTTGGCAGTCACCTGAAACCCCCAGGTCAAAAGTTGCAAACAGATGGCCACAGAACTAAGAAAGTCACCTAAATGGCTTAAGCAGGCTAGTATGCATCCAAATACATTTGCCAGGGGAGTGAATGCCCTGTCGTAAGGGGATAGCCACAAATTAATTCTAACCAGTTGTCACATCTGAATGCAGACCTGGAATTGCCAGATCTATCAGTTTTTCAAGAGAAGCCGGAAATCCAGATTTTTATGTGACTCTCACAATTTTTAACTGTTGGCTTAGTGTTTTTCACAAACACTGTGAAGGCCAAACAAAACACATCTGTGGGCCAGTGCTGTCCCAGGTCTCTTTTCATACGAACTTCATTTAAACGTTCTCCACCTCTGTTTATGCAAGAGATTCTTTGAAATTGTCAGACTGTGTATGTCTCAGCTTTCGTTTCATGTTACTAGTTCTGCTTGATTGTTTATCCCATCAAGACATTTGGGAGTTTTGATGACCTCCCCATTTTATCATGAGCAGATTTGCCGGACATGCTTTCTGTGTCTTCATTCAGGTTGTGATGAAAAGGCAGAATGGGGTGGATTCAGAGCCACGTGACATGCCATCAGAGGCTTCCTGTTCTTCCTCCTCACTTCAGTGCATAGTTCCAGACCCAAAAAAACAAAGATTTCTACTTGTCCTTGGGTGTCATCCGGGGCTGTATGTCTTAATCTTTTCATGTCTTGATTTTCATCGAAAAAGGAGATTCTTGGTACTTGGCTTCTTCACTTTTACTTAGAGATATCATAAAGATTTATGAACTAAATCAGGAAAGTACATTGCCTTTCAAGGAGAAAGTGTTTCCTTGCTTTTGCCCCTCAAAATTGGCGTATGATCCAATTCAAGCACTAGAGCAAACATAGGATGGGCTTTGTAACTTACGCCTGTAATCGAAGAACTTTGGGAGGCCAGGAGTTTGAGATAAGCCTGGGCAACATAGCAAGATTCCATCTGTGCTAAAAATTAAAAAAAAAATTAGTCTAGCCAGGCATGTTGCCTCATGTCTGTAATCCCAGCACTTTGGAAGGCAGAGGAGGGCAGATCACCTGAGGTCAGGAGTTCAAGATCAGCCTGGCCAACATGGTGAAACCTGGGCTCTACTAAAAATACAAAAATTAGCCAGATGTGGTGGCATATGCCTATAGTCCCAGATAGGAAGCTGAGGCCAGAGAATTGCTTGAACCTGGGAGGTGGAGGTTGCAGTGAGCTGAGATGGCACCACTGCACTCCAGCTTATGTGGCAGAGTGAGACTCCATCTCAAGAAAAAAAAAAAAAAAAGAAGAAAAAATTAGTCCTACACGGTGGCACAAACCTATAGTCCTGGCTACGCAGGAGTTTGAGATAGGAGGATTGCGTGAACCCAGGAGTTTGAGGTTACAGTGATCTGTGACGACGCCACTGCACTCCAGCCTGGGGACCCTGTCTCAAGTGAAAAAAACCAAAAAACAAAAATAACTGTGCTCTCCAAGACTTACGTGGTAGGACTTCACAGCATAGCATTGATCTTCATTATGTAGAATTTTGAATTTGTCTTGTCGGCTCACTAGAAGGAGAGTTTATGTTCTTATCCTCCATCACTTTAAATTTATTCTTTTTTTTTTTTTTTTTTGGAGACAGGGTCTTGCACTGTCACCCAGGCTGCAGTGCAGTGGCACAGTCTCAGCTCATTGCAACCTCTGCCTCCTGGGTTCAAGTGACTCTCCTGCCTCAGCCTCCCAAATAGCTGGGATTATAAGCATGTGCCACCATGTCCGACTAATTTTTGTATTTTTAGTAGAGATGGGGTTTCTCCACCTTGGCCAGGCTGGTCTCGATCTCCTGACTTTGAGACCTACCCACCTCAGCCTCCCAAAGTGCTGGGATTGCAGGTGTGAGCCACAGCGCCCAGCCTTAAATTTATCCTTTCTCTCATTCTCTTTTGGGAGGAAAATGAAGCCCATTGATAAAAATTGAAGAAAATAAATGGTATTAGTATTAAAGGGACCACAAATAGTTTGGGGAAAAAAAATGGCAATTGCTACTTGGTTCTTCCTACTAAAACATACCAACTAAAGCGGCTGAGCTTTTAAAGTATGGCCTCAAAGTTTCCCATTAGTGGCCAATTATGGCTGGACATTTTTTGTTTCTTTGTAGTTATTTTTTTTTGCACTGTACTTTTCAGTGTATCTGCAAATAACACTAAACTTCAGGAATTGCTGAGGTCTGGGAGTGCAGTCGGGATCTGGGGGGTAGCCCTGGAGTCGGGTTGTTAGGTCAGCCTTTTCTAGGGGCAGAGTTTTGATTCCGGCTCACAGTTATTTCCCAACCAGGATTTCTTACATCTAGTACAGAGGTCATGGTTGGCTTGCCTTTGTCAAGTTGAATCCAATGACTGTTTGTTTTGCCTACTTCTAGAGTGCTGTTGATTGTAGTTGAGGTGGGGACTCATCGAATGTCCATTAATTGTTTAACAATGTAGTGCGACTGGATTTAGTCTCACTACCATTCTTCATCCTGTTTATTGCACACAAGCCTTGTGTGTTAGTCTGCTCTCAGGCTGCTGTGAAGAAATACCCGAGACTGGGTAATTTATAAAGGAAGGAGGTTTAATTGACTCACAGTTTTGCAGGGCTGGGGAGACCTGAAGAAACTTACAGTCATGGTGGAAGGAGAAGCAAACCCTTCCTTCTTCACAAGGTGGCCAGAGAGAGAAGAATGAGAGCTGAGCGAACGGTGAAGCCTCTTGTATACCATCAGATCTTGTGAGAACTTAATGTCACGAGAATAGCATGGGAGAAACCACCCACGATTCAGTTACTTCCCACCAGGTCCCTCCTATGACATGTGGGGTTATGGGAACTACAATTCAAGATGAGATTCGGGTGGGGCACAGCCAAACCACATCACTGTGATAGTGCTTTTTTGGCAGGGAGACAAGTCTGTGGCATATTTGGAACTCTTTGCCACGTGTCCTCTAAAATCCCTCATTTTTAGAAAATCTTTAAGGAATCCAAATAGCTGTCTTTTCCCCACTGTATGTACAATGAAGGACTGGCATTTTATTTGAATTCTCTAAGGATTGGGATAATTAGATGTTTTCAGTAATGTAAGATTGGATGGTAGCCTGATCAAGTGAAAAAAACTTGAGCTTTGAATATAAATTTTGTCTCTGCTGTTGTCTGTGTGACCTTGGACAAGATACTTTTGATCTGTGACATGGAGATAATAATACCTACCTCAGGGTTGTTGGGGGGGGTGGTTAGAATTAATATACTTTATTTTATTTATCTACTTATTTATTTGTTTTTGAGACAGAGTCTTATTTTGTTGCCCAGGCTAGAGTGCAGTGGTGCAATCACAGCTTGCTGCAGCCTCAACCTCCTGAGCTCAAATGGTCCTCTTGCTTCAGCCTCCCAAGTAGCTGGGACCATAGGCACATGCCACCATGCCCATCTAATTTTTTTTTTTTTTTGATACAGAGTCTTGCTGTATCACCCAGGCTGGAGTGCAGTGGCACGATCTCGGCTTACTGCAACCTTCACCTTCTGGGGGTGCGAGCGATTCTCCTTGCCTCAGCCTCCCGAGTAGCTGGGATTACAGACACCCACTACCATGCCTGGCTAATTTTTTATATTTTTAGTAGAGATGGGGTTTCACCATTTTGGCCAAATTGGTCTTGAACTCCTGATTTTAGGTGATCTGCCCACCTTGGCATCCCAAAGTGCTGAGATTACAGGCATGAGTCACCGCGCCCAGCCAATCTAATTTTTAAATGTTTATAGATGAGGTTTCTCTATGTTGCCCAGGCTAATCTCAAACTCCTGGCCTCAAGCAATCCTTCTGCCTCAGCCTCCCAAAGTACTGGGATTTTAAAACACCTTGCACCATGTTGGGCTCACTCATGTTTAGTAAATTGCGTTAACACCAGTGCTGCTGAGTATTGTATCATCCACTGGAATTGAGTGTTTGTTGGGCTCACTCATGTTTAGTTAAAATGACAGTGAGGCCAGTGCTGCTGAGTATTGTATCATCCACTGGAATTAAGTGTTTGTTGGGCTCACTCATGTTTAGTGATGGTGGTGAGACCAGTGCTGCTATTGTATCATCCGCTGGAATTCAGTGTTCCTGGTTATGTGCATCTAGGTATTTGTCAGGTTCCTGTGGCTTTTCTGTCAGCTCCTTTCCATCCCCACTGCTCTGCTTTAAACCAATTCCAGGTTTACTTGCTCTGTATTATCAGAGGCCCCTTGCTACCTTCAGTGTGCCATTCTCCATGAATAGAAATGGCAGCACAGCTTACTGATGGTCCAGAATATTTGTTGTGGCAATAGTGGTGGTAAAGGTTCAATTCTCTTGTCCTGTCTTTAAGAACTCCATTAGACATTTGCCAAGTGTGACGTGCAGTATCACCCGAGTTAAACAAATATTCCACATGACAACAGAATTCATTATTTGTATGGTTTTTGAAATTTGAGACTGCAGGGTTTTTTTTTGCATTTCCAGTTTTTATAATTTCCAAATCCTTTTTTTTGTTTTCTTCTTAGAGATGGGATCTCGCTCTGTCATACAGTCTGGAATGTAGTGGCAGGATCATAGCTCACTCTAGCCTTGAACTCCTGGGCTCACACAATCTTTCCACCTCAAGTAGCTAGGACTTCAGGTGCACACCACTATGCCTGGCTGATTTAAAACATTTTTTGTAGTGATGGAATCTCACTGTGTTGCCCAGGCTGTTTTTGAACTCCTGGCTTCAAGTGATCCTCCCACCTCCACTTCCTGGAGTGCTGGAATTACAGGCCCGAGTCACTGTAGCCAGCCATTTCTCTTCTCTCTCTCTCTCTTTTTTTTTTTTTTTTTTTTTTTGACACACGGTCTCGCTCCAGGGTCATCCAGGCTGGAGTGTGGAGTGTGTAGCTTACTGTCTCAAACTCCTGGCCTCAGACGATCCTCCCACCTCAGACTTCCAAGTAGCCAAGACTATAAGTGCATGTCACCATACCTGGCTGATTTTAAAATTAAATATGTATATATTTTTGTAGTGATAGGGTGCTCCTTCGTTGCTCCAGCTGGTCTTGAACTCTTTGCCTCAAGTGATCCTCCTGCCTTAGCCTCTCGAGTGGCTAGAATTACAGGTGCAAGCCACTGTACCTGTTTCCAAATTTTTCTCAGTAATAGACATGCTTCTTAACTTATAATTAAGAATAAATTCTTATTCTGATAAACCCAGCATAAGGTGAAAATATCGTAAGTTGAAAATGTATTAATACATGTAATTTACTGAACACTTAGCTTAGCCTCCTGTGCCTTAAATGTGCTCAGAACGTTTACATTAGGCTGCAGTCAGGCAAATCCTCTAACACTGAGCCCAGTTTCTAATAAAGTGTTGATTAACTCATGTAACTTACTGAATATGGTACAGAAAGTGAAAAACAGAATGGTTGCGTGGATACGCAAACTATGATTTCTACAGACTGTGTCTCACCATTGTATATAAGAAAATTCTAGGTTGAACAATCCCAAGTTAGGGGGCTGTCGGTATATTATCTTAAAAGAAAAGTGTTTTTTGGATGCCATGCTGTAATGAACAGAGGGAACTGATCCGTGAGTCACTGCAGGGAGCCGTTGCTGCCTGTTCAGCTCTGGTTTCCAGACCCAGGCTCTTGGACCTTCAGTCTTCTTGGCTCTGAGACTCAAAGCCGTGCTCCCTTCTCCACTCCAGCTGTTTGTGATAAGCACATCTGTCTTTTTGTTTCCTCTGTCTCTCATCCCATCCTTAAAACAAGGCAGTTTTTACCCCAAGATCATCAGGCCCTCTCTGTTTATATACATATAGGTATTGGGATCTGTTTTCCTTTATTAGTCTTTTGTTTTCCTTTTTTTTCCTTTTTTTTTTTTTTTTTTTTTGAGACAGAGTCTTGCTTCGTCGCCAGGCGCCAGGCTGGAATGCAGTGGCACAACCTCGGCTCACTGCAACCTCCACCTCCCGGGTTCAAGCAATTCTCCTGCCTCAGCCTCCTGAGTAGCTGGGACTACAGGCGTGTGCCACCACGCCCAGCTAATTTTTGTATTTTTAGTAGAGACAGGGTTTCACCATGTTGCCCAGGATAGTCTCTATCTCTTGACCTTGTGATCCACCCACCTCAGCCTCCCAAAGTGCTGGGATTACAGGTATGAGCCACCACGCCCGGCCTTCCTTTTTTTTTTCTTGAGAGACAGGGTCTCACTCTGTTGTCCAGGCTGGAGTGCAGTAGTGGGATCATAGCTCACTGCAGCCTCAAACTCCCAGGCTCAAGCAGTCCTCCCACCTCACCCTCCCAAGGAGCTGGGACTATGGGTATGTGCCAGTGTACTCAACTATTTTTTTTTTTTTTTTTTTTTTTGGTAGAAGCAGGGTCTCACTATGTTGCCCAAGCTAATCTTGAACTCATGGCCTCAGTGATCCTTCCACCGTGGCCTCCCAAAGTGCTAGGATTACAGGTATGTGCCACCACTCTGGGCCTTCCTTTGTTATCAGTCTTTTCTTGAGAAATGGGTTAAGACGCAATAAATTTGGAAAGTATGCCGTCCTTCACCCTGCTGATGGAGTGGAAGTTAGTACAGTGCCCATAATGTGTCAGATGCATATTTCGTAAATGTTTTCAGACAGTCTGTGGTTTGTCTTTTTATTTTTTAGCAGTCTCTTGAGCTGGTTTTTAACTTCAGTGAAGTACAGTTTATTGGTTAATTTTCCTTTACGATTTGTACTTTTGATAAAAATTCTTTGTCTAATCCAAGATCACAAAACCCTTTTTTTTTTTTTTTGAGGTAGAGACTTGCTCTGTTGCCCAGGCTGGAGTGCAATGGTACGATCTTGGCTCACTGCAACCTCCTCCTCCCGGTTCAAGCTGTTCTCCTGCCTCAGCCTCCCAAGTAGCTGGGATTACAGGTGCCCGCCACCATGCCCAGCTAATTTTTACACTTGATCCTAGCCAAAAGGCTGAGAAGCGATACACCCAGCTAATTTTTGTATTTTTAGTAGAGATGAGGTTTCACCACGTTGGCCAGGCTGGTCTCAAACTCACGACCTCAGGTGATTGCCCACCTTGGCCAAAGTGCTGGAATTACAGGCATGAGCCACCATGCCTGGCCACAAAACATTTTCTTCTGTGTTTTATTTTAGAAGTTTTATTGTTTAGGTTTTATGTTTATTTCTGTGATCCATTTCAAGTAGATTTTTTTATATGGTACAAAATATAAGTTGAGATTCTTATTCCAGTCTCATATGTTGAAAACACAATCTTTTCCACATTGAATTTTCTTGGCACCTTTGTGAAGTATCATTTAACCATAGCTAGCCATGGTGATACATGTCTGTAATCCCAATACCTTGGGAGGCTTACGTGGGAGGATCACTTGAGGCCAGGAGTTTGAGACCAGCCTGAACAACACAGTGAAACCCCATCTCTAAAAACAAAGTTTTAGAAATCAGCTGGGCATGGTGGCACATGCCTGTAGTCCTGGATACTTGAGAGGCTGGGGATATATATGGTTCTCTTTCTGGACTTTCTTTTCCATTTCATCGATTCATGTGTTTATCCTTTGCCAATACCACATGGTCTTGACTGTTGTAGCTTTATAGTAAGTCTTGAAATCATGTAATTAGAGTCTTCTAAGATTGTCCTTTTTCAAAATTGTTTTAGATATTCTAATTTCTTTGCCTTTTCCATATAAAGCATAGGGTCAACTTGTTGATTTTAATTTTATTTATATTTATTTATTTAGATGGAGTTTTGCTCTTGTTGCCAAGCTGGAGTGTAATGGTGTAATCTCACCTCACTGTAACCTCTGCCTGCTGGGTTCAAGCGATTCTCCTGCCTCAGCCTCCCGAATGGCTAGGATTACAGGCACTCGCCACCGCACCCAGCTAGTTTTTTGTATTTTTTAGTAGGGACAGGGTTTTACCATGTTGGCCAGGCTGGTCTGGAACTCCTGACCTCAGGTGATCTGCCTGCCTTGGCCTCCCAAAGCACTGGGATTACAGGCGTGAGCCACTGCACCTGGCCAACTTGTTGATTAAAAAAAAAAAAAAATCTCTGGGACTTTGATTGGGATTGCGTTGAATCTGTAGATCAATTCAGGGAGAATTCACATCTTTACAATATTAAATCTTCCAATCTGTGAACATGGAATCTTTCTTCGTATATTTAAGTCTTTAGTTTCTCTCAACAGTGTGTTTTAGTTTTTAGTATATAGATCGGGCTCATATTTTGCTAGATTTATACTAAATATTTTATGTTTTTTGGTGTTATTATAAATAGTATCTCTTAAAAACTTAAAATTTCCATTTGTCCCTTGCTAGTTATAGAAATGTAATTGATATTTATTTATTTATTTTTATATTTTTGAGACAGAATCTTGCTCTTTTGTCAGATTGGAGTACAGTGGCATGATCTCGGCTCACTGCAACCTCCATCTCCCTGATTCAAGCAATTCCCCTGCCTCAGCCTCTTGAGTAGCTGGGATTACCGGCATGTGCCTGGCTAATTTTTTGTATTTTTAGTAGGGACAGGGTTTTACCATGGCCAGGATGGTCTCGATCTTCTGACCTCATGATCCGCCCGCCTTGGCCTCCCCAAAGTGCTGGAGTTTCAGGTGTGAGCCCCACACCCGGCCTATTTTTATTTATTGACCTTAAATTGTGCAGCTTTGCTGAACTCACTTGTTAGTTTCAGGAATTTTTGTTTTGTAGGCTTTTGGGATTTTTAAGAAGTAGATAATCATCTTACCTCTGAATAAAGACAGTTTTACTTTTTGCCTTATTACTCTAGATAGGACCAACAGTATGATATGGAATAAAATTGGCGAGAGTGACTATTTTGCTTTGTTTCCGTGATAGAGTTGTCTTTAAAGCTACCATCTTGCTAATTTTCTGTTTGTCGTTGTACTTCCTTGTTAGATTTTTCTGTTTTTTTAAGTGGTTGTCGTAGGTTCACAGTATGCATCTTTATGACAGTGCTGTTGTCACTAATATCACAGTGACAAGATTATGTCACTTCCCAGGTAAGAGTCTTAGAGTAGACTTCCAGTTCCTTCCTCTCATGCTTTGTCCATTCTGCCACGTCCTGTGTCTTCTTTTTAGATAATATGAACACCATCACTCTTTCTAGTTTTGCTTTTTAGAGTGATTAAAAGTCAGAAAATTTTGATATTTACTTTTATTGTTTGTCATTTTTCAAATTTCTAAATTTATTTTATATTTTTTAGAGATGGGGTCTTACCGTGTTGCCCAAGCTGGCCTCAAACTCCTTGGCTCAAGGGATCTTCCTGCCTCAGCCTGCTGAGTGGCTGAGACTACTGGTGTGTGGCACCACACCCAGCTATTTTATTTTATATTTTAGGAAATAAATTGTATTGTGTATATTTAAGGTGTATCACTTATTATAGGATATGTATAGACAGTAAAATGGTCTACAGAGAAGCAAATTCATGTATTTGTTACCTCACATAGTTACCATTTTTATCTCCTTAGATCCAAGTTTTTTCTGTACCATATTCCTTCTGCCTGATGCACTTCCTTTAGTATTTCTTACAGCACAGGTCTGCTGGCAGTAAATGCTCTCAGCTTTTCTTTGCTTGAAAAGTTTTAAGTTTGCTTTTATTTTTTAAAAATATTTTTGTTTTGTATAGGACTCTAGATCGGCAGTTTTGTTGTTTTATTATGTTTTTAGTACTTTAAAAATGTCTGCCTTCTAGCTTGCCTTGTTTCTGAGGAGACGTCAAGTCTGTAGTCATTTTTATTTTTTTTTTAATTTATTTTTATGTATTTATTTATTTTTTGAGACAGAGTCTCGCTCTGTCACCCACGCTGGAGTCCAGTGGTGGGATCTCAGCCCACTGCCACCTGTGCTTCCCAGGTTCAAGCAATTCTCCTGCCTCAGCCTCCTGAGTAGCTGAGATTACAGGCACACGCCAAGACACCCAGCTAATTTTTGTAATTTTAGTAGAGGTAGGGCTTCACCATGTTGGCCAGGGTGGTCTCAGATGCCTGACCTCAGGTGATCCACCCTCCTCGCCCTCCCAAAGTGCTCGGATTACAGGTGTGAGCCACCGGCCCGGCCCCAGTCTGTCGTCATTTTTATCTTTCTCCTCTGTGTTTAATGTGTGTCATCCGTACCCTGGCTGTATTCAAGACTGTATCTTTCATTTTGTTTCTAGCAATTTTACTATGATGTGTCTGGTGTCTGGTGTTGTCTTCGTTTTTTTGAAGTTATTCTGCTTGGGATCTCAGCACTTGGGTCAGTGGTTTAATGCCTTTCACTTAAAAAAAAATTCTCAGTCATTGTCTCTTCAGATGTTTCTACTCTGTTCTCCCTTGTTCCTGGAACTCTACTGACACATCTTTTAGAACTTGTAATTCTGTCCTGCAGGTGTTGGGGTTTCTTTTCTTTTTTTCTCTTTATGTTTCAGTTGGGGACTTTCTATTGACCTTAAGTTCACTGATCCTTTTCCTTTTTTTGCTGTGTCAAGTGTGATGAGGCTGTTGAAGGAATTCTTCAGCTCTGACGCTGTGTCTTTTTTTCTAGCATTTCCATTTGACTCTTTCTTAAGAATTTCCTGCTCTCTGCTGCAATTCCTCCTCTGCTCATGCATGTAAAACACATTTTCTGCCAGATTCTTTAACATATTATTCATTGATACTCTAAAATCCCCTCCTCTGTAACCTATCCAGTAGTTATAACAAATGGCTCTTCTTCGAGACAGGTTCTGTTGATTGCTTTGTCTCTTAACCGTGGGTTGTTTTTCCTTTCTTCCTTTTCTACTTTTCTTTTTTGGCATATATGTGTCTTAAAGTTTTTTATTGAATGCCAGACATTTTGTGTAGAAGAGGAGAGAGAGTGTCCCCATTTTTTTCTTGTGTACATCCAGTGAAGGTCTTGGAAGAGGGCCTGAGAGTGGGTGCAGACCGCCTGTGTTTATGCTTCCCAGGGCTTCTACACTGTTGCCCTAGCCCACACTGGGCCTTTGGTAACTTGTTCAACACTTCAGTGAAGCCCTTCTCACTGGCTCATGTGGCATCCCTGTCTTCCCTATATATCCTTCTACTTGTGAGACAGTTCTAGCCTCTCTTTCCTTGAGGAGCGCGTTCCTTCTTGGAATTCAGGATACTTGGTTGTCTTTAGCTCTCTGCTGGGTTTAAGAAAAGTTGTGGTTTTTAGTTTCGTTTTTCCTCATTGTTAGTGTAAGAGCAACATTCTTTCTGGCTTCCTTCATCCTAGGCAGAAACACAGCTGATCAGTGGGTTTTAATGCAGCTAGTATGACAAGTTCATTAAGGAAATTTCAAATTCTTCATCGCAACTAATCTTCAAGATCCTACCCTTTCTTAGTTTTAGTGTAGTTTAAAGAGGATTATCAGCCATGTGCGGTGGCTCATGCCTGTAATCCCAGCACTTAGGTTGGCCGAGGCGGGCGTATCATGAGGTCAGGAGATCAAGACCATCATGGCCAACATGGTGAAACCCCTGTCTCTACTAAAAATACAAAAAAATTAGCTGGGCGTGGTGGTGCATGCCTGTAGTCCCAGCTACTTGGGAGGCTGAGGCGAGAGAATTGCTTAAACCCTGGAGGTGGAGATTGCAGTGAGCCGAGATTGCCTCACTGCACTACAGCCTGGGCGACAGAGCAAGACTTCATCTCAAAAAAAAAAAAAAAGGATTATCAGGAAGTACCTGAAAAGGGCTGCTGTGTTTATTTTGTTATATTAATAATACCTGAATAGACTAAGAGATGGGTATGAAAATATTTTTTCATTTTCTAATTATGTATATCTATGTGAAGCCAGAGTTTCTTCATATTTGCAACCAAAACAACATATCACAATATAGGACTGTGGGTGTCTCCCCACAATTCCTACGTTGGAACTTAATCCCTATTGTGATAGTATTTAGAAGTGGGGCCTTTGGGAGGTGATGAAGGGGTCTATCCTCATCGGTGAGATTAGGGTCCTTATAAGAGACTTTTGAAGGATGACTGTTGGCCCCTTCTCCATGTGAGAACACACAGAAGATGCCGTCTGTGCCCTCATCAGGCACCACATCTTGGGTATAAAAATATTTCTTTCTTTTCTAACTACATATATCTATGTAAAGCCAGATTTTCTCCGTATTTTCAACCAAAACAACATATTACAACAGACTCAATACAGAAGCACGTATGAGAGTCCAGCTGGTGTTTATCAAGCAGACACTAGAGATACTTGCAGAGACACACCAGCAGTGCCATTCTTCTCAAGAAATTGGTTTTGTCTGGGGGAAAGATAGTTACTTTTCAAAAAACATGTTATTGATGCTAACATGTAATTGTCATTTGAAAGTGGATTAATAGATACACATTTTTTATTTAAACTTCTCAGTTTTAATATTCAACATTGGTATACATCAGTAGATACAATCCACATAAACCCTTTCAGTAAATTTCCAAGGGTATGAACAGATTCTGAGATTAAAAAGGTTTAGAAATGCTCTTGAGTAATGTTTAGTATCAGGTAAGAGTGGAGATGGCAGGCAATTTGTTCTTGATTTTAGTGACAGCCACTTTTTGTAGTAGGTTTGTTCGTTTGCTCACTCAGTGCGTATTTAGCGAGTGCCTGCTGTGTGCTGGACACTGTTGTAAGCATTTGAAATAACACGGTGAGCAAAGCAGAAGAGCTTTCTCTCCCAGAGTGGACACCAAGTGTAACGTTGTCTTGTTTCCCGATTCTTTGACTGTCAAGGTGTAATAATCACAATCTTGGTCACTAAACACTTTTGCCAGAAAATAGATGTTGAATTTTATCATATGCCTTCTCAGCATCTACTGAATATGGTCATAGGGCTTTATCATTTTGTTGATTTGCTTCAGGTTTTTGTCCTTTTTAAAATATTTAACCTTTCTTAAATGCCTGCTGGGTCATCCTGTATTGTCTTTGTAATATGTTGTTAAATTCTGGTATTTTTATCTGGGATTTTGGTTCATGTTAAAAAATGAAATTAGTTTGACATTTTCTTCTTTTTGGTTGTCATTGTTAGATTTTGCATTGGGTTTATGTCAGCTTTATAAAACAAACTGAGATGCTTCCCATTTTTTGCAGCCCACAGAGACCGTTTAAATAGTAAATTGTTTCTGAGACTTCAGGCTGTAGATAATATACCCTGACATCTTACCCTGAAGTCTCCCAAACAATTTATGCATTATCAAAGTCAAGTACCTTTTGGGAGACTTGCTCCTTGGCAGCCTTTTCTGTTATTTCTATGGTATATTTATATATTTCACTTCTTCTGAGTTGATTTTAGTAAGTACTTATTCTTGAAAATAATTTTACTCTGATTTTTTTTTTTTTTTTTTTTTGGAGACAGAATTTCGCTCTTGTTACCCAGGCTGGAGTGCAATGGCGCGATCTCGGCTCACCGCAACCTCCGCCTCCTGGGTTCAGGCAATTCTCCTGCCTCAGCCTCCTGAGTAGCTGGGATTACAGGCATGCGCCACCATGCCCAGCTAATTTTTTGTATTTTTAGTAGAGACGGGGTTTCACCATGTTCACCAGGATGGTCTCGATCTCTTGACCTTGTGATCCACCCGCCTCAGCCTCCCAAAGGGCTGGGATTACAGGCTTGAGCCACCGCGCCCGGCCCACTCTGATGTTTTAAGTTTTTTCATCCTTTCCAATTCTCTGTTTATATTCTCCTTCCGTTCTTAATGTTGTATTTTCTCTTCCCCCAACCCCAATCCCAGATTAAACTAGCCAGAATTTCTTTAGGCCTTCTCAGAGGACTTGCACTTAGATTTATTCATCAGTTCTACTCTTTTCCCATTTCAGTTCATTACGCTCTTCTTCCATCTCTGTTGTCTTTACGTTTCTTTTACTTCTCATTATGTAAGAAGAGCACTTACAGGTTTGTCTTTTCTCTGAATGTTACTTTGGCCATATCTCCTGAGTATTAAAAATGAATTTTTAATAGCCAGGTGTGGTGGCTCACACCTGTAATACCAGCGCTTTGGGAGGCCGAGGCAGGCAGATCACCTGAGGTCAGGAGTTTGAGACCAGCCTGGCCAACGTGGTGAAAACCTGTCTCTAATAAAAATACAAAAATTAGCCCAGCATGGTGGCGGGCGTTTGTAATCCCAGATCCCAGGGAGGCTGAGTCGGGAGAATCACTTGAGCCTGGGCAGCAGAGGTTGCAGTGAGCTGAGATGGCACCACTGCACTCCAGCCTGGGCAAAAGAGCAAGATTCTGTCTAAAAAAAAAAAAAAAAAAATTATTAGGGGTTTTTCTTTTTCTTTTCTCTTCTCTTTTTTTTCTTTCCTTTTCTTTTTTTTTTTTTTGAGACAGAGTCTCACTCTGTCACCCAGACTGGAGTGCAGTGGCGTGATCTTGGCTCACTACAACCTCCACCTCTCGGGTTCAAGTGGTTCTTCTACCTCAGCCTTCTGAGTAGCTGGGATTATAGGCATATGTCACCACTCCTGGCTAATTTTTGTATTTTTAGTAGAGACAGGATTTCACTATGTTGGCTAGGCTGGTCTGGAACTCCTGACCTCAAGTGATCTACCTGCCTCAGCCTCCCAAAGTGCTAGGATTACAGGAGTGAGCCACTGTGCCCAGCTGTTGTTGTTATTTTTTAAATTGTCTTAAATTTTTTTTTTTTTTTGGCAAAGATGGAGGTCTCACTATGTTGCTCAGGCTGGTCTCAAACTCTTGAACTCAAGCAGTTCTCTCGCCTTGGCCTCCCAAAGTGTGGGGATTACAGGCATGAGCCACTGTACCCAGCTTAAAACAGTCTTTGAACTAAGTTTTATTTCACCTAAGACCAAAGAGTTAATACTGATTTTTTTTTCTTTCTCTCTCTTTCTTCCTTCCTTTCCCCTTCCTCCCTCCCTCCCTTCCTTCTTGCCTTTTTTCTTTCCCCTCCCTCCCTCCCTGCCTCTCTCCTCTCCCTCCCTTCCTTCCTTCCTTCCCTTCTCTCTCTCTGTCTCTCTTTCTTTCTTTCTTTTACCCCTTCCCTTCCTTTCTCTTCCCTTTCCCATCCTTTCCTGTTCTTACCCTTCTGCAGTGGCACAATCTCGGCTCACTGCAACCTCCGCCTCCCGGGTTCACGCGATTCTCCTCCCTCAGCCTCCCAAGTAGCTGGGATTACAGGTGTGTGCCACCTCACCCAGCTAATTTTTTTATTTTTAGTAAAGATGGGGTTTTGCTATGTTGGCCAGGCTAGTCTCAAACTCCTGACCTCAGGTAATCAGCCTGTCTCATTCAGCCTCTCAAAGTGCTGGGATTACAGGTGTGAACCACTGCATCTGTTTTTTTTTCTTTTTTGAGACAGGGTCTTGCTCTGTCACCTAGGCTTGAGTGCAGTGAAGAAATCATGGCTCACTGCAGCCTTGACCTCCCAGGCTAAAGTAATCCTCCCACCTCAGTCTCCTGAGTAGTTTGGACTACAGAGGTGTGACACCACGCCTGGCTAATTTTTTTTGTATTTTTTGTAGAAATGTGGTTTTGCTGTGTTGCCCAGACTGGTCTTGAACTCCTGGGTTCAAGCAATCCTCCTGCCTCAGCCTTTCAAAAGTTGGGATTACAGGTGTGAGCCACCATACCTGGCCTGTTTTTTTTTTTTTCCCCCGGCAAGTAGCTTGATGTAATTGATGATTCTTTTAAAAATTTTATTAAATTTCATTTTAGTAAATATAACCTTTTTTGATTATTTTATATAACTATATTTTAACAGCATTAGTGAGCTATATAATTCACATATGATTCATTTGTTTAAAGTATATTGTTCAGTGGTTTTTGATACTACATTTTTAAAAATTGTGTAACTATATATATAAAATATACATTTTAACTTTTTTTTATTATTTTGAGACGGAGTCTCACTTTGTCACACAGGCTGGAGTACAGTGGCGTGATCTCGGCTTACTGCAACCTTCGCCTCCCAGGTTCAAGTGATTCTTCTGCCTCAGCCTCCTGAGTAGCTGAGACTACAGGTGCCCACCACCACACCCAGCTAATATTTTGTGTTTTTAGTAGAGATGGGGTTTCAACCTGTTAAGCCAGGATGGTCTTGATCTCCTGACCTCATGATCCACCCACCTCAGCCTCCTAAAGTGCTGTGATTACAGGCGTGAGCCACCTCGCCTGGCCTATTTTAACATTTTTAAGTATATAATTAGTGGTATTAATTACATTCATAATGTTGTACAACCACCACTATTTCTATAAATTTCTGAAATGTATTCATTACCCCAAATAGAAACTCTGTAACCATTAAGTAGTTACTTTCCCTGCTCACTTTCCTCAACCTCCTATAACCTCTATTTTACTTTCTGTCTCTGAATTTGCCTATTCTGAGTACTGTATTGAACCTTTTGTATCTGGTGTATTTCACTTGTGTTGTCTTCAGGGTTCATGTGTATTGTGGCATGTATCAGAACTTTCTTCCCTTTTCCATCTGAGTAATACCCGGTGGTGCAGGGAGACCATGTTGTATGTATCCACGGACACTTGGATTGTTCCCACCGTTTGGCCGTTGTGAACAGTGCTGCTGTGAGTACTGGCATATAAATACCTGTTTTAGTTATCTGCTTCAGTTCCTGTTGGTGTGTTCCTAGGAGTGGAATTGCTGGGTCACATGGCAATTTTTAATCATTTGAATATTTAATTCTTTAGAAACATTTTTCCATATTGTTCTGAACTTAATGTAGATTCATTTTTTCCATAGACTCAGGTGCATTAACCCAAGTGTTCTTTCTGTTTTGTCTTCATTTAATTAATATAGACAGTGTGTTTCTGATTAGCTAGTGAATCTTAAGCTTTTGTATGCACTGCCTAACAACGGAGATGTTCTCTCCTGCAGAAATAAAACCACCCTGGTTTTTTTCTTCTATTTGGTTAACTAGTCCAGCAGCTGGACTGCTTCCTTCCTGACCTTAGAAATGCCAGGTCCCACTTTACTACAACATGATTATTGAAAATAGTTTTAGAAAAATAATGTGCCAAGAAGGAACATTGAAGGTGATTCTTCTTCTGAGCCATCTCTGTATAAATGGCAGTCTTCAGGAGCCAAGAAGGAAGGTCAAGCATAACTTGCCATCTGCTAATTTCCATGTTAGAGGCTGTCACAAGTTTAAACTAGACTCTCTACATCTCCAGAGGAAAATGCCATTTATCACTACTGTAACTGCTCTGGCTAGTACCCAGGTCACTCTTGCTTTTGATTGCTGGTAGTTAGAAATTGTATAAGGAAAATTCCATCCTCAGTTTGAGATTGTGCATTAGAAGAATTGCAGTATTACTGTCGACAGATCAAAGCCTGCTGGATCTCAGGGCTGTGATACAAGAAGTTCCTCAGATATGTTTATGCGGTGGATGGGAATTAGAAATTCTGTCTTCCTGTAAGGACTTGACCTCCTTTTTCCTCTTCCCTCTTCCATCCGTGGAAACAGTATATAGAAGAGCACAGATTCAGTGTGTGGTTGTTCCATCAGCATTTCCATGTGTAACTCTCCTTTTTCTAGAGTCTGTATTATAACTAGAAAGTTTCCTTTGCTCCAACTTGGACTCCAAGGTCTCCTCTAGAAGGAGATTAGTTTTGTAAAACCGAAGATAATTCATCTGTCTTGGCTTGGTGTTTTGTAGTTGTCTGGATTAAAGCTCTAAAATACATAAGAAACTTGTTGACCTCCATATATTATTGGATCCCATGCCAAGGTTTCTAATTTCCGTTTCCATATAGTATTGTAGACTCTCTGAACAGATGCTGTGTTCATTTCTAGGTATTGTATGTGATACCTGGAATATGGATGTTAGGCAAAATAATAGTGCCACTTTCATAATGACCCCAATTTGGAGGGGGTCATTTCTTACAGAGATACACTTAGTACCAAGTAAAGTTTTTCTTTTTTTTTTTTTTTTGAGATGGAGTCTCGCTCTGTTGCCCAAGATGGAAGTGCGATCTTAGCTCACTGCAACCTCCGCCTCCCAGGTTCAAGTGATTCTGATGCCTCAGCCTCCTCAGTGGCTGGGATTACAAGTGCCCGCCATCACACCCAGCTAATTTTTGTATGTTTGATAGAGAAAGGGTTTCACCCTGTTGACCAGGCTGGTCTTGAACACCCAACCTGAGGTGATCCGTCTGGCTCGGCCTCCCAAAGTGCTGTCATTATAGACATGAGCCACTGCGCCCAGCCCCAAGTAAATTTGATGATTCAAATGCTGTCTTTAAAGCAGGAGAAGAGGTGAATTCTGAGGGGTCTTTACCCCATCTCAGACCAAATTATTAACTCCTGTCTCCTTGTTACACTTGAGCTTTTCTTGTTTCTAGTCACAAGGAAACGGTCAGGCAGACAGATACTCTTGTTCCTGTGGTAACAGTGTTATTATGGGTTAGGCCGAGTGCTACTTCTTTTTTTTTGTTTGTTTTTTCTTGGCCAAGTGCTACTTCTAATAAGTCAGATATTTACACTTTTTTTCCATTGAAACTTGGAGATTCTAGTCTTTAGAGATTTCTGGTAACTGAAGTAGTGTCTTGTGGGCAGGTTCTAGGACCGTTTGTCAGCCGTGAAATTTTCCAGATCTCTGTAATTAAGAATATACTTTTGCAAGGATGATCTGTCTTTCTTGATCCGTTCACTATAAGCAAAGACACATTTTGAGTTGCTTTTGCAGAACGTAACATTTGAGTCATTTGTCTTGATCTGTTTAATTTTATCACACTATGTTTACCTTGCAAAATAGTGCTGCATATATTGCTTTGCTTGATTCACGTCTTTACAAAGACATGTAAGTTGGTCCATGTAGATGCTTTCTCCTCACTTGACAGATGAAGAGAGGGGCTCACGTAAGTTCTTGGCTTGCCCAGCATCACACCAAGTGAGTCAAACACCGATCCAGATGTTCTCATTCGCAGTGTGCTGCTCACTTGTCCATGCTACATTCTCTTTAAACAGTGACAAACACTTAAAAGCAGATTTGGGAGCCACTTGTTTTTCTGTGGAGCCTGGAAAGTTAACTGACTCATCAGGAAATCTGAATAATGGCAGTGACCATGGTGTCATTAGCCAGCTTGGTTCCTCTCAGTGTGGTGAAGAAACCAGACTGAGAGAAGAACTCAAGATTGAAGAGAGCTCTGCATGTACTGCACCCGTGCTGCTGAAAATATAGAAACCAATGAGGCCCTGAAGAGAAGAAGTGAACCAGGAAGAGAGAAAAATCAGGCAGATGAGTCCCCACAGCCTGAAGGGCATTTGGTACAGAAGGTATCTCAAAAAGTCAGCTGAGGGAACAGCCAGATGTCATTGCAAAAGGGTGTTTTCTCCTGAATGAAGACTTGTAATATAGATGAGAGTTATTAAGTGACTAAAATTAGAAGTAATAATAAGATAGGGGGAATTAGAATGAAGCCAGTAACCTCAGACTTGGCAACTGGAAGTCTTGACTATTTGGTAAAAGTAGTCCTTTGTTCAACTTGGACAAGCTGTTCCTTTTAATGTGCCGCATTTCCAAAAATACTGAATTTCTTTACCTTTCATTCAACAAAAGCAGCAGAAACTTTTGCTTAAACATTTCCTTTTCTTTGGCCACTTGGAGTTGTTGCTTGAAATGCTCTCATCCTCAGGGGTTACCTTTCATCAGAGGAAGCTGTGCGTGAACACATTTGCCTCTCAACTATTTCAGGGCTAACTTGTTTTAAGTTAGGGGTGATAACAGATATAGGCAGAACTTTAAAATGTAAATGTTTAGTCTTATTGGGCACTGCTGAATTTGTTTTCCAGTCTCATCTTGTAATTTTAGCTTCTGGCTTGTCTCCTAAAAGTAAAAATGAGCTCTTTAGTTCACGTTTTCAGTGGATCTGGTTTGCAGAAATCGTAAATAAAAGTAACTTGCATGGAACAGAACATTTTAACAAATAGGGTGAGAATGACTCCCTTTGCTCTTTATAGTCCTTTGGTTTTGCTTCACAAACTTGGAAATAAATCTGTGCTTTAAATACAGTCTTTTTATCCTCCAGGTTTCTGAATGGGCTGTGGAAGACTTTGTGTAAACATCAGTGATTCTCATCTGATGGGTGCCATCTGGCGTTTGACCAGGGTGGTCCTGGTTGTGTTCTCAGATGCGTAGGGAAGCACGGAGCTGTAGACGTGCCGTGAGAGTCTGCAGCGTCTGCTACTGTTGAGCACTGTTGTGGGGAGCGGGCTGCACTGTGACTATTGCTGAGGCTGCGTGAAGCGTCTCTGTTTCTGCTGGGGATGCCCTGTTTCCATAGCAGCAACTCTCAGTGGTGGCAGGTGGTCAGCAGTAACAGAAGAAGAGACTTTCTCCAAACAGAGGCTACCTAACCCTTGGTGTCCACTGCAGTAGATATCGTGAGGGCTTTCATTTAGGGCTTATCAGATGTGGCAGCACTCTTCAGTGTTCCTGCAGTGTTCCTGCTCTCTAGAGGAGCCCCTTGCTTTCCAGATGATGCTGCCTTTCTTTCTTCTTCACTCTTTGTATCATTTTTATCTGACAGGTGTTTATATTTCAGACATGTATTCCTCAAAAGCTGTTGAAAGACACATCCCCTATCTAGTGACCTTTTTTCCCTCAGTATCTAGCACAGTACATGTAATAGGCATTCACTTTTTAATTGAATGAATGAATAAAAGACTTAGATTTTTTCCTGGAGAATGTCTCATTTTCAACATGGTTTGAAGATTCCATCCTCTTAATCCGTGAGCCATTCTTCCGACATCTCTACCTGTAGTCCAGCCTCTTCCCCTTCCTGGGGAACCTAGCTGCTCTCTAACTCAGTTTCACATCTTGGGGCTCCCACCACCTGCAAGAGATAAACTCTTTTTCCCCATTCTAATTCTGTAAAAATCACAGGAAAACTCTGGTCCAGTGAGGTCCCATCTTGGGAGTGATTAGTTCTGTTTTTAATCCACGTACAGCTTGAAATGGAAAAGTAGCCACCTTTTTATTTTATTTTATTATTATTTTTGAGACGGAGTCTTGCTCTCTTGCCCAGGCTGGAGTGCAGTGGTGCGACCTTGGCTCACTGCAGCCTCCACATCCCGAGTTTAAGGGATTCTCCTGTTTCAGCCTCCTGAAGAGGTGGGATTACAGGCACGCGCCACCACACTCAGCTAGTTTTTTGTATTTTTAGTAGAGATGGGGTTTCACCATGTTGGCCAGGATGGTCTTGATGTCCTGACCTCATGATCCACCTGCCTTGGCCTCCTGAAGTGTTGGGATTACTGCACACAGCGTACTATTTTTTTTTCTTTCTTTTTTTGAGACAGAGCCTGTCTCTGTCACCCAGGCTGGAGTTCAGTGGCGCAGTCTCAGCTCACTGCAGCCTCCGCCTCCAGGGCTCAAGTGATTCTTGTGCCTCAGCCTCCTGAGTAGCTGAAACTATAGGTGTACACTAGCACACCCAGCTAATTTTTTTGGTATTTTTAGTAGAGACAGGGTTTTGCCATGTTTGTCAGACTGGCTCGAACTTCTGGCCTAAAGTGATCTGCCCTCAGCCTCCCAAAGTGCTGGGATTATAGGTGTGAGCTGCTGCCTCCCTGTCAACCACCTTTTTATTTTAAAAAGTGTCTAGGGACAGTGCCAGAATCATTCTTTAAGCACGTTTCTGATTAGCCAGGTAGTAAAGGTATTTTGGCATTTTTTAAAAAAACCTTAACTTCTTGTAGGTCTTATGATTCTTCCAGTTACAAAACAATCTTTTTTCTGTATTGGAGGTTAGATGTTAAGTATTAGGGTATGTGTTGAGAATGGACTTGCTTGATAGCGTGACTACTTCAGAGAAGCTTTTTTTTTTTTTTGGAGACAGAGTCTTGCTCTGTCACCAGGCTGGAGTGCAGTGGCGCAGTCTCAGCTCACTGCAACCTATGCCTCCTGGGTTCAAGCGATTCTTCGTCCTCAGCCTCCCGAGTAGCTGGGACCACAGACATGTGCCACCACGCCTGGCTAATTTTTGTATTTTTAGTAGAGACGGGGTTTCACCATGTTGGCCAGGATGGTCTCTATCTCTTGACCTCGTGATCCGCCCACCTTGGCCTTCCAAAGTACTGGGATTAAAGGCGTGAGCCACTGCGCCCAACCCAGAGAAGCTTTTTAGACTCTGCAAAATGACTTATACTACATTTTTCCAATTTTAGTACATTATTATAATAAGCAAAAGTATTCCAGCCAGAAAAAAATCTGGCAGATAGTTTTATCTTTCTTGTAGACTATGACATGTAAGATTGTGTGAGTCTTATTTGTTTGCTGGAATAAAAAAGTGATATCTTCAGCAGAGACAGTTCTGGTAGGATGCCAGGTTTAAAATAAGAGAGACAGGGATAGAAACCCTTTCTTTGAGATAGGATCACGTGGACTTCTTCAGATGTGAGACCTAGGTGTATACCTTGGCCCCTTGTTTGCCTTTCTTAGCTGAATGTCGTATATTTAGGGTGTTTGGCTAGAAAACCGTGGCTATCATCCTATTAGCACATCACCATGACATGACATGGCCCACAGTATCACAGAATTCCGTGCAGGCTGTGCCCAAAAAGATGAGTCCTTCTAGTGGTCAGTTGCCTGCAGAAGCCTCAGTCACACTTTTTACTCCATGATCCAGCCTTTTTTAGAAGGCTTCAGTGGGGCTAGAATTTACCGATCCCATGTAGCATCTTGGACATTAGACTGTGTATAAGCCAAATAGATAATAGTTACAGAAAGCATGAAGCTGTGATTTTGAACCATTGCTCATGACTGTGCCTGAAGGTAGGGGAATGATTATCAGCTGCTTCATTGAGAGCAGTGGCCTCAGCACTGTCACTCCTGCAGGTGCGCCGTGGTACTTTGAATCACAGGCAGTATTTACCAGGTTCCCACTGTGCTATAGCATCGGTTAGATTCTGTAGGTAAGGTGACCATATAATTTATCACCAGGGTCACTTTGAGAAGGAGAGGGAGCTCTTAATAATTATACCGGATCATAAACTCAGCCTGTCCCGGGTAAACCAAGTGGAGGATTGGCTTAGCTATGGGACATACAGGAATGCTGTTCATATCCTTGGTCCCCATTCTAGAAGATACTTATAACCTGCTAAAGGGCTAGTACTTATACACTAAACCAGTGGTCCCTGACCTTTTTGGCACCAGAGACCAGTTTTTTGGAAGACACTTTTTCATGGACCAGGGAGAGGGACAGTGTTTCAGGATGAAAGTGTTCTAACTCGGATAATCAGGCATTGGTTACATTCTGTTAAGGAGCACACAACCTAGATCCCTTGTGTGTGCAGTTCACAGTAGGGTTCAGGCTCCCATGAGAATTGAATGCCGCCACTGACTGACAGGAGGCAGACCTCGGGCAGTCATGTTCACTCACTTGCCTGCCGCTCACTCCTGCTCTGCAGCCCAGTTCCTAACACGCCAGGGACCCGTACTGGCCCATCGCCCAGGGCCTGGGGACCCTGCCCTAAACAATTCGAGAACATCATGTTTAAAAAAATCCTCTCTGTAATTAACCCATTACCCCCAAATAAATTTCCCTTCTCCCATATCATTCCCAAACAGATGTGTGCAAGCATTTCTCATCTTTAAAAATTGCTCCCTTTATCCCACCTATTGCCCCATTTTTCTTCTCTTCTTATAGAAAACATTTCCTGAAATGTCTATACCAAGGTCAGTAAGCTTTCTGTTAGGGGCTGGATAATAAATATTTTAGCCTTTACTGACCATATGGTCTCTGTTCCAACTATTTCTCTGCCATTGTGTGGCAAAAGTCACCATAAACAATATTTAAACAAATGGGTTTGGCTGTGTTCCAAAAAAACATTATTTACAAAAACAGGTGGCAGACTGGCTTCAGCCCACAGGCCATCATTTGCTGGCGCCTGCTCATTACCATGGCCTCTCCTTCGTCACGTCATCGCTGTTCGTTCCCATGACTCCACTGAGACTGCTCTTGTCAAGGTCACCAACAACTTGTCTGTTGTCAAAATTGTAGCAGTTCTCTGTCTTTGTCTTATATGGGTTTTTATTTTTTTGAGGCGGAGCCTTACTCTGTCGCCTAGGCTGGAGTGCAGTGGTGTGATTTTGGCTCACTGCAACCTCCGCCTCCCAGGTATAAGCTATTCTCCTGCCTGAGCCTTCTGAGTAGCTCGGATTATAGGTGCACAGTACCACGCCCAGCTAATTTTTGTATTTTTAGTAGAAACGGGGTTTCACCATATTGGCCAGGCAACTCCTGACCTTGCCATCTGCTCACTTTGGCCTCCCAGAGTGCCGGGATTACAGGCGTGAGCTGCCATGCCCGGCCTTATATGAGTTTTTAACAACAGAAAACAATCATTCTTTTCCTCCTCCTCCTCCAAACACTTTTGTTTGGCTTCTGTAACAGCCATAGTCCCTGATTTTTGCTCATGTCACTGATGGTTTTTCTCCGCATCTCTGCTTCTCTTTTTCATTTTAGCCTTCTGAATATTGGAGTGCCCAAGGGTTAGCCTCATGCTGTCTTCTCTTCTCTGTCTATTCTCTCTTCCTATATGACTTCTTCTAATCTTACAGCCTGAAATATCATCTCTAAAGTAATGACTTTTAAATTTAAACCCCAACCTATTACCTCTCTTCGAAGCTCCAGACTCTTAAGTCCAATTTAATATCTCTACTTGATCTCAAGTAAGGTATCTTTTTTTGCGAGGGTGACAGAGTTTTGCTCTTGTCATCCAGGCTGGAGTACAATGGTGCTATCTCAGCTCAGTGCAGCCTCCACCTCCCAGGTTCAAGCGATTCTACTGTGTCAGCCTCCCAAGTAGCTGGGATTGCAGGCGCATGCCACCACACCCAGCTAATTTTTGTATTTTTAGTAGAGATAAGGTTTCACCATGTTGGCCAGGTTGGTCTCGAACTCCTGGCCTCAGTTGATCCGCCCGCCTCAGCCTCCCAAAGTGCTGGGATTACAGGCGTGAGCCCCCAGCCCAGCCTACTGTCTCTGTTTCTGCCAACACTCTGGTCCCAACCACTAAGTAATTTCTAAGAAGTTCCAGACTTTCTCTCCATTTCTTCTTCTGAGCCCTTAGCAGAATCACCCTTAGCACTCTGTTTACAGCAGTACAGACTTTTCCAGGATTCACTTCAAAACTATTCCAGCATCTATTCATTACCCAGTTCCAAAGCCACGTTTTCGGGTATTTATTATAGCAGTAGCCCACTTCTTGATACCAGTTTTCTTAGTCTGTGTTGTCACCATCACAATACACACTGAATAGTACACACTGAATCATTTATAAAGAAAATATTTGTTTCTTAGAGTTCTGGAGGCTGGGAAGTCCAAGGTCAAGGGACCACATCTGGCAAGGGCCTTCTTACTGTAGCATCCCATGGCAGAGGTGGAGGGGCAAGAAAGTGTGCACATGCTTGAGAAAGTGGCTGAACAGGCCCTTCTCTCAAGAACCCACTCCTGAGATGATGCCATTCACTCACTCACCAGGGCAAACCCCTGTGACCCAATAACCTCTTAACAGCCCCCAGTCAACGCTGATGCATTGGGGATTAAGTTTTCAACACATGAACTTTGGGGACGCTTTCCAGCCGTAGCACAGGCCACGCACCCTTAACGCATTGCAGATGGACTCTTCATTCCAGCCCTAGCACAGGCCACCCACCCTTAACGCATTACAGACAGGACTCTTCATTCTAGCCATAGCACAGGCCGTGCACCCTTAATGCATTGCACATGGACTCTTCATTCCAGCCCTAGCACAGGCCACGCACCCTTAATGCATTGCAGACGGACTCTTCATTCCAGCCGTGCCACACACACCTGCCTGTCAAGCCCGACATCATCCTGTCTTCCTTCGTTCAGTCAGTGCACCCTGTCCCTGGCTTTTCAAACTAAACCCCAGGAATAGTGTGCTTGGTTCTTCCCTCTCCGTCATCACCCACACGCAGTCCGTCAGTGAGTCCTGTGCATTATACCTTCCTGGAAACCCTGAATCCCTCCACGTCTTCCCACCACCACCGGCTGCCTCATCTAGACCTCCACTGGCTCATGTGGACAGCTGCAGCAGCTTTGTCACAGGTCTTTCCCTCCTGCCTCTGCACAGCCCCTTCACCACAGAGCAGCCAGGACAGTCTTTCATACGAGTAAACCGTCCGTCCCTGTGTAAAACCTTCAGTGGCTTCTCATTTGTACTTAGACCAGAGGCCCTCCATGCTCTGGTTGCTGCTTACCGCTCCAGATTGTTTCTAGACACTTCCCACTGCGATTTTACACTACCACCTGCTGTCTTCCTTTTTGGGCCGGAACACTGAGGTCTTTTCTCTATCAGGGTCTTTGCATTTGCTGTTTTCTCTACTGAAAATCCTCTTACTCCAAATTGACAAATTCTGACACCACCTTGTCCTGCGGGTCCTGGTTCATATGCCCTTTTTCAGGAGACCTTCCATGACCACCATCTCCCTTATTCTCATCACCTGTCACACTTGGGAATTTTCTTGTTTCTTTGTTTTGTTGTTTTTCCAGGATCTCCTCCCTTTACTTACTTTTCAAAGACAGTTCATTCCTTGAGGACAGAGAGAGACACCATACTGTCTTGTCTACCATTGGATTCCCAGTGGTTAGAGTCATGCGCGGTGTGTGGGAGGCATTCAGTAAATACTCACTGAATGATTGAAGAGTGAATTAAGGAGATGCTGACTCGTGCCTCGTACTGTAACTGCTGCAGGAATTCACAGTAGCACTTTAGCTATAGGTAGTCTTTAGTCACGGGACAGTCAGGTACATGTGGTCTACACGTATGTGGCCTGTCGCTCTCTTACAACTGTGCTCACTGCTTCCCCTCCTGGCAGAAGCTGCAGCGGGGTTGTAATACTTCTATTGCGTAGCATCCATCTTTGTAGGTTTTTATTTCAGTGGAAATACTGGGCTCACTATTAGCTTTCTGTTCTTTTTTTTGAGATAGGGTCTTGCTCAGTCACCAGGCTGGAGTGCAGTGGCATGATCACGGTTCACTGCAGCCTTGACCTCCCAGGCTCAAGTAATCTTCCCACCTCAGCCTCCTGAGTGGCTAGAACTACAGGCATGCACCACCATGCCTGGCTAACTTTTTTTTTTTTTTTTTTTTGCAGAGACCGAGTCTCTCCATGTTGTCCAGGCTAGTCTTGAACTCCTGGGTTCAAGTCATCCTCCATTATCAGCCTCTGAAGTGCTGGGATTATAGGTCTGAGCCACTGTTAGCTTTAAACATTCCTTTCTAACTCCGTTGCATTGGTTTTCAAATGGGGTACTGTAAATGTTTTTAAGATTTGTTGCAGTTCTGGAGTCCCCGTTCACTGTCCAGGTGTTTTGAATGCACAGTATTCTGGAACTTCCAAGTCCAGAGCTTCCCCTTGCCCCAATTTAGAGCTATCTCTGTCCCTCTGTATGAGGTTTTGAAGGTAACTGCACATGTGTGCTTGTACACACCCACAGCCACACACAGAGATTTACATGTCCTATTGTTGTCAATAACATGTACAGTAGTCACTGAGATAGAGGGGAATCATTTAGTTTTAAATTAAAACTTTGTGAAGCACATTGCTAAGAGTTTCGATTGCCTGTATGCAAGGAAACACAATGTTGGCCTAAGTACGATAAATCAAGAGAGCTTTATGGAAATTTTCTTTTGTGCCTGGAATTGATTACGGTTCAGCTGTCTCAAGTTGGTTTTTGTTTTTCATGTATTTCTCTTACTCTAGGCACTTGAAGAGGCTCAGAAAGCTATCCAGCAACTCTTCGGCAAAATCAAAGATATCAAAGACAAAGCTGAAAAATCAGAGCAAATGGTGAGTTCTGGTTTCTTCCTAACTTTTTCGCAACGAAAGAGAGAAGTGAGCTTCTCATCCAGGCATTCTAATAATGGGCTTTTTCTCCCACTCCTGCAGCCACGGTCATCTGCATCTCTGAAGCAAGCTCCTGTCAATGTGTTCAGATCAATTCAAGGGGAGCTGCTTGCTGGACAGCAGTGACTCACCATCTCTGCTGCCCTGCCCTGGCAGCCCTGGTTTTAAATAGGCAAATGTTTTGGTTTTTTCTCTCCTTTCTCAGAAATAGTTTCCTAGTCATTGTGGATTCCTTTCTCTTTTTAAAAAAATTTTCAAGCTATCCCTCTGGAGTGGATTCCTTTCTCTAACATTTGTTCATATCATGTATTTCTCAGTCAAGGTATACAGTATGTTGCTTGGTAGCACACAGAGAATGTGGTCCTAGATCTGGGAGGAGGGATGTCTCCTGTGATCCATGTATGTGGCACACGGAGAATATGCTCCCAGATCTGGGAGGAGGGATGTCTCCTGCCCGTGATCCATGTGTGTGGCACACGGAGAATATGCTCCTGGATCTGTGAGGAGGGATGTCTGCTGCCCATGATCCCTGTGTATAAACACGGAGAATACACTCCTGGATCTGGGAGGAGGGATGTCTCCTGCCGGTCATCCATGTGTGTGGAACATGGAGAATACACTCCTGGATCTGTGAGGAGGGATGTCTCCTGCCTGTGATCCATGTGTGTAAACACGGAGAATAGCTCCCGGATCTGGGAGGAGGGATGTCTCCTGCTCGTGATCCCTGTGTGTGGCACACGGAGAATACGCTCCTGGAACTGTGAGGAGGGAAGTCTCCTGCCCGTGATCCATGTGTGTAAACACGCAGAATATGCTCCTGGATCTGTGAGGAGGGAAGTCTCCTGCCCGTGATCCATGTGTGTAAACACGGAGAATACGCTTCTGGATCTATGAGGAGGGAAGTCTCCTGCCTGTGATCATGTGTGTGGCACACGGAGAATACGCTCCTGGATCTGTGAGGAGGGAAGTCTCCTGCCCGTGATCCATGTGTGTAAACATGGAGAATACACTCCTCGATCTGTGAGAAGTCTCCTGCCTGTGATCCATGTGTGTGGCACACAGAGAATACGCTCCTGGATCTGTGAGGAGGGATGTCTCCTGCCTGTGATCCATGTGTGTAAACACGGAGAATATGCTCCTGGATCTGTGAGGAGGGATGTCTCCTGCCCATGATCCATGTGTGTAAACACGGAGAATACGCTCCTGGATCTGTGAGGAGCGAAGTCTCCTGCCTGTGATCCGTGTGTGTAAACGTGGAGAATACGCTCCCGGATCTGGGAGGAGGGATGTCTCCTGTGATCCGTGTGTGTGGAACACGGAGAATACACTCCCGGATATGGGAGGAGGGATGTCTCCTGCCCGTGATCCGTGTGTGTGGCACACAGAGAATATGCTCCCGGATCTGGGAGGAGGGATATCTCCCGTGATCCTTGTGTGTGGTTTTGGTGGAATTCTCCCTTGACTAATTTGTGTCCCCCAGTGCTGTGCTCAAACGCTTGCCTTGAATTATGAGAACCCAGCATTCACCCTTTCCTCCCCCATGGGAGGCACTGGGAAGTGCTGGATCCAGAGTTCACAATCTGACTAAGTAATGTCTTGTCTCTCAGTTGTCTCAGAAGTCCAATGTCTTTAACTGTAAAATGAGAACAATGGCACTTGCTTCACAGGGTTGTTGTGAGAATTAAAGGTACGGAGAGCACTGAGCCTAGTAGTCCTAGCGACCTGATTCTGTGGTCCTTCCCCAAGGATGCACTAAACTCAGCAGCACCCAGGCGTCCTCGAAGCGTGTTTCAGTGACAGTGTCCAATGCTGCTTTCGATGGAGTTTATTGCATTTGCTGATGTCCTTATGATGCTAGTCTGTGTTCTGGACTTCCTTCCTCTTCCAGCCAAGGGGCTTTGCAGTGGCAGTTTGCTCCCTAGTTATTAGATGTCTCTTTTAAGGCAGTTTGCTTTTCTGGACAGTGCTTTGCTGAAGAGAGGAGACGTTGGCGTGAGGGGAGAAGTGATCTTTGCTGAGCTCTTTTAGTGTGCCAGCGCTGCGCTGGTTTCTTTGTACCGGCACCCTAAGGTAGCCCTCATAACAACCTTATGAACTAAGTTTTATGATCATTATTATCTTTGCAAGTACCCATTTTATAGATGAGAAAACAGACTTGGTGAGGCTGAGAAACCTGTCGTAGGATGCAGAGCTGGTGAGTGGTAGAGCTGGAACTCAGTCCCTGACCTGTCTGACTCTCAAACCTGCCATTTCGTGTTCTGTTCTTTCTCGGCTGCTCATGGGCAACAGTTGAGGTGAATCAGCTATAGCATTCTGTTTTGCACATGGTCTCTTGTAGTTTGACCTGAGTACCCCTTGCGTGCCCTGCCTTTGAAGGCTTTGTTTAGGGAAAAATAAGTAGTTCGGTTTGCCTAGAGAAGCACAGGCTGTGGGACGGGGAGTGATGGGAGATCCTGGGAACAAAGAGACCAATCAGCTGCAGTGCAGAGCAGTGAGGGACTGAACAAGGAAGAGAAAGAAAGGCAATAGGAAATGACACAGAGGAAGAGTTTTTAGGACTTAATGACTTACTGATGTGGGGACTAGGAAGAGTCATAGATAGATGACTGTGACTTCGAACACAGTGGTTAAAGACCCCTGATGCAGCCGGGCATGGTGGCTCACGCCTGTCATTCCAGCACTTTGGGAGGCAGGGGGTGTGGATCACTTGAGGCCAGGAGTTTAAGACCAGCCTGGCCAACATGGTAAAATCCAAAAATTAGCCAGGCATCGTGGTGCATGCCTGTAATCCCAGGTACTCTGGAGACTGAGGCAGAGAATTGCTTGCCTGGGAGGTGGAGGCTGCAGTAAGCCTAGATCACATCACTGCACTTCAACCTGGGTGACAGAGCGAGACTCCATCGCAAAAAAAATAAATAAATAAACACCCCTGATATTAGAACTGAAGCTAAGAAACCCAGAAAGAGGTACAGAGATGTTTTTGTAGGAAATAGGATGATGATCTCAGAGTTGGAATTGGGTGATGAGATTACAGGGCCGGTCTTCTGTCTTCTATATCTAGTTTATTATACCACTCCTAGATGTTTTTTTTTCCCCCAAATTCAAGTATTTGGTAAAGTGGTGGGTTTCCCACTTGTCTGTTGAATATGCTTTCCTAGTGCCTGAAATACACTTGCATCCCCAGAGATAGTGTCTCTTCTCTTGGACCTGCTGAAACAACACTGTCAGGACCTTGTTCCCCAAATTGCCTTCTCACCCCCTGAAGTCTGCTCTGCCCTCTTGGTACCTTACATGTTAAGCATGTGTTACTGGGGTTATATTTCAGTTGTTTTGAGATTTGAGAGTAAGTCTTTTCTTTGCTGGAACCAGGCAATAGGCTCTAGTTCCATTAATAAAGACCGTCTGAGTACAGTGTACTGACTGATGCGCAGCTTCAGCACCAGAAGGCAGCCTCTTCTCACCTCGCTCAGGAGGAAATGCGCCGTGCTTGCCGCCTCTGTCCTGTATGTTCAGTACTGAGTTGCTGTTTGGATCATTTCATTTGGGGTAAAAAATAAAGTTTATTTCATGCTCACAACTAAAGGTTTTACAACCCTGAGCAAAGTCCAGAGAGATGCCATATTACATTTAAATGCCTGCTTGGAAATCGTTTTGATTTTGTATTGTGAGAATGTTTGCTAACCTGAGATTTTTCCCTGCTTCGTCTGCATTAGTTTCTTATGGAGCTACTTGCAAAAGTGTTTACATCTTTCTTAATCTTCTTCCTTTCTTGTGGTTTTCCAATGTTTAGGTGAAAGAAATCACCCGTGATATTAAGCAGTTAGATCATGCGAAACGCCACCTGACCACCTCGATCACAACACTGAACCACCTGCACATGTTGGCAGGAGGCGTCGATTCCCTCGAGTAAGCAATGCCAGCTTCCTCTGCTGGGGCCACGGGAAATGTATCACAGAGAGAGCATGTACTGTGGTCTCACTGACTTCTCAGATAGGAAAGTCTCACCACCGTGCCCCACTTTCTGCAAATTGGCTTCAAGTGTTCAGTCACCATTTTTGCTTTGTGCCCTCTGGTGTTCAAAACCTAACAAAGGCTGGCAGCCAGTCTGAAGGGGACCCAGGAAGGCATTCAGAATGACTCCAGGAGTGTGGCTCATCTTCAGGTTCTCGCTCTGTACCATCAGGGCAGACAGTGACTCAGGCCCGTCATCACTCCCTGTGGCTTCTGCCTCAGCAGCCTTCCTGCTTGTGTTGGGCTGAGTTGCACTGTCATCGAAGAGACCATATGAGACAGAACTTTGAATCGTTGAAATCACTTCTTTTTTTTCATCTACTTTTTGAAAAGTAGCGTTCTGTTTGGCTTGTAGAGGGAATGGTACATGAGAACCATAGGAAGAGTTGATTATTTACTACAAAGAAGCAATCTAAAGCCTCCTTACTAGCAAGATTCTACCACCCCAGCTCACCTCTCTGGCCTCAGGGTGATTCCATGTGTGTACGGGGAAAGCATGTCTTCATAGAAACTGTCATTCATCCTGGGTGCAGGGAGTGGGAGAGTGCCTTGAGGGAAAGAGGAGGAGGGGCAGGCCCCTTCCTGACCTCTGCTAGGCATTGTATGAGTTCCAGGGACCCTGGTCCACCCTCCTGTGAGCAGTGAGAGCAGCAGCCAGAGGGAAACCAGGGGGGCAGTCTCATTTGTTCCTTCCTCAAGTGGTCTGCATTGTCCACCAAACCATTGGACCAGGCAGTGGTAGCACCCTAACACCTTGGCTCAAACTGGATCCTTTTTCAGTACCTCTTAAGGAAAATAATAAATTACAAATTTAATTAAACAGCCCAACCCTGATGAAAAATTTAGATCTGATAGTTTATACTTCCTCCCTTTGTGTTACTTGATTTTATCAGCATCCTTTTATTTAAGCTTCATTAACCTTAGCAGTAGGGAAAGCAGAGGTCTGTGACACAGAGATGCCTCAGAACCTACAGACTGGAGTTAATAGGTAAAGGCATGCCCTTTTTTTGCGGGGGTGGGAGGGGTGGAGTCTCACAGTGTCGACTAGGCTGGAGTGCAGTGGCGCTATCTAGGCTCGCTGCAGCCTCCGCCTTCTGAGTTCAAGTGATTCTCCTGCCACAGCCTCCTGAGTAGCTGGGATTACAGGCACATGCCACCATGCCCAGCTGATTTTTGAATTTTATTAGAGATGGGGGTTTCACCATGTTTGCCAGGCTGGTCTTGAACTCCTGACCTTGTGATTTGCCTGCCTCGGCCTCCCAAAGTGCTGGGATTACAGGCGTGAGCCACCGTGCCTGCCCAGATGAGTTTGGTTTGCTCATAGGCTGTAATCCTCAGATAGTAACATCCCTACCCCTCTTCTCTCTCCAAAGCTTGCTAGTCCCATAATATCCAGCCCAAATTCTAAATCTATAGTCTTCACAGATTCCCCTCCCCACACCTAATGATAATTCATCACTCATGGATTCCTTTGTATCCACAATAGCACATAACTTGTCACTCTGTTTAGAACATGGTTCATCCTATTTGATACTAGTTAGATGTGTACTTGACTCTCTTCCTTACTATGTGATGTCACCTTGAGGATTTGGACCAGATCCTATACTTTTCCTCCCCCAGCGCACAGCACCTTATGTATTCAGTGCTCAGTGAATGTTGATTAAACTGAGTTGATGTCTGTTTTAGAGCTAGAGTAGGTTGTTCTGTATCTGTATCTTGTGTCCTTAGTGTTTTTCTAGACCTTTAAACGTATTTTTCCTTGCAGAGCCATGACCAGGCGAAGACAATATGGAGAAGTTGCTAATCTCCTTCAGGGTGTAATGAATGTCCTGGAGCACTTCCACAAGTACATGGGGATTCCACAGATCCGGCAGCTTTCTGAAAGGTAAGCTGTCACTGGAGGAAATGATCTCGCTGTCAGAAAAGGACCTGGAGCTCTGAATTGCTTAAGCACTTAGCTCAGCGTGTTCATTGCAGAATCTTACTGTATGAAGGAACCTCAGATGCTGCCTGATCTAACTCTGTGTGGTGCACGTGTCCCCCAACAATACCCCTCACCATGTCTTCTGCAGCTGCCTATGTTAGAGAGTTACAGTTGTCCCCATTTGTGAGAGAAACTGTTCCAGATATCTATTTCTTTGTGACAAACCAGCACAAAACTTAGTAGCTTAAAACATTAATTGTTTTGCACATATAATTTGGCCTGGCTCAGGGGACCAGCTCATCTCTGCTCTATGCAGAGCTGAGGCAGCTCAAGAGGGGAACTGGAGAATGCACTGGCTGACTCTCACGGCTGGCAGGTTGGTGCTTGCTGTCAGCTGGGAGCTGAACCAGGCTGTGGGCTCTCATGGCTGGCAGGTTGGTGCTTGCTGTCAGCTGGGAGCTCAGCCAGGCTGTGGGCTCTCATGGCTGGCAGGTTGGTGCTTGCTCTCAGCTGGGAGCTCAGCCAGGCTGTGGGCTGGGATCCGTTGTTGTCTTCCATGGGCTGCTTAGACTTCCTCATGGTAAGGTAGCTGGTTCCAAGAATGAGCATCCCAAGAGAACCAAGCCTTGGAAATTTCATAGCATCATTTCTGCCATGGTCACAAGCCTGCTAAGATTCAAGAGGAAGGAACATAGTCTTCTCCCACCCCACTAACGGGAGGAATGTCAAAGTCACATTGTTACAAAAAGCATGTGGGATGGGGTAGATTGCTGTGGCAGTCTTTAGAAAATACAGTGGCTTATGCCTGTAATCCTAGCACTTTGGGAGGCTGAGGCAGGTGGATCACCTGAGGTCTGGAGTTTGAGACCAGCCTGGCTAACATGGTGAAACCCCGTTTCTACTGAAAATACAAAAAATTAGCTGGGCATGGTGGTGTGTGCCTGTAATCCCAGCTACTTGGGAGGGAGGCTGAGACAGGAGAATTGCTTGAACCTGGGAGGCGGAGGTTGCGGTGAGCCGAGATCGTGCCATTGCACTCCAGCCTGGGTGACAGAGCGAGACTCCATCTGAAAAAAAAAAAAAAGAAAGAAAATATAGTGAGCCACTGAAACTTCAGAGATGATAAAAAGATGACTTTTCTCTCCAACCTTATTCTTTCCTTATTGCTGTTGAGTTTTAATCCCAGATTCAGATCCAGTGAAAAGGAATGTAGTTACTCAGAGAGAAGGAAGATGAGGATTCTAAAGGAGGATGAGTAGTTGACTCAGTGCCTTTTCTATTGGAAGTAGGGACAGGTAGAACACTGAGAAGGCAGAGACCATCACAGTTGCAGCTAACCTTGCAGCAAAGAAGAAATGAAGGGGTTGTTACTTAGCAGCAGCCATCATTTTTGATGCCTTTTTAATAAGGTCTGACTGCTACAGGCTTCTTTGTTTTCCTTAAGTTTCCCATCTGTAATTATGTAAGTAATACACATAAACTTTTTAAAAATAAAGACAGGGTCTCACTCTATCACTCAGGATGGAGTGTAGTGGCACAGTTATTGCTCACTGCAGCTTGGAGAGCTCCTGGGCTTAACTGATCCTCCCGCCACAGTTCTCAAGTAGCTGGGACTACAGGCACACAGTACCACATCTGACTAATTCTGTTACCTTTTTGTAGAGACAGAGTCTCTCTCTGTACCCAGGCTGGTCTTGGGCTCCCAGAGCACTGGGGTTACGGGCATGAGCCACTGCACCTGGCTCCATGTTTTCTCTTGTTTAAAAAGGTCAAATACATATACAGATGAATCCTAGTTCCCTTTAGCTAGACCTCAGAATCCCACTGTTCTCCCCAGGGGTTTTAAGTGTTACCAGTTTAATGGATATTGCTCCAAATTTTTATGGGTGTATTTACATAAATCTGTAGTTTCAGTTAATAGTTTTGTTTTGCTTTGTTTTAAGTAAATGGTTTCTTACCTTATACTTTGTTCTAAAAACTGCTTTTTCAACATGTATTTTAGATGCTTTTTTTTTTCATATCAGTAATGTATAGACCTGCTTCATTCTCTGGAGCTGATGCACAGAATCCCATAGAATAACATACCACAGATTATTGAACCATTTTGCTAGATAGAATCCCATAGAATAACATAGCACAGATTACTGAACCATTTTGATAGGTAGAATCCCTTAGAATAACATAGCACAGATTATTGAACCATTCTGTTAGATAGAATCCCATAGAATAACATAGCAGAGAATATTGAACCATTTTGATAGCATTTGTTTGTGATTTTTAAAATATGCCCCCTTTTGCACATATGCAAGTATTTCTCTAGGACAGATTCCAGGTTTATATACACTTAAAATTTTAGTAACTACTGCCCATTTGCCCTCCAGCAAAGCTTTATATACTTGTAGTATGGGAGTACCATTTCCCCATACCCTCAACAACACTTGGTACTGTTCTTCATTTTTATCTATCTGATGGTTGAAAATGGTATCCAGTTTCTTTGATTTTCATTTCCCTTGTAGATTAGTAAAACTAGATTAGTAAAATCAGTTTTTTGTTTTTTTTTTGAGGGAGAGTCTTGCTCTGTTGCCCAGGCTGGATCTGTGCAGTGGCGCGATCATAGCTCCCTGCAACCTGGAACTCCTGAGCTCCAGCAGTCCTCCTGCCTTCACCTTCTGAGTAGGTGGGACCACAGGTAAATACCACCATGCCTGGCTAATTTTTAAAACTTTTTTGTAGAAGCGGGGTTTTCCTACATTGCCAAGGTCTTAAACTCCTGGACTCAAGCACTCCTTCTACCTCATCTTCCCAAAGTGCTGGGATTATCAGCATGAGCCACTGTACCTACCCCGAGTTGTATTCTATTTTTTTTTTTTTTTTTTTTTTGAGATGGAGTTTCGCTCTTGTTACCCAGGCTGGAGTGCAATGGTGCGATCTCAGCTCACCGCAACCTCCGCCTCCTGGGTTCAAGCAATTCTCCTGCCTCAGCCTCCTGAGTAGCTGGGACTACAGGCACGCGCCACCATGCCCAGCTAATTTTTGTATTTTTAGTAGAGACGGGGTTTCACCTTGTTGACCAGGATGGTCTCAATCTCTTGACTTCGTGATCCACCTGCCTCGGCTTCCCAAAGTGCTGGGATTATAGGCATGAGCCACCGCGCCCGGCCCCACAGTTGTATTCTTAAAGACTCATGAGTTTCTTATATTCTAAGAAACTATTCTCTTATTCCTTTGAATAGTCTCTACAGCTTGGTCTGTGCATTCTCTCCTTGTGGAATTCTTGTTACATGAACATTGGAACTTCTAGATCTGCTCCTATGTCTCTTAATTTTTCTTTCATGCTTTCCGTCTGTCCTTTTGAACTGCTTTCTGAAAGAATTCCTTGACCCAATCTTCCTTTTTAAATTTATTTTTCACTTGCGTCCATTCTGCTATTTGGCCCACCTGTTGAATTTTTATTTTGACAGTCCAGCCTTTTAATTTCTAGCATATCTAGCTGGTTCTTTTTTCTTTTTTCTTGGGCATAATGTTCTCATATATCTCCCACGGAATAGAAATTACGTGTATATAGCTCTGGGTTGCCTGTTCCGTTTGTCTGTCCTCCAGTGTAAGGTCTTCAGTTTCCTCAGCGTAGCAACTCTCTCTCTTTAGTATTCCTCAAATGTTTGTTGATTCTTAGCTGAAAGCTCATTTATTTTTTAATTTATTTTTTGAGACCAAGTCTCACTCCATCACCCAGGCTGGAGTGCAGTGATGCGATCTTGGCTCACTGCAACCTCTGGGTTCAAGCGATTCTCCTGCCTTAGCCTTCTAGTAGCTGGGATTACAGGTGCCACCACCACACCCAGCTAATTTTTGTATTTTTAGTAGAGATGGGGTTTCACCATGTTGGCCAGGCCGATCTGGAACTCCTGATGTCAAGTGATCCACTCGCCTCCGCCTCCAAAAGTGCTGGGGTGACAGGTGTGAGCCACCATGTCCGGCCTCATTTTTATTTCTGACATTCTCTTTTAGTCTGATCAAGAATGCTCTTTTACTGCCACGTGCTGGTGGACAAGTAGTGGGAAGTTCTGCTTGGCTAAGTGTATCACAGACGGCTCTTCCCCGGTGAAGGGGGCAAGACCTGGGGAAACCTGCCAGGTGGGTGTCCCAGCGACTGATCTAGGTTTCAAGGCTCCCTGGTCTTCTTGGATGTTGGCCGCCCCTCTGGCGACTGCTGAAGTTCTCAAACCCTGAGGCCCACACTGCTGCCTCACCTGAACATTCACAGTGAGGACGCGGACACACACGCCGCTGACTTACTCCTGCTGCAGGGGACAGTGTGCCCCACTGGCCGCCTCACCTGAACATTCACAGTGAGGACGCAGACACACACGCCGCTGACTTACTCCTATTGCAGGGGTCAGCGTGGCCCGCCGGCAGTGGACCCAGGGGCCCATCCTGCTCCTGTATCTGCCATCATCATGTCTTTCATTTCTGAGAGGCATTTTTGGGCAGTGATTTTCTTTAATCCTTCATACCAGGAAGTGCTCAAGCTTCTAGTCTATCACTTTTCTTGCCTGGATTTGGATTTTATTTTTATTATTTCTAGGACTCTGGGGTAGGAATGGAAGGTTGCAGCATGTGCTGCATGTGCCATCTTGTAGTGGAAGTGCCAAAGAACCATTTGGAAATGTTGGAGCACAGCTTGGCAGAGTGCTGGGGAAGTCGCCACCTTTTCCTCGTCCTTTCTGACCCTCACACCTAGAGCTGGCTGATGGCCTTATCAGACCGGGCTGTGAAGCAGCCAAGAAGGCCGACGAGCAGGACTTCAGGAGCTGTGAGAAGGAAGGAGCTTGGATGGAGCAGGCAGATTTGCTGTCAGCGGATGGGGGAGGAGGATGAGGAAGGCAGTACCTCCTGCTCCTACTCTCAGGATGATTCAGAGTTGATCTCTTTTTCACATTCATTTGTTCTTTTTTCATTTACATGATAGATATTTACTCTGCCTATATCCTAGGCCCTTTGCTAGGGCACCAAAGGCACAAAGATAAGAAATACACACTCTCTGCCTTCAGAGAGTTCAGTATTTTTTGTATGGAGAAGAAAGACTGCCAAAGAAAGTTTCAGCATAATATAGATGCAACAAGACTGGTGTATGCTGTGCAAGGTGTAGCAGGATCTCAGGAGAGGAACTGATAGGCTGAAGCGTGGGCTGAGGGTAGGGGTAATGGACAAATTCACTTTCAATCTGAATGTTAAAAGAATGAGTGGGATCTTACTAGGGTGACAGTAAACGGGGAAAAGGAAGAGGGCATCTCATGAGTCTCACGGAATTTGGAGGCAGCAGAGGGAGATAAGCCTGCACAGCTAGATAGGGTCGGATTTACATGACTTGCTGGGGAACTTAGTCTTTATTTTGTGGACAGTGAAAGATTTTAAGCAGGGAGGGGCATGATCTCACTTGTATTTTGTAAAAGTCTGGTGGATTATAGAGGTACAAGAGACTGGATATTAGGAGTATATTCTGGATTAGAAAAGATGAGACCCTTATAAGGCAGTGGCCATGCGGTCACAGTTGCGTGTGGGAGCTGGTCACATGTTGCTGGCAAAGGAGGGTGTTATGCCTGGCAGGAAAACGACAGAACTCCATTTTATTTGGTAGAAACCAGTGTAGAGATTTGTTAATAACCTATGTGTGAGACCTAATTCTAAAACTCTTGGAAGAAAACAGCAAATCTTCACAGCACTGAACTTGGCAGCAGTTTCTTGGATATGACACCAAAGTCCTAGGCAACAAAAGAAAAAAATAGATAAATTGGACTTTATGAAAAATTGTGCATCAAAAGACACTATCAGCAGGGTAAATCTAGACTATATAAATAATTGCTAAAAATCAACAACAAAAAGCCAAACAACTCACTTAAAAAATGAGCAAAGGACTTGAATAAGCATTTCTCTAAAGAAGGTACATCAATCGCCAGTAAACATGAAAAGATGCCCTGTGAGGGCGTGAGGCGATACTGCCCCGTGAGGGCGTGAGGTGATACTGCACTGTGGGTTTGACTTGGTTTCTCCAGTGGGCGGTTTAGTTTGATGTAGTCCCACTTGTTTATTTTCGCTTTTGCTGCCTGTACTTTTGGTGGGCTCTTCACTCTTCAACATGTTTCCAAAGAGGTAGTTTTAAAAATCTGAAGGAACTTTATAATCACATTCCCTTAAAAAGAGAAAATCCAACATTCTATGAATAGATTTCAGTGTTCCAAACATTCATTATCATGTAGGGTTGCTGCAAACACAAGAGGATTTACTTTTCTTTTAGTTCATTTCACAGTCTCTATTTGCAATAATTTTCTGTATGTTAATACAAAATATGTGTTATTAGGTAACACTAAAAACCCGGGATGGTAATTCATGCCTGTAATCCCAGCACTTTGGGAGGCTGAGGCAGGTGGATAGCTTGAGCTCAGGAGTTCGAGACCAGCCTGGGCAACATGGTGAAACCCTGTCTCTAACAAAAATACAAAAAGTGAGCCAGGCATGGTGGTGTGTGTGTGTGGTTCTACTTACTTGGGAGGCTGAAGTGAGAGGATTGCTTGAGCTCCAGAAGTGGAGGATGCAGTGAGCTGAGATTACACTACTGCACTCTAGCCTGGGCAAGAGAGCAGACTCATCTCAGAAAAAAAAAAAAGAAGTAACACTAAAAAGAGCAGAAGAGGACACAGCTTCTTGTTTTCAGTGCTTGACTAGAATTATTTTTTCAAGAGGTACTAAAAGTTTGAGAAAAGTCCAGACTTCTTATTTTTAGCATCCTTTCTGGTGGATTTTCTTCCCTTATGTTTACGGGGTGATGGTAGAACCATCTGGAAATGATAGAACTAGCTATTTGTTTTGAGGGGCAGGAGATGGCAGACGAGTTACTTCCCTTTGCATTGCTTCAGTTTCTCTGATTTACTGTCTTGCTGTCTATGAATTGTAGAAGTCATGGGAAAAGTTGTGTTCTGAAATCTTCGCCTGTACATTTGAAATATGAAGTTCATGAGCCTTGATTTGAACATAGCTCATTCTTCCAACTAGCCTTCTGGCAAATGCTTACATGCTTAATGTAGCATTGAAGGAAAGATTTTTTTCTTTAGTATCTTTATGTTTCATATCCTCCTGGCCTAAGCATGTCCGTGAAAGTGAATGTTTTTAGTCATCAGTTAATATTTCCCTACAAAGAATGGAAGATAGTGACATTCTCTTGAAAACCATGAAACTCTTGAACTAAAATGTGTAACCTCTTGTAAATGTGAGAAAGGCTTGACAGGTCTCATGGTGCAGTGAAAAAAGAACTCCACCTGGGACTGGACAGGCTGCCGAGTTTGATGACTTCAGTGAGCTCTTTCTGGGCCTCCTCCTTTCCCAGTGTGAGCACCGTCCCTGGTGATCTGAGTTTCCCAGTGTGAGCGCCATCCCTGGTGACCTCAGTTACCCAGCGTGAGCACCTTCCCCGGTGACCTGAGTTTCCCAGCGTGAGCGCCGTTCCCGGTGACCTGCAGTTTTCCCAGTGTGGGTGCTGGCCCCGGTGACCTGAGTTTCCCAGTGTGGTCGCCGGCCCCGGTGACCTGAGTTTCCCAGTGTGGGCGCCGGCCCCGGTGACGTGAGTTTTCCAGTGTGGGCACCGGCCCCTGTGACCTGAGTTTCCCAGTGTGGACGCCGGCCCCAGTGACCTCCGTTTTCCGTTTCCCAGTGTGGGCACTGGCCCCAGTGACTTCCGTTTCCCAGTGTGGGCGCCGGCCCCAGTGACCTCCGTTTTCCGTTTCCCAGTGTGAGCGCCGGCCCCGGTGACCTCAGTTTCCCAGTGTGAGCGCCGGCCCTGGTGACCTGAGTTTCCCAGTGTGAGCGCCAGCCCCGGTGACCTCAGTTTCCCACTGTGAGCGCCGTCCCCGGTGACCTCAGTTTCTCAGTGTGAGCGCCGTCCCCGGCGACCTCAGTTTCCCAGTGTGAGTGCCGTCCCTGGTGATCTCAGTTTCCCAGTGTGAGTGCCGTCCCCGGTGATTCCACAGTGTCTCACTGGCTCACTGAAGATGCTAGGCTGAGATTCTTTATGGTGCCCTTGTAGAGCTGTAGCATCTGCCTCATTAACCCTGCTGTTTAGAAGAGACTGTGTTTTTGGGAGGTCAGTATATTGATTTGGGAACTATTTGGGATGTTTTCTTTGGGACTGTCACTCACAAGGTAACCAAAAAGAGTAACACTAAAAAGAGCAGAAGAGGACACAGCTTCTTGTTTTCAGTGCTTGACTAGAATTATTTTTTCAAGAGGTACTAAAAGTTTGAGGTACTAAAGTGTCAGAGTTACTTTATCCACAGATACCTAAGCAATGTTGATAATTTGCTGTTTGTCTGCTGCTGCCCCTTGGGAAAAGCTGAGAACACCTTTAGGAAAAGGCGCCTTTGAACAGCTCTGCAGTCATGTGGCATGGAGGATGCTAGAAGCCATTGGGTTTACTTTCCTTCCTGGGCAGCACAGTGACTCTTGTTTCTGAAGAATGACCAGTTTTGGGTTCCACCATGCAACAGGCTGAACTTATTTGGATGCCAGGAGGAATCTTTGTTTCCCTGTTCTCTGTGGGTTGTAGGCTGACTTTCACAAGAATGACTAGGAAATCAGCTGGGCATGGTGGCTCACGCCTATGATTCTAGAACTTTGGGAGGCCGAAATGGGCAGATCGCATGAGTCCAGGAGTTTGAGACTAGCCTGGGCAACGTGGCAAAAAACTCCATCTGTACAAAAAATACAAGAATTAGCTGGGCGTGGAGGTGCACACCTATAGTCCCAGCTACTCAGGAGGCTGAGAGAAGGGAGGATCGCTTGAGCCCTGGAGGTTGAGGCTGCAGTGAGCCTTGATTACACCACTGTACTCCAATCTGCGTACAGTGGTGCAGTCAAGGCTCACTGCAGCCTCAACCTCCAGGTTCCTAGTCATTCCTCTATTTATTTACTAGGAAATCTTGGTGGTTCAGCACATATATTTGCTCTGCTGACGGTTATCAGTTGAGCTACCTCTTTATAGTAGGAACTTTTCATGTTTAGAAGAAGACGGAGTTTAAAGGAATGAAGCTAAAGTTACAGTCTTTTAAGTCTGTTGACTTCTTTCTAGCGTCCTGTTGAAGCAGTTGATTATAAGGACTACAATTCGCATCTCACCCTAAAAATGCATGGGATTGAGGTTTGGGTCTATAGAGACCATCAGTGATGTCTGTAAGGGAATGGTTGGACCTTTCATCCGGGTCATTGATAGCCACTTCAAAAACTGCTGTTGGAAACATTGACATTTTTATGCAGAGGCATATCCTTCTGCTCCAGGATTAAGCATATCTGTAACCCAGAGCCACCTGTAAAGTCAGCTAACACTGTAAGATGGGTGTTGTGGAATAATCAGTACTGGTGAGGGTACAGAATCATCTTGTACGGGCCACCAACCCCACCTTCTTATTTCACATCTGTTGCAAGTTGTGACCCACAGAGAGGAAGTAATTTGGGATTACCTAGCTCTCTGTAACGTAGCCGGTGAGCCTCTGGAAGCTGTCTTGGGACCTGGCACCACAGGAGGCTGTGTGCTGGCTCATGACGTGGGAGTCACAGGATGCTCCGAGGTGCCATTTTATTCTTTTCTCCCATGTCAAAGTTCACACTCGGGGAATGTTTCCCATTGGCTGGGGGACAGCTCTAGATGAATGGCCCTGGTTCTGAATGGAGGTGGGGGCAGTTCCAGTAATAGCCTCATCTGGGCCATTTCTGGCCCCCTTGAGAACTGACTAAGAAGGCTACAAACCCACCTATAAGAGTGGTTTACAAAGTTCTGAAGATACTGGAAAAACCTTGGAAAGTATTTGGAGTAAGGTGTAATTATAACCATGCCACAGAAAAACAGACTTTTTTGGGTCATGCCTATCCCCTCATTCGAAAAAAGCATCTCAGCAGTTGCCAGACACTCCTTAGTAGCCAAAGAAATTGTGGTTTTGAGCTGTTCGCTCTTTCTAGAAACTAACGTTAGTTCCAAAGGAACAGGGTAGAGACCAAGAATGGAAATGTGCTCTTCTGTGGTACTTTTAGCAACCAGACAGTTATTTGCCTCAGGCTCAGGAAGTCCAGTGGGGCCTGTGAGTCTTGTGCCACTCCAGCTCTGCAAGGCTGGCCTGGTGGTGCAGGGCAGCCACCTACGTTGGGCAGCTGGTGGGGGACACAGAGAGGGTGGGATTGACTGCAGGGCGGAGTCAATTGTGGGGCAGGATCGACTGCGGGGCGGGATCCTGGCCGCTTCTTTCTGCTCTTGCATTCCAGTCGACAAACAGTTCTTGAGCTCCTAGTGTACACGCAGCCACTAGGCCTGAGCCTCCCCTTTCTAACTTGTTTTCCTTGCAGTTCCGTTTTCATATTCACAAACTTCTGAACCTGAATTGTCATTCAGTGGCCCTCACTGAATTTGGCTTTTGGCTCTTTGTTTTTGCTATAGAAAACATTCTTTTCACTCATTTGTTTAAAAACTTATGAGCTTGTAGGTTTCTGGGTTAACAAAAACCCCAAACACTGCAACAACGTGGATGGAACTGGAGGACACTATGTTGAGTGAAATAAGCCAGACACAAGAAGACAAATGTCTCCTGTTCTCACTTATCTGTGGGAGCCAAACATTGAAAAAGTCAGCTCATTGGAGATAGACAGTGGAATAGTGGTCGCCACGGCTGGGAGGTGCAGCTGGGAGCTGGGGACACAGTGGGGATGGCTGGTGTGTACACATGCCGTTAGAATGATGAGAGCTGGGGACACAGTGGGGATGGCTGGTGGGTACACATGCAGTTAGAATGATGAGAGCTGGGATTTGGTAGAACAGTGCGGTGACTAGAGTTAACAGTCATTTATCGTATATTTAAAAATAACTAAAAGATTGGAATTGGAATGTTCCTAACACAGAGAAGTAACACATAACTTGGGCTGATGGATACCCATTACCCTGATTTGATCATTATATGTCATATGCCTATATCAAAACTTCACAGGTACCCCATAAATATATACAGTGATTACATACCCATAACAATTTTTTTTGGTCACTTAACGTACCTCAGACATAATTTTTTAAAAAACACCCTAAAACACCATGGAGCCCTCTTCCCATTCTGTACTCCAAGGAGTAGGAGAACAGTTATACTAGCAATCCAAAATGGATTTATATTTTTTTGTCATTTGTTAGCGTTTTGTTTTGTTTTAGAGCCAGGGTCTTGCTCTGTCACCCAGGCTGGAGTGCTGTGGTGTGATCATAGCTCAGTGTATCTTCAAAGTCCTGGGCTCCAGAGATGCCCCCACCTCAGTCTCCCGAGTACAGGTGTGTGCTGCCACATCTGGGGACTTTTTATTTTTGTTTGTTTTTTGTAGAGACTAGATCTCTCTGTGTTGCCCAGGCTGGTCTTGAAGTCCTGACCTCATGCGATCCTCTCACCTCAGCCTCCCACATGCTGGGATTCCAGGCATGAGCCACTGCGCCCAGCTAGATTTATATTTGATTTGGATGTGATTCTGTAACATTTTCCCACAGCATAACTACCCCCTAATAGAATTGTAGAAAAATTAACACAACCTCGGGTAAATGGTTGGCCTAGAAGAATTTTGGAGATGTAGAAAACTCACCCTGAAAATACCTTGGAGAATACCTTGGATGCCTGAGTCTGCTCATCAACCTGCCACTCGGTAGCGTGCGACCTCTCACCTCGTGCACGTCTCTGTACCCTTCCTGGCCTTTCTCTAACCTCTCACTCAGCTAGCGTGTGAGCTCTCACCTTGTGCACATCTCTGTACCCTTCGTGGCCTCTCTCTAAAGACTTTAGCTGTTCTACCCTGTGGATCAGTGCACAGTTACTTCAGGATATCATGCCAGGTGATGATATGTTCTCTCTCCCTCACAGAGTGAAGGCTGCGCAGACTGAGTTAGGACAGCAAATCCTGGCCGATTTTGAAGAAGCATTTCCTTCCCAGGGCAGTAAGGTACGGCTTTGCATTTCCCCTAGTCTTCAGAGATGATCACTGCCCTTGCCATGTTCACACTCCCACAGTCACATGCGGTTTCATTCCCGTAGTGTTTGCTGGCAGCTGCAGAGCTTTCTGCTGCAGATTCAGGGCAATGAGACCATCCTTGATTTTAAATGTCCCAAAGTGGTGGCCGTTCGTCGTCTGTTTCCTGCCAGCATCAAAAAGTGAAGATTTGTTTGGGCTTAATTTAATGCACGTTAAACCTTCTGTCGTGTCTGCCCTGTCAATTCCTTTTTCTCATGGCTGTATTTTTTAGAAATCTTCATGCCGCAGTGTTTTTTAGGATTGTTACATAACTTATTGGTTTTGGTCTGGTGAAAAGACAACTGGGAGGAGCATCCACCGGCTTATGTAACTCTGGGAGTGACATGGTTAGGGGCCTCACTGTTAATGATCATAAGCCTGTTCTTTGGAATTAGTGCCCTTGAGCTCTCACTGGTAGCAGAGCTGTTTGCATGGTGTCTGCAGAGCCCACAGCATTTCTCTTGTGAGCGCTTGGTTGCACTTCTCACGTACCCAGCTTTCTCTCACTCGGCTGTCATCATGCTTGGGTAACTGCTTTTAGTTCCACCTTTCTAACTGTAGCAGATGCCATCTTAATGCCTAGCATGTGTCGGACAGGTAAGAACCCATACAGGCTTTCTTCTCTGTCATTTGAGCTATAGAGAGAGAATTGTTCAAGGCAGAAATACACTGAAGCACACAGGGGCAAGGAGCTTTCCTCACCCTCCTTGGCAGGTGGAGATGGGGATATACGTTCATTTACTGATCCAAGGAACGTTTCCTGCATCTGCTCTGTAATTCAGTAACTGGAAATTCTGAATCCTTTTTCCTTTGTGCTCCATGAAAGAAACATAGGAAGCAGATGGGAGTAGCTGTCTCAGCCTTTGCAAATCACTTTCTCTAGGAAGCCCGCTCCTGATTTGAATGTCTTCACACTCTGCAGTTGTCTGTTGGTGATCAGATGCTTATTTGTAAAGCATTTTTCCTTGAGAACCTCGCATACCTTAGTCATCTGATATAACTGCAGGGAGGGAGTAGATCTCGGAAAGCCATTTATCCTATTTCCTACATGAGGAAAATGAAGGTCATGTAAAAAGGGATGGTGGGGATATTCACAGGAGTTCGACACCAGCCTCACCAACATGGAGAAACCCCATCTCTACTAAAAATACAAAATTAGCCGGGTATGGTGGCACATATCTGTAATCCCAGCTACTTGGGAGGCTGAGGCAGGAGAATCGCTTGAACCTGGAAGGCGGAGGTTGCAGCGAGCCAAGATCGTGCCACTGTACTCCAGCCTGGGTGACAGAGCAAAACTCCGTCTCAAAAAAGAGATGCAGGGGGCTCTTGTTAGGACAGGGTTAGCTTCACGTGTACTCAGCTGTCCATTTCAGTGTTTTTTTTTCTTTTTGCGATGGAGTTTTGCTCTTTCACCCAGGCTGGGGTGAAGTTGCATGATCTTGGCTGACTGCAACCTCTGGCCCCCTACCCCTGCCCCGGTTTAAGCGTTTCTCCTGCTCAGCCTCCCGAGTAGCTGGGATTACAGGTGCCTGCCACTACGCCTGAGTGGTTTTTTTTTTGAGATAGAATGTTGCTTCATCGCCAGGCTGGAGTGCAATGGTGTGATCTCAGCTCACTACAATCTCCGCTTCCCGGGTTCGAGTGATTCTCCTGCCTCAGCCTCCCGAGTAGCTGGGACTACAGGTGCTACAGGTCTATTATTTTTCAGATGAGGTCGAGTAAGTGTGCCAAAGCTACATGTATGGCTTTTTAGCCAGGTTAAGAGTAGGTTCCAAGTGTTCTTTTTATTGTAGTCGACTTAGCTAGTCACGATCATTCAGTGATGTACCATAAAGAAAGTCTCAGCATAACTTTGGTCACTGAATTGCCTTTGGTAACAAAGACCTTCCCACCATGAAGTATCAGTTCAGCCCCTGGTATCTTTTCAGTGTTCTTTCAGGTCAGGAGGCCAATTTCACAGGATTTGCTCTCTGGCTGCCTTTCTAGGTGGTTCACTATCAGTGAAACAAGTGTAGTAGCTTGGAACCTGGTGTTATATGTTAAAGGCGACCACACTATTTGGGGAAAATATAACACTTTAAGAACATGAATTCCAGAGGTTGGAATCAGGGAAAGGTGGTACATGTGGAGTGAGACAGGGGCATTCCAGCTCTTAGGCCTCTTCAGCGGCGTCTTCCAACGTCAGAAACTGGTGGCATTCTAACTTTTAGGTCTCTTTCAGTTTTGGCATGCAGAAAATGAAATTTCCCATGATCATTGCTAGTCCTGTTGTCCAAAATATCTCATTGAAGATTCACAGGGTAGTTTTATGTCGGCTGCTGTAAAGCTAGTGTAATGATTCCTTCATCGAGGAACAAGCAACTGACATATCCATCCACAGTAGAAGAATGAGTGTCAGGGGAGTAGGAGTAAGACCAACAATATGTAGACACAGGAAGTAGCGACTCTGAGAAGCCGTGAGGGTTAAAGGGTGTTTCTGGCTTTTAAGCTGGCACATGTTGTTTGTTTTACTAGAGACCGGGAGGACCCAGCAATGTTCTACGAGATGCGTGTCTGGTTGCTAATATTCTGGACCCCAGAATCAAGCAGGAGATCATGAAAAAGTTTATTAAACAGCATCTGTCAGAGTATCTAGTACTTTTTCAGGAAAACCAAGATGTAAGTATTGACCAAATTAAATCAGATGTAATATTTGAATTTTATTGAGAAATGAATGCTGTCAAGCCTACTGATTTAGACTTTATGTTATCTTTCCTGTCTCACAGTGTTGACTGTTGAGCCGTGAGCCCTAGGGGCTGACTTGATAGTTCTTAATCCGAGGTCACTGACCCTTTGGAGAAATTCAGAAACATGCACCTGTGCATAAAGCTCTGCAGATAGTGTTTGGAAATGTATAGACCCCTGAAGCCCAATCATGACCCTAGGTTAAAAACCTCTGGATTTTGAAGTTAAAAATCAAGTAAAAAAGGTAGCCCAGATTCTTTAAAACCATGAGAAATACGGTGATTGGTTCTCTTTTGCTTGGCTCTGTGTTTGCTTGTTTCCTTAAACTTCCAGTTCTGCTTCTAACCATGGGGTGGTTTCTGTTCCCCACCTTCACCAGGTTGCCTGGCTGGACAAAATCGACAGACGCTACGCCTGGATAAAACGCCAGCTTGTGGACTATGAGGAGAAATACGGTCGCATGTTTCCACGTGAGTGGTACATGGCTGAGAGGATTGCAGTAGAATTTTGCCATGTGACAAGGTAGATGCCAATTCTCTACTGGTTCTGTTGTTAATGGAATTTTCACCATCAGTCCCCCAGACTCTAATGGTTCCATGTTGTCCTGTGGATTCAGTGCCACTTCCAGACCTCACCAGATGATTGATACCATCATCATACCCAACTGTGGCCCCTTGGCTGCTCCACTCTGCTCCCGTCTTTGCTCTGGGACTTTCCTTTGGTGTGATTCTTGCCTCAGTCTATCTTCTCCACCAACTGAAGGCTAATCAACTGGATTGACCTACAGTGATTCTTCTACCCCATGTTTTCCCCTAACCGGTTTCGCATGTATCAGTGTGCTGTGTATATATCCCATCATCATTTTTATTTTCTGACTTGCTAGATAAATAGTTCCTTTGAGTCAGGGGTAGTATTTACTTTAATGATACAGCAGACACTGAGGAAACATTTGTTGAATGAATTTCCCATTCCTAATACAGTGTGTATAGCCTCTGGATAGTTAATAGAGCTTTTTTTTGAGACAGAGTCTCACTCTATCACCCAGGCTGGAGTGCTGCAGTGGCACAATCCTGGCTCGCTGCAACCTCCGTTTACTGGGTTCAAGTGATTCTCATGCCTCAGCCTCCCAAGTAGCAGGGATTACAGGTGTGTGTAACCACATCTGGCTAATTTTTGTATTTTTAGTAGAGATGGGGTTTCACCATGTTGGCCAGGCTGGTCTTGAACTCCTGACCTCAGGTGATCTTCCTGCCCATCTCGGCCTCCCAAAGTGTTGGGATTACAGGCGTGAGCCACCGCACCCAGCCTGTGTCGGAGCTTTCCAAGCATTTTAATGACCTTCTTTCATTCATCGTCTCTACAGTATCCATGAGTGTAGTCCAAGGACAGATAGTTGCTTTATATTAAAAAAACTAAAGCCCAGGAAGATCAGATCCGTGTATCCATGACAAAGCTCAAAGCTAAAGCCAGAGTCAGACTTTTTTTTTTGAGCCAGGTCTCACTCTACCACCCAGACTGGAGTGCAGTGGCATGATCGTGGCTCACAGCAGCCTTGACGTCCCAGCCTCAAGTGATCTTCCTACCTCTGCCTCCCAAGTAGCTGAGAATACAGGTGTGTGCCACCACACCAGCTAATTTTTATGTGTGTATTTTTTGTAGAGACAGAGTTTTGCTATGTTGTTCAGACTGGTCTTGAACTTTATTATTCTTTATTTCTAGCTATACTACAACAGTGTTGGTAACTGGTCCTTACTAGTTATTTATTTCCTCCCAGTAGTACACAGTTACATTTAACTCCAGGTTAGTAAGAGGAAAAAAGCCCATATCTAAGCATAACTCAACCATCTTACCATAATTCATGGTGGTCTGTTTAATTAAAATCGTGGAAAGTACAGTCAAATTGCATGTTGTAAACACATTGTGGGGAAAAAGTGTTTTAAGGGATACTGGCTTTTTTAAAAGTAGATTTTATTTTTAGAGTAGTTTTAGGTTCGCAGCAGAGTGGAGCAGCAGATAGAGAGTCCCATGTGTTCCTGCCCCTTGCCTAGTCCCTCTGTGGTTGGCACCTTTCACCAGAGTAGTGCGTCTGTCACAGCTGGCAAAGCTGCACTGACACACCATCATCACCCAGAGCGATGGTCCATAGTTCATGCCAATGTTCATGCTTGGTGTCAGCACACAGTCTGCCCAGAGCGATGGTCCGCAGTTCATGCCAATGTTCATGCTTGGTGTTAGCATACAGTCTGTGGCTTTCGGGGCGTCTCGCAGTGTTGCCCACACTGGCGTACAGTGGCTGCTCACAGGCGTGGTAATTGCGCACTACAGCCTTGAACTCCTGGGTTCAAGCAATCTGCCTGCTTCAGCCACCCTAGCAGCTGCAACTGCAGGTGCACTCAGCTCCGTTTTTTGTGGCTCTTTTTATAAGAAGCATATTGGGCCAGACTCGGCAGTTCATGCCTATAATCCTAGTACTTTGGGAGGCCAAGGCAGGTGGATCATGTGAGCCTAGGAGTTTGAGACCAGCCTGGGCAACGTGGCAAAATCCCATCTCTACAGAAAATACAAAAATTAGCTGTTCATGTTGCCAAGCACCTGTAATCCCAGCTACTAGAGAGGCTGAGATGGGAGGATTGCTTGAGTCCAGGAGGTCAAGGGTGCAGTAAACCATTATCATGCCATTGTACTCGAGCTTGGGAGACAGAGTTAGACCCTTCTCAAAAAAAGAAAGTTGGTGGGGGGGAAGGAGGGAAGGAAGGAAGGAAAAAGGAAAAGAAAAGAAAGAGAAAGAAAAAGAAACACATTGACTCCTGTAGTTTTAGAGAACCTTTTAGCACTGGTTTAGGATCAGTTGAGATTGTCACCTTCTGAATCCCAGTTAGCAAAATAAAGAGTGAGTTCCTTGAGAAACTGTTAGCTAATTCTTTTTAGCCCACAGTTCAGCAGACTTGAAAAACAGCTCTGTGAGGAATGAAGCTTGAAAGACACTGGGCGTATGCTAGAGCCCACCGTCTCTGTGAGCACCGGTACCTGCTCTTGTTGTCTCAGCTAATGCAATGTTGCTGCCAAGCTTCTATTGTTAGAATTTTGGCTAAAATCCTACAGATACATCATTCTCAAACTCAGAGACCCTTGGTTTGATTTTGTCATGTATTTTTGTGGGAAGATGATGATAGCCTAGTCCTTATTAAGAACTCACATGTCGCTGTTCACTAGCAGCTGACCTTCTGAAACGTAATACTTGAGAGAGCTGCACATGAGTGCCTCAGGCAGGGGCCAGCTAAGCCTGCTGGCACTTTCTCATGGGAATTCCTGTCCCTGGTGTACATTTCCAGGGCTCTTGCTGTCTAGTTGAAGAGATGATTTTTGGGCTCTCAGGAGGAGGGAGGGCTTTGTTATTCAGTAATTCATGACTTGTGAAATTATCTAGGCTATATACACTAATAAAAAATTAGGTGCTCCATATGTATTATTATCCAATTATCGAACAGGTTAAAGATACAGGCAATGTAGTAACCATGGAAACAGATTAGCGGTGGCTCACACCTGTAATCCCAGCACTTTGGGAGGCCAAGGTGGGTGGATCGCTTGAGGTCAGGAGTTTGAGACCAGTCTAGCCAACATGGTGAAACCCCGTCTCTACTAAAAATACAAAAAAAATAGTCAGGTGTGGTGTAATCCCAGCTACTTGGGAGGCTGAGACAGGAGAATCATTTGAACCCAGGAGGTAGATGTTGCAATGATCATGCCACTGCACTCCAGCCTGGGCAACAGGGAGACCCCATCTCAAAAAAAAAAAAATAGCATTCATAACCCCTGATTTGATTTCACCTTAAAATTCTTGTTTAGAACACATATTTCTATTCCCCAGGTTTTAGACTAAGCTGGTAACAGACCTCAGGGTTCCAGATGACCACATACATTTTTTTCGTCTGAATATAAGCCAAGGCCATTTACTTTATCTTATCTCGAATGAATGATCGGCTTATTTGGTAGTATTCTTATCTCTTTGTTTTGAAGGACAGAACTTGCCAAGATTATGCGGACCAGAGCAAAGGAGATTGAAGTGAAGTTACTTCTTTTTGCTATTCAGAGAACAACTAACTTTGAGGGGTTTCTTGCAAAACGCTTCTCCGGCTGCACCCTGACAGATGGGTCCCTGGTAAGACCTTCCAAAGGGAGGCTGCGACATGAAGTCAGTGGGTTGGGTGGTTGGGATTCATGTCAGTGCTTCACTGTATGGTGACTCCACCTGTTCACTGTATGACAGTTCTATCCATTGGCTTCAGTGTTTAATATTCCCTTCAGCGCTTCACTGTATGGCGACTCCACCCATTCACTGTATGGCAATTCTATCCATTGGCTTCAGTGCCTAATCCCTCTTTCCAGTGATTTCACTGAATTGATAGGAAAAGTGATGGTACAGATCACTCTGAATGGAGTTATTATTTGTTATGCAGTACTTCATGTTTTTAGAATGCCCTGTCATCATTTTTTCTAAGTATTGATCCCATTTTACAGACTAGTAGTTTTGTGAGTCAGAGTCCTTACTGAGTCAGAAATACCTTATTACTTTATCAGCTATCAGATTTGGTTACAATTGGGATATATTTTTACTTTAGGGTTTGCCTTTTAACATCTCTGGTGAGCAAATTAGGTCAGAGAGTCTCTGAAAACCCCAAAGCCAGGTATACAGGTCTGGGAACTGTGTGCCTCCATTGGAAAGGTGGAACATATTACTGCTGGTTAAATGTTTCATCTCTGTGTAGTCAGAGACCAGGTCCAAAATTTCTCTCTGGAAACCTCCTCCTTTTGGCCCAATGCAGTGGCTCACACCTGTAATCCCAGCACTTTGGGGGAGCCGAGGCAGGATTGCTTGAGACCAGGAGTTCAAGACCAGCCTGGGCAATATAGCAACCTCATCTCTATAAAAAACTTAAAAAAATAATTAGTCAGGCATGATGGCGCACACATGTAGTCCTAACTACTTGGAGGCTGAGGCAGGAGGACCACTTAAGCTCAGGAGTTGAGGCTGCAGTGAGCTATGATGGGTGACAGAGTGATACCCTATCTCTAAAAAAAAGAAAAGAAACAGAAAGGAATAAACCTCTTCTTTCTGGAGGCCCAGGATCTCTGCTAACACATCAGTATGCTTTCTTTAGATTTCCTTTCCACAGGAAAACCAAGTGACTATTTTATAGTAATTTCTGTTTGCATCATTACATATGCACAGGCTTTGAGTTCCTTGAATGCAGGAATTGTAGCTGATTCATCTGTCTCCTCAAGTCATGCAAAGTATATACAGAACTCATGCAGGCCGGAATGGAAAGGGAAGGAAGAAAGGAGGGAGGGAAGAAGAAATCCAAGTTGAGAGAATCATACCTTTGAATTTTCTTTAAAACTAGATTTGGGTTTTTTTAAAAACTACTGGTAACAATAGAGAAGCAGAGTGATTTAGTAGCAGAACCCTTGGACCAGCAGTCAAGAGAGAAGACTTGTGGTCTTGTTCCGATTCTGCTGTAACGTGGTGAACTGCCTTCCCTCTTAAATTGTGGCATATCCCTACTGTGAGATACTATACAGCAATTTAAAGGTGACAGAATGGGGGCCGGACATGGTAGCTCATGCCTGTTATCCCAGCACTTTGGGAGATATAATTTCTTTTATGGTACATATGGTATAATTTTTTTATGGAAAAAATGAAAAGCATGTTTATGTACATAAATGTGTCAGAAAGAGATCCGGAAATAACAGTAGCAGTCTCTAGGAAGGAAGTTGGAGTGAGAGTAGGTAGAGAAGCATAGTTTTTCGGAAACGTTCTTATACAAATGCATTTACATACTTTTTGTGTACTTTAGCAAAGTTACTTTTCAATTGTTTTAAAATGAGAAAGATGGCCAAATCAGTGATTTCCAAATCCTTTCTTCTGACAAAATCTAATGTAGAGGCTGGGTGCGATGGCTCATCTATAATCCCAGCACTTTGAGAGGCTGAGGTGGGAGGATCACTTGAGGTCAGGACTTTGAGACCAGCCTGGCTATCATGGCAAAACTCTGTCACTACTAACAATACAAACAATTGGCCGAGTGTGGTGGTGGGTACCTGCCGAGATTGTGCCACTGCACTCCAGCCTAGGCGACAGAGCGAGACTCCATCTCAAAGAGAAAGAAAATTGAATGTAGAATCCGAACACAACGATAGGTAACATGCTTTGAACATCTGCTTGGTGACCCTCACTGTAACAGGTGCGATTACCTGCAGTCAGTCAGTCTGCTTCGTCAACCACAGGAAGTAGGTGCTATACTCATTTGAAATGTATGCGAGGTCACAGAGCTAATGTGTAAAAACATGAAACTGAGCTACTGTGACTGAAGTGGGGAGTCAGGCTGGGACTTGGACCTGGAATCCTGCTCACTTGTTCATACTTCACCTCCGCCACCTTCTCTGGCTTCTACCCTCCTCGTCTTAAAACCCTGAGACTTCAGTGGAATTCCCTCTTTGTCCCATGAGGCCAGCCTCAGAGTTGGTGAAGCGGGTGAATCGGGCTGGTCTTTCAGGCACTGGACTGCAGGGCAGTGGTGGCGCAGCCCAATTTTGAGGCCAGACCACAAGGTCCTGCCTACTTGGGCTCACTCAAGACTTTACTGAAATAAAGGACAACTGAAATCACAAAACACTTTTTTCCTACCTGGCAAATCAAAAGTATGTATACTCCTGCTTGCTAACTCATGTTCAATATTGATTTCTTTTTAGTAACGAGGGAAAAAACAGTCCACAAAACAGATAAAAATAGCCTTAAAGAAAGTGCAAGTCAGAAAAGGAAATCTTAGCAGGCATGGTGGTGCATGCCTGTAGTCCCAGCTACCCGCGAGGCTAAGGCAGGAGGATCGCTTGAGCCTGGGAGGCAGAGGTTGCAGTGAACTGCAATTGCACCACTGCACTCTGGCCTGGGTGACAAAGTAAGACCATTTTAAAAAAAAAAAAAGAAAAAGAAAAGGAAATAGGGAACAGAAATTCCACTGAAGGAATCAAGCATTTCTCCTGAGAAGTATGAGATTGGCTTTAGCAACCTGATTCCTCTTGCTGGCTCTCCTCTCTGACCTTCCCAGGCCATACTTCTGCCTGGTTTCAAGCAGACGTAGTGCAGCACTGGGTTCAGCCCGACAGGGATCTGCCTGGGGATGAGCATGAGCTTTCGCCTTGAGCATAGGCCCCACCCTGGAGTAGCCCCCTGAGCTCCCATGGCCTCTGACTGGGCAGGGTCAGGAGAGCATTAGGACGGGCTCTGTGAGCTGCTAATCCAGCTAAGTGGATGGGAAATAGGTCCCAGTGAAGGGTGCTTGAAGGACATGATTGCCAAGCCCTTGTTTTGAGCCATTCTTCACCCTTGCTGGCTGGGCTCTACATCCTGGTGATTTTTCTTTTACGTTTAGGGGGCTGTAGGATACGGAGGAACAAATGGCCCCATTGTATCTGAGGACCAGGGTAGCCTGTGAAACTGGGTCTGTCCCAGGACGCAATGGAGTTCTCACCTGTCGAGGGAAATCCCCCGAAGGCCAGAAGTGCTAAGGGAACGAGGACAGGGAAGGCCCTTCTGGACAAGCTGAGGCTGCTAGACTAGGTAACCACGTGGAGACCACGAAAAACTGTCAGGAGCTTTCTTAAGTTTGCAAAGACAATGCTTGTTTGTAAAATGCAGGTATAGGACTGTCAGAGTGGCAGTTGGCCAACTGTCAGCGCCTCTGTCCCGTGGAGGACACGGCTGGAGGTCCTTGTTGCTCAGGGCAGCGCAGCCCCTTTCTGTCCTAACTCATAGCCAGGGCCGAGCTCCTGGACTGGAGCCCCTGTATCTCCTGGCAGATGCTGCGCTCTGTGGTGGTGATTGGTGGTCAGCTAGGAATGCTTGAGCTTTTTTTCCCAGTTCCTTCCTTTTTGGTTTTCATATTTGAAATTTTGGGGCAGAACTGGTCTGTAAATCATCCCCTCTTAACTGTTCAGCTGTTGCTTTCCTCTCCTATCAAGTTTGCAGAGAGTTTGAGATGGTAAGTCCTTGGCTAGAAAAGCCTGATGAACACCATGAGTTCTCTCTTTCCCTCTCTGTGTAGTTGGCTGTCTTCTCCACAGGCTTCTCTAAATCCTTCAGCTTCTTTAGTTCAGCCTTGGCCTCCAGACCCTATTCTTTGTGCTGGTTATCACGACCTGGCAGTTATTCTGCATTCCAAATCCTGACAGTGGCTGTCCGATATCCTTCAAGGATTTTCCCTTAAAGATAAGTTTCTAGAAAGGCAACAGAGGCCTTACAGCTGCGTTAACCAGGTAGGCGGGGTCTTGAAGAATCAGTCCACTGCAGCTTTGCTATGGGAGACGTGAAGGCTCCAACTGTAGGTGATGCTCACACTGAGCTGGTCCCTACCGTCACCTCACCGTAGGCCACGTGAGGCCGGCCTTCACCTTTAATCTGCAACCCTCAGTGGCAGGTGCTCACACTGAACTGGTCCCCGCTGTCACCTCATTGTGGGCCACGTGGGGCCTTCTTCACCTTTATTCTGCAACCCTCAGTGGCAGGGACGCTGGTGAATTCATCCTGGGTACCAGCCTGCCGATGTGCTCCCAGCACAGAGCACCGGGAAGGGCCTGCCTTGATGAGGCCAGGAGGCGCAGCTGTCCTGACCCCGTCTGGCTGCTGAGTACCCTTCCCTGCCTGCAGATTTGCTGCTCCCTGGCCCCTAGCCACTTCCCCATGCTGCCTTGCTTTCAGGATGCACTTTTGAAGTTCCTTTTTGGCTACCATTTTGTTTCAAAATACCAGAATAAATTGTGAAATGATAAAAAAAAGAAAAAAAGTAACAAAATAAAAATGATAAAGAATAAAATAAATTGTGAAATGAACCAAGGTGTATCTTGATACTCTTTCATATATGCCAAATTTTATAGAAAGTTACTGAATTCCTCAGAAAGGTGTCGTGAAACAGGGAAGATGTCAGTCAAGGACCAGTTTGTCCGGAGATTCTCCCTTGCTGCCCCTCCCTAGGCCCCACCTCATCCCCACCCTACCCCACCACTGCCTTCAGTATCATTCAGAACCTCTCAAGTCCTTGGTGACTGACAGTGAAATAGTGAGGGTAAGCTTGAGAGTGTGACTAGCTCGCCAGGAGGGCCTGCCACAGCTCAGCTCCTCCTGACCAATCAGCGGGATACCCCATCCTTTGCTCTTTTCCAACGTCCGATAGAACTTTAGACTGAAAGAACCTCAGAGACAGGGCTTGTTGCTTTTACCAGTACTTATCCTACCAGTTTATGATACCCTGTGCTGTAACTGTTACTTGTCCTACCAGTTTACGACGCCCTGTGCTTTAACTGTTGCTTATCCTACTAGTTTGAGGATGCCCTGTGCTGTAACCGTTACTTGAGGAGGTGAGCTACCCATGCTTTTTCCAGTTGTCTCAACTTCTGACCCTTTAGGAGGAATTCAAGATAGTCTGTAAATTAAAATGCCTTGAAATTAAAAGTGAATGCCTGAATATGATGTAACTGTATCTGTATGCATTACTAGTGACTTGATGATTAGAGTCAAGGTGAACAAATACATTCAGGCTTCCGCTGAAAGCAGAGTAGATCAGATTAGGTTTTTATAACTGCTTCACTGACTTGGAGGTTTTTTTTTTCTTTAATAAAAAAAGTTCTCATTTTATGCAGCTAGATTTCCCTTCCTCTTGACCATTACATAAGTTGCCTTTTGAAATAGAATTTTCCTTTGGCATATAGGGGTCATTTTAATATGCAGGTACCCTGACCCAGTTTTTAGAATTACATTGTAAAGATAGAAGTGATATAGGTATAATTGTCAACCCTGCAATTTGAACATAAGAGCGTTTGCAAAAGGCTCACTACTCATGAAAGCCCACCCAGAATGCCACACTCTACACCTTGGTCTTCCAGCAGCTTAACACCTGCGTTAGGGAGACTGTGTAAGAGGAAGAGGGGCAGGTTCCCAGCTCTGCCACAGCATGAGGACTTCTGTCTTGAACAGGACATAGCTTTCCCTCACCTGATGAGCCCCTTTCAGCATTTGAAAATATTTTATGGATGCTTTCTTGGTGCTAAAGAAATGTATTCTTCCATTTGAATAATATCCCAAAGGATGATTAACTTTTGTTTCTGAGAAGAGAATAAGAGATGGTCAGGATAGAAAATTTAGAAATTATAGGCAAGAATAGAGAAGCAGGAAAAAAAAGTCATCCAAATCAGAGATGAGGATTTAGGTATGTTCTTTCTATACATTTTACACAGTTGAAATTGTTTTTTTGTTTGTTTGTTTTTTTGGGGGTTTTTTTGAGACAGAGTCTCACTCTGTCACCCGGGCTGGATGCAGTGGCACAATCTCAGCTCACTGCAACCTCTGCCTCCTGGGTTCAAGTGATTCTCCTTCCTCAGCCTTCCGAGTAGCTGGGATTACAGGGGTGTGCCACTATGCCCAGCTAATTTTTTTTTTTTTTGAGACAGAGTCTCGCTCTTGTTGCCCAGGCTGGAGTGCAATGGCACGATCTCAGCTCACCGCAACCTCCGCCTCTTGGGTTCAAGCGATTCTCCTGCCTCAGCCTCCTGGAATTCCTAGCTGGAATTACAGGCACGCGCCACCATGCCCAGCTAATTTTTTGTATTTTTAGTAGAGACGGAGTTCCACCACGTTGGCCAGGCAGGTCTTGAACTTCCGACATCAGGTGATTCACCCACCTTGGCTTCCCAAAGTGCTGGGATTGCAGGTGTTAGCCACTACGCCTGGCAATTTTTTGTATTTTTAGTAGAGACAGAGTTTCACCATGTCGGCTGGGCTGGTCTCAAACTCCTGACCTCCTGATTCACCTGCTTTGGCCTCCCAAAGCGCTAGGATTTCAGGCGTGAGCCACCACACCCAGCCGATATTGTATACTGTAAATACATTTTTCTCTGCTTACTTTATTTTTAAAATTGAGATACGACTCATGTAATGAAATTTCACATGAAAGTTATCATTTAAAGTATACAGTTCAGTTGTTTTTAATATATTCACAAGATTATGCCACTATTCCAACTGTGGAATTTTAGGACATTTCTGTTACCTCAAGAAGAAATCCGTCCTTAGTAGGCAGTACCTTTAAGTTCTCTTTCCCCCAGCCCTGGGCAGTTAGGAATCTACTTTTTCTCTTTATGGATGCCTATTGTGGACACTTCTCTACAAGGAGTCTACTGTCATGGTCTTTGTGTCTGCCCACTCTCCCTGGCTCTGGACAGTGTTTGCGAGGCTCACCCAGGCAGAGCATGTACCAGTGCTTCAGTGCATGGCTGACTCATGCACCGTTGTATGGGTGATGCCACGTGTTGTTTGTCTCTTCATCAACGGGCGGACACTGGGGTCATTTCCAGTTTTTAATTAGATGAGTGGTGCTGCGAATCCTTGTGTACAGGTCTTTGTGTCAACATGTTTTCTGTTCTTGTGAGGACATACCTGAGTGGAGTTGCTAGGTCACGTGATAACTCTGTTTAACTTTTTGAAGAACTGTGAACTGTTTTCCAGGCAGCCACAGCATTTTACATTTCCAACTGCAACGTAGGAGGCTTCCGGTTTCTCCACGTCCTTTTCCTTCCAATTATAGCCATTCTCATGGGTATAGAGGAGTGTCTCATTGTGGTTTTCATTTGCTTTTTCCCAATGGCTAGTGACATTGCACAGCTTTAAAGAAATGTCTCTTTGGCCGGACACAGTGGCTCATGTCTGTAATCCCAGCACTTTGGGAGGCTGAGGCGGGTGGATCACTTGAGGTCAGGAGTTTGAGACGAGCATGGCCAACATGGTGAAACCCCATCTCTACTAAAAATACAAAAATTAGCCAGGCATGGTGGTGGGTGCCTGTTATCCCAGCTACTCAGGAGGCCAAGGAAGGAGAATCACTTTAACCCAGAAGGCAGAGGTTGCAGTGAGCTGAGATCACGCCACTGCACTCCAGCCTGGGCAACAGAGTGAAACTCTGTTTAAAATTAAAAAAAAGAAAAAAAGAAACGTCTATTCACATTTTTTAGTTGGATTGTTTTTATTGTTGAGTTGTAAGAGTTCTTTACATATTCTAGATATATTCTGTAACTTTTTTTTTTTTTGAGACAGAGTCTTACTCTCTTGCCCAGGCTGGAGTGCAGTGGCATGATCTTGGCTCAGTGCAACCTCTACCTCCTGAGTTCAAGTGATTCTTATACCTCAGTCTCCTGGGTAGCTTGGATCACAGGAGTGTGTCACCATGCCAGGCTAAGTTTTGTATTTTGTATTTTTTATTTTTATTTTTTTAATAGAGACGAGATTTTGCCATGTTGGCCAGGCTTGTCTTGAACTTCTGGCCTCAAGTGATCCACCCACCTTGGCCTCCCATAGTGCTGGTATTATAGGCATGAGCCACCGCACCCGGCCTTTATAACTTTTTTAAATATTCTATCATGGACAGATGATTTGCAAATATTTTCTTCCATCTGTGGGTTGTTTTCACTCTCTTTATAGTCATTTCACAGGATTTCAATTTTGATGAAGTTTAATTTATCTTTTTGTTCTTGCTTCTGTTTTAATGTCATACCTAAGAAACTGTTATGTCATCCAAGGTTACAAAGACTTGCCTATGTTTCCTCCTAAGAGTTTTATAGTTTTAGCTCATATGTTTATATCTCTGATCCATTTTGAGTTAATTTCTATATTAACTCAAATAAACATAGAAGGTGTGGTTCATATGTCACAGCTTAAGTAGTTCTCTCTCAGTTACTACAGAAAGATTTTATTCAATAGATACTCAGTGATTTCCCCAATTATTCTTTCCTCGTAGGATACTTAGTTTTTTTCTCACTTTTATAAATAAGGCTATAATGAACATTTGTGTCTAATTTTCTATACATTTGAGATTGTTTTCTTCCTTTCTTTCCTTCTCTTCTCTTTTTCTTTTCTTTGCTTTTCTCTCTTCTTTTCTTTTCTTTCTTACCTGTCTCTTACCCAAAGGATTGAGGTTATTTTCTTACTATACTAGTAGAATTACAGAGTCAAATTGAGCATTTTCAAATTCCAAGTAGCCTCTGCTCTAAACTTCCTCCTGGCTTCCTTTCTGTTCTTTTAAATGCAGCTGAGATTTAGAAGTCCCTCCTTGTTTTAGTGCATCTCCCAGTGTTAATGTGCCTGACATGAAGGTAACTCTGCCAAATAGAAAAAGCACATCAATCTACATCTTTTCTTAATTACACATTTCTGCTCCTACATATATGCCCAAGGGAATTAAAAACATATGTTCTTATATCCTACACAAATGTTCATAGCAGCACTATTCACAATAGCCAAAAGGTAGAAATATCAGTAGACAAGGAATAGCCAAGACGTGGTCTGTCCCTGCAGTGGGATATTATCCAGTCGTGAAAAGGAATGAAGTGCTGATACATGCCAGCACGTGGATGAACCTGGAAAACACTGAAGTGAAAGCAGCCAGACACAAATATCCAAAGTAGACAGATCCATAGAGACAAGTGGGATGGGGAAGGGGAAGACTGGGAAGTAACAGCTAGTGGGCAGGAGTTTCTTTTGGGGGTGAAAAAAGTCCTGGAATTAGTGATGGTTGCACAACCTTGTGAATATACCAAGCACCACTGAATAGTAAATCACTTTAAAATGTTGAATTTTATGTTATATAAATTACATCACAATTTAGAATTAAGGGCTTTAGAAAATAGTGTATGAGTTGAGTTATAAGTTATCTCTACTCTTCAGATAAATATTCTGTCTAAAAAAAAAAAAAAAAAAAAAAAGGAGCAGTGGGCCGGGCATAGTCTCAGGCCTAAAATCCCAGCATTTTGGGAGGCCAAGGCAGGATGATCTCTTAGGGACAAAACCAGACTGAGCAATGAAGACCCTGTCTCTACAAAAAAAAAAAAAAAAAAAATTAAAATGAGCTGGGCATGGTGGTGTGCACCTCTAATCTTAGCTACTCGGGAGGCTGAGGTGCAAGGGTCACCTAAATTCAGGAGTTCAAGTCTGCAGTGAGCTATGATTGCACCACTGCACTTCATGGACGCTGAGGTGAACGAGTGAAACTTTGTCTCAAAAAAAAAAAAAAGAAAAGAAAAAAAAGGGTTACACATGTCTGTTAAAAACTCAAACAGAAAAAAATATTTAAAAAAAAAAAATCTCTTCTTAACTATTGTATATCCATCCCTCCCCCTAGAGGTATCCACACTGTTTAATACTTCAGGGTATATTTTTGACTCTTTTAAAAGCATGCTTGCACACATATACCCAGGCTTTTTGTTTTGTTTACAGAAAATAGAAGTGTTGCCCATGTTTCTGAAGAAGATTTTATTTAGGGCTTTTCATCTGATCAGCATTTACCCACAGATAGTTTTCAAGCTCCCTGTTTGTACAGGACTCTGGAAAAGATGGGAAATTGAATCAGGAAGGCACTGATGATCTAGTAGGAGAAAGAAAAATGTACATCACTGTCACAATATGTGAAGTGAACATGGCGGTAGCAAGAGATAGTCCCAGAAACGATGAACAACAGGTGTGTGCACCCCTGTGCTTGCAAGCTTGGCTGCTCATTGAAGCCCCCCAGCCACCTCTGTAAGGACACGTGAGGAATGGACTGGAGTAAAGCATTCATGGGACGAGAAGCGTGGACACTGCAGAGCTTTCATCTCACAACCGAACGCTCTCTCCTCCAGGGAAAGGAAGAGAATCTTACATTTCAGATTTCCTTCTTTGAGAATTTGATGTGTCCAGCTGGGGCCTCACACAGGGATTTGTGTAGGCAGACTGAGATACGGATGTACTGCTGACTGAAGCCAGGCTTTCCCTCCTGACAGCGATTTAGACAGTCTAACTGTCATGTGGCGTGTATTGTTTTGAAGGTACTGGGAACCCCTGTGATTTTATCAGTAGGAATTAAGTTGTTCTATGAAGAATTTTGCCTTCCTCTATCGGCTTGAAATCAACTGTCATCCTAGCAAAAAGAATGAGTTCTTTCAAAATTGGGAAGTCATTCAATTCTTGGAAAATTTTTGGCTTTATTTAGCAGCCTCAGAGTTCATGAAATATGTCATCTTGAGTTACCGAAAATCTAATTCTCTAAGGCCTGTGACAGCTGTGAAGCAAGACTGATATGCGTGATCTGTATGGCTCTTAGCACAGAAGGCCGCACCACGCCAGTGACCACTCCCCACAAAGACTTGTTCTTTCATCTTAGCAAGTTAATCTGAGCAGTAATGTAGCCCTCTCACTGGCGGGATTGCATATCCACACCCCAGGGTTTTAGGACACTCATCAGCCGGGAGGTGGTGGATCTGAGCAGTACTTTGAGGGCTTCGGTGTAGATGGGGAAGGAGGGAGCAGCTCAATGTCCTTTCTGCTTACAAAGTGCAAAGTTGATGGACTCTCTGCTTTCATTTCTTAGAGAGATCTCAAAGAGACAAAATAGTTGGGACAAGGTTCTACTTATAGTTAACAGAAATTCTTTTGACAAAACTTTTAACCTCATATGCCCACGTCTTTCCCTTTGGTGAGTGGCTTTATTAAGACAGGCACAACAGTTTCGCTGCGTTTCGTAGCTCACCTCTATTAACTATGGCTGAAAGCTTCTCCTTACTGAGCCATGCCCTCTGTGCCTGACAGTGTGTTAAGCTGTTTATATAGGCAGTCACGCATTGCTTAAGGACAGGAGTGTGCTCTGAGAAATACATCATTAGTCAGTTTCATCATATGCAGACATCACAGAGTGCACCTGCACAGAATTAGGTGCTAGAACCTACTCCAGCCATCCCCAACCTTTTTGGCACCAGGGACTGGTTTCGTGGAACAATTTTTCCATAGGTGGGAGTGCAGGGGGTGGAGCTAGGGGGATGGTTTCCAGATGAAACTTCTACCTCAGATCCTCGGGCACTGGATTCTCATGGGAGTGTGCAACCTGAATCCCTCACGCGCACAAGATGAGACTGTCCTACCTCAGATCATCAGGCACTGGATTCTCATAGGAGTGCACCGCCTAGATTCCTCATGTGAACAGTTCACAACAGGGTTTGCCCTCCTGTGAGACTGTAATGCAGAGCTCAGGTAGTCAGGCTCGCTCACCTGCTGCTCATCTCATGCTGTGCGGCCTGGTTACTAACACGCCACGGACTGGTGGCCTAGGGGTGGGGGACCTTGGCCTGCTCCATCGTATGGCTCCAGTATAATCTAGTGGAACTGCCGTTGTACATGTGGCCTATCATGGATGGAAACGTCATGATGTGGCGCATGACTGCGTGCCTCATGCTGGACATGCATGCCGTCATCTCATCCTCATGCCAGCCAGACCAGGAGGGCATTCCTGTCCCTTCACATTGTACACAGGAGAACCAAGGCACCCCTGTGGTGGAACCTGGACCCAGATCTGCCAGATTTGGAGCCTGTGCCACTCCACGAGTATGCTCCATCTCAGTTCAGGGTGGACTCGAACCTAGGTCTATCGCGTCCGGAACCTGTGCCCTTGCCACTCCACGAGGGTGCCCCATCTCAGTTCAGGGCAACTTCAGCCACGCAGTTGCTTGGGCCATAGAGTGAGTGTTCCTTCACTCCTTTCATTCCTTTGCCCTCGTTCTCACTCTCCCATCAAACCCTCTTGTTGGCTCTGCCTCCAACTATGCCCCAAATCAGATAGACACTTTTTTCTATCCTACACCACCAGCTTAGTCTGGGTCCCCATCAGCCCTTTCCTGGAACACTGTAGCAGCCTCTTAAATTGGTTGTCTTCTGTCATTGTAATCCATTCTCCCACAGCAGTGGAATATTCTTAAAATCCAAATTAGATCACATCACTTCCCTGTTTAAAACCACCAGTGACTATCAAGTTGGAATGAGTAGAAAATGGACCTTTACCATGGCCCACAAAAGGTGATGCGGTTGGGCTCCTGCCACCCATCTTACCTCATGCCCCCATCTTCCCTTCTGTCCCTCAGACTCACCACGCTCTTTGCAGCGACCCGCTGGGTCCTCGCATTGAGAATATTCTTCCTTGGGTTTTGCCTGAGCAGCTCCTTCTTCAGCTCAGCCATCACCTCCTCAGAGGCCTTTTCTGACTACCCCATATGTAGAAGCACTTTCCCACCCTCATCCCCAGCTCATCCTACTCCCTGAGTTTTCCTGTCACCACTGCAGTGCCTCCTGTCCAATCCACCTTACTCACCTGCGTCCCTGGTGCACCCGAGGGTGCCTGGAACAGAGTAGATGCTCAGAACATCATCGCTGAGTGAGCACAGACACATGCTGTTCCCTGCACCTACAGAGATCTGTCCACCCTCCTCCCTCCTCCCTCAGATGTTACAGAGTAGATGCTCAGAACATCATTGCTCAGTGAGCACAGATGCGTGCTGTTCCCTGCACCTAGAGAGATCTGTCCACCCTCCTCCCTCCTCCCTTCTCCCTCCTCCCTCAGATGTTACAGAGTAGATGCTCAGAACATCATTGCTCAGTGAGCACAGATGCGTGCTGTTCCCTGCACCTAGAGAGATCTGTCCACCCTCCTCCCTCCTCCCTCAGATGTTACAGAGTAGATGCTCAGAACATCATTGCTCAGTGAGCACAGACACGTGCTCTTCCCTCCACCTAGAGAGATCTGTCCACCCTACTCTCCTCCTCCCCTCACACATTGAACTCAGAGGCATCCTTCAGCTCTGGCTCATGTTCTTTCTTTAGGGAAGTCTTCATGGCCCTCTGTTGCGTGTTTCTGTAACAACTACTTTTCCTCCCTGGCTCGTCTCACCTTTTTGTGTGACTTGGATTGAAGGCTGTCTCCCCAGCAGACTCTGATCTCCATGAGACTGAGGCTGCATGTCTTGCTCACTGCTCTGCTCCTAGGGCCCAGCACAGCCGTTTGTTGAATCGATGAGTGGAGGGATGAATCACTTTTCCTGTACTAACTTGGTCCACACGTGGAATGTGTGTGCCATAAATGAGTGAGCTAGGAGCTCCTTGGGGGTCCACGACTCCCCTCATTTCATCAGAATGTTAATAGAGGTTGGCATGATGGCTCTTGCCTATAATCCCAGCGTTTTGAGAGGCTGAGACAGATGGATTGCTTCAGGTCAAGAGTTTGAGACCAATCCCGGCAACATTGCAAAATCCATCTCTACAAAAAATACAAAAATTAGTTGGGTGTAGTGATGAGCCTGTAGTCCCAGCTACTCGGGGAGGCTGAGGTTGGCAGGATCCCTTGAGCCTGGGAGGTCAAAGCTGCAGTGAGCTGTGCTCACACTGCTGCAGTTCAGGTTGGGCGACAGAGTGGGACTTTGTCTAAAAAATGAAACAAAAAAAAAAACAACGTCAATAGAGACAGACTGTTGAAATAGGGAGGAGAGCTTGGGAGGCTTCTGGCCCCGTGACACTGAGCGAGCCCCGCACTCACACGGCCTCCGATGGTGCCCGATATGCTCTGCTTCTTCCTCTTGGTCCATTTTCTTGATGCCTTGCACCAGTGGGAGTAGAGCCCAGGAACATCCTCAGCCCGCTTCACTGACATCTGTTTTCTGCCATGATTTCCAGTGACACGTTATGTTTTAAAATGAGGCCCACCTTACGTAATTGTGAGGTGCTCTTATCAACCCAATAGACTCAGCAATAGATGAGGAATATTTAGCTCAAAAATCCAAATTCTGTGTCTGCCACTGAATGATTTTGAACAAAGCTTTTAACTTCGATTAGCTGACTTGTTTTTCACATCTACCAAGGACCAGAAGACTTAGAGAGTCATGGTGACTCAGCTCAACAGCATAATCCCAGAGCCCACTGTTAAGCCAGTGGAGTCAGGAATCTAATGCTATTAACTAATTTATTTTTTTTTTATGGTTGTTGAAGATTGAGCTTGGTAGATTCCTTTTCTTACTATTCTCTCTAAAATATCAGCAGCCCTTAAGAAGACAACTCAAGCTTAGATATACTGCTTTCTAAAAAGAGCTGTAAGTTTATAAGGATGTTTTTTCTCTCATATCAGGTAAAGAAGCCAGAGCTTGGAATGTGCAAATTTGAAATACTTGCTTGGGTGTTAGACCATATTGTTTCTCACCAGGATACCACAACAGTCATCATCTTACTAATGATTGCCTCGAGCTAATGCAGTCATCACAAGGCTCCGTCATGCACTGAGGCTGTGTCCATCCACATAAATTGCATCCAGGTGTTTTGGCCCACAAACAAGTAGTTTAAAAGACTATAAGCAGAATTGTGTTAAAACAAAAACCAGATGCAGGTGTAGTGTTTTTGTCTAAGGTTTTTTTATTTATTTGCTTAATTTTTTAATTTATTTTTTGAAAGAAAGTCTTGCTCTATCACCCAGACTGGAGTGCAGTGGTACCATCTCCACTCAGTGCACCCTCCACCTCCCAGGTTCAAGTGATTCTCCTGTCTCAGCCTCCTGAGTAGCAAGGATTGCAGGCACCCACCACCGTGCTGCTAGTTTTGGTATTTTTAGTAGAGATGGGGTTTTACCATATTGGCCAGGCTGGTCTCAAACTCCTGACCTCAAGTGATGTGCCTGCCTTGGCCTCCCAAAGTGCTGGGATTACAGGCATGAGCCACCATGCCCAGCCTTTGTATAAGTTTTGTTTTCGTTTTTTTGTTTGTAATATCTTTAGATGATGTCCTGGCACTTGGCAAAGTCATTCACACTATAGTCCATCTGCTGTCCCTTTTGGCTTAGAGATTAATTCAGGTCGACCCACGGTATTGGCTAAAATATCAAGTACATTTTGAAACTCCCTCTCCACTTAACTTCTTGTCTCTGGAGAGCCATGCCTTGCCCCATTCCCTCATCCTCAGCACCAAGAATTCCTCTTTTCTGTTTGTGCAGTTGGCCTCTTTTCTGCTAAAGCCTTCAGCTCCCAGGCATAAACAACATCTCTAGGTGAAAATGGTAAAGAAATTCCAGAGAGCCACCTTGATTCTGTAGTTGTACTGGAGTTAACATCATCAGCGACCCTTGTGTGTATCATGTGCTGCTTCTAGGGTTTCACATTTGAGCCTTCAGATAGTCCTGTGACTATACCCTCATTCAGCAGATGAAGTCACTGTGGCTCAGAGAAGCTGGGTAATATGGCCAGTGCAGCACAGTCGGAGCTACACCAAGGCCATGACCACGGCCACGTCTCCTCCTCCAGCTGCCCCATGAGCCCTGGTTCCACTCAGGGCTGTTTTCAAATAGCTATGATACGGCCAGTGCAGCACAGTCAGAGCTACACCAAAGCCATGGCCACGTCTCCTCCTCCAGCTGCCCCATGAGCCCTGGTTCCACTCAGGGCCATGTTTTCAAATAGCTATGATACGGCCAGTGCAGCACAGTCAGAGCTACACCAAGGCCACGGCCACAGCCACGTCTCCTCCTCCAGCTGCCCCATGAGCCCTGGTTCCACTCAGGACCATGTTTTCAAATAGCTATGATACGGCCAGTGCAGCACAGTCAGAGCTACACCAAGGCCACGGCCACAGCCACGTCTCCTCCTCCAGCTGCCCCATGAGCCCTGGTTCCACTCAGGACCATGTTTTCAAATAGCTATGATACGGCCAGTGCAGCACAGTCAGAGCTACACCAAGGCCACAGCCACAGCCACGTCTCCTCCTCCAGCTGTCCCATGAGCCCTGGTTCCACTCAGGGCTGTGTTTTCAAACAGTGGTCATATTTGGAAGCTGAGAAGTAGATTTTCTCAAGGAGTTGTGGTTGTTGTAATAGGGCTTACTTGGGAAGAGTCGTCTGTTAATCTAGAATGCGTGAGATTAGCTTTGTAGTTTGTTCTTGCATTCAAATCCATCTGGCACTTTGATTCATTTCTATTTATTGAGGACCTGTTACATGCTAGGCACCAGGATAGGATGGGGAACAAGATAGACATAATCTCTGCCATCATGGAGGCAGAAAGAAAAAGACAAATGGGCAATTGCAGTATTTTAATAAATGCCTGGGTAGGGGACACGTAGCACGGTTTGGGAACATGTCAGGGACATCTAACCCAAATGTGACAGATGGGAAAGGTTCCCCAGCAGAAGGGGCTTCTAATTTGAAGACTGAAGGATGCGTAAGATTAGAGTTGGGGCAGGGTGGTGAGGGAGGTTTCAGGAAGACAGAAGGGCAGTGTGAAGGCCTGGGGGTAAGCATGTGGTCTGTGTTGCCTCAGTTCTTTATTGGATCAGAGTTCATGACTTAGCTGTTGAAGAAGACACCTGGAAAAAGTGGCTCAATGGCAAAGGCTATTGAATATGCTCAGAAAATACTTCTCTTTCTTATATCTACCTAACAGAAAAAGCTTGAGTCTCCACCCACTTCTACCAATCCCTTCCTGGAAGATGAGCCAACACCAGAGATGGAGGAACTGGCAACGGAGAAAGGAGATTTAGATCAAGTAAGTCTGGTTTGCGTCACCATGGGTAACCTACCTGATGTGTGCTTCTGAAAATGGGTCCGCTTGCTCCAGATATGATCCTTTGGCTCCTGGCCACATTCAGAGATGACAGCTCTGGTGGTCTTTATAGAAGACCCTTATCTGAAAATGCGTTTAGAAAACTCCGCGAAAGGGCAGACTTTCCTGCCCCACAGCTCTGCTCCTGAAGAGCCCGCTGCCAGGACACACACAAGCTTCATGAGCCACTGCGGTGGGGCGGGAAGAGTTCCGCTCTGCCTCATTCAGCGTCTCCTGAGCTTGTGAGCTTGGTTTTGTGTTTTACTCTTGTCTGGTATAGTGATGATGTGAGAGTCTGAGTGATTCCCAGGAAGCTAGCGGCACCATCGGCTGGGAGAGGCATCCATGCAGTGTAAGCCGATCACTTGAGGGTTGGAAATACAAGATGACCAGTGGCATATTTGGAGAGCTACTTTTCAGAGCATACTAGCACTTTCATTTCCTTTGGATGTTTCTGTCCAAGTCTAAATTTCCTCTCCCTTCATCCTACAGAGTGCTGTTTTTGTTTCACTGCCATTTTATGACAAGGGAGGTTAGAGCAATAAATCAGAACTTTTCTTTTCTGGATTAGTGATCCCTCTTTTTAATTTTCTACACTTGGCTGCTGGTGGATTATTTTATGGTATTGTTTTGCTCCAGACACCACCAAAAGGGAAGCTGGCTGGGAGGACCAGCTCTGGGAAACCTGTACCCATACACTTAGCAGCTCGCCCCGCATTCATTCCCAGCACGGTGAGGGCAGGAGCCAGGAGAGCAGACCTCCAGGAGCCGCTCTGAAATGATGCAATACAGTGTCTGGTCCATCAATTGAATGATCGCAATGAAAGGAACACCTCATGCTTTTATAGTGCTTTGCAGTTTTAAATTCTTTTACATGCCTTGTTTCATCTTCACAATTCTTGCCTCTCACTTTATAGGTGATGAAACTTCACCTCAGAGAGGTTAAGTGATTGACCCAGGGTTGCATAATTTAGAAGTGGAGGAGCTTAAACTGGAAGCCAGGCCTCAGTGTCAGAAACTCGAATTCCTTTCCCAGTGCTATTTTGTTTATGACTCATGTCTCATTCAGTAGTGGAGGATATAGAAATGAATCTCAGGAATAGAAGTAAATGAACAAAACTGATGGGGCATCTTAAGGAGGCTTCATCCCAGAGATGTGTATATAGAAGTAGGTGCAGTTGATTTAAAGCCATCATAGTATTGATTGGATGGGAGAAAACAGACATTTCCTCTAACTAATTAAATGCAGTTCTCACATTTCTGGGAGCAGGGACTAGGGTGGGAAGAAGGATCTGGGTGTAGAGCTCATTCTTCTGCCATGTCCTCCTCCCACACTGGGCCAGCTGCACCTGTGAGCATTGTTTGTGCAGGAGAGCGGTTTGCAGAGCCCTGATGTCTCACCAGTGCTAGCAGCTGCCATGGTCGTGTCCAAAATGGTGCAGTTAAATGCTCAGATACTTGTAGTGTTGCCAGGAAGAGTTATTCCTTTTGTTAGTCATCTCTGGATGTTATTAAATTGGATTAAGATAGAGAGGCCCCATTCCTTACAAAATCAGTTTTGCCAGGTGAAGTATGATTTTCTTTTTTCTTGTAACTTTTTCCTCATATGGAAGCTCGACGTTACTGTTGTGAGGACCAAGACCTGCTCATTCTGAGAACACAGAAGCCTGACATCTGACAGATAAGTGCGGTAAAGCAGAGCCATGTGCTGGGAAAATGCCGGACTCTGGTCGGCTGTTAACTGACCGACCATGTGACTTCAGGCTGGTTATTTTCTCTCTTTAGACTTCCCTAGTTGGTCTTTAGTCAGAGCTCATGGTTTTCAAACTGTGTTCCTCGGTGCCCATCAGGTGTCGCTGTGAAGCTAGGAGGAGATCAGGGACCTAGGTCCCTGAGATCAGAACAGTTTTATTTTGAGTCGTTTTGTATTGTGGGCTTTCAGATAAAATTTCTTTTCAACCAGGGCTTTTATGTCATTAAAAAAAAAAAATGGCCTGGCCTGGTGGCTCATGCCCGTAACCCCAGTACTTTAGGAGGCCGAGGTGGGCAAATCACTTGAGATCAGGAGTTCGCGACCAGCCTGGCCAATATGGTAAAACCCCATCTCTACAAAAAATGCAAAATTAAGCGGGTGGGGTGGCGCATGCCTGTAATCCCAGCTACTCAGGAGGCTGAGGCAGGAGAATCACTTGAACCCGGGAGGCGGAGGTTGCAGTGAGCCGAGATTGCGCCACTGCACTCCAGCCTGGAAGACAGAGTGAGACTCCATCTCAAAAAAAAAAAAAAAAACTGAACCCCTGATCTAGCTGATCCACCCACCATTTCATGGGCTATTACTCATTAGTAATAAAACTTACACACCAGTGACTAATGCCTCCACCCATGCCATCCCTGACCTCCTGCTGCCTCACCGGCCTGGCCTTGCTTATGGCTGAGGTAGGCCCCCAGGGTCTCCCTCTTCTCAGAGTGGGGTGGACAACAAGAGCAAGAGCCCCGTGGGGTGGGGGAGGGACCCACCAGGTGTTAGTGGTGAAATCAGCCAGAGGTGATTAGAGGGAAAGTCCCTACCAGTTCGTGGGTGACCTGACCCATTACATTGCTGCAGTCAGTAGCATTTGGCCCTCAAGGTAAGGGTCACTCCCTGCTCACCACTGCAGTTTACGCCTGGCTGCTGAGAAGAGAGAGTGAACTTGAAAAAAGCTATTTAATTTACAAAAGGCCCTGAGTAATCAGTTGCCAGGATATTCCCGGTGATAAAAAATGACATCTGAAAGGGGACTGAGGGGTACTGAAAGTATAAAAGAAAGGAGAAGAAATAACAGATTTCTGGTTTTAAAATGTACCCTTCTGGTGATCCGCACAGTTAGATTTAATCTGTTTACATTGGGTAGCAATAAAAGGAAATGGGAGCAGCTGCAGACCTCCTCACTGTGACAACAGTATCCTTTTATTATTCCATCAAACTCCGGGAGGAAATAGCTTAAACATCTGCAACTTTTGGACAGAATTCACACACTCAGAAATGCGGCCTCAACCTACTGCTAAACGACTTAGCGTCGTGTTGAAGCTGAGAATCAACCCTCTAGGGAGCTGCCTGGTGCAAAGGGAGATGCCAGTTAGAGCCAAAATTCCAGCACCTCCAATCTAAACTGAGCACATTCACAACGCAGCCGTAGGCAGGAGACAGCCCTGCAGGAAAAAAGTAAGAAGAAAGGAAATTTGAGGCAGTCCCTCCCGTTATTCCTCTCTTACTTCAGCTCGCACTAAAAATGCTGCAAGAGGATCTGGGTGCTGTGGTGGCAGGGGCAGGGCAGGGCTGCGTCATCTGCAGGTAGGGGTGCAACCCTGGCACTGCCTGGTCATGCAGCCTGAATGTCCTGTGGGGCCTTATCACGGCAGGACCTGTGGCAGACGGATCAAGATGAGTGCCTTGGAATTAATATAGCTGTTTTCTTTTCTCACTTAGATACTTATCAAATGAGCTCTTGAGACTCATTCCAAATAGTTTCTTTCAAATCATACGTCACTTTTGTGCATATGTAAAAGGAAAGTATAAGGAAAATAAATAGATTAAGATATTTCTAAAACTTCTTCACATGCAGGGCCCACATCTTCTGAACCACTTTTTTTAAAACTTTATATTTTGAAATAATTATGGGTTCATAAATTATAAACCTACTACAGCGAGGTACCATGTACCAATCTCCCAGCTTTCTCCAGAGGGACAGCTAAGATATGATAGTGCATCATCAAAAACAGGGAATCAATCAATCCAGACACCTTCCCGTCTCCCAGCTTCCTCCAGGGAGACAGTTAACGTACTACAGTGCATCACCAAACCAGAAAGTGGATCCAGACACCTTCCCATCTCCCAGCTTCCTCCAGGGAGACAGTTAACATACCATATAGTGCATCATCAAACCAGGAAGTGGATCCAACCTTTTCCATCTCCCAGCTTCCTCCAGGGGACAGTTAACATACTATAGTGCATCACCAAACCAGGAAGTGGATCCAGACACCTTCCCATCTCCCAGCTTCCTCCAGGGAGACAGTTAACATACTATAGTGCATCATCCAACCAGGAAGTGGATCCAGACACCTTCCCATCTCCCAGTTTCCTCCAAGGGGACAATTAGCATACTATAGTGCATCATCAAACCAGGAAGTAGATCCAACCCTTCCATCTCCCAGCTTCCTCCAGGGGGAAAGTTAACATACTATAGTGCATCAAACCAAGAAGTGGATCCAGACCCCTTCCCATCTCCCAGCTTCCTCCAGGGGACAGTTAATAATATCAAATGAAGAGAAAAGTTACAAGGTGCTCGTAAATATCTTTCTTCTGGATTCAGCAATTGTTAACATTTTCCTATGTAACTATCATTTCCTCCCTACTCCCCCTACCTTTAGAACAATTTGTAAGTTCACTCATTTACCATAGATCAAAATCAGAAAATTTAACATCAGTACAGCAATATTATCTAATCTATAGACTTTTTTAGTCATTTTTCATAATGTAGCCATTTCAAAGTGATAAAATATTGTCCATAGTTGGGAAAGTATGCATAAATTAGTAAGTCAGTAAAACTGAATACAAAATATACCTGTTCAAAAGAAAAAACAAAAGCAGAAAATAATATATATTGATTTTTTTAAATGACAACATTCTGTATTATGTAAATTTCCATGTGTAATTGTAAGGTATATTGCCAAGTTAAAATGAGGAAACTGAGGCCAGTGTGAGAAAATGAGAATCCAATTTATTCAGCTCCTGGGTGAGGTTCTGTGGTCCGGGAAGGGGCCAGAGAAGTCGCACTGGGCTTCTCAGGGTGTGGGGTTTTATAGGGAGTGGAGGTAATTGATTGGTCTTTAGGGAAACAAAGAGCAGACAGTTTCATTGGTGAGGAGGATTGATTGATTATTAGGGAAACAAAGAGAAGACAGTTTCATTGGTGAGTTTCGTTGGTGAGGGGGTTTGATTGATTACTAGGGAAACAAAGAGCAGAGAGTTTCATTGGTGAGGGGAAGTCAAGGTGCTGATGGGGCGAGCTGCCATTGGTTGCCAGGCGGGACTACTGGTGGGCTGACCGGCTGGGGAGGTTAATGTTAAGCTGCCGTTGGACAAATCTTTGGTGGGCTTTTTAAATTTTGAAGGGGTTGAGTGAGGAATGCAGGAGTGGGTGTGGGGAGCCAGCATAGAGAGGCCAGCATGAGGAGAGATAAGTGTGTCAGCATGGAGAGGCTGGCACGGGGAGAGATAAGTGTGTCCATTTAACTCCCGGTGAGGCAGCCGGCCTTACAGTAATTACCAGAAGTTATCCTGCAGAATGTGAATTTTCTTCAAAAGAAGAAAAAAATTAAAAAATAACTATAATACCTATGATTATTATTTAATTAATAAAAAGATACCTGGTTGTAGTAGCCGTGTTTTCCAAATCTAAAACCATGATATCTAGTCTTACAGAATCAGACAAATTAAATCACATTTTTCTATTCACTTAAATCATCTTTTGGAATCAGTAATAAAAAATAGATACTGACTTGGAAAAAAAAAGACAAATAGGTGAGGACCACCCCTCACAGTCCTCATCCTCCATCATAGAGCCTTCATCTCAAACTAATGGAAGTGCAGAAAAACTCCCAGGACATCTGCACTAGCGTGGAATTCTAGATCCAGCAGATTCAAGCCCAGTCAGCCAGTCTTGCGTGGCCCCTGAGGCCCTGTGGGGGGTCTTACTCTGAGCCCTGACTGTGGCAGTGGCTTCCAGATGATAAGAGTAAACAGTAGAGATGGTATTTATTCTTAGGAAGGACCAGAGTTTCTAGAAACCTTGTAAAAAATTAAAGACGTCAAACTCTTGGAAGGTGGAAATGGAGGAGGGCTAAGTACTAGATAGAGTGAGTGTGTCTAAAGTTGACATTTAATTTTTGGTGATCATTTTTTTACAGATCAGTTTTTACAGTTGTTTTTGGCTATTGCAGTGTGTTATTTTAAAAAACAGAAATAGGTAATTACCATTTTTGCCTGTCATTGGGGCTTGGCTCTTCCAGTATGTATTAAAATATATAAGCAGTTCAAGAGGGTAGATCTTATGTTAAGTATTTTTACCACAAGTAATAATAACAACAACTACAGGGATGGGAGGGAGCTTGGGGAGGTGGTGGATACACATGTCCTTGGTGGTGGTGAGGGGTTCATGGGTGTTTACTTATTCTCAAACTCGTCAGGATGTATACATTAAATATGTCGGCCTTTTAAAATGTCAGTCATACCTTAGTAATGTGGGGTTAAAAAAATAACATCTGAGCAGTTCAATTTAACCAGTATGTTGTGGGTGCAGTTTACATACACACTATATTTTAGTACCAGCCCCAGCAAGGTGTGTTTGCCTCAGGGTCATTCCATGGCCATTTGGCAATAGACAGAATTGACATTTTTTAGGAATAGAAAGTAACATGTAGGAAAATCTTTGCTTACATTTTAATTTGGAAAGGAATTAAGTAGCAAATATAGTTTTAAAATACTTGGCTGTCATATGACTTCTTTATCAGTGGCTTCCAAGTAACAGTCTGGGAACCAGTGCTGGTCTAGTGTTACAGTGGCCTAAAGCAAAAAAAATAGACAGTATAGTCTGCCTGCCTGCTTCCCTCCCTCTGTGTGTGTCTCTCTCGCTTTCTCTCTCTCTCCCCCTTCTCTTTCTGTCCTTTCTCAGAAAGTACTGCCTATATGCTGCTATTTTATTCTTATAAGATTTGGGGCATAAAATATTTTTTTCTGGCTGGGCACGGTGCCTCATGCCTGTAATCCCAGCACTTTGGGAGGCCAAGGCAGGTGGATCACTTGAGGCCAGGGGTTCGAGACCAGCCTGACCAACATGGCAAAACCCATCTCTACTTAAAAGACCAAAGTTAGCTGGCCGTAGTGGCATGTACCAGTAATCCCAGCTACTTAGGAGGCTGAGACACAAGAATCACTTAAGTCCAGGAGGCACAGGTTGCAGTGAGCTGAGATAGCGCCACTGGACTTTTAGCCTGGGCAACAGAAGGAGACTCTGTCTCAAAAAAAAAAAAACCTATATATTTTTTAGGAACTTGTGGTAAGAATAGAAAGTAGCAAAATAAAAGTAACAACTCTGTATTGGTTCTCCACCCTTCTTTTTGTTACATTTTCTTACTGATGAAATTCAAAACCTGGGAACCATTGCAGGAAAATAATGATACAATAGAAAGTCTTGGGGCAGGTTGGAGAGCCTCTGAGTCCTCATTTCTTGTGGTATAGGTAGTAGGGATACCTATGTGAAGGGTTATTGTGAGGAACAGGTGACGTATTCGTTGGTATCAAAGTGGTTGGCCTATAGTAACAATCAGTAAATGGAGGCTGTCAAAAATTGGATTGTGTGAAAGCACTTTATAATTCTAAAGCAGTGTACAAGTACAAGGTGCTGTTATTAGCCAGGATGTAAATTCTGGAAAACACCAGTCAGATAGATGATGACTAGCTTCCAGATTCAAAACGCGTATGTTAGCAGAGTAACAGTAAGTCTTCCAACATCCACAGCAAGCCAGTGATGCTAACAGAGCTGGCGTTTTGTTCACCTACTGGGGTGAATCGTGAAGCTGATGTTTTCCCACTTTAATTACGTCGAGTACTTTCGTATTGTGAACTTTGAAATGATGTTTTTTAAAAAAATTCTTGAACATTTGCAAAGACCACTCAAGTGTAGGGTTTATTTTTCTTTGTTTTTACAGCCAAAGAAGCCCAAAGCCCCAGACAATCCATTTCATGGCATCGTTTCCAAGTGCTTTGAGCCTCATCTCTACGTGTACATCGAATCCCAGGACAAGTAAGTGAGGGACATGCGCTGTTTTCTGCCTGCATTTCTCACTCCCAGGTCATAACTGGGTCTTAGAAGCGCACAGCTCCTTCCAGAGGCTGAAGGAGGAGGGACATGGCATGCCTGTGACCCTCCCCAGAAACCCATTTGGGATATTTTTACATCTTTTGAAGGTTATTATGAATTGTGTCTAAACCTCAGGGCCTGAGTTTGCCCCTGATAAGGTCCCTATGGGTCCCAACACCCCCTTCCCACGTGGGTGTGGAGCCCTGACATACGTCAGCCTACAGAGCTTTACAGTGTCAGGCACTGGGTATTGGAAGAAAGCCTAATCCCTAATATTTATGTTTTCAAGTGTAATTTAGCCTTAGAAAAAGTTACCAAAACAGGACAAAAAATTCTCACGTGCCCTCCGCAGAGAATGTTAATATCTTACCTAACAACCACAGGTACCCAAATCAAGAAGGTAACACTGTCCCATTGAGGTCCCTTTTTCTGGTCCAGGACCCCATAATCATGCATTTAGTTGTCAGATCTCTTTGGTCTTATCTCCTTTAATCTTGAGTAGTTCCTCATCTTTTCTTTTTTTTCTTCCCTTTCCTTTTTCTTCTCTTTTCTTCTTTTCTCTTCCTTTTTTTTTGAGACAGGGTCTCACTCTGTCCCCAAGGCTGGAGTGCAGTGGTGAGTGGTGAGTGGTGAGATCATGACTTACTGCATCCTCCATCTCTGGACTCAAGCAGTCCTCCCACCTGTCTCCCAGGTAGTTGGGACTACAGGTGCACACTGCCACGCCTGGTTAATATTTCTATTTTTAGCAGAGTTGAGGTCTCCCTGTGTTGGCCAGGATGGTCTCAAATGATCCACCCACCTCAGCCTCCCAGAGTGCTGGGGTCACAGGCATGAGCCACCCCGCCTGGCCATTCATCATCTTTTCTTTGTCTTTCATGACCTCAGTGCATACTGGCCAGGTATTTTGTACAGTGTCCTCTGTTTTTGTTTTTTCTTGATTAAATCCATTTTGGTCAAGAATACCATGAAAGTGGCATTGTATCCTCAGTGCATTGTGTCAGGAGGCACATCACATTGATTTGTCCCATTGTTGCTTTGATTACTTGCTTTAGGTGGTACCTGCCAACTTCCTTCACTGTGAAGTTATGGTTTTTCTCCTGGTAATTAATAAGTATGTTATGGGATGATACTGTGTGCATATCCTGCTCTCATCAAACTTTTGCCCACTCATTCGCATCCCTAGATGATTCATTCCGGCCTGAAGCATCGTTTCTGTGACATTTGCCAAATGTTGATTGTCTATTTTCATCATTTCTTTTACACTTACTAATTGGAGTTCTACTATATGGAAGAATTTTTCCTCTTCCTCATTTGTTTATTATATCAGTATGAACTCGTGGATTCTGATTTTATTTTATGGATCAGCTATATAGTATGATATATTATCTATACTATATTGCTTTTCACATGGCTGGGTGCGGTGGGCCACACCTGTAATCCCAGCACTTTGGGAGGCCAAGGTAGGAGGAGCTCTTGAGCCCAGGATTTGGAGACCAGCCTGGGGAGCATAGTGAAACCCCATCTCTATAAATAACTTTTTAAATTAGCCATGTGTGGTGGTGCGTACCTGTAGTCCCAGCTACTTGAGAGGCTGAGGTGGGAAAAGCACTGGAGCCCAGGAGGAGGAGGCTGCAATGAGCCATTACTGCTCCACTGCACTCCAGCCTGGGGGACAGAGGCCTTGTCTCAATCAATCAATCAATCAATCAATAACTAGCAAAATATAGTGTATGCTTTTTACAAGCTTGTAGCCTGCAAACATTTTCATGAAGCATCTCGCTGCAGCCAGGTTTCTTCCCTCCCACCCTCTTTTTTTAAAAAATCCTAAAGACTCCAGACTAACAGCTGAAGAGTGTGTTTGTGTTCCAGTGTCCGTTGTTTGCATGAGGGGCCTTCGCCAAGGAGGAAGGCTCCTCCTCATCCCTGAGTCTTTGTCCACAACCAGAGTCACTCTTGAAGGCCCTTCCATGTTGGAAGGCAGGTTTTGGAAAGGTCAGAATTCTGGAGCAGGCCAAGGTGTCTGGAGACAGACTCGCATGGGCTCCCAGACCTCGTAGTCTAAAGAATGCACTTGGGAGGGAACAGAAGGTGGCTCACCCGGGGAGCACCGCAGAGCTGTGGGAACGTCCTGAGGGAATTTCTCTGGAAATGCATTTGGGTCCTGATTGCATTCCCCCCAACCTTTATAATGCTTCTGTCATGGGTTAGCAGATTCTTATTTTCAAACATGTTTCAGGGGTAAACCATAAGATTAAGAGAATGTTTCAGGTAGAAACACCACATGGAACAATATGATTCACCTGCTTGATTGTATATACTGCTTCTGTGCTTTTCATGCCCAATTAGAAAGTGCTTCATATTAAAATTGCAGAAGACGAACTTGCCCAGTAGCTTCTCCATCGTCAGATGAAAGTCTCCCCACCATCCCCCCAGAAAAAGTTGCCTTGCCATCGTTTGCCTTGCAGAGGCCCAGTGGCGCCGCTCTCCACCCAGTGGGCTCGTGTCCAGCAGGCACACGGAGGGACAGAGGTGACTCCTGCCACCGCTCTGTCCCTGAGAGCACCCTGCCCTCTGCACTCACAAAGTTTCCCTCCAGGAAGTTACTGAGACACCCCTGAGGAGCAGGAACAAGGATTGATTATCTGCCTATTGGAGTCACAGGGCTTTGAGCAACACCCCCAGATGACTGTTTTCAGCCAAAGCCCCATTTCTCTTAACCCAAGTTTTTAGTTTTAAAAGGCTTAAAAGGCCGGGTGCATTGGCTCACGCCCGTAATCCCAGCACTTTGGGATTACAGGCCGAGGCAGACGATTATGAGGTCAAGAAGTCGAGACCATCTTGGCTGACACGGTGAAACCCCATCTCTACTAAAAACACAAAAAATTAGCCAGGTGTGGTGGGACACGCCCACAGTCCCAGCTTCTTGGGAGGCTGAGGCAGGAGAATTACTTGAACCCGGGAGGTGGAGGTTGCAGTGAGCCGAGGTCGCACCACTGCACTCCAGACTGGGTGACAGAGAGATACTCTGTCTCAAAAGAAAAAGAAAGGCTTAAAAGTTACTGGGTCCAGGGTTTATTCATTTTTATTTATTTATTTTTGAGACAGGGTCTCACTCTGTCACCCAGGATGGAGTACAGAGAGGCATGATCAGGACTTACTGTAGCCTCAACCTGCCAGGTTTCAGCAATCCTTCCACCTCAGCCTCTCAAGTAGCTGGGACCAGAGGCACACATTACCACACCTGGCTAATTTTTGTATTTTTTGTAGAAATGCAGTTTCACCATGTTACCCAGGCTGGTCTTGAGCTCCTGGACTCAAGCAATCTGCCCACCTCCACCTCCCAATGTGCTGGGATTACAGGCGTGAGCCACCATGTCCAGTCAAGGTCCAGGGTTTAAAGCACATGTCTGAGATAGCCACATCCTTTCCCAAAACCCACCTGGTCTAAAGGGTCATTTTTCTGAATTATTGTAATTCTGGCTTCCACTCTTCACATGGCCTTGATTTATATAAAATACACTCATTGTTCAGGATACTTTTGGCAAAGAACCAGACCTCCCTTCCTTGGGGACTCTCCATTTTCCTTTGAAAAATGAAGTGCTGGCCGCTTCTGCTGTTTGACCTCACTAGGATGTTTCCGCAGCTCTAGGGAAGTAGCAGAAACTGCACAGGCCGTGCTGCTGCTGCTCCAGAATAAACAGCAAGGACTGGAAATAGAAAATAGAGTTTAAAGAACTCCATGGGGGAGGAGGCAGGAGGTGGCGTGGTCACTAGCAGGTTTTGGGGGGAGGAGGCAGAAGGTGGGGTGATACTAGCAGGTTTTTCGGGGAGGAAGGAGGAGGGAGGAGGGAGGAGGTGGGGTGGTCACTAACAGGTTGGAGGGAGGCAGGAGCAGGTTGGGCGAAGATGTCCTTACGTGCTCTAAATGGCTTTCTCTTGTTACTTATGTGCAAAGAGGAGGTTAGTCTGTCCTCTACTCTTGGGACGTAGTGATTTCCTTCAGCTGACGCTTGCAAAAGAGATGACTGCATAGGCACTTTCTGCACTCCATTCTGTGGCCCTCCATCAAGGAAGCTACTGGTGACTCCCTATCTGCCCATTCTCCTAAGTTCCCTCTAATAACTTTTGTTAGGATAGAACCTGTACTTTTCTAGAGCCTAGCATCTGTCTGTAAATGAGCTATCATTGTTTATTTTGAATTAATTTCAAGCTTACAGAAGAATTATAAGAATTATACATACAGCCCTTGTATAGCCTTGATCCAGATTCCTCATTAATAGTTATCTCCCCTGACACCCACATAATGCACAAACCCTACATGCTTTTTTCTTTTCTTTTTTCCTTTCCCTTCCCCTTCCCTTCCCTTCCCCTTCCCTTCCCTTCCCCTTCCTTCCTCTTCCCCTTCCCTTCCCTTCCCCTTCCTTCCTCTTCCCCTTCCCTTCCCTTTCCTTTCCCTTCCCCTTCCTTTCCCTTCCCCTTCCCTTCTCCTTCCCCTCCCCTTCCCCTTCCCCTCCCCTTCCCCTTCCCCTTCCCTTTCCCTTCCCCTTTCCTTCCCTTCCCTTCCCTTCTTCTTCCCCTTCCCTTCCCCTTCCCCTCCTTTTCCCCTTCCTGCTCCCTTCCCCTTCCCCTTCCCCTTCCCTTCTCCTTCCCTTTTCGTTTCCCTTCCCTCCCCTCCCCACCCTTCCCCTCCACTCCCTCCCTTCCCCCTGCCCCCCCAACCTTACCCTTTCCCCTTCCCCTTCCCTTCCCCTTTTCTTTTGGACAGGGGTCTCACTGTGTTGCCCAGGCTGGAGTGCAATGGCATGATCTCAGCTCACTGTAGCCTCCCCCTCCTGGGCTCAGGTGATCCTCCTACTTCAGTCTCTAGAGTAACTGAGACTACAGGTGCAGGTTACCATGTCTGGCTAATTTTTGTTCTTTTAGAGACAGGGTCTCACCATGTTGCTTGGGCTGGTCTCACCTCCTGGGCTCAAGCCGCCTCCCAAAGTGTAGGGATTATAGACGTGAACCACTGCACCCAATCTGTACTTTTTCCTGAACCTTTGAATTCTCAAGTTGCAGACAAGATGCCCCACTACTCCTTAATACTCAATACATATTTCTTAGAAGCAAGGTTTCTACATAACCCCAGTACAACTATGAACATCAGAAAACGAACGTTGATGCAGTATTACTGCTTCATCCATGGCCTCCTCTTCATCATGTAACCACAGTACAACTGTCAGCATCCGGAAATCCACACTCACACAGTATTACTGCTTCATCCATGGCCTCCTCCTCGTCACGTAACCACAGTACAACTGTCAGCATCCGGAAATCCACACTGATACAGTATTACTGCTTCATCCACGGTCTCCTCCTCATCACGTAACCACAGTACAACTGTCAGCATCCGGAAATCCACACTGATACAGTATTATTGCTGCATCCATGGCCTCCTCCTCATCACGTAACCACAGTACAACTGTCAGCATCCGGAAATCCACACTCACACAGTGTTACTGCTTCATCCACGGCCTCCTCCTCATCACATAACCACAGTACAACTGTCAGCATCCGGAAATCCACACTCACACAGTATTACTGCTTCATCCACGGCCTCCTCCTCATCACGTAACCACAGTACAACTGTCAGCATCCGGAAATCCACACTCACACAGTATTACTGCTTCATCCACGGCCTCCTCCTCATCACGTAACCACAGTACAACTGTCAGCATCCGGAAATCCACACTGATACAGTATTATTGCTGCATCCATGGCCTCCTCCTCATCACGTAACCACAGTACAACTGTCAGCATCCGGAAATCCACACTCACACAGTATTACTGCTTCATCCATGGCCTCCTCCTCATCACGTAACCACAGTACAACTGTCAGCATCCGGAAATCCACACTGATACAGTATTACTGCTTCATCCACGGTCTCCTCCTCATCACTTAACCACAGTACAACTGTCAGCATCCGGAAATCCACACTCACACAGTATTACTGCTTCATCCACGGCCTCCTCCTCATCACGTAACCACAGTACAACTGTCAGCATCCGGAAATCCACACTCACACAGTATTACTGCTTCATCCACGGTCTCCTCCTCATCACTAACCACAGTACAACTGTCAGCATCTGGAAATCCACACTGATACAGTATTACTGCTTCATCCACGGTCTCCTCCTCATCACTTAACCACAGTACAACTGTCAGCATCCGGAAATCCACACTGATACAGTATTACTGCTTCATCCATGGTCTCCTGACATTTCACCAGTTGTCCCAATCTTGTTTGTTTGTTTGTTTGAATAGCTCTAGGATCTCACCCAGAAGACTGATTCAGTCTTTGTCTTTCATGACCTTGACATTTTTTAAGAGTATTGGCCAAGTACTTTGTAGAATTTCCCTCAGTTTGGGTTTGTTTGATGTTTTCTCATGATTTGTGATTTATGCAGAAGTGGTCCTGTGTTTTTAGGAATTCATATCACAAGGCACAGAATACCAGTTTGTCCCATAACTTGTGATGTTCTTTTTTTTTTTTTTTTTTGACACAGTCTCGCTCTATTGCCCAGGCTGGAGTGCAGCAGTGGTGCCATCTCCACTCACAGCAGCTTCCACCTCCCAGGCTCAAGTGATTCTCCTACCTCAGCCCACTGAGTAGCTGGGATTACAGGTGCCCACCACCACACCTGGCTAATTTTTGTATTTTTTTTTTTAGTAGAGATGGGGTTTTGCCATGTTGGCCGGGCTAGTCTTGAATTCCTGACCTCAGGTGATCCGCCTGCCTTGGCCTCCCAAAGTGCTGGGATTACAGGCGTGAGTCACTGTGCCCGGCCTGTGATGTTCATTTTTATTACTTGGCGTAGATGTTGTCTCTAGTGGGTATTTCGGTTTATTAATAAGCGTTGAGAGAAACCTTATCAATATCCTTTTTCTCATCTTTCACTTACTTTCCCATGCATCAACATCCTTGACCCAATCGTTTATTATTAAGATGATTGACAAATGATTTTCCTTTTTTTTGAGAGAGAGTTTTGCTCTGTCGCCCAGGCTGGTGTGCAGTGACACAATCTTGGCTCCCTGCAACCTCCACCTCCCAGGTTCAAGTGATTCTCCTGCCTCAGCCTCCTGAGTTGCTGTTTCGCCACCACACGCAGCTAATTTTTTTATATTTTTAGTAGAGATGGGATTTTACCATGTTGACCAGGCTGGTTTCAAACTCCTGACCTCAAGTGATCCATCTACCTCAACCTCCCAAAGTGCTGGGATTACAGGCATGAGCCACCATGACTGGCCAAATGGTGATTTTTCTAACTTCATCATTTCTTCTGTGTTTATCAGTTGGCATTCTACTTTAAGAAAAGCTTTCACTTCTCCCCCACATATCTAAGTCAGCATGGACTCATGGATTTTTATATTTTATTCAATAGGTTATAGGCATCACTGTCTCTTTTATTTTTACTTTACTTTGGAATAAGTGTACACCTACAGGAAAATTCCACAAATAGTACAGATTTCTCATGTTCCCTTCACCCAGCTTCCCTGATGTTAACATCTTATGCAGCAGAGCTGTCAGAACTGGCAAGTTAACATTGGTATAATACTGTTTAATCATCTGCACACTGCATTTGAATTTTGCCAGTTTTTTTCATTAGTGTCTGTTTTTCCTTCCAGGATTCATCACTATTATTTTAGTGCTCAAATTGTTTCTGACTTGGCCAGTGGGAACCTCTTCAAGATGGCTCTTTATCCTTTTTATATGCTGCTATCATTTTTTTTTTTTTTTGAGGCAGAGTCTCTCTCTGTCACCCAGGCTGATGTGCAATGGCATGATCTCCACTCACTGCAACTTCCGCCTCTGGGGTTCAAGTGATTCTCCTGCCTCAGCCTCCCAAGTAGCTGGGATTACAGGCACCTGCCATCATGCCCGGCTAATTTTTTGTATTTTCTAGTAGGGACAGAGTTTCACCATGTTGGCCAGGCTGGTCTCAAACTCCTGACCTCAGGTGATCCGCCCGCCTTGGCCTCCCAAAGTGTTGGGCTTACCGGCGTGAGCCACTGTGTCTGGCTGCCACTATCATTTTTTGAGCACCTCCTTTCTTTCTGGCACAACAAACTATACTAGGCTTATCCTGTATGTTCATATCCCAGCCCTGGAGTCATCCATTTTCCCAGGGATTTCTTGTTCCTTTGGTGGAGAATGATGTTTAGAAATCAAGTATGCACATTGCTGCTCGGGGTCATTGCTTCCAGGTCCCCTTGGTGAGAGAGCTGAGAAATATATGTGTGTATAAACATACGTGTATACACACATACATCTCTATCTATGTGCATACCTGTTTCTTTTTTTTTTTTTTTTTGAGACAGAGTCTTGCTGTCGCCAGGCGCTAGGCTGGAGTGCAGTGGCGCAAGCTCGGCTCACTGCAACCTCCGCCTCCCGGGTTCAAGCAATTCTCCTGCCTCAGCCTCCCAAGTAGTTGGGACTACAGGCGCGCGCCACCACGCCCAGCTAATTTTTGTATTTTTTAGTAGAGATGGGATTTCACCATGTTGGCCAGGATGGTCACCATCTCTTGACCTCATAATCCACCCGCCTCGGCCTCCCAAAGTGCTGGGATTACAGGCGTGAGCCACCGCATCCGGCCATGTGTTTCTGTATTAGAACCTGTGCATTTTATGCTGATACCTCCAAATCTAAGCTAACAGCACAGGGTTTATCTTAGCCTCTGCCTTTCAATGTTGGTAACTACCTTCTATAGCAGTGAGAAATGTGGATCCTTGCATGCTCGGTATATTCACTTCCTTGTTCCCTCCCAGCTGTGCTCAGGCCACACCTTAGCTTCCCAGCCCCACCGGCCACACCAGAGCTCCATATCCTCAGCCCAACAGAAGGGAAGAGGAAGGGGTGCAAATTAGTGTGAGTACCCTTGAATTAACAAGTTCTAGGCCTGGGCGTGGTTGCTGATGCCTGTAATCCCAGAACTTTGGGAGGCTGAGGCAGGTGGATGGTTTAAGCTCAGGAGTTTGAGACCAGCCTGGGTGACGTGACAAAGCCCTGTCTCTACAAAAAGAAAAGCCCCCAAAAATTAGCCAGGTCTGGTGGCGTGCACCTGTAGTCCCAGCTACTCAGAAGGCTGAGGTGGGAGGATCGCTGGAGCCTGGGAGGCAGAGGTTGCAGTAAGCTGTGGTTGTGCCACTGCACTCCAGCCTGGGTGACCCTGTCTCCAAAACAAAACAGAAGTGATCTCACTTTCTGGGGATCTTCAACTACTTTGGCCTTGCTCACCTGCCTTGCCCTTTTCTGACTACTGTCTTTTTCTCCTTGTGCGTCACTCTTTACACTCCAGTTATTTTGTTTCTGTGAATGCCGACTGCAGGTCCACCAGAGACACTGCCTTGATCATCCAGGGTTAAACCTGGTCTGCAATGGTGTGTTTTTTCTTCTCACTTTAGTTTTTCCCTCTACTATACCTCTCTACAGCAGTCTTCATTGCTAGGGCATGTAATTTATCAGTGGAACTCCCAGCAGTATTTAGGGAAAGAGGTATTTCTTTCCTTCTTTCCTTCCTTCCTTCCTTCTTTCCTTCCTTCCTTTCTCCATTCCGCCCTCCCTCTTCTCCCTCCCCCTCCTCTCCCTCCCTTCCTTCCTCCCCCCTCCTCTCCCTCCTTTCCCTTCCCTCCCCCCTTCCTTCCCTCCCTCCCTTCATTTCCTCCCTTCCTTTCCTTCCTTCCTTCCCTTCTTTCCCCCTCTCCCTTCCTTCCCTTCCTTCCTTTCCTCCCTTCCTTCACTTCTTTCCCCCTCTCCCTTCCTTCCCTTCCTTCCTTTCCTCCCTTCCTTCCCTTCTTTCCCTCCCTCCCTTCCCTCCCTCCCTTCCCTCCCTCCCTTCCTTTCCTCCCTTTCTTCCCTTCTTTTCCTCCCTCCCTTCCCTCCCTCCCTTCCTTTCCTCCCTTTCTTCCCTTCTTTCCCTCCCTCCCTCCCCCCTCCCTTCCCTCCCTTCTTTTCCTCCCTCCCTTCCCTTCCTCCTTTCCTTTCCTCCCTTCCCTTCCTTCCCTCCCTCCCTTGCTTCTCTCCCTTCCTTCCTTCCCTCCATTCCTTCTCTTCCTTCCTTCCCTCCCTTCCTTCCCTTCCTTCCCTTCCTTCCCTTCCCTCCTTCCCTCCCTCTCTCCCTCCCTTCCTTCCCTTCCTTCCCTTCCTTCCCTTCCTTCCTTCCCTTCCTTTCTTCCCTTCCAACAGTGTCTTGCTCTGTTGTCCAGGCTGCAGTGCAGTGGTGACATTATAGCTCACTGTAACCTCAAACTCCTGGGCTCAAGTGATCCTCTTGCCTCAGCCTCCCAAGTAGCTGGGACTACAAGCACATACACCATGCCTAGCTGATTTGTTTCCTTTTTTTAAGAGCTAGGGATCTCACTTTGTTGCCCACACTAGTCTCAAACCCCTGGCCTCCTCCTAGCCAGGCATGGTGATGCATGCCTATCATCCCAGCTGCTTGGGAGGCTGAGGCAGGAGAATTGCTTGAGCCTGGGAGGTTGAGGCTGCAGTCAGCCATGATCATGCTACTGTGCTTTGTCCTGGGTAATAAAGCAATACCTTGTCTTGAAAAAACAAAAAAATGTGATCAGATTGGATCATCTATTCAAAACTAATGAGCCTTACTCATTCCCATTTGGGTAACTTATATTCTTCTCTTGTGTGAAATACTGACTACTGAGTTTCTAATGTCTCACGTGGCATCAAAGCATGCTGATGCAGAGTGAAAGATGGAAGGGAGGGGAGGCTTTCCCCAACTGGTTTATTTCTCATCTCCTCCAAAGAACAATGTCAAAAGTAACTGAGTAGGCATTCTGTAGATGTTCTACAGAGTATAGATCTTTAGAGTTTTTTGAAGTGAAATTTTCTTTATGCTGTGTGATCATAATTAATTTATAATCTTACTCATTGGGTTGGCTCTGAAATAGGAAACAAGTAAGTAAGTGTCTGTCTTCTAGGGTAACAGGTGAGTGATGAAAGTAAAAGCACATCAGATGTGGGAGTACAGGCACGGTGGCTCACAGCTGTCATTCCAGCGCTTTGGGAGGGTGGATCACAAGGTCAGGAGTTCAACACCAGCCTGGCCAATATGGTGAAACCCCACCTCTACTAAAAAAATTTATACAAATTAGCCAGGCATGGTGGCACATACCTGTAGTCCCAGCTACTCGGGAAGCTGAGGCAGGAGAATCGCTTGAACCTCGAAGGCGGAGGTTGCAGTAAGCCAAGATTGCACCACTGCACTTCCAGCCTGGGCAACAGAGTGAGACTCTGTCTCAAAAACAAAAAGCACGTCGGAGCGCTGATCCCTGATTTGGTTGGCGCCATCTGTTTAGAGATTAGAATCTCTCCTAAGAAGACCCCAGGGGACTCTTGCCTTCAGTTCCATGCTCTCCTCCAGTGTGCCAGTCTCCATCCCCATCCCCTAGGAACAGAGTGTGGAGGTTGATGAGCTAAGTCCTTATCGAGCACCAGCATGAAGATTCGTTCCACACATCAGCATGACTGGGGGCCGGGGCAGCAGCATGCGCTAGCATGCACGTCATTGCTCCTCTCAGGGAGGGCACGACACAGGTGATTCTGCCTCCTTCACCTTTTGTGCCAACTTCAGTTTATAGAGGTGACTGGCTGGAGTGCTGCCTCAAGAAGAATGTGGAATCACAAGAAATATTAGTGGAAAGGGGGCTCCTTGTTGACTAGTAGTGCCTGCTGTGGCCCAGGATGGGAGAAGACAGGTTATTTCTTGAATATGCGGCATCCTTACACTGTAGAGTGGTAAATAAAGTGTTGGTGGGTGACAGGTAATAGAAATTGCAGCTGGTGTGAGTGAGACCTGGACTGAGGTTGAAGCGGGAGTAGACGGGTGGTGGGGGAGTGTGTTGGCTCAGCCGTCATGTAGGCACAGACCTGGTGACCGGGGTGGGCGAGCAGGGGAGCCATTGCAAGAAACGGAGAGGTGGGAGATTAAATGGAAAGGTAGGGCAAGAGAGGTTGTGAGGAATGAAGGTGGAGGCCGTGAAGCTTTCCAAGGTCAGCTGACGAGATCCTTCCTGCCCTCTGACTGTCACCACAGACCTAGCCTAGCCTGAAGTTCCTTGAGGGCAGAGTGGATGCACCTGGATATCATCAACTTTCAGTACCAATAGCACTTGAGTAAAATGTCAGTTTTCTCCTATTCCTGCTAATTAATGGTATATGTGGTTCTTGTCTTTTTCTTTCTGACCATTTTATAAATACATTTTAAAAGACAGCTGGATTCCTGTAGCCTTAAACAGCAACCTAAAAAGATGCAACATGTCAGGAGAGATGGGAACCCTCCCATTTTTCATACAGCACAGCTGTGCAGCCAGCAGTTACTGCAGCTGTGCTGGATTCTCACTAGTGATGGCACAATATGCCAGACAATTACAGGGATGTTTCAATGGGCAATGGGAGAAAAATCGCAACTCTCTTCCCCATGTGGCTGGAGGCAAGTCTGGAGCTGCTCATGCCCTCTTTTTTTTTTTTTCCCAGAAAGAGTCTTCTTGCTCTGTCGCCCAGGCTGGAGTGCAGTGGTGTGATCTCGGCTCACTGCAACCTCTGCCTCTCGGGTTCAAGTGATTCTCCTGCCTCAGCCTTCCAAGTAGCTGGGGTTACAGGCGCCTGCCACCACACCCAGCTGTTTTGTATTTTTAGTAGAGTTGGGGTTTTGCCATGTTGGTCAGGCTAGTCTCAAACTCCTGGCCTCAAGTGATCCACCTGCCTTGGCCTCCCAAGGTGCCGGGATTACAGGTGTGAGCTACCATGCTCTGCCTATACCCTTTGTTTTCCTAAGATTTTTTTACACTTTTGATTCTGGAAGTTCTAAGAAAAAACTACATTGAAGGAGAAGGAAACCATTAGTATATATTTTACAGTTTCTCTTTGTTAGTCATCTATCTCTTGGACACATTTAGGTTCATCATGTCTAAATATCTGCTGACATCATAATCTTTTTGTGTTTTAGGAAGTAGAGTGCTTAGAGGCATGGAGCTTGGAGCCAGGCTGCTTAGTTTTGAATCCTGGCTCTCCTGTTTTCTTGCTCTATTAACGTGGACAAGGTACTCTGCCTTTCTGTACTCAGCTCTTTGAAAATGAGGATAGTAATAATACATGCTATGTAAGTTTATAGTAAAAAGTAAGTGAGCTGGGCATGGTGGCTTACACCTGTAATCCAAGCACTTTGGGAGGCCAAGGCAGATGGATCACTTGAGGTCAGGAGTTTGAGACCAGCCTGGCCAAACATGACGAAACCCCATCTCTACTAAAAATAAAAAAATTAGCTGGGCGTTGTGGCATGCACCTATAGTCCCAGCTACTTGGGAGGCTGAGGCAGGAGAATCGCTTGAACCCTGGAGGCAGAGGTTGCAGTGAGCTGAGATCGCACTGCTGCACTCCAGCCTGGGCTGACAGAGCAAGACGCTATCTCAAAACAAAGAAAAAAAATGAAGTGAGATGATGCTTATAAAGCATGGATGTGATACCTGGTGCATCCTAAGTGTTGAGAAGATGATCACTGTCACTATTGAGGGTTTTGTTTGTGGAAAGGGGAAACAGTACTGCTATGGTGGTAGGGTCCGTATTCTTACTTGAGTATTGAGGTCCAGGCTCAGCTCTGCACTAGATTCTAGGCCTTAATTTTCTCATCTTTTAGGGACCAGTAATGCCCTGTCTTACTTAGATCAAATGTGAAAATGAAATGCCTTGAGAAGTGCAAAGCAACACACAGATGTTACATTGTATTACTGCTGTTATTGTAGGAGTGGTGGTGGTAGTGAATGATGATATTCATTAAAATTGATCCAATTTTAATTTTAAAAGCAGCAGGAATGATTACCTTTGGCGGTAGTTTATGTCCATTACCAACAAGCACATTTGCTTTTTCTTGAAATAAAGTAACATTTTAGTTTTTTTCCCCTCCTAGGAACCTTGGAGAGCTGATAGATCGGTTTGTGGCTGATTTTAAAGCCCAGGGGCCCCCTAAGCCCAACACTGATGAAGGGGGTGCTGTGCTCCCCAGCTGTGCCGACCTCTTTGTCTACTACAAGAAGTGCATGGTGCAGTGCTCCCAGCTCAGCACTGGGGAGCCGATGATCGCCCTGACCACCATTTTCCAGAAGTACCTCCGAGAATATGCCTGGAAAATCCTCTCTGGCAACCTGCCCAAGTGAGTCCTGTTCATCATAGTGTGAGTGGTGAAGTGAGATGCAAATATACCTAAATATGGGAATCTTTAAGGAAATCCACTCCGAAGTTGTTTACCGAACCACTGAGAGTGTCAAGGAAGAAAGCACTCTTACTGAGTTCCTGAGGGTCTGAAGTGATTTCCTCTCTGACATTCCACAGCTGATGAAGACCGTGAGAGGGAATGTCCACACTGGCTGTCCATGTGGGCCAATCTTGCCCCGGTGGACAAAGGGGAACCAGTCCCATTGTACATGTATTTAATTTCCATGGATTTAACTATAGATACTTGGCACACACAGAAAAAGTGAGGTTGTGGTGCGAATAACTGTTAAAAGCATAACTGGTTTCACTGAAGCCTCCTTCGGTGAGATTATGCCCCGGAGTGAGGGTGAGGGGAATGAACCTGCTCTTTCCTCATTCCAAGTAGGCTCCAAGTCCCTCTTGTGGTACAAACTTCTTGCCATGCTGGACAGAGCCTAGTGTTTCAAGATGGGGTAGGATTGCGGGGCGGCTGGTGCGTAGCTTCTGGTTATGGTGACTGTTGTGTCATCCTGGGGCTTAGAATATTGTCGTATTGCTTACTATTGAAATAAGTGGATCATTCAACTAGGATTTTAGAGATGTTTTGATTATATGGTAGGTTTTGCTGTAATAGAATATGACCTAAAGTGATGCTTCTGAATTTAGTATTTGCAAATCACCCCCATGGCTAAATTTAACAATTTTGGAATTAGTTTCTGTCATCATCACTAAAATGTGTCACATATGGGAGTTTCATGTTACTTGGAAGAAAGAGAATAAAATCCCGTGCTCTACAGGATATGTGAAGTGACAGGTATGTTTTACTGGTGAGAACTTCTTTGACTATGATAAAAATTATTTTAAAATTTTAATAACTTTTGTTCTGATTATCAAGATAACACAAGTTCATCATAGCTTACAAAACATAAAAAAGCGTGAAGAAAAAAACAAAAATTGGCCAGCTGCAGTGGCTTACGCCTGTAATCCCAGCATTTTGGGAGGCTGAGGCAGGAGGATCACTTGACATCAGGAGTTTGAGACAAGCCTGGTCAACATGATGAAACCTTGTTTCTACTAAAAATGCAAAAATCAGCTGGGCCATGATGGCGCGTGCCTCTAAACCCAGCTACTCAGAAGGCTGAGGCAGGAGAATCGCTTGAACCCGGGAGGCAGAGGTTGCAGCGAGCCGAGATTGCACCACTGCCCTCCAGCATGGGCATCGCAGGGAGACTTGTCTAAAGAAAAAAAATATATATATAATCTCACTACCCAGAGAAGACTTAACTTTCTGGTATATGTTTTTCTGTTCCCGATAGATACGTAACGTGTGTGCTCTGCTGCTCTTGTTTGCTTGTTTGGCGCGATTGGGCTGCGCTGCTTGTAGCTTTGTTCCCTTCTGCTACTGTTTTTAACATCATCCTGGGAGCATTTCCCACGTCTCAACAGGAAGAAAATGGCATACCCAGCTGGGATTTTGTCAGTACAGAGACTTCACAGAAGTGGGGGCAAGGTGAAAGGAACCCACAGAGGATTCCGAAGCATCCAGATATGAGTGGGTAGTTGTTACTACCATAGAACTTACTGAGGAGCCGGGGCTGCCCCAAAAACCCGTAGTCACAGAAGGATGTGAGATGGGTTTTGGTCTCTTTAGACATTAGGGCCTTGGGCAGGAAGCGCGTCTTTTAATTCACTTATGTACTCCTCCACAAGCACACATAAATTCCAGTGCAGACTTTTTTTAACTGAAAGAGTCAGGGTGAGCAATGAGCTTTTGTGCTCCAGATGGTCCTAAGTCAGTTCTGCATATCAGGAGGTTCCAAGCTAAAGAGAGGGGCAGCTCAGCAGCCTTCCCTTTGAATATTAAACCATCTTAGTTAATATGACTGACAACTGGCTGATGGTTAACTAAGGTCAACTAAAATAGGAATCATCTCTTCCTCTTTCTGATGGGGAGAGAGTCTAAACAGATGATAGTCAAGGTAAGGTCAGTAGGAAAAGAACTCACTGTATGTGGATTGATTGGGGCTGTGTCCAGCCTTTACTTCCCCCTTTACTTTGTCTTAAAATATGCAGTTTCCAGTTCAGGAAACAAATTAGAAATTCCAGGCTGACTAGTTCCTGTTCCTTTTCCTCAGAACCACAACCAGCAGTGGAGGGCTGACCATCAGCAGCCTCCTCAAGGAAAAGGAGGGCTCAGAAGTAGCCAAGTTCACTCTGGAGGAGCTCTGCCTCATCTGCAGCATCCTGAGCACAGCAGAGTATTGTCTGGCCACCACTCAGCAGGTGAGCTGTCCTGGCTGCCCACTCACCACCTCCTTTCTCTGAACTCTGTAGGCTGAGGAGCTCAGTGAATAAGAAGATAAGCCCTGACAAGGCCATAGACAACCGTAGGTCAGACCAGTTGGCCTGCCACAGAGAAAAGTTCACTGTCCAGCCGTGGCTGCGCAGGCAGCCGCCTTACAGAAGGGCCTTGTGAAAAGGAGACTGGGCAAAAAAATATGGCTGGTCTCCTCCCTGGAGTTGTGTGAGCTGCTCAAAGGGCATGACCTGTTAAAAGTAGGTCAGTAGCACTGTCTCCCTATGAGAAAAGCAGTAACAGACTTGTCTGTAGGAGGACTCAGCCTTTGGTGAGGATGAGTCACAGCCAGTTGTTCCGTGCCCAGAAGTGTTACTAAGCTAAGCAGAAGCCTCTGGGCTTTTATGTGTCTTCTGAAATTTACATAGCATTTTCAGTCTGCCTAAACAAACAACCATTGTTTGAGATGCTGACGTTCGGGAACTGGGAGGCAGGAAAGGGTGATGCCTCTCCTGCAGCCCCCAGATGGCAGTAGTTCAGCAAACTGATTTAGCAGAAGGAAGACCCAGGAGAACTTTTTATTCAGCCTTAACCACGGGATTAGAAATTCCTTTTCACATTTAGTCTGGGATTCCCCTAAGGCCAAGAGAAAGAAAATAATTTGAGAACGTCTGCTCTTCTCCCCGCTTTGTGTTTATTATTTACTGATGTCTAGATCACAGGAAGACAGTTGTACGTGGTAGTTCAGACAGTACAGTGGGGAGTTCCTTGGAGCCAGAGCAAAAATACTGCAGGTCAAACAGGAAGTGTGTCCACAAAGTCTCCTGAGTTGTGCATCAGCCAGCCAGAGGCAGGGATGGCTGCACCCTCTGCCTGGGGCCCTGGTCATGTTGAGTTGCACAGGTGATCACCTGCCAAGGTTTGGCCTTGGAGCCTGAGAACAATCCGTTGAGCCCCGAGCCACTCCCAGGGTGAGATGGCACTGTATGTAAGGAACTCCAAGGCAGGGGTTTCAGAGTTCTTTCATGATATACACTGTTTAACTATTACATGTGTATGCAGAAAGAAATACATACATGTAAATACACAGTTTTGAAGGTAAAAATAACCATAGTATAAATAAAAATGATCGCTCATAATCGCATCATCCTCAAATAATCATATTAGCAATTTGGGGTACTTTTTCAATCGGTTTTCATAGACATAGTTTTGTACGTTATAATCTTAATTTGTTGTTATATCCTTTTATTGTTAGTGTAGTACATAGCATGAGCATTTCTACTGTCATTACTGTTGTTAGAATGACATCAGTAATCAGTATAACTATCATTATAGTGTCCTCATGGCCATTGTTTATGCTGCCTCAGATTTCACTTTTATAGATGATCCTGGTAGGACACAGTGGCTCACGCTTGTAATCCTAGTAGCATTGTGAGAGGCCAGGGCTGAAGGCTTGCTTGGAGCCAAGAGTCCAAGACTAGCCTGGGCAACAGACCGAGACCTGGTCTTTACAAAAAGTTTAAAAATTAATTGAGTGTGGTGGCACGTGCCTGTGGTCTCAGCTACTTGAGAAGCTGAGGTGGGAGAATTGCTTGAACCTGGGAGGTCAAAGCTGCAGTCAGCCATGATCACACCACTGCACTCCAGCCTGGGTGACAGAGTGAGACCCTGTCTCTAATTTAAAAAACCAATAATCCTTACAGAGAGTGAGCCATGATCACACCACTGCACTCCAGCCTGGGTGACAGAGTGAGACCCTGTCTCTAATTAAAAAAACCTATAATCCTTACAAAGAGTGAGCCATGATCACACCACTGCACTCCAGCCTGGGTGACAGAGTGAGACCCTGTCTGTAATTGAAAAAAAAAAGTTAATCCTTACAAAGAATGTCTTTCTGAATATAGCATCTTAAACGTTTTGCGTTAGTTTTCTAGAACAGACTCTCGGAAGTTCTAGAAATAAGTTGAAGACCATTTTGATGACTGATGATACAAGTAGCCAATTATTTTTTATTTAGTGAAAATTGTTTTTATTGATTACAAAAGTAATACAATCTTGGCATCTATTTTGTGATCTCTAAATACAATTTTCCACTAAAAGAAACCAGAGATTCCTGGAGAGACGACTATTTCCAGGTAAAGGGCAGGAAAGGTACAAGATGAACCTAGAACATCATGTTATACAAAAAGCAAGAAGAATATCAGACTATTATAGTGTCATCTCACAAGGACCCAGGGAGATACAGTGGGCTGAAATGTTCCCCTGACCCCAAAGTATGTCCAAGTCCTAGGCCTTGGGACCTGTAAGTGTGGCCTAGTCTTTGTGAATGTAATTAAGTATCTCAAGATGAGATCGTCCTGGATTAAGGGTTGTAGGGGGGCTTATCTAATGACTGTTGTCCTTAGGAGCGAGAGATTTAGCACACAGAGACACAGGGAAGGAGGCCATGTGAAGCAGGCAGAGGCTGGAGTCGTGCTTCTACAAGCCAAGGAACATCAAGGATTGCCAGCAAACACCCGAAGCTAGAAGAGAGGTGTGGAACAGTTTCTTCCTCAGAACCTCCAGAAGAGGCAGGGCACAGTGGCTCACACCTGTCATCCCAGCTCTTTGGGAGGCCAAGGGGGAGTGGATCACTTGAGGTCAGGAGTTTGAGACCAGCCTGGCCAACATGGTGAAATCCTGTCTCTACTAAAAGAATACAAAAATTAACTGAGTGTGGTGGTGCACACCTTTAGTCCCAGCTACTCAGGAGGCTGAGGCAGGAGAAGCACTTGAGATGGAGGTGGAAGTTGCAGTGAGCCGAGATGGCGCCATTGCACTCCAGCCTGGGCAATGAAGTGAGATACTATCTCTTAAAACAACAAACCAGCCAACCCTGCCAACACCTTGATGTTGGACTTCTGGCCTCCAGAATTGTGAGAGAATGTTTCGGTTCTTTTTAGCCACCAAGTTTGTGATGATTTGTTACAGCAGCCCTGGGAAGCTAATATAGGAGCCAACCTCACTGTGCTGCACTGGCCAAAAATGGGACAAACAGGCTGGGCGGGGAGCTCAGCCTGTAATCCCAGCACTGTGGGGGTTGAGGAGGGCAGATCATGAGGTCAGGAGTTTGAGTGAGACCAGCCTGACCAATATGGTGAAACCTGTCTCTACTAAAAATACAAAGTGTAGCCAGGCATGGAGGCGGGCACCTGTAATCCCAGCTACTTGGGAGGCTGAGGCGAGAGAATCACTTGAACCCAAAAGATGGAGGTTGCAGTGAGCCAAGATTGCACCAGTCAACCCCAGCCTGGGTGACAGAGTGAGACTTGGTCTCAAAAAAAAAAAAAAAAAATGATGGCACACATAAACATCAGTGTATATCAGTGAGAGTGTTAGCTACAGTGTATGGAAAACACTACTGTGTTTTAGTGAGAGTGTTAGCTGCAGTGTATGGAAAACGCCAGTGTGTATCAGTGAAAGTGTTAGCTGCACTGTATGGAAAACGCCAGTGTGTATCAGTGAAAGTGTTAGCTACAGTATATGGAAAACATCAGTTGTATCAGTGAGAGAGTGTTAGCTACAGTGTATGGAAAACATCAGTGTGTTTCAGTGAGAGTGTTAGCTACAGTGTATGGAAAACGCTAGTGTGTCAGTGAGAGTGTTAGCTACAGTGTATGAAAAACACCAGTGTGTTTCAGTGAGAGTGTTAGTGTATGGAAAACATCAGTGTGTATCAGTGAGAGTGTTAGCTACAGTGTATGGAAAACTCCAATGTGTATCAGTGAGAGTGTTAGCTACAGTGTATGGAAAACACCAGTGTGTATCAGTGAGAGTGTTAGCTACAGTGTATGGAAAACGCCAGTGTGTTTCAGTGAGAGTGTTAGCTACAGTGTATGGAAAACACCAGTGTGTTTCAGTGAGAGTGTTAGCTAGTGTATGGAAAACATCAGTGTGTTTCAGTGAGAGTGTTAGCTACAGTGTATGGAAAACACCAGTGTGTTTCAGTGAGAGTGTTAGCTACAGTGTATGGAAAACACCAGTGTGTTTCAGTGAGAGTGTTAGCTAGTGTATGGAAAACATCAGTGTGTTTCAGTGAGAGTGTTAGCTACAGTGTATGGAAAACACCAGTGTGTTTCAGTGAGAGTGTTAGCTACAGTGTATGGAAAACACTAGTGTGTTTCAGTGAGAGTGTTAGCTAGTGTATGGAAAACATCAGTGTGTTTCAGTGAGAGTGTTAGCTACAGTGTATGGAAAACGCCAGTGTGTATCAGTGAGAGAGTATTAGCTACAGTGTATGGAAAACACCAGTGTGTATCAGTGATAGTGTTAACTGCAGTGTATGGAAATCACTAGTGTGTATCAGTGAGAGTGTTAGCTGCAGTGTATGGAAAACATCAGTGTGTTTCAGTGAGAGTGTTAGCTACTGCGTATTGAAAAATATCAGTTTATATTAATGCAAGTGTTAGCTACAGTGTATGGAAAACACCAAATGTGTTTAGATCCATTTGGTTGTAATGATTTTTCTTAATTCACTTACCGCTTTTGAAAATGCTAAGGAATCACTGGTAGGAGTTGAATACTGGTAAATAAAAAGCCTTTAGCTTGCCTTTCCTATGTGACATGTCCCTCAGGAGAATCAAATCATCAACAATGGGAAGTATCTCTTTATAGCAGAAGTTTAGCTAATAAATGAAGAAGAAAAGACAGAATTATAATTTTTTTTTTTTTTTTTTTTTGAGATGGAGTTTTGCTCTGTCACCCAAGCTGGAGTACAGTGGCATGATCTTGGCTCACTGGAACCTCCACCTCCAGGTTCAAGCGATTCTCCTGCCTCAGCCTCTTGAGTAGCCGGGATTATAGGTGCTCACCACCATGCCCAGATTTTTTTTTTTTTTTTTTGAGATGGAGGCTTGCTCTGTCGCCCAGGCTGGAGTGCAGTGACATGATCTCAGCTCACTGCAACCTCCACCTCCCAGGTTCAAGTGATTCTCCTGCCTTACCCTCTGGAGGAGCTGGGATTACAGGCATGCCATGCCTAGCTAATTGCATATTTTTAGTAGAGACAGGGTTTCACCATGTTGGCCAGGCTGGTCTCGAACTCCTGACCTCAGGTGATCTGCCTGCCTCAGCCTCCCAAAGCGCTGGGATTACAGGCGTAAGCCCCTGCACCTGCTAGAGTATCATTCTTTATACCTCTTAATGGAATAATGGGATCTGGGCTTTGAGCATCAGTGGCTCTTTGACATCACACAAAGAGCAACCAAACATTATATATCTTGATGGTAGCCGTACAATACATCATTTTGAAGAGTAGTTTTCTGAAAAACAAAACAAAACAAACCTGAATCAGCTCAGGCTTCTACATCTAACTACCAATTTGTGGAAAATACAGGAGACAGGAAAATGTCCTTTGATACTTGTGGGTGCAGTCAGCAAAATCCAAACCTTGGGAAAATCTACAGGGAGAATAACCCAGTTTCTTTAAGAAAAGATTACAGAGGGGGCAAAGAGAAATGGAAGAAGAAACCAGAGACTTAATATTATCTGAGCAGGCTGGGCGCAGTGGCTTACACTGGTAATCCCAACACTTTGGGGGCTGAGGCAGGAGGATCACTTGAGCCCAGGAGTTTAAGACCAGCCTGAGCAACATTGTGAGATCCAATCTCTACAAAAAAATAAAAAATAGTAGCCAGGCATGGTGGCAGGTGCCTGTAGTCCCAGCCACTTGGGAGGCTGAGGTGAGAGGATCGCTTTTGTTCTAGGTTGCAGTGAGCTGTGATCATACTAGTGTACTCCAGCCTGGGCAACAGATTGAGACCCCATATTGAACAAAGAAAATCTGAGCAACAAGGAATTGGAAAATAAAATTAAACAATGCCAATAATACCTTATTATTAATTCATTAATTGTAACAAATATATTAACGTTAATAAAATGGGAAACTGGGTAAGTCGTGTCTGGGAGCCATGGAAACGATCTTCGCAATTTTCCTGTAAATCTAAAGCTTTCCTGAAAAGTGTAGTTTATTTTTAAAATACCATTTACAATAGCAGTTTATAACATCATTCTGTGGTTTGAGTGTGTTCTCCAGAGTTTATGTGATAGAAACGTAATCCCCATTATGTTAGAAACATAACGCAACAGTGTTGAGAGGTGGGACCTTTAAGAGATATTAGGTGATGAGGGCTCTGTCCTCAAGAATGAATTAATGCCATTATCTCAGGAGTGGGTTCGTCATAACGGGAGTGGGTTCCTGATAGAAGGGTGAGTTTACCCCTCTCCTCTCTCTTGCCGTCTCTCACCCTCTTGCCTTCTGCCAGCGGATGACATAATAAGAAGGCCTTCACCAGTTGCTGGCACCTTAATATTAGCCTTTCAGCCTCCAGAACTATGAGAAATAAGTTTCTGCAGTCTGTGGTATTCTGTTTTAGCAATACAAAACTAAGACATCAGATACCTAGAAATACTTCTGATGAAAGACATTACTATGGTTTGCCCCAGCAAATTTCATGCTGAGGCTTGTTCACCAATATAGCAATGTGGAAAGTGGTGCCTTTAAGAGGTAATTAGATTGTTAAGATGGATAAATGTTTTCCTTATGAGACTGGGTCAGAATAGAGTGGTTTTCACAGACCAATGCGAGTGAGTTTTCATGAAGTGAGGCTGCCTCTCATGTTTGCAGTTTCCATACACTCCTAATTCCCCTTCCGTTTCCCCACCATGTTTTCATGTGTCATGTAGCTCTCCCAGTCTTGAACTTCTCAGAACCATGAGCTAAATAAACCTTTTTCTCTTTGTAAATTACCTAGTCTCAGGCATTCTGTTACAGCAGTACAGAATGGAGACCCTCCAAATCTCATGCTGAAATGTGATTCCCAGTGTTGGAGGTGGGGCCTGATGGGAGTGATTGGATCGGTGGGTCCCTCATGAATGGTTTAACACATCCTTTATGATAAATGAATTCTCATGTAATCTGGGGTTTTTTTTGTTTGTTTTTTGTTTTTTTCAGATGGAGTCTTGCTCTGACACCCAAGCTGGAGTGCAGTGGCAAAATCTCAGCTCATTGCAGCCTCCACCTCCCAGATTCAAACAATTCTCCTGCCTCAGCCTCCCGAGTAGCTGGGATTACAGGCATGTGCTACCACACCCGGCTATTTTTTTTTTTTTTTTAACAGAGACAGGGTTTCACCATATTGCCCAGGCTGGTCTTGAACTTCTGACCTCAGATGATCCACCCACCTTGGCCAGCAAAAGTGCTGGGATTACAGGTGTGAGCTACTGCACCTGGCCAGTGATCTGGTTAAGAGTCTGATAACTCTTCCTTGTCTCTCTCTTGTGCTCCCTCACTTACCTATATGATGTGCTGGCTTCCCCTTTGCCTTCTGCCATGATTGTAAACTTCCGGAAGCCCTCACCAGAAGCAGATGCTGGCCCCATGCTTCTTGTACAGCCTGCAGAACCGTGAGCCAGAATAACCCACTTTTCTCTATAAATTAGGTCGCCTCAGGTATTTCTAGGAATGCAAGAATGGACTAACAGAGTGGACTCAGGTAGGCATGAGACCTCCACCTTTTAAACAACACAGCATTGCTGAGTGAAACCAAAGTCATGAATAAGTGAAGAGTTATGCCATGTTCGTAGATTGAAGACTCTTTGTTAAGATGTTCCTTCTCTGTGAAATGATATATAGACTCAACACAATTCTTTATCAGAATTCCAGCAGGCTATTTTGAAGAAAGAGACAAGAAAAATTTACAGAGAAATTCAGAGGATCTAGTAACCAAACAATATTGAAAAAGAAAAAAAAAGCTTAGATGATTTACACTACCTGATTTTGAAACTCACAGTAAAGCTGTAGTAATCACAGACAAATTAATGGAGTGGAGTAAGGAGTCTAGAAAAACACCCATGTGTATGTGGTCGATTGATTTTTCCACAGAGATACCAAGCCAATTAAAGAGAGAAAAGAAACCTAATGATCATGGCTGTACCAGCTGATTATACACATGGAAAACAGCCTCAACCCCTGACTCATATCATACACAAAAATGAATTCAAGGTGATCAGAGACTTAAATGTAAATCCCAGAGCCATAAGGCTTTTAGAAGAAAAACAGGAAAAGATTCTCATAACCTTTAGTAGACAGAGATTCCTTGGTCAAGATACAAGTACTATCCATAAAAGGAAAAAAAATAAATAAATTGGCCTTCATCAAAAGTAATATTTTCTGTTCATCAGAAGACTACATTAAGAAAATTGATAAGCTACAGACTGAGGAAAAATATTTGTATCACATAAAACTGATAAAGGACTTGTATCCAGGATACATAGGAACCCCTAATAATCCTAAAAAGGCAATCATTCCAACTGAAAATGGGCAAAACGCTTGAACAGGCATTTCACAGAAGGCGATAAGACACATTTTGGGAGGCTGAGGCAGGAGGATCAGTTGAGCCCAGGAGTTCAAAACCAGCCTGGGCAACACAAGAAGGCCCCATCTCTACCCCCACAAAAAATGCTTAAACTCTTTAAATTAGCTGGGCATGGTGACACATGCCTCTAATCCCAGCCACTTGGGAAGCTGAGCAGGAGAATTGCATGATCCCAGGAGTTGGAGGTTGCAGTAAGCTATGATGGCACCACTCCACTCCAGTCTAGGTGACAGAATGAGACCCTGCCTCAAAAAAATACATATATATATATATATATATATATATACAGATGTTTAATCAGTGAAGGAAAAGGTGCTCATTATCATTAGTCACCAGGGAAACGTAGATTAAACTTGGGAGACAGGAATGGCTATTAAGTCAAAAGAATGACGGCATCAAATATCAGCAAGGGTGTGGAACATCTGGAATTCTGACATAAGAATTACAGCATCACATATCGGCGAAGATGTGGAACATCGGGAATTGTGACATAAGAACGACAGCATTACATATCGGTGAGGATGTGGACCATCTGGGATTCTCACATGAATGACAACTATCAGCGAGGATGTGGAACATCTGGAATTCTGACATAAGAATGACAAGTATCAGCGAGGATGTGTAACATCTGGAATTCTGACATAAGAATGAAAAGTATCAGGATGCGGAACATCTGGAATTCTGACAGAATGACAACATCATGTATTGGCGAGGATGTGGAACATTGGGAATTCTGACATAAGAATGGCATCACATATTGGCAAGGATGTAGAACATCTGGAATTCTGACATAAGAATGACATCACGTATCGGCGAGGATGTGGAACATCTGGAATTCTCACATGATGACATCATGTATTGGCAAGGACGTGGAACATCGGGAATTCTAACATAAAGAATGACACAAAAAATCGAAAACAAAAGAATGACAACATTAAGTATTGGTGAGGATGTGGAACATCTGGAATTCTGACAGAATGACAACATGACATATTGGTGAGGATGTGGAACATCAGGAATTCTAACGTAAGAATGTGAGCATCACGTGTTGGTGAGAATGTGGAACACCTGGAATTCTGACAGAATTACAGCATCACATATCGGCGAAGATGTGGAACATCGGGAATTCTGACATAAGAATGACATCACATATTAGCGAGGATGTGTAACATCGGGAATTCTGACATAATAACATGACATATCAGCGAGGATGTGGAACATCTGGAATTCTGACATAAGAATGACAACACGTATCAGCGAAGATGTGGAACATCAGGAATTCTGACATAACAATGACATCACGTATCTGCGAGGATGTAGAACATCGGGAATTCTGACATAAGGACAGCATCACATATCGGCGAGGATGTGGAACATCTGGAATTCTGACATAATGACAATATGATGTATCAGTGAGGATGTGGAACATAGGGAATTGTGAGATAAAGAATGACACACACACAAAAACGAAAACAAAAAGAATAACATTAAGTATCGATGAGGATGTGGAACATCTGGAATTCTGACATGACAGCATCACATCAGTGAGGATGTGGAACATCTGGAATGCTGACAAGAATGACAAGTATCAGTGAGGATGTGGAACATCTGGAATGCTGACAGAATGACAGCATCACGTATCGGTGAGGATGTGGAACATCTGGAATGCTTACATAAGAATGACAGCATCACGTATCAGCGAGGATGTGGAACATCTGGAATTCTGACATAAAGAATGACACACAAAAATGAAAACAAAAAAAGAATGACAACATTAAGAATCAGTGAGAATGTGGAACATCTGGAATTCTGACAGGATGACAACATGTATCAGTGAGGATGTGAAACATCTGGAATGCTGACAATGACAAGGATCAGCGAGGATGTGAAACATCTGGAATGCTGACAATGACGAGGATCAGCGAGGATGTGGAACATCTGGAATTCTGACATATTGATGATGAGAATATAAGCCAGGATACTCATTTTTCAAAAGCAGCTTGGCAGTTTCTTATAAAACCTTATGATCCAGCGATGGCAGGATCAAATTCCCAGGTATTTACCCAAGAAAAATGAAAACATAAGAGATATGCAAGGAAATTTATAGTAGCCCCATTCATAGTGGCCTAAAATTGATAGCAACCTAAATGTCCTTCGGCAAGAGAATGGATGGCAAGTTGTGGTGTCCGTACAATGGACCACTACTTAGCAATAAAACGGATGAACTGCTCATATACACACCAATAGGATGAGTCTCAGAAATAATGCTGAAAGAAGCCTCACATCAAGAGTATATGCCATCTAATCCCATTTACATTAGTCCCCCTTATCTGTGGGAGATGCATTCCAAGCCCCAAAGTGGGTGCCTGAAAGCACAGATGGTACCAAACCCTGTACATGGTACACAGTTTTTCCTGTATGGTAACAGGTGAGGAGTGTGAACAACACAGATAGCTGGACACAGGGAGGATTCACCTCCCAAGCGGGACAGAGCAGGATGGCACAAGAGTTCATTGCGATACTCAGGATGGCTTGCAATTTAACGTGTATAGATTGCTTATTTCTGGAATTTTTCCATTTAATATATTTGGACTGTGGTTGATTGTACATAACTGAAACTGTACAAAGCAAAACCACATAAGGCAGGGGCTACTATATATAAGATTCAAATACTATACAGGCAAAACTAATCTGTGGTAATAGAAATCAGATAGTGAGGATGAGGGTAGGGTTGATTTGAAAGGGGCAGAGGAGCATGAGATAACTTTCTGGGAGAATGGAAATGTTCAATATCTTGTTATTATTGGTGAGTACATGGGTGTGTATGACTGTCAAACTTATCCAACTAAACACTAGAGATATGTATGTTTTCCACGTGTTAATTATATATATTTTTAAAAGAGACTTAAGAGACTGGGCATGGTGGCTGAAACCTGTAATCCCAGCATGTTGGGGGCTGAGGCGGGTGGATCACAAGGTTAGGAGTTCAGGACCAGCCTGGCCAACACAGTGAAACCTCATCTCTACTACAAATACAAAAATTTGCCAGGTGTGGTGGCGGACACCTATAATTCCAGCTACTCAGGAGGCTGAGGCAAGAGAATTGCTTGAACCCAGGAGGGAGAGGTTGCAGTGAGCCAAGACTGTGCCACTGCACTCCAGCCTGGGTGACAGAGCGAGACTCCGTCTCAAAAAAACAGAGAGTGACTTGAGAGACATATTAGCCAATTGCTATATGTGATCTTTATTTGGATCTTGATGAAAACAGACTTTTTGAGATAGGGTCTCACTCAGTCATCCAGGCTGGAGTCCAGTGGTGTCGTTATAGCTCACTGTGGCCTTGATCCCCTGGGCTCAAGCAATCCTCCTGCCTCAGCCTTCACCGAGCCCAGCTAGTTTTGTTTGTTTGTGCGTTTGCTTTTGTAAAGACAGGGTCTCTGTGTGTTGCCCGGTCTGGCCTCCAACTTCTGGCCTCAGGCAATCTTCTCACCTCGACCTCCCAAAATTCTAGGACTATAGGGATGAGCCACTGTGCCCAGCCAAAATAACCATTTTAAAAATGGTAAGAGGATGAGGGAACTGTGGTTACTGACTGGATAGATATTTGAGCTTATTTTTTTTCAGGAGTGCTTATCTTTCAGAGATGCATATTGAAACATTTACAGATGAAATGATAGAATTCTAGGATTTGCTTCAAAGTAATTGCAGGGATGGGGGAATATGTGAGGGTGTAAATCAGACAAGACTGGCTGTGTCGTGACAGTTGGTGATGCTGGCCTTGGCACATGTTACTGTTCTCTGTATTTTCGTAGATGTTTGAAATTTTTCCTATTAAATAGTTTAAGTGATATGCACTCCTAAAAAAATTTCAAATGTCATAGGAACACACATATGGGATGAAATTCCCCATCGTCTCACCCTTCAGAGTAATCACCATTTACTGTATAAGCTTTCAAACAGTTTTTGGTTGTATCTTTTTAAATAAAATGGGCCCGTGCTCTGCATATGGTTCCACAATAAAGCAGCATTGTTTTGTTTTTACCTCAATCCGGACATCTTTCCATGTCAGTATTGCCTCAGCCTTTTTAACACCTGCAAGGTTGTTCCATTCATTCTTCTTTTCCTTCAAGACATCTTCATTAAGAACTTACCGTGCACCAAGCACCATATTTGGTACTAATTAACAGAGGTGAACAGAGCAGTTTCTTTCTGGCATGGAACTTAAGCCTAATGGGGGAGCCAGGTAATAAGGAAGCCAGCCAGCTGAGATGTAACTTCAGTTTTGTGGTATTAGGAAAGAAACATGCTTGGCAGTGCTAGAATGAGGGAGTTGCCTACTGAAGTGGGTAGTCACAGAGGGCCTCTCTGAGGAGGTGAGATTGAGGCAGGGACCCAGGGCCGAGGGAAGGAGACTGCCATGTGAGGAGCCTGCAGGGCTTGGAAAGGGGGGGTGCAGCAAAGCAGGGGAGTGGGTCAGCAGGGCCAAGCAGGGCGACGAAGAAGGAAGTGTGAGGTACGAAGGTCCTGAGGGCAAAGGACCCTGGTGTGTCCCAGAAGTTTAAAAGGCCAGCATAACAGGCCTAGCAGGGAAAGTGTAAAGTAGCAAGACGGGGCCAGACAGCTGGCAGGACCCAGTTCACAGTCAGAAGTTTGGATTTTATTTTCGGTGTCATAGGAAGAGGCTGCTGAAGAGTTAAAGCATTATACCCTTGTGCCATAATTTGTTTTATCAATCCCTTGTAAATATATACGTAGATTGTTTCCAGCTTTTCAGTAATATAAAACCACACCAGAAAGTAGGCTTTATGAGAACAGTATTGATCCGTTTTGCTCACTGAGTAACTCTCTTATTCTGTTACACAGCCTGAAAAAGTGGGCTTTCAGTAAATATTGGTTGAATTAATGAATACTGCAAAAATACTTGCATATCTTTATACATTATTCCCTTTATTTCATTGAAATGCATTTCTAGTTGTGAAATTGCTGGTTTAGGCAGTATATGTATTTACAATTCTGCTTTTTGAATAAATTGCCTTCGAAAAAGGTTATACTAATTTATGCTCCCCAACAGCATTTTCACATTTAAGACAAAATGTTAGTTATCCTGGCTGGGTGCCGTGGCTCACACCTGTAATCCCAGCACTTTGGGAGGCCAAGGTGCGTGGATCACCTGAGGTCAGAAGTTTGAGACCAGCCTGACCAACATGGTGAAACCCCATCTCTACTAAAAATACAAGGTTAGCCATGCATGGTGGTGCATTCTGGTAATCCCAGCTACTCAGGGCGCTGAGGCAGAAGAATGCTTGGATCTGGGAAGCAGAGGTTGCAGTGAACCAGGATCATGCCACTGCACTGCAGCCTTGGCAACAAGAAGGAAACTCCATCTCAAAAAAAAAAAAAAAAGATAAAACATTAACTATTCTTAGAGTTTGTGTAATAGGCTTACAGTGCTAGATTAATCAACTCCCAGGGATGTTTTCAAGGATTTACAAGTCCATGTCTGGTTGTATTTTCCTTTGAGCTCAGGAGCATGTTGACCGTTTCTGTCCCAGGCTGTAGGCTGATGACAGCAAGGACCGCGTCTCCATCCCAGGCTGTAGGCTGATGACGGCAGGACCGCGTCTCCGTCTCAGGCTGTAGGCTGATGACAGCAGGGTCAGCGTCTCCGTCCCAGGCTGTAGGCTGATGACGGCAGGGACCACGTCTCCGTCTCAGGCTGTAGGCTGATGACAGCAGGGACCACGTCTCCGTCCCAGGCTGTAGGCTGATGACGGCAGGGACTGCGTCTCTGTCCCAGGCTGTAGGCTGATGGCGGCAGGGACTGCGTTTCTTTTGTTTACCACTGTATCTCCAACGCCTTAATGAGGTTCTCAGCCCATAGCATCCACTGACTACTTTGTCTGGTTTTACTGCTGCTCATCACCAAAGGTTTCCAGTGTGAGTGGGTAAGTCTGTATTTCATGGGGCAGAGAGTATCTTAAATCAGAGTCTTTTCAGAATGAATTGATGTGAATTATTGATGTGTCATAAGAAACAAGTACAGCACCATGCTGAAGGGCACGGACTCTAGAGGAGGTTTGATTCCTGGCCCTCCTACTTCTGTCTTGGGTAGGCCCCTTCTCTATGTTCTCATCTGGGAAACGAGGATGATAATAGAATCTTCCTCGTAAGAATTAAAAGTGTCTGGAATTATGCCTGAATCATCAAACTCAGTAAATGTTAACTTTATGATTGTGATACTTCTTTGGATAATCATTAACCGTGCGTCTTTTTCTCTCATTTTCCAACAGCTGGAAGAAAAACTCAAAGAAAAAGTGGATATAAGTCTGATTGAGCGAATCAATCTGACTGGAGAGATGGACACATTTAGCACGTACGTACCTCTCACATGTATGTACCTTGCACATGTACGTACCTCGCACACATACATGCCTCACACACATGTACCTTGCACACGTACATACCTTGCACACGTATGTACCTTGCACACGCTTGCTCACCACCTGCCCTCTCTCTGCTACCCAGCAGCATGTCTGAGTCTGACTGAGTGAATCAATCTGACTGGAGAGATGGACACATTCAGCACGTACGTACCTCGCACGTGTACATACCTCACACGTGTATATACCTCGCACGCGTACATACCTTGCACACACTTTCTCGCACACACTTTATCGCCACCTGCCCTTTCTCTGCTACCCAGCAGCATGCCTCAGGCTGTTGGCTTCAGTCACTGCAGAACCTAAGAGGTTTCTGTCGGGTCAGAATTTGTCCCTACAGGGCACTAAGAAGCAGCTTCAGAACTGGTGCCTCTGCCATGTGCCTCCTCAAATGCAGTTGCCCTTTTAGCTTATGGGGCCTTTATTGTCTCACTGTGAAGAAGAACCGCAGAGAAGACATTCTCCCTTGGCCATCCCTGATCTGCTCCTGCCTAAACCCGCAGAAGGCCAGGCCTACCTTCAGTGTTTTAAAGTGTAAAGTAGAAAGGGCTTGATTTTAGCTACTGAGGGTGTGAGAGTGTGGGGTGGTGGGGGCTCCATCCGGGAAGTTCAAGCAGTACAGCTTCCTTTCCCTGATAGGACCACGTGGCATTTTCGTTGTGGTCATTTGCTGTTCCACTGCCATTAAACGAGACAGGCATGGGCCAAGCCTCAGCTTTCACATCAGCCACTTACTGAGGAAAATAAAAATTCTCTTCTTAGTTTATTTCCCCCACTTCTCTTAACTTTTTATTTTCTTCAGTTCTTTTGGAGGAAGATGTGAGCAGGGATAGTGGGAGTGGTGACTGGGGAGACTGGCCAGGAACCCTGTGTCCCGACAGGGTGAGGACACACCCAGGTAAAACCAGGACATGAAGAAAGAGCCGGACTGCTCCTCCACTGTCATTCATTAAAGCTCAGACTTCTCTGATGAAATGATGAATCTGATTTTTACACAGGCCCTAAACATTTGGAAGGGGCTGTGTCAGTCATTCAGACGGCTGTGTTTGAAGGGTGACCACAGTGATTTGTTTGATTTGCAGCGTCATCTCCAGTAGTATTCAGCTGCTGGTTCAGGATCTGGATGCTGCCTGTGATCCTGCCCTGACCGCCATGAGCAAGGTAAGGTCCTGGGAAACGGTATCTTAAAAATTTCAGGAGCAGCCCAAGGTCTGTAGCTTCTCCAGGCTCATCAGAGCTTAAAGTATTGGCTGGGAGGAGGATGGAAAGGCCCCACGAGTTCCTTAAAGCACTCACTTTATGCTGCTCCCTGAATGTGGTCAGTTGCTTGTCCTTTTAGAATGAGACAAAGCATCACAGTATTGGAAGATGGAAAAAAAAAAAAAGAGAGATGAAGTGAATGTGTTTGATGAGTCTAAAGGAGATGCTGTCTGTGGTTTATTTTTATTTTTCAGAGACAAAGTCTCTTTGTCACTCAGGCTGGAGGGCAGTGGTGCCATCATGGCTCACTGAAGCCTCGACCCTCGAATCATCAGTCCTCCTGCCTCAGCTCCCAGGTAGCAGAGACCACAGGCGCATGCCACTGCATCCATCTACTTTCTAAATTTTTTGTAGAGCAAAGAGTCTTGCTGTGTTGCCCAAGCTGGTCTTGAGCTCCTGGCTTCAAGCATTCATCCTGCCGAGGCCTCCCAAAGTGCTCTGATTAAAGACATGACCCACTGTTCCCAGCTGAGATGTCTTTGATTAGCATCTGACACATGCTGAAAACCTTGGTGTGGTCTCACCAGAATGGGTGTTTGCGGTAGTGCTTAGAGCAGTAACTTCTGACTCATTCATTCTTGCCTACTGAGAGGTTTTTCCGACTGTTTCTGAGTTCTGGTGCCAATGCAAGATTATTTGATCAGGTTGTGAACTCTGGTTTTCTAATACCATGGTGGCCCATCAGTCAGCCTCTGGCCCTCAAAGTCCCCTCCTTTGACACTTACCAAGTGCTACCTCATGTTCCTATTTTTGGCTTTTATGTGCCTGTGCCTTTTCCCAAATAAATGTAAATTCTGTAAGTGCACAGACCATGTCTTTCTGTTTTCTTTTCTTTTCTTTTTTTTTTTTTTTGAGACGTAGTTTCACTCTTGTTGCCCAGGCTGGAGTACAGTGGCGTGATCTTGGCTCACTGCAACCTCGCCTCCTGTGTTCAAGCAATTCTCCTGCCTCAGCCTCCCGAGTAGCTGGGATTACAGGCATGCGCCAACACCAGGCCCAGCTAATTTTTGTATTTTTAGTATAAACGGAATTTTTCCATGTTAGCCAGGCTAGTCTCAAACTCCTGACCTCAGGTGATCTGCCCACCTCGACCTCCTAAAGTGCTGGAATAACAGGCATGAGCCACCACACGCAGCCTAGACCATGGCTTTTACCACTCTTTTATCTCTCATGTAGGCTTGAATATGGGACACTCACTTTTGTTGAAGTTGGAAATGGACCTTTTTTATGGCAAACCCAAATCACAGGAAGCTGCTACTCTAGAACTTTGTAGAGGAGGGGTCAGCAGACTAGGGCCTGGGAACCAAATCTTGTCCACTGCTCGTTTGTGAAAATAAAGTTTTATTGGAGTACAGCCATGTTCCCTTATTTACTTAATGGCTGCCTTTTTGCAATACACTGGTAGAATTGAGTCATTGCAATGGAGACTGTATAGCCCACAAAGCTAAAAAGAAAAGTAAGACATTTACTTTCTGACCCTTTGTAGAAAGTGTTTGCCAGTGTCTGCTGTAGAGTCATAGGCTCTTGTAGCATTCTTGGAAATTCTGGAGAAGGAATTTCTTGGGGTTGTACTGGCCAGTAGCAGAGGGCAGTGGGAGGAACACTCAGTTTGGAGTCAGACAGACCGATCTCTTCCTGTGTTTCCTGTGGGCGTTGAGCAAATCACTTCACCTGTGTGGGCCAACATGACATCACTTGGGCCCACAGCCCTGTGTAGACTGTGGATCTTTGCATCCTAGAATCCCTGTGAGGACAGAACATGGATCAGATTCGCCCAGCCCCAGGCACGTAGTGAGTGCTCATTCCTGGTGTAGCCCCAGGCACGTAGTGAGTGCTCATTCCTGGTGTAGCCCCAGGCACGTAGTGAGTGCTCATTGCTAGTCTAGCCCCAGGCACATAGTGAGTGCTCATTCCTAGCATAGCCCCAGGCACGTAGTGAGTACTCATTCCTGGTGTAGTCCCAGGCACATAGTGAGTGTTCATTCCTGGCGTAGCCCCAGGCACATAGTGAGTGTTCATTCCTGGCGTAGCCCCAGGCACGTAGTGAGTACTCATTCCTGGCGTAGCCCCAGGCACGTAGTGAGTGTTCATTCCTGGTCTAGCCCCAGGCACGTAGTGAGTGCTCATTCCTGGTGTAGTCCCAGGCACGTAGTGAGTGCTCCTTCCTGGTGTAGCCTCAGGCACATAGTGAGTGCTCATTCCTGGTTTAGCCCCAGATACATAGTGAGTGCTTATTCCTGATCTAGACGCAGGTACATAGTGAGTGCTTCTTCCTGGCCCAGCCCCAGGCACGTAGTGAGTTTTCATTAAATGCTAGCTCCCTCTCCCACTCATCAGGAGGCCTGACCATGTTACAAGGTTGTGTAAGCAGACATTTGGTCTGAATTTGGTTTTGCAGTAGATTGTAAATATTTAACCAAAATGTAGGCTTTAGGATTTTATGAACTGAAGTGGCAATCCTAAAATAGCTGATGTCACAGTTTTATTCCAAAAGCTGATCTTTTCACCAGTCCGGTCCTGACAGGTACGTCCAGTATTCTCAGTGTTCAGAGGAGGACACTCTGAGCAGGCAGATTGAGGTCAACCCTCTTTGGAAGAACAGGCTCTGAGGATGCGTTTGCAGGCTCTCATTGTCCCCTCGCTGCTGGTGAGCGCTCTCTGCATCCTGAATGTGATCTGTTCCAGCTGCCATCTCTCCTGAACTGCCACACACTTTAGATTGGAACGCAGCTGGTAAAAGAATTTTTACACTTAGCAAAGGAAGAGTGGAATTTTTTTCTCAATAAAATCACAGTTGGAAGGGGTTTAACACTGCAGGTGTTGTATAGGAACTGTCAGTTCATTCGGTGGATTTCCCTCAAACCCTTCCCCGTCCCACCCTCCCCTCCTCCCCATACCCACACCAGCAAACAGTAACAGAGACTGTGTCTCCAGAGTCCTTTGTTTATATCACAGGAAAACCACAGATTTGGGAATGCCGCAGCTGGGAGGCCATTACTTTTTGTCTGAGTCTTCTGGGGTTCTAGCAAAATGAAATCCATGTGATGGAAATAAACAAGCCAAGTCGTCACAAATCGATTCAACACACTCTCTGTTATTAGTACCTGCATCCTGTTTTGTATAGTTTCTTCTCGGATTTTTAGAAACTTTGTGAGCATGGTTATTTCTGTCTCTGATTGTATCATTTTTGCTGCTGGTTGAACAGTTCAGTTCAGACTGCCCAGCACAGTGCTGGGATCTGCGAGGCTCAGAAAGGCGTAAACCTTTTGCAAGGTGTTTGGATTCCAGTAGATGAGGGGCAAGGGATGTGTAAGATGAGAGCAGCGCCCAGTAACTTTAATAGAAGAGATGAGGAAATCATACCATAAGAAAAGTACAAAACATACCCTCTGTAAAGAAGGAGGAGTTCACATCCAGGTAGGAGGCAAGGAAGGCCTTCACAAGGAAGCTGTGTTTGAAACAGATCAGGGTGAAGTTTTGAATGAATCTGTGATTACGAGGGCATTTCACACAGAGTGAAAACATGAGCAAAGTTCTGTGAAGTCAGGAGAACGAAAGCATTTGGTTGAAACTGTTATTCTCATAGGGGGTTCCTCAGGCTGCTCCTCCTGTACTTCGACTGACACAGTTAAGATTGGAAATGGGGCTGCCCTCACGGAGTCTAGACCCTGCTGGGAAGAAAACTGAGAACAACCAGTACTGTAAATAAATGTATCTTATAAATGTAAAAAGGACTGTTGGCTTGCCACTGTGGAGTGCAGTTGTTGGATGATTCTGAGTTGACGGAAGGAGGCTTCTCTGACAAGATGGATCAGGCCAGGCAACTTGTTGATATTCTCCTGGGAGGCTCATTCACGGAAGGCACCCCATGGCGTCCTCCTTGGCTGGCATATAGCACGTTCACTCTCTGCCTCTTCACTGCATTGCCAGGCCCGTTGCTGCCACTCACTCCTGAGTATATGCCCTCTTCTACAGCCATAGCCATGTTCACTTCCCTGAATGTGCATTGCTCTTTTGTGGCTTCCGTGCCTTTCCTCATTTTATTCTTTCTGCCCAGAATTTTCTTCCTGCTATGGTCTACCCAAGGAGCACATCTGTTAAGATCGAGTTCAAATATCTGCCCCTGTTTAAAAACCACAGAATTCACCCTTTTGAAGTGTACAGTTGGCCAGGTGCAGTAGCTTACACCTATAATCCCAGCACTTTGGGAGGATGAGGAGGGCATATCATTCGAGGTCGGGAGTTTGAGACCAGCCTGGCCAGCTTGGGGAGACCCTGTCTCTATTAAAAATACAAAAAAATTGCTGGGTGTGGTGGTGCATGCCTGTAGTCCCAGCTACTCAGGAGGCTGAGGTAAGAGAATCACTTGAATCTGGGAGGGAGCGTTTGCGCTGAGCCGAGATTGCATTGTTGCATTTCAACCTGGCGACAGAGCGAGACGTCGTCTCATAAATAAATAAATAAAATGTACAGTGTAGTTGTTTTTAGTATATTCACAATGTCATGAAACTACCACCACCATCTAGTTTCAGAACATCTTCATCACCCCAGAAAGAAACCCCATGCCTGTCAGCAGTCCTCCATTCCCCCAGCACCATTAGTCTACTTCCTGTCTCTGGGTTTACCTCCTCCAGACATTTCACATCGTAGACTCACACGGCGTGTGGCGTCTTGTGCCTGGCTCTCTCTGCTCAGCGTCGTGTTTTCAGGGAACATTCATGGTGGAGCATGTGTCAGCACTTCATTCCTTTTGTCACTGAATAACATGCCGTCACGTGGATAGACCACATTTTGTTTATTTATTCATCAGTTGGACGTTTGAGTTACTTCTTTCTAATTTTGAATAATGCTGTTAACATTCATGTAAAAGTTTTTGTGTGAATATGTTTTAAGTTCTCTTCAATATGTACCTAAAGGCCGGGTGTGCTGTCTCACGCCTGTAATCCCAGCACTTTGGGAGGCCTAGGTGGGCAGATCACCTGAGGTCAGGAGTTCAAGACCAGCCTGGCCAATATGGTGAAACCCTGTCTTTACTAAAAATACAAAAATTAGCCGGGCGTGGTAGCACACACCTGTAATCCCAGCTACTTTGGAGGCTGAGACAGGAGAATTACTTGAACCCAGGAGGCAGAGGTTGCATTGAACCGAGATCATGCCACTGTACTCCAGCCTGGGCAACAGAGGGAGACTCTGTCTCAAAGAAAACAAAAAACATGTACGTAAGGAATGGAACTGCAAGAGCCGTGTGGTTAATTTATGTTTAACAGTCTGAGAAACTGGCAAATGGTTTTCTAAAATGACTATGCCATCGTACATTTCCACCAGCAAAGTGTAAGGGATTCAGTTTCTCCATATCTTCCCCAAAACTTATTTTCCTTTTTTTTTTTGTTATAGCCATTTTTATGGGTGTGAAGTGGTATCTCATTGAGGTTTCAGTTTGCATTTCTCTGATGACTAAGAGGTTGAGCATCTGAGCATCTTCTCAGGTGCTCCTGGTGATTTGTATATTCTCTTTGAAGAAATGTCAGTTACATCTTTTGCCTATTTTAATGTTGGGTTGTCTTTCTGTTGTTGAATTGTAAAAGTTCTTTTTATATCTTGATACTAGATCCCTTGTCAAATATGAAATTTGTAAATATTCTCTCACATTCTATGGGTAGATTGTCTTTTCACTTTCTTGATAATGTCCTTGATTTTCTGGAGTCGTGTGTGTGTGTGTGTCTGTGTGTGTGTGAGAGAGAGAGAGAGAGAGAGATCTTAGATACCACTGCTTGACCCCAAATCATAAAGATTTACTGTGTGGTTTCTTCTAAAAATTTTACTTTTTGTTCTTAAATTTAGGTCTTCACAAAAAATAGGAAAAAAAGGGAAAAAATGTAGGTCTTCATTCCATGTTGAGTTAATTTTTGTATATAGTGTGAGGCAAAGATTTGGCAGTATTCTTTTGCTGAAAGGATGCTCAGCTTTCCCAGCACCATTTGTCGAAAAGACTATTGTTTTCACATTAGATGATCTTGACACCCTTGTGAAAAATCAGTTAACCATAGATGTGTGGGATAATTTATGGACTCTCAGTTCTATTCCATCCATCTGTATGTCCATCCTCAGGCCAGTACTACACTGTTTAGTTATAATAGCTTTGTAGTCATCTTTGAAATCAAGAAGTATGAGTCTTCCCACTGTGTTCTTTTTCTACATTGTTTTGGTTCTTCTAGGTCCTTTACAACATCAGTTTTTCTTGCCTCAGCCAGAGCATTCCTCTTTCCCCTTCAAGATACCACAGTACCTAGACTACCTTTCTGCTTTGTTATGTAATCATTTTTTGGTCTTTGTCTTCCCTGTTAAACTTTGAACCGCTTGAGGGCTGTGTCCAACACGTCTGTTTTGGAAACCCATGGCATACCACAGTATTTGCTGAACTGTCATACTCCCTGAGTGACTTTGAAGGTAAAGAAGCCAAGTGAGAAAAAGAACCGAAGGACCACAAACACCCCTGTGACCAAAGATTGGTAAACAAGTGAGATGTAGACAGAGAGAAATCTGCCGAGCAGATGGAGCTGGGTGGAGCTGGTCTGTGCACAGCAGGAAACTTGGACATCTTTGCAGGAGATGGTGGGGTCACAGAATCCCTGAAATCTTTAGGTCACACAAGTGCTGTTGAGGAGCAAGTGCTGCTCCTCAGTGGTACCTCGCAGGGCTTCTTACTTCAGCAGGTGGCGTTCTGGAGCTGACTGAAGAAATGGAATGAAGGAGTATGAGCTCCCATGGGTGTGGCCCAGAGCCCTGCTGCTAGACAAGGGGAGGGGATAGCAGCAGAGTCTGGTAGAAACACATGCAGGTGCAGCCTTCCCAGCCAGGCCCAAGAAGGGGAAGGAAAATACCATAGAAGTCAAGGGGTCCCTTCGAAATGCCGACTTTGAGATGAACCTAGTGTTGCTCATGAGTCACAGCAAAGTTAACTTTCAGACCACTTTTCCTTTCCATATTGTTATTTTCTTTTGTTAAAACATTTCTCACTCTGTTGCCCAGGCTGGTGTGCAATGGCACAATCATAGCTCACTGCAGCCTTGACCTCCTGGGCTCCAGCGAGCCTCCCGCCCCAGCCTCCCAAGTAGCTGGTACTACTGGCGCACAGCACCACACCTAGCTAGTTTTCTTGATTTTTAGTAGAGATGAGGTCTTGCTGTGTTGCGCAGGCCAGTCTCAAGCTCCTGAGCTGTAGTGATCCTCCCACCTTGGCCTCCCAGAGTGCTGGGATTACAGGTGTGAGCCTCCACGCCCGTCCGGCACCAGGACTTCTCTACCGGGAAGAAAATGTGTTGAGCACCCAGCCTATGTATTCCAATCTGTTTTGAATATTTTTCCCTGAAAAAGAATGAACTTTTCTTCTGGTATATTTGTTTTTTTCTTTCTTTTTCATATTATGCCCAAAGCCATATAGCTTATAATAGTGAAAATAGAAGTAAAACCGGTTCTCCTGATTCTGGAAAAGGTTATTTGGAGTGTTTTGGTGGAAATACAAAGGGTTCTATCTGTTAGATTTAAATCCCACAAATCCTTAGAAATGAGTATGTCTGAATATGCCTCTGTACATTGTCTAAAGAACTGTGGGTCCTGAGTGGGGCTACTGGTCCCATGGCCACCTCCTCACCACGTGCTTTTTCCTAGGGCTGCTCACATCCCTCAGTTGAAAGAATCTAAGTCTCTGTTCAGAAGCAAACACACTTAGTTTTTTGCCCATTAATGGTAGTTTTAGGAAAAAACAGAAACAGAATAAATTAAATTTTCTTACCATCTGGCACATAATTTATATTAGGTTTCAGGATTGTGAACATGTATTCATTTAAGAGGCTGCATTACGATCCCCTAAAGACATTTGGAAACAGTTAGAACAGTTCTCAAGTCTCTTCTCATTTTCCTCAGTCATTAAAATGCAGATATGTTTCAGAAGACCCAGGGAAAGCCACAGCTAAGAAATCCTCAAGTACACTTCTGCTTAGAATCAAGACACAGCTTTTTCATAAAATAGGTGTTTTTCCATTATGATAAAACTAAATCACTTCCATTTTAGAAAATACAGATTTTTTTTTTTTCTGAGACAGAGTCTTGCTTTGTCACCCAGACTGCAGTGCAGTGGTGCAATCTATGCTCATTGCAACTTCTGGCTCCTGGGTTCAAGCGATTCTCCTGCCTCAACCTCCTGAGTAGCTGGAATTACAGGCACCTGCCACCACGCTGTATTTTTAGTAGAGATAGGGTTTCACCGTGTTGGCCAGGCTGGTCTTGAACTCCTGACCTCAAGTGATCCACCTGCTTTGGCCTCCCAAAGTGCTTAGATTACAGATGAAAGCCACCACGCCCCACCAGATTTTTTTTTGAAAAAATGAAATTTAAATCACCATAATTTCAATTAATTGATAAATTTCTGAATTAATTGATAATTTTCAGTTATCCAAATTTAGTGATTTTTAGTGCTAGTGCAAGTATTCTTAAAATTATAACAGTATGTAGAATTTACTGTGGAATTAATATGTGTGAGACACTGTGTTAAGAGCATTCCATGCATTGTCTTTCAGTAATCGATTATAGATGTTATCATCATCCCCGTTTTATAGATGAGGAAACTGAGGCTCAGAGCAATCAGGTGGCTTGTCCAAGTCACACATGAGAAGGTTGCCCAGTGTCACAGCAGACTGGCTGACTCAATTTCAGCCTCTTAAGTACCGTCCTAATTACCTTTCCTGCTGGCTTAGCAGTTACGCTTCATTAGGCGGGTCGCTCACTGTCCTCAAGCCTGTCTCGTCATCATTTATTGTCACTCATAAAGCAGGAGTAGTAACACCTCCCAGTTCATGTGAAAATGTCAGGCACAGTGCCTGGTGCATGGTAGGTGTTTGATAAGCGTTCCTGCACCTCTTGGTTCCCCACCTGATGCTCGGTGCCCTGCTGCGTTGCAGAAGGCACCCATAAACACAGCAGATGCTGTGTGATTGAAGGAGCCCCCAAGCCTCAGAGTGAGAGTGAGCGTGTGCCTGCATGCCTGAGTAAGTACTGCTTGAGGTGAACACCGCAGCAGCCGGAATTACCACGTGAGACTGGAGTTGTCTGAAATGCTCCCAGAGCCCAGTGTCTGAGTCTGTGCTCTGTCTCTCTAATTCAGCGAGGATGTAGGAATTTCAGTATTCAGTTTTTCAAGAACCCTCTTTCCAAGCTTCCTATAGCAACAGGAAGAAGCAGGATCTATTGGCGCTAGTTGTGGAGCGCTGTTCTCTGATCCACGTTCCCTGCTTCCATAGGCTTTGTCTAGAAAGAGTGCTGGCCCCCCAGCCCTGCTGTGGAGTGTCAGGGCACACGCTTCCTGCCCAGGCCGCGGAACCAAGGCACTGGCATACTCTGGGCCCCGCAACCTTTTCCTGTGGTGGTTAGACTGCGTCCCGGACGCCCTCATCATTCTTACTGTCTTCGAACCGGGTCTTGTTTAGATAGTACCAGTTGACACCATTGGTATTCAACTCTACCCAAGCCCCCAGAACAAAAAGCACAACAAGAAACAATGGTAAGTATGGAGGGGTAACTCCTAAATGTGAAATGAAAAGTTCACCTGGAAGAGTTGAAGTCCCATTTCTGCTGATGGCTTTTCATGATGTTTCTCTTCCAATGCAAGGCACTGTTTCTTTCCTTTTTTGAGAGTTCTTTGGGCCAGGCACGGTCACTCATGCCTGTAATCCCAGCACTTTGGGAGGCTGAGGTAGGAGGATTGCTTGAACCCAGGAGTTTAAGACAAGTCAGGGCAACACGGGGAGGTCCCATCTCTTCAAAAAGTAAAAAAAAAAAAAAAGTTTTTAAATTAGCTGGGCATGGTAGTGTACACCTGTGGTCCCAGCTACTTGGGAGGCTGAGCTGGGAGGATCACTGGAGCCCAGGAAGTCAAGGCTGCAGTGAGCTTTGATTGCACCACTGCACTCCAGCCTGGGCAACAGAGTGAGACTGTCTCAAAAAAAATATATAAAGAGTCCTTTGCTTGATCACTGTATGTTTCATTAGCTTCTCCTAGTTAAGTGATTTTATTATTTTCTTGTGTTGGGGTTGGGGGGTCCAGGGGGAAGTTGTCTACCAAGCACCTTGGTGTAGTGTTTCGCCTTTGGATAGACCTGGTCATCCCAGCACTCAGCAAGCATCTTGGTGTGGTGTTTGGGCTTCAGATAAACCTGGTCGTCCCAGCTCTATCATTACCAGCTATGAACTGTTGTGCAAGATACCTAATCTCTTTGAGCTTTTGAACTTCCTCATCTCATTGTTGAGAGAACTAAGTGAGATCATGTGTGAATAGTAAATGAGATGATACATGTTTAGAGCCAGGCAAAGTGACCAGCGAAGTTAGGCCTTAATGTAGACATCTTGGCCAATTCAGGGTATGACCCAAACCTTCGCACATCTGTGGTGAATGCTGGCAAGCGTTAGCCATCTGAGGCTGGAGGGCAGTGGTATAATCACAGCTCCCAGCCGCCTCAACCTTCTGGGCTCCAGTGATCCTCCTGCCTCAGCCTCCCTCAGCTGAGACTATAGGAGTGTGCTACATTTTTAAAAAATACTCCAGGCAAGGTCAACTTTTACTGTTTTCTAGTACTTAAATCATTTTCTTAGTTCACTAAGCTGACTTAAATTTAAAATCATGCTTCCACTTAGCCTTTGCTAATTGCTTCTTTTAACTTGACCAATGGAATAGTGCCCAGCCAATTTATTCAAGCAAATCAGTTCTTTTCACATATATTCCAAATGTGGACACATATTAACTTGGCCAGTGATTCTCAGGAGGAGTTAGGTGACAGGCATATGGAATAACCAGTGATTCACAGGAGGGGTTAGGTGACGCGTGTCTGTAATAACCAGTGATTCTCAGGAGGGGTTAGGTGATGCGCGTGTGTAATAACCAGTGATTCTCAGGAGGAGTTAGGTGATGCGCGTGTGTGTAATAACCAGTGATTCTCAGGAGGGGTTAGGTGACATGTGACGAATAACCAGTGATTCTCAGGAGGCTAGGTGACGCGCATGTGTAATAACCAGTGATTCTCAGGAGGAGTTAGGTGACGCGTGTGTGTAATAACCAGTGATTCTCAGGAGGAGTTAGGTGACGCGCATGTGTAATAACCAGTGATTCTCAGGAGGGGTTAGGTGACACGTGCAGAATAACCAGTGATTCTCAGGAGGAGCTAGGTGATGCGCGTGTGTAATAACCAGTGATTCTCAGGAGGCTAGGTGATGTGCGTGTGTAATAACCAGTGATTCTCAGGAGGCTAGGTGATGCGCGTGTGTAATAACCAGTGATTCTCAGGAGGAGTTAGGTGACGCGCATGTGTAATAACCAGTGATTCTCAGGAGGAGTTAGGTGACACGTGCAGAATAACCAGTGATTCTCAGGAGGAGCTAGGTGATGCGCGTGTGTAATAACCAGTGATTCTCAGGAGGCTAGGTGATGCGCGTGTGTAATAACCAGTGATTCTCAGGAGGCTAGGTGATGCGCGTGTGTAATAACCAGTGATTCTAGGAGGCTAGGTGATGCGCGTGTGTAATAACCAGTGATTCTAAGGAGGAGTTAGGTGACGCGCGTGTGTAATAACCAGTGATTCTCAGGAGGAGTTAGGTGACACGCGTGGGTGATAACCAGTGATTCTCAGGAGGGGTTAGGTGAGGTGCGTGTGTAATAACCAGTGATTCTCAGGAGGGGTTAGGTGATGTGCGTGTGTAATATCCAGTGATTCTCAGGAGGGGTTAGGTGACACGTGCAGAATAACCAGTGATTCTCAGGAGGAGCTAGGTGATGCGTGTGTGTAATAACCAGTGATTCTCAGGAGGCTAGGTGATGCGCGTGTGTAATAACCAGTGATTCTCAGGAGGCTAGGTGATGCGCGTGTGTAATAACCAGTGATTCTCAGGAGGAGTTAGGTGATGCGCTTGTGTGTAATAACCAGTGATTCTCAGGAGGAGTGAGGTGATATGCATGTGTAATAACCAGTGATTCTCAGGAGGAGTTAGGTGACACGGGTGTGTGATAACCAGTGATTCTCAGGAGGCTAGGTGATGCGCATGTGTAATAACCAGTGATTCTCAGGAGGAGCTCGGTGACGCACGTGTGTAATAACCAGTGATTCTCAGGAGGAGCTAGGTGATGCGCATGAGGAATAACCAGTGATTCTCAGGAGGAGCTCGGTGACGCGCGTGTGTAATAACCAGTGATTCTCAGGAGGAGTTAGGTGACGCACGTGTGTCATAACCAGTGATTCTCAGGAGGAGTTAGGTGATGCGCGTGTGTAATAACCAGTGATTCTCAGGAGGAGTTAGGTGACAGGCATATGGAATAACCAGTGATTCTCAGGAGGAGTTAGGTGACAGGCATATGGAATAACCAGTGATTCTCAGGAGGCTAGGTGATGCGCGTGTGTAATAACCAGTGATTCTCAGGAGGAGTTAGGTGACGCGCGTGTGTAATAACCAGTGATTCTCAGGAGGAGCTAGGTGATGCGCATGAGGAATAACCAGTGATTCTCAGGAGGAGCTCGGTGACGCGCGTGTGTAATAACCAGTGATTCTCAGGAGGAGTTAGGTGACGCGCGTGTGTCATAACCAGTGATTCTCAGGAGGAGTTAGGTGATGCGCGTGTGTAATAACCAGTGATTCTCAGGAGGAGTTAGGTGACGCACGTGTGTAATAACCAGTGATTCTCAGGAGGAGTTAGGTGACAGGCATATGGAATAACCAGTGATTCTCAGGAGGAGTTAGGTGATGCGCGTGTGTAATAACCAGTGATTCTCAGGAGGAGTTAGGTGACGCGCGTGTGTAATAACCAGTGATTCTCAGGAGGAGTTAGGTGACAGGCATATGGAATAACCAGTGATTCTCAGGAGGGGTTAGGTGATGCGCGTGTGTAATAACCAGTGATTCTCAGGAGGAGTTACGTGACGCGCGTGTGTAATAACCAGTGATTCTCAGGAGGAGTTAGGTGACAGGCATATGGAATAACCAGTGATTCTCAGGAGGAGTTAGGTGATGCGCGTGTGTAATAACCAGTGATTCTCAGGAGGAGTTAGGTGACGCGCGTGTGTAATAACCAGTGATTCTCAGGAGGAGTTAGGTGACAGGCATATGGAATAACCAGTGATTCTCAGGAGGAGTTAGGTGATGCGCGTGTGTAATAACCAGTGATTCTCAGGAGGGGTTAGATGACGCACGTGTGTAATAACCAGTGATTCTCAGGAAGGGTTAGGTGATGCGCCTGTGTAATAACCAGTGATTCTGAGGAGGGGTTAGGTGACGCACATGTGTAATAACCAGTGATTCTCAGGAGTAGTTAGGTGACACGTGCAGAATAACCAATGAGAATGCGAGGAAATCCCAGGCCCTTTGCTCAGTCTTGCTTTGAGCTGCTTTGTAACTGGTGACAGGGCATGTCACTGCCTCTTTCTATGGCCTCCTTCTTTAATGGAGAGCTGTCATGTTGAGATAATTGCTTATAAGCTGTTTTGAGATTATGAAATATACAAAGCTGCCAGCTTAGAAAGTAATAGTCATCACCATGGGAGAGGTTCATGTCAATTGGCGCTGGGAGCATCAAGCCCTGCCTGGTTCACAGTGTCTACCCTGAACATTCTGCTCCAAATCTTGCTGCAGAGCTGAGGAATAGCTGATGACTTAACGGCACCTATCCAGTTTGGCCTCACCCGATGAGCTCATTGAAAATCACCTAGGATGCTCATTGGATGAGTCACATCTTCCAAATCAAATGGAGAAAGAAGCCTCTTAAGTAAGATAAAAGGTAATGAAGAAAACATTTCACATAACCAGAGCATTAGAGTATTAAGTCAGTCCATATTAGACCTCTCTACTGTTTCTTCCTGGTTTGTTTCTGGTTTTCCTGGTAATAAATTAGAGTTCTTTTTCCTGTGTGGAGCCTGGTCAGGAAACCTTGCATGGGAGTCTTCGTGTTGCTGGGCCTTGGTTTTCTTATCTCTGAAATGAAGATGCAGGTCCCTTCCTGCTTTTCTGTGGTTCTGTGTGTGCACATCCTTCAAGCGTTTAGCATACACTATCTGCTGATTTGAAGAAACATTAGGAGTCATTTGAGCTTCCCACGGCCCGGGAATCATCCCTGTACAGTGTGATTCTTTTAAACAAGTTCTCTTGATATTGAATTTTTCCTTTCCCCAAGAGCTCTATAAAAATAGTGGTTTCTTGCCAGAGACAGCAAGACCTCAGAACTACTGACCTCCTTCTATGAACATATTATATGGCTTGTGTTTGGCTTAGGATCTTTTTAACAGACCATCCAACTCTGCTGTGAGAGGCTGACTCAGCAGAACCCCTCCAGCATGTGCCTGCTCTTCAGGGTTAGAGATTAGAGTGCCCTTCCCTGCAGCCCCGGGACAGGCTGGGAGCTGGTACTGTGCCTGTCTCCTGCTATGCCCTTGGGAGATGTCACACTGCAGCATTGTCGCCTAAGTTCCCACGAGTGAGTGCTGCCGAGTGCCACGTAGTCCAGGAATCCAGCCACTTTACTGAGGTGTCTTCCAGAGTGTGTGGTTAGAGCCACGTAGTCCAGGAATCCAGCCACTTTACTGAGGTGTCTCCAGAGCACATGGTTAGAGCTACGTAGTCCAGGAATCCAGCCACTTTACTGAGGTGTCTTCCAGAGCGTGTGGTTAGTGCCTCATAGTCCAGAAATCCAGCCACTTTACTGAGGTGTCTCCAGAGCATGTAGTTAGAGCCACATAGTCCAGGAATCCAGCCACTTTACTGAGGTGTCTCCAGAGCATGTGGTTAGAGCCATGTAGTCTGGGAATCCAGCCACTTTACTAAGATGTCTCCAGAGCATGTAGCTAGAGCCACATAGTCCAGGAATCCAGCCACTTTACTGAGATGTCTTCCAGAGTGTGTGGTTAGAGCCACGTAGTCCAGGAATCCAGCCACTTTACTGAGATGGCTCCAGAGCATGTAGTTAGAGCCACGTAGTCCAGGAGTCCAGCCACTTTACTGAGGTGTCTCCAGAGCATGTAGTTAGAGCCACATAGTCCAGGAATCCAGCCACTTTACTGAGGTGTCTCCAGAGCATGTGGTTAGAGCCATGTAGTCTGGGAATCCAGCCACTTTACTGAGATGTCTTCCAGAGTGTGTGGTTAGAGCCACGTAGTCCAGGAATCCAGCCACTTTACTGAGATGGCTCCAGAGCATGTAGTTAGAGCCACGTAGTCCAGGAGTCCAGCCACTTTACTGAGGTGTCTCCAGAGCATGTAGTTAGAGCCACATAGTCCAGGAATCCAGCCACTTTACTGAGGTGTCTCCAGAGCATGTAGTTAGAGCCACGTAATCCAGGAATCCAGCCACGTTACTGAGGCGTCTTCCAGAGCGTATGGTTAGAGCCATGTAGTCCAGGAATCCAGCCGCTTTACTGAGGTGTCTTCCAGCGCATGTGGTTAGTGCCATGTAGTCCAGGAATCCAGCCGCTTTACTGAGGTGTCTTCCAGCACGTGTGGTTAGTGCCACGTAGTCCAGGAATCCAGCCACTTTACTGAGGTGTCTTCCAGCACGTGTGGTTAGTGCCACGTAGTACAGGAATCCAGCTGCTTTACTGAGGTGTCTTCCAGAGTGTGTGGTTAGTGCCACGTAGTCCAGGAATCCAGCCACTTTACTGAGGTGTCTCCAGAGCATGTAGTTAGAGCCACATAGTCCGGGAATCCAGCCACTTTACTGAAGTGTCTCCAGAGCATGTAGTTAGAGCCACATAGTCCAGGAATCCAGCCACTTTACTGAGATGTCTCCAGAGCATGTAGCTAGAGCCACATAGTCCAGGAATCCAGCCACTTTACTGAGGTGTCTTCCAGAGCGTGTGGTTAGAGCCACATAGTCCAGGAATCCAGCCACTTTACTGAGATGTCTCCAGAGCATGTAGTTAGAGCCACGTAGTCCAGGAGTCCAGCCACTTTACTGAGGTGTCTCCAGAGCATGTAGTTAGAGTCATATAGTCCAGGAATCCAGCCACGTTACTGAGGTGTCTCCAGAGCATGTGGTTAGAGCCATGTAGTCTGGGAATCCAGCCACTTTACTGAGATGTCTCCAGAGCATGTAGTTAGAGCCATGTAGTCCAGGAATCCAGCCACTTTACTGAGGCGTCAGAGCGTGTGGTTAGTGCCACGTAGTCCAGGAATCCAGCCGCTTTACTGAGGTGTCTTCCAGAGCGTGTGGTTAATGCCACGTAGTCCAGGAATCCAGCCACTTTACTGAGGTGTCTTCCAGCACGTGTGGTTAGAGCCACGTAGTCCAGGAATCCAGCTGCTTTACTGAGGTGTCTTCCAGAGTGTGTGGTTAGTGCCACATAGTCCAGGAATCTAGCTGCTTTACTGAGGTGTCTTCCAGAGCGGGTGGTTAGTGCCACGTAGTCCAGGAATCCAGCCGCTTTACTGAGGTATCTTCAGAGCATGTGGTTAGTGCCACGTAGTCCAGGAATCCAGCCACTTTACTGAGATGTCTTGCAGAGCGTGTGGTTAGTGCCACGTAGTCCAGGAATCCAGCCGCTTTACTGAGGTGTCTTCCAGAGCGTGTGGTTAGTGCCACGTACTCCAGGAATCCAGCCGCTTTACTGAGGTGTCTTCCAGCACGTGTGGTTAGTGCCACGTAGTCCAGGAATCCAGCCACTTTACTGAGATGTCTTGCAGACCGTGTGGTTAGAGCCACGGTAGGCCAGGAATTTAGCCACTTTACTGAGGCATCTTCCAGAGTGTGTGGTTAGAGCCACATAGTCCAGAAATCCAGCTGCTTTACTGAGGCGTCTTCTAGAGCATGTGGTCAGAGCCACATAGTCCAGGAATCCAGCTGCTTTACTGAAGAGTCTTCAGAGCGTGTGGTTAGTGCCACGTAATCCAAAAATCCAGCCACTTTACTGAGGTGTCTTCAGAGTGTGTGGTTAGTGCCACGTAATCCAAAAATCCAGCCACTTTACTGAGGTGTCTTCAGAGTGTGTGGTTAGTGCCACATAGTCCAGGAATCCAGCCCCTTTACTGAGGTGTCTGCAGAGTCTGTGGTTAGAGCCACGTGGGAATCCAGCCACCTTACTGAGGTGCCTTCAGAGTGTGTGGTTAGTGCCACGTAGTCTAGGAATCCAGCCTCTTTACTGAGGTGTCTGCAGAGCCTGTGGTTAGAGCCACGTGGTCCAGGAATCCAGCAGCTTTAGGTGTCTTCAGAGTGTGTGGTTAGTGCTTGGGTTGAAGCAGCTCTGTCACTTTTGTTCGCTGCCTGGCCAGGGACCACATCAGTGCCCTCAGCAACATTCTCTCCCTGCACCCGGCTCGGGCCCTGTTACCCACATCTCCATTGTACCCTCTCTCTACCCTACCAGAGATTCTCTTTGCCTTCCCTTTATTAAAATCCTGACACAATCCCAAAGGTTTTTAGGATTGTAAGATTCTACATGCATACCTCTTTAAATGTTTTATTATGAAAATATTTAAACATATTCAAAAGTAGAGGAAACAGTATGGTCGGCCTCACGTACCTGTCCCTCAGCTTCATGATCTTATTTCATCTACAACTCTTCCCAGTAATCTCATATGATTCTGAAGCAACATCCCCACATACCCTATCATTTCCAGTTTTCTATTTTAAAGAATCCCAGACTCCTCCCAGTTTACTGAAGAGAAGGGTGTCTTAATTCCTCTCCAGGCTTCTCATCGGCTACCAGCCACCACTCTGCTCTCCCAGGCTGCCGGTCAGCTCAGGAGTCGAGGTCCCTCCCCGCTCCGCTGCAGTCCCTGCAGTGGGCACTTGGCAGGCAGGGCAGCAGGATCCGTCGCAGGAGGGCAGCTTTGCTGGGGAGGGGGGCTGTATCAGGCATGCTGAGGACAAGGCAGGAAAAGGAGAGGGCCTGGGTGCACTTCACTCTCAGGGTCAGCTGGGCACGCTTGTTTCTGTCCTAGGTTCACTTCACTGTCGGGGTCAGCTGGGCACACTCATCTTTATCTTGAGTATCAGTCCCAACAGAATGATAAGACAAATTCTCAAGACAAAAGGGTCTGATTGCTGTGATACGGAGCTGCGACCTGATTTCCACTGCAGCCCTTCCCTTCCCCAGTAACAGGTGACACTGTCCTGTGAAGATCCAACACGTTGTCCTGTCTCCATTTCAGATGCAGTGGCAGAATGTAGAGCATGTCGGTGACCAGAGCCCCTACGTCACTTCTGTCATCCTTCACATCAAGCAGAACGTGCCCATCATCCGTGACAACCTGGCTTCCACACGGAAGTACTTCACTCAATTCTGCATTAAATTTGCAAAGTAAGTCCTGAGATCTTCTCATCTCTGTTTTTTTTTTTAATAGACTTTATGTTTTAGAACAGTTTCAGCATTCACAGCCAAATGGGGTAGAGTACAGAGATTTCCTGTGTACCCGACCCCACACGTGCACAGTCTTCCATTACCAATACCTTCTCTCTCTCACACACACACACATACACACACACACACACACACACACACACAGTGGTACCTGACCCCACCCATGCACAGTCTTCCATTGCCGATACCCCCACCACACACACAAAGCAGTATCCAACCCCACACATGCACAGTCTTCCATTACCGATACCCCCCCCACACACACAAAGCAGTATCCAACCCCACACATGCACAGTCTTCCATTACCGATAACCCCCACACACACACAAAGCAGTATCCAACCCCACACATGCACAGTCTTCCATTACCGATACCCCCCGACACACATACACACACACACACACACAACGTGTTACAGCTGATAAGCCTGCACTGACACATCATTGTCACCGGACTTCATGGTTTACCTGGGTCATTCTTGGAGCTGTACACTCCATGGGTTTGGACAAACATAGGGTGACATGCGGCCACCACTCCAGTGTCACACTCAGCTGCATTGTTTTTAAAACCATAGTTCCCACCAGCATCCCCACAGTTTGGGTGTCCCAAGCATCCAGCTGGGGTTCATTCTGGTGCCTGCAGTACTAATTTTAATTTGTATGCAAAAGAAGCATCATAATAAAATCAAATTGTCCACATAAAGTCATAGGCAACAGTAACAGCAGTGCAGCCCCCAGCCAGGTCATGGCACACGGAAATGAATGGGGCCTACTGTTTGAAATGTGCAGGCGTCACCCCCCTTGCCCGAGTTTGGATAATTACAGTGCCTTTTCAGGGATTTCATAGATACATTTTGTCTCTGGCTGGCTTATGAGCCTTTCAAGGGTAGGAGCCATCAGTTCTGTTTCTTTCCAGCCTTCTTGTCCTCCCTCCCCTGGCATTTTTTTATCATGGCTGCTAGAATTTATCTATTAATACTTGTACACGTGCTTGGTCCAAGGAAGGTACTAGAAATTGGGACGAGCAAGTCATGGAGCTCTATGGCCAAGGCGGGCGGAGTGCACCTGAGCCAGTGTCTTCCTGCCATGGCCAAGGCTGGCAGAGCACCTGAGCCAGTGTCTTCCTGCCATGGCCAAGGCGGGCGGAGTGCACCTGAGCCAGTGTCTTCCTGCATGGCCAAGGTGGGCAGAGCACCTGAGCCAGTGTCTTTCTGCTGTATCCTCGTATGTGGCCATTTCTGGCCTGAGTTTTGAGGCAAGGGAAATAGTTTGGTCCTCTGCTGATTGCCACCTGGCTGTAGCCCCATTTCCTGTGATAGCAGGCAGTGTCGAGGGTCAGCATCTCCCCTGACCAGTTATCAAGCAGGCATTTTGGCAAACTTCTCGGGAAGGGCTTCAGGAGGGTCACCCCAGTCCAAGCTACTGTATTTGGGTTGTTCCTCGTCCAGGCCCCAGATGGTGAGTTAGGACTCCATTTCTGCCTTCCCCAAATCTACTTCACAAACAATCCCCTCAGGACTAACAACTATGGAGCGGCTTGTGGTGTCAGTGTTACTCTAGTTTGTCAAGAAAGGATAGAGTGGACTCTGCAGGGAGGCATTCCTGTCTGCAGTAAGGCAGATGGACCAGGAGTTGAAATTCCCTCCCTCCCTGGGTGCTCATTAGTGTGTTAAAAGCACTGCTAATAAATCACACTGTGACACTCCCCATAACTGCTGGTAGAAGCAGCGCCTCTGTAAAAGTGTACTGTGACTGAAAATCTCCAGGCTGGCTGCTCAGGGGTCTGATTGAGCTTTTGTTAAAGTGAATATGGAGCCCACTGACTTAGCCAGTCCCAGCACCTCCCAGCACCAGCCTCACATTCTCTCAGAGACCTTGAATTCCATGTCTAAGCCCAGGTTGAGTGCACTGGGGATTGGATGCCCATCTCATCTGGAATTGCTCAGCCTGGGATCTAGAAAGTGATGTTGCGTTTTCATCCATGGTGTCTTCTCATCCTTGTAAAATCCTGCTTAACAGAGGTGGGCGTTGTGAGGAGACTCTTCCCTGGCCAAAGGCAATGGCCACCACCCCCCTGATGGCAGAAGAGCCCTTGGCAGTTACCCAGCACATTGCTTGGTCTTCTCCTCAAAGGATGTGTGTCTGCTCCTTTTATCCCCCCCACCCCCACCTGTAGACTGGTACAGAGAGAGCCAGTTCAAGGGCACAGCCAAAGCTGTCTTTTATTATTATTATTATTTATTTATTTATTTTTGATAGAGGGTTTCACTCCGTTACCCAGGCTGGAGTGCAGTGATGCAGTCACAGTTCACTGCAGCCCAGTCTCCTGGGCTTAGGTGATTCTCCCACCTCAGCCTCCTAAATAGCAGGATTACAGCCACACACCACCACACCTAGTTAAGCAATACAGCTAATTTTTGTATTTTTTGTGGAGATGAGATTTCGTCATGGTAGGACCAGGCTGGTCTCAAACTGCTGGACTCCAGCAGTCTGCCTGCCTCGGCCTCTCAGAGTGCTGGGATTATAGACATGAGCCACTGTGCCCAGCCCAAAGCTCATTCTAATGTGAAACAACTTAGGTTACCAGCCAGTTGCAATTGGTCATGGATTCAGTCTCACATCTCCTGCCTGGCTCTGGTTTACAGCACCAAAGAATCTCTTCCAAATAGGCCCTTGTTTGCTCTCCTTCCTGATCAGCAAGCCATCTCCCAGATCTGATCTCTGCACCCCAATTTCCTTTCCTGTAACTTCCTTTCTACCCCACCAGCGCAAACCCATAAGTGTTTCCTCTTACCTCTGTTTACTGTCTTGAGCAACAGCTGCCTTTCCTATTGAGACATCAGAGTCCACAGCCTGGTGAAGCTGCAGTTGAACCACAAGCAACTTCCCTAACCCACTGGGCCAATTCTCCTCCATTCAGACAGCTCTTGTAATAGTGCTTGGGAGGATGAAAGGAGAAGTCACATAGTAACTTCCTGGTAAAGTGCTGATACCAAGCTGACATTAAAGTGGAAGATGGCCAGGTGCCGTGGCTCACGCCTGTACAATCCCAGCGCTTTGTGGGGCCGAGGTGAGCGGATCACTTGAGGCCAGGAGTTTGAGACCAGCCTGGCCAACAGGCTCTACTGAAAATTAAAAAATATAAAAATGAAAAAATATAAAATTTAGCTGGGTGTGAAGTATGCGCACGCCTACGATCCCAGCTACTCAGGAGGCTGAGGCATGAGAATCACTTGAACCCGGGAGGCAGAGGTTGCAGTGAGCCAAGATTGCACCACTGCATTCCAGCCTGGGCAACAGAGCAAGACTGTCTAAAAAAAACAACTGATTTCTTCAATGTACATTCACTTGAGCATCTCCTGTATCTCAGACCCAGAGTTCAGTGCTTTGGCTTGGTAAACATGGCCCCATCTTCATATGCCCTAACAGTCAGGTGAAGCGAAATAGACACATAAGCAAGTAAGTGTAATGAAGTGGGTTAGCTGTTAGGATAGAGGCCTGTGGACTCCATGTAGAGTATGGCGAAGGCAACGGAAGAAAGGCTTTCCGGAGATGTTAAACAGGATCTGAGAGGTGCGTATGTACTGACCCAAGTCCCTTCTAGGAAAGGCACTCCAAGTGAGGGAACAGTGGAGGCACAGAGCATTGTGCCTGCAGAATCATGGGATCCTCAAGGGGCTCAGTTGGGTTGAAGCACTGGGAGGCCAGGGCTTAGCAGGATGAGGCTGGGTACAGAAGATGGAGCATCGGGGAAGCCCGGCCAGGCGCAGTGGATGAGGCCAGGGACAGAGAATGAAGTGTCGGGGAAGCCCGGCCAGGCGCAGTGGATGAGGCTGGGGACAGAGGATGGAGCGTCGGGGAAGCCTGGCCAGGTGCAGTGGATAAGGCTGGGGACAGAGGATGGAGCGTCGGGGAAGCCCGGCCAGGCACAGTGGATGAGGCCGGGGAAAGAGGATGGAGCGTCAGGGAAGCCCGGCCTTGGCCCGGAGCAATAGCTCATGCCTGTAATCCCAGTACTTTGGGAGGCCGAGACAGGTGGATCACGAGGTCAAGAGATCAAGACCATCCTGGTCAACATGGTGAAACCCCATCTCTACTAAAAATACAAAAATTAGTCAGTATGGTGGTGGGCACCTGTAACCCCAGCTACCCGGGAGGCTGAGACAGAAGAATCGCTTGAACTTGGAAGGCAGAGGTTACAGTGAGCCGAGATCGCGCCACTACACTCCAGAGTGAAACTCTGTCTCAAAACAGAGAGAGAGATAAGCCTAATTTGTCGCTTTTTTATCCACAGCTCCTTCATTCCCAAATTCATCACCCACCTCTTCAAGTGCAAGCCGATTAGCATGGTAGGAGCAGAACAGGTGAGATGGATTTGGTGTCGGCATTTGCCGGACGGCTTTTGTTGAAGATCAAACACATATCTGTGTAGGACAGATCTCCTTGGGAGGAATAAAATTGATGATTCCCCTGTTTGGGGACAGTATGATGACTGACCTGGAAGGTTTCTTAATTCATTCTTCCGTTTATTTTAAAAAATTTTGTTTGAATGCCTACTAAGGTCTGGGTGCAAAGTATAACACAACAAGCACCACAGAAAGGTCCCTGCTTCCTAGTGCTCACACTCCAGTAAGTAAAGGTAGCTGGGCATGGGGGCAGCTTATGCTGTAACCCCAGCACTTCAGGAGGCCAGAGCGGGCAGATCACCTGAGGTCAGGAATTCCAGACCAGCCTGGCCAACGTCGTAAAACCCCTTTTCTATTAAACATACAAAAATTAGCCAAGCAAGGTTGGGAGGCCAAGGCAGGTGCATCACTTGAGGTCAGGAGTTTGAGAGCAGCCTGGCCAACATGGTGAAACCCCATCTCTATTAAAAATACAAAAATTAGCCGGGCATGGTGGTACATGCCTGTAGTCCCAGCTACTCAGTAGGCTGAGACAGAATTGCTTGAACCTGGGAAGTGGAGGTTGTGGTGAGCTGAGATCGTGGCACTGCACTCCAGCCTGGGCAACAGAGTAAGACTCCATCTTAAAAAAAAAAGTAAAGTAAATAAATAAATCCCAGTGACAGGAGGCTGAGATGAGGGAGGATCAATTGAGGCCAGGAGTTCAAGACCAGCCTGGGCATCATAGTGAAACCACTGTCTCTCAAAAAAATAAAATATTAGCTAGGCACGGTAATAGTATACACTTAAAATCCCAGCTGCTCAGGAGGCTGAGGTTGGAGGATTCTTTGAACCCAGGAGGTGGAGGTTACAGTGGGCTGTGATCGTGCCACTGCACTGAAGACTGAGCGACAGAGGAAGACTCTATTTCCCCTGCAAAAAAAAGAATATTTTAACAATTATAATAAACTCAGACCTAAACCCAGTATCTTCAGAAAAATATCAATTCATTCAGTGTTTACTTCCATCATTTTTTTTTTTAACAAACCACAGATCATACGTTTACTTCCATTTTGAGGTGTGGATGAGAAAACCATCTGCAGGAACTGAAGTTTACTTAGTCAGACCCCAGGCCAGTGCAAGTGGGCAGTCGGGGAGTGTGGATCTTGACAAGCTCAGACTGGGGAGGTCATAGGTGGGAACTGCAGGGCAGCGTGGCCCCTGAGGGATTCTCACATGAGTGCAGGTTTAGCCTAGCCTGTGTTTGCCCTGATGTCTGGGCCTTGAAGCTGTGGGCGTGTTCACTTAGGCAGCAGAACCATCAGAGTCCAGTTAACTCAGCAGTATTCACAGACAGAAACAGACGTGGCCTTGAGTCACGGAGCGGCTGCCATCCCAACTGGAACAAAAGCCGTGGCATTGGAAGCTAAGGTTCCGCCCAACCTCAGCCATGTCTGCTGTGCTGCCAGGGTGCTAGATCCTAAATTTAGGTTGTGCTTTAATACTTATGCTGAAAATGGGACAGGAAACGTTTTCTGCTCTTTATTCTCTTCTGAGTACTGTATAAAGTGAGTTATTTATCTTTGGGCCCCAGAGTCCTCTTGAGCAATTGCAAGGGCATGAGGAACTGACCCATGCCGATATTTATAATGCTTCTTGCTAGTCTGTGATTCTCACATAATCTTGTGGGATTCGCAGGGTCATTAATTAGTCTTACAGCTGTGGTCACCTATGAAAGCTTTTCTCTCCCTTGAGATGAGGGATAAGACAAGAATGTCCATCGTCACTGTTTCTATCCCATGTTGTCATTGAAGTCCTGGCTAGGACAACAAGGCAAAAAATAAAATATTTTTAAAAGAAACAAAATATATACAGATTAGAAAGGAGAAAACTAAACTCATTTTTCATGGCAAATGTAATTGTGATAAATCCAAAAGGATCTACCAATAAACTATTGGAATATAAATTTAGCAGGGTTGCTGGCTATAGGTCAGTATTTTAAAATATATTTCTTTTCTTTTTTGTTTTGTTTGGTTTTGGTTTTTTTTTTTGAGATGGAGTCTTGCTCTGTCACCAGGCTGGAGTTCAGTGGGGTGATCTCAGCTCACTGGATCCTCCTCCTCCTGGGTTCAAGTGATTCTTCTGCCTCAGCCTCCCAAGTAGCTGGGACTACAGGCATCCGCCACCATGCCTGGCTAATTTTTTTGTCTTTTACTAGAGATGGGGTTTCACCATGTTGGCCAGGATGGTCTCAATCTCCTGACCTCGTGATCCACCCACCTTGGTCTCCCAAAGTGCTGGGATTACAGGCGTGAGCTACCGCGCTGGCCTAAAATACATTTTTATATACCAGCAGCAAACAATTTAAAAATGAACCTCTTGAATGAAATACTTGTTTGTTTTTTTGCTCTGTTGCCCAGGCTGGAGTGAGTATAACTGTGAGCACAATCACAGCTCACTGCAGTCTTAACTCCTGGGCTCAAGCAATCCTCCTGCCTCAACTTCCCAAGTAGCTTTGACTACAGGAATGTACTACCATGCCTGGCCTTTTTTTTTTTTTTCCCATAGATGTAGGGTCTCCCTCCCTGTGTCACCCAGGCTTACCTCAAACTCTTAGCCTTAAGCAATCCACCCTCCTAAGCCTCCCAAAATCCTGCTTACAGGCATGAGCCATGACTCCCAGCCTTAAATGACATCATTTACAGTAGCACCAGGAAACATTAAATACCTGGGAATAAATCTGTCAAAAATGTACAAGTCTTCTACACAGAAAACTGTACAATATTAAGACACAGAATCCTCAAGGACCTTTAAAATGACAAGATAGCTCATGTTCATTGATACAAAAGACTCATAAAGAAATAAATGTGGAGTCTTCCGAGCCTACTGTGACTGAGGAGGCTGCCCAATAAGAAATAAAAATTTAAAAAGTGGTAAATTATTCCAAAATTAATCTATAGATACAATTCAATCCCAATTACTGTATCTATTAATCTATAGATACAGTGGAATCCCAGCAAGGGTGTGTGTGTGTGTGTGTGTGTGTGTGTGTGTGTGTGTGTGTGAACTGATAAGCTGATTTTAAAAGTTAGATGAAAATACAGAAAACAACAGCTAAAATAATCTTAGAACTGGAGGAGGTAAAGCTCAGGATATCAAGACTTATTGTAATAGTATTGTAATTAGAGCAGTGCGGCACTGGCCCCAGGGACAAGTAGGCTGACAGAACAGATTTGAGTTCAGAAATAGACCCGCACATATGTAGACATTTGATTTATGACAAAAGTGGCATAATTCAGTTTGGGAAAGAGAGTCTTTTCAGTAAATAGTGCTGGATAATTGGATATCCATATTGGAAAAAAAAAAATCTTGACCTTTATCACACACCATGTATACAAATCAATTCCAAAGAAGATTTGGTGAAAGGAGGACATGTGTACATTCCTGGTAGTAATGCAAAAATGGTGCAGCCATTTAGGAAAAGAGTTTGGCATTTACATAGTTACCACATGCCCCAGCAATTATACTCCTAGATATATACCCAAAAGAGTTGAAAAAGGCCAGGTGCAGTGGCTCACACTGTAATCCCAGCACTTTTGGAGGCTGAGGCGGGCAGATCACCTGAGGTCAGGAGTTCAAGACCAGTCTGGCCAAGATGGTGAAACCCTGTTTCTACTAAAAGTACAAAAATTAGCCGGGCATGGTGGTGTGTGCCTGTAATGCCAACTACCTGGGAGGCTGAGGCAGGAGAATCACTTGAACCTGGGAGGCAGAGGTTGCAGTGAGTGAGATTGCACCACTGTACTCCAGATTGGGTGACAGAGTGAGACTGTCTCAAAGAAAAAAAAGAATTGAAAAAAATGTGTTCACTGAAAAACTTGTACACAAATGTTCATAGCAGCACTATTCATAATAGCCAGAAAGCAGAAACAACTCAAATGTCCATCAGCTGATGAACAGATAAACAAAATGTGGTATATCCATACAAGGGACTATTATTCAGCCATTAAAAGGAATGAAATACTCATTCATGCTACAATACGGATGAACCTTGAAACTGTGTTAAATGCAAGAAGCCAGACATGAAAAGCCACATATTATGTGACTTTACTTTTATAAAATGTCCAGAAAATGCAAATTCATAAAACAAAGTAGATTAATGGTTGGCATAGGGTGAGTGGGGTGGGGGAAACGGGTGTTTCTTTATGGGGTGGTGATGTGGTCTGTAACCAGGTATTGCTGACAGCTGCACAACCTTGTGAATATACTTTAAAAACCAGTGAATTTGGGCCGGGCGCGGTGGCTCAAGCCTGTAATCCCAGCACTTTGGGAGGCCGAGGCGGGTGGATCACGAGGTCAAGAGATTGAGACCATCCTGGTCAACATGGTGAAACCCCGTCTCTACTAAAAATACAAAAAATTAGCTGGGCATGGTGGTGTGTGCCTGTAATCCCAGCTACTCAGGAGGCCGAGGCAGGAGAATTGCCTAAACCCAAGAGGCGGAGGTTGCGGTGAGCCGAGATCGCACCATTGCACTCCAGCCTGGGTAACGAGCGAAACTCCGTCTCAAAAAAAAAAAAAAAAAAAAAAGCCAGTGAATTCTACACTTCGAAAAGGTACATTTTATGGTTTTTGAATTATATCTCAAATTTGGAAAATTAATTCCAGGTGGATTATGGCTCTAAAAAATAAGACAATAAAGCTTCTGGAAGATAATATAGAGAATATGACCTTGGGTTAGGCAGAGATCCCGTAAACAAAACATTAAAAGCACTAACCTTAAAAGAAAGGATTGGTTATTTGGAGTACTTAAAATACCTTGGCCAAGTGAGGTGGCTTGTGCCTGTAATCCCAAGACTTTGGGAGGCTGTGGCAGGAAGATTATTTGAGCCTAGCAGTTTGAGATCAGCCTGGGCAACACGGCGAGACCCCATCTCTACAAAATAATTTAAAAATTAGCCAGGCATGGTGGCATATGCCTGTAGTCCTCGCTACTTGGGAGACAGGAGGATCAATTAAGCCCAGGAATGTGAGGTTTCATTGAGCTCTGATTGTACCACTGCACTCCAGCCCAGGGGACAGAGTAAGACCCTGTCTCTAAAAATAATAATAATTTTAAAAGAGTGATGATACCAAGTGCTGGTAAAGATGTGGAGCAATGGAACTTTCATAGGTGCTGGTAGAAATGGAAGTTAGCACAGCCCCATGGGAAAACTCCTAGGCAGTTGGCCAGACAGTCCCTGCCCAGCGATCCAGCAGTCCTCCTCTTGAGTAGCTTCCATCCCAGAGAAACGAGGACTTTTTGACCACCAGACGTGCACAAATGTTCGCAGCAGGTTATGAGCAGAAAAGTAAGCTCCAGTGATGGAGAACAGGAGAGTGGTTGCCTTTGCTGGGAGGGAAAGGAGTGCACTGACTGGACGAGAGGTGAGGGAGCCTTCGGGTGCCAGAGATGTCCTCTGTCTTCCGTTAGGCAGTAGGGTGTCGCCACGTCTGGATGTGGCCCAGCTGCACACGTGGCGCTTGTGTACTCTATGAAAGTCATGCCGAAATTTTTGAAAGAAGCAGAACATGTCCCCACCTTGGTCCACCCTCCTCATACCCCGAGCTGTCTGCTCGGTGCCACCTCACTGAAGAACTTTATATGGTTGGGCCAGTATGGTTCAATATATGGTTTTGTTCACATGGTTGTCTTCTAGGGCCTGTATCTAATTTATTCAGAATTTTCATCACTACTGCTAGTCATCATGACCCCAAGAATTGTGGGAGGCTCTTTAGGAAGTAAAGGGCCCCTCAGAGATTTCCATTGCTGAGTGACAAGCGTTCACAGGCATAGTATACTGGCCGCACTGGCACCCCCATCCCTTCAACTACCTTAGCCAGCCCACACCCTCCAGAAAATATCACTGAGGCAGAAATGAAGTTGGCAATAGCCACCTCTTGCCCAATGTCTCATGCCTAGGAAGATCTGTTTCAAAGATGAGAACTAGCAGATCTTCATGATACATGGGACCTTTCTACCTTCACTTCCCACAGACAGCTGGCAAATCTGTCAGACGCATTCCCACCTTTTCAGACCTCATTGCTTAACGTAAAACCTGAGATCCAGATTTTCACCTCTCAGCTGTCTGGTAAAGACAGAATTTTATGGTGACTGGCCAGGGAATGCAAGTGTTGTATCTCCCTGTATGTGAGGGACACTAGAGAATTAGGTCTGGTTCATTCAAACCTCTCCTGTCACTTCAGATTATACAATTATTTATGCATATAACATATCTCTGGGAAGTAGAAAAAGTAGGAAATAGCTCCATATGCTTTAAAATATAATGACTGATTTTCTTTTTCCTACCAGCAAATGTATGCTAAGACATGGCTTTGATTTTCACAAGGCTCTCAAAATCTGTTACATGGAAGACAGAGTCGAGTCCTTGTCAGGCCTCAAATGGTATTCTTTAAACAAAAATTCCAGTTAATCAATGTACAGAAAATAATGTATAGAACACTAGCTAACCACTCAGCTCAGCAAAATGTGTAACATGTTTACACCTTTGCTGTACATCTTTTTTTTCTTTTTAAGACAGTGTCTCACTCTGTTGCTCAGTCTGGAGTACAATGGCACAATCAGGGCTCACTGCAACCTCTACCTCCTGGGTTGAAGCGATTCTTGTGCCTCACCCTCCCAAGTAGCTGGGATTACAGGTGTGCAGCACCACGCCCGGCTAATTTTTGTATTTTTAGTAGAGATGGGAATCTCACCATGTTAGCCAGGCTGGTCTCTCCACCCACCTCAGCCTCCCAAAGTGTTGGGATTATAGGCGCGAGCTACTGTGCCCGGTCTGTATTTTCTTAAAGTTTTTCTTTATATATCGAAGAGTTTAATCCACCTGGAATCGAGCATGTGTATTCTTTTTTTTTTTTTTTTTTTTTTTTTTTTTATTGAGACAGAGTCTCGCAAAAAGTGTATGTAGTGTGTTGTAGCCAGGCTGTAGTGCAGTGGTGTGATCTGGGCTCATTGCAGTCTCCGCCTCCTGGGTTCAAGCAATTCTCCTGCCTTAGCCTCCCTAGTAGCTGGGACTACAGGGTGTGCACCACCACACCAGCTAATTTTTTGTATTTTTAGTAGACACGGGGTTTCACCATGTTGGCCAGGATGGTCTCAGTCTCCTGAACTCGTGATCTGCCCGCCTCGGCCTCCCAAAGTGCTGGGATGACAGGCGTGAGCTACCGCACCCGGCCGACCATGTGTGTTCTTGAGGGGCTCATGCTAGGTTCCTTCGAGGAAGAGCAGCAGTCATTTCCGCCGGAGCTCTGGGAAGTGTGCCAGTGCCGGGCTCTTCCTGCGGGCCTTGGGCAGCCTGTGCCATTCCCCCTCCAGGAGGCTTGTGTACCCTTTCTTCTGAGCGGAGAGGAAGAATGTTCATTTCTGGAAATCTAGAAAGGTCCAGAATGCTCTGGCACTTTGCTGGCTACAGTAGAGTGAGCTGCACGCGTAGGCCTTTGACTAGCTACAGAACCACAGGAAACTACTCTGACCTTAGCGTCATTTCTTACACCTGAATTATTCCAAATAAAACACTGACGTCTCCCCACACGCTACTAATTTTGTCAAAATTATAATCACCATAACCCTTAAGTTAATAGTGTCTCTCCTTACATAGTTAATCTCTAGTCATTAATTCTTCTGTCCAAAGCAAAGTAAATGGGAAATTGGAGGATGCAAAGTGTGACTGGGCCTGAAGGGATCCCATTTCTCACCTGCTTGATGGAATTACAGAAGGCTTTCCAGAGGAAGCAGGCAGTGGCAGATGGAGCAGGCCTTGTCCTGAACAAGAGTCTGACCGTCATCAACCGAGTCTAGTGGGGGCATTGGGGGCTGTCGCCCAACTCCTGCCCTTGTCTGCGTGGTGGCTATGTGGTTCCATTCTCCAAGCCATCTCAGCAGGCCAGAGTACACCCATCTGGCTTCAGCCATTTCTCTGCTCCCTGGTTGCCAAGAGCAGTGGCAGCAGGAGCCAGTGTGAGCCCTACGCCAGAACCACCCAGGGACATTGACCTGGGCAGTCGGAAATGGGACTCCAGCTTCCTGGCCACCTTTTGTCTAACCCCATCCCATTGCACGAGATGAGTTTAGCGAGCTGGTAAACTTTTTCTGGAACTTTTTCTCATCTGTACAATGGGAATGATAACCCCCAGAGCAAACAGGGCCTTATGCAGACCAAATGTGACAAACCTTCCTCAGGTCATTCCCAGCAGGCGCTGGGCCATCGGGACTGTAGGTGTCCTAGATGATTGGCATCCCAGAGAACCAGAACAAACAGAGGAAAAGGTAGATTGCCAAAATACAATGTTTACATTTGGGTAAATCCACAACCTCACTAACATCCAGAGGAATTAAAAACAACAATAATGAGTTGCTGTCTTTTGCCTAATGAAAACCAGGATTTTAGGAGTTTTCAGTGCCAATAAGGGTGCAGTCTGCACTGCTGGCAGAGGTGTACATGGGTCCATTCCATTGGAAAGATCCTGACGTTTATGCTGCCACACATCACAGAGTACTGCAGGGCCTTTAAAAGTCACGATGCTGCTGCTTTAGAGGATAGGGTCTCGCCATGTGGCCCACGTTAGAGTGCAGCTAAAAATCATGTTCTCACTCATAGGTGGGTGTTGAACAATGAGAACACATGGACACAGGGAGGGGAGCACTATACACTGGGGTCTGTTGGGGGGGAGGTGGGGACAGAGATGGGTGGGGAGTTGGGGAGGGATAGCATGGGGAGAAATGCCAGATATAGGTGAAGGGGAGGAAGGCAGCAAATCACACTGCCACGTATGCACCTATGCAACAACCTTGCATGTTTTTCACATGTACCTCAAAACCTAAAATGCAATTAAAAAAAAAAAAAATCATGACTGCAGAGATGGGAAAACACAGTACAAAAATTTTACATAGTAAGTGAGAAAACCAGGTTATAAAATTATGTATACATACAGTATAATTCTGACTTAGTTTCATGGCGGGGGTTGTGGTTTGTTTTTGAGACAGGGTCTCACTCTGTCACCCAGGCTGGAGAGTGCAGTGGCACGATCTTGACTCACTGCAGCCTCAGCCTCTCAGGCTTATGTGACCCTCCCACCTCAGTCCGCCCCAGTAGCTGAGACCACAGGTGTGCACCACCATGCCTGGCCGATTTTTGTGTTTTTCCATGTTGCCCAGGGTGGCCTCAAACCCCTGAGCCCTACAGAGCCTGCTGCCTGGGCCTCCTAAAGTTCTGGGATCACACGCGTGAGCCACTGCTCCTGGCCCCTAGGTTATTGTATATATTTTTTACTTACATACACATAAGCTGGCTTCTTGATGTTTTTCGTAGGTGATGGGAATTATACATAACTTTTTTCTTTTATATTTCTATTTCCCAAGTTTTCTGCAATAAGAATGTATCATGCGCATAATCAGAAAAATGTTACTCCTGGGCATGGGTCCACTCGGTGCTGGGTGGCTGGAAGGGGCCGGTCACACTCTGCCTTGCTCCACAGCTGCTGCTGGACACCCACTCCCTGAAGATGGTCCTGCTTGATCTCCCCTCCATCGGCTCGCAGGTGGTGAGGAAGGCGCCCGCCAGCTACACTAAGATCGTTGTCAAAGGCATGACCCGGGCGGAGATGATCCTCAAGGTGACGGCTTGTGCCTTTCTCGGGGATTCTGTGTAAAAGGGTCGGTTGTTTATTTCATCTCTGTTTCCAAGAAGCTTTGGTTTTGAAGGCACCGGGTAGGTCCTGTCCCCAGCGCTCTCAAAGCAGGTCCACATTCTTGGGCTGGACTGAGTTTTTGGCCTCAAAAATTGTTGAAAGTCTGTGAGTAGTTATTGGGAGTCAGTAATTCCTCCTGACAAATGAATTTTTTGTTGTCATGGGATTCTCTTGTAATCAGATGTGGCCAAGCTTGGAAGTTCGGTGGAGTTGTCGCTGTGAGTCAGTCAGGTCAGGTATCTCTGCTGCTCAGCAGGAATTCCAGGCCCACATCTCAGTTACTCCCTTCCACTTCAGCCTTCTTGGCTTTCTGTGCTCTGTCTCCACTTTACATGAACTCTGAACAGATGTTGTAGTATCTGAATCTCATTGGCAAATGGATTTTTTAAAGCCCCATTTAACAAAGGATTGGTACTTCGGGTGATGAAGGTCTGAACCCTGAGCATCTGCCTCTGATTTCCACCATTTGGGAGAGCGGGGTTGAGGGCTGGAGAACAAATGATCCTGTCGTGACGTGTCTGAAAAGCCCAGGGCCTCTAGGCTCTTCAGGCTGTTCCTAAGCCAGATGACTCAGAGACGGCAGGAGTAGGAAGCAGCAGCAGGGCTTCAGACACCTGGAACAGGTGAGGACCCTGCCTGAACCTGGAGCTGTGGCCTGAGGACATGGGAAGCAGCCTGTTCATTTCCCTCCACTGCTGGTTACTGGCTGTGGAGGAGAGCATGCGGTCCGGGAGTTCTCTGCAGTGGATTCCTGAGTGAACCACTTGCCACGCTTTGGGGCAGTCTGGGGAATGCAGGAAGAAAGTCAGATACTGCATTCCAGAGCCAAAGGAAACGAATGTGAGGATTACCGTGCCCTTCCTTTCCTTTGTGTGTTAACTGATACTTTCAGTTAGTAGTTGCACGAAGTCCAGATTTTAAGTCTTTAGAAAAGTGAGGCAGCTTTGGCATTTTTGTTTTTGCAGAAATCCACTTACACCAGTGCCTTTTGCCACCCATTTCTCAGAAGTCATAGTACGTCGGGGCAGAAGGAGTGGGTACCGTGTACCTATGAAACGTCTAACAGGAGACCCTCTCACGCAGTGTTTCCCAAAGGGTCCCGATGTTTTGACAGTCACCTGGGACTCCACCAGGGCTGCTGAATTAGACTATTTAAAGGAAGGGCTTGGGAACCTGTGCTTTACAAAGCCGTGCAGTTGATATTTGGGATTCAGCAAATTGAGGACACGCTGCTCTAGTTGAATGTGAAGATGAGATGGGGCCTGAGGATGAGAAGGAGACCTCACAGGATGCATTTTGCGCTCGGCAGGCAGTGAGGGAGAGCCCTGCGCTGCTGTGAGCTTTCCTCACGGGTCTGCCCATCTCCTCCTGGCAGGTGGTGATGGCCCCTCATGAACCGCTGGTGGTGTTCGTCGACAACTACATCAAACTTCTCACAGACTGCAACACGGAAACCTTCCAGAAGATCCTGGACATGAAGGTGAGTGCAGGCTCCGGATTTGTCCACGCTTGCCATCCTCCTCACACTTGGTTCTTAACTGGGGGTGGGATATAGGTTCTTGGGGGATTTTCTCAAAATGCTTTGCCGGGCTCCAGGGAGCTAACCAGATTCGGAGAAGCCTTTGGAGGAGGTGGTTGTGGGCGTGTGCTCTCGAGGATTCATAGGCCCCTGCGCAGGGGAGGAGGGCGGAGGATGAGGACAGAAGGGTTTCCTCCCCGACCTCCTGGACCTGCCCTTCTCTCTCAGCCCCTTCTTTCTCTTCCATGGCCCTTTCTTCCTCTCTGTTTTCCTCCCAGGCCACTACCCAGGGCTGGCGATTAATTCTCTGAGGAAAGCGGTCATCCTCAGCCTGGAGTGACTCTGCTGTCTGCAGAGTCTCTGCTGACCCCCATACCCAATGCTGCGCTCTCCCCGTGGGCCGTTCTGGCCCAGCCTTCCTGACGGTTCTTCTCTCTCAACTCCAGGGGCTGAAGAGGAGTGAGCAGAGCAGCATGCTGGAACTCCTGCGCCAGCGGCTCCCTGCACCACCCTCGGGGGCGGAAAGTGCCAGCTCCCTGTCCCTAATGGCGCCAACACCAGAGCAGGAGTCTTCTCGCATCCGCAAACTCGAGAAACTCATTAAAAAGAGACTGTAGCAGCAGCAACAGGCACTTTGCTCCTGGCCGGCCCCTTAGCACCACATTCCCCGGAAGCCCCTGATGTCTCCTGTGCTCCCCGGGACACTCACATCATCAGTCTCCAGGCTTTCTGGGACATCTGGGTTGTTACTGAGTCTCTTCCATGCTCTGTCTTACTTCCTGCCTTCATCAGAGATGCTGAGTAAGGGCTGGGTTCTGAGAAGGCCATTTAGATGATCTCTGGTTCCCAAAGCAGAGGCAGCAGCAGGGGAAGGTCCCTGGGGTTCACTTGCTGTCCCTGAGCTGCCCCTGACTAGCAGAATTGCCGTTGACTCGTGTAGCCTCAGCACAGCTGTCATACCCTCTGACACTGGGTCCACCGCGAACCTCCCCATCCAGGCAACTTGTATGAGGAAGCCTGGATCTCAGCCCTCCCTCCATCCCTTCCCCCCTCCTCCCCATCTCCTCCTTTCCCTCCCTCCCTCCTCCTCCTCTTCTCCCTCTCTCCCTCCCTCCCTCCTCTTCCTCTCCCTCACTTCCCCTCCTCCTCTCCCTCCCTCTCCCCTCCTCCTCTCCCCCCCTCCTCCTCTCCCTCCCTCCCTCCCTCCCTCCTTCCCTCCTTCCATGGCTGTTTGAGGTTTCCCCTTCAGCCAGAGCTGAGTTTCCTTTCCTGTCTCTGGGTTTGTCCCTACGGCCAGAGTGGCAGATTACAGGTTCTTTATGGAGGCAGTGGAAGCAGGCATATTCCCACGGAAATCCCAGTTTCCTGGCCCATATTTTGTTTCTGGTACTTGTTATGACTTTACTTGACTAAGTTATCCCTGTGTTCCCCCATTTTGCAGTCATCTCCAAAGGAGAGTGTCCTTTGTGTCTGTTACCGGGAAGGTCGCATGCGCCAGGCCTTCAAGCAGGTGTCCTGTCTGCCCTGGGGCTCCTGACCAGGGTGTGGGCAGACCCAGATCTGACAGACGGCTCTGTCTGGCACACTCACCAGGTTATGTGAGCAGATTCTTCCTCCATTTCTTTCTTTCTTTCTTTTTTTTGAGATGCAGTCTCACTCTGTCGCCCAGGTTGGAGTGCAGTGGCATGATCTTGGCTCACTGCAACCTCTGCCTCCCCGGGTTGAAGTGATTCTCCTGCCTCAGGCTCCCAAGTCACTGGGACTACAGGCACCTGCCACCGCACCTGGCTAATTTTTTGTATTTTTAGTAGAGGTGGGGTTTCACCGTGTTGGCCAGGCTGGTTTTGAACTCCTGGCCTCAAGCAGTCTACCCTTTTCAGGCTCCCAAAGTGCTAGGATTACAGGTGTGAGCCACCGCGCCCGGCCCTTTCCTTCATTTCTTTACTCCCACTCTGCTCCTGGCTTTTAAGGAAGGGAAACCAGGAAGTTTACTTGGAATATGTTTCCTAGGCTTTCTCATCAGATGAAGCCGTGGGAACATCCGGGAAGCCCGTATCCTCGAGTCCCTTTGTGCCGGCTCATCTTCAGGTCCACAGTACTTTCCAGTGTCGTCTGAAATAGCAAAGGTGGTGTGCAGTGTCCCAGTGACCTGTTCCTGTGTGATGAGAAGGAGCTGGGGGCTTGGGATGCCTCAGGAACAGAATGTTGACCTTACACACCACGCTGAGAACCTGGCCTGGCCTGGAAGGCAGCTGCCCCCACCTGCCCTTCCTGTCCCCCATGTGCTCTCTGTGGCAGGTCTTCTGGCCTCTGGCGCCCTCCTGCATCCGGAGAGCAGGCAGCCTCTGATGCCCACGGCTTCCCTAAAACCACGCCTCAGTTAGCCATGACCACAGCTATAGGCAAACTGCTATTGTTCCTGCCGCTTCTGTTCAAGAATGGTACCTTGCCAGGCACAGCGGCTCGCACCTGTAGCCCCAACACTTTGGGAGGCCAAGGCAGGAGGATCGCTTGAGCCGGAGAGTTCGAGACCAGCCTGGGCAACATAGAGATGTATACAAAAATAAAAATTTGCAAGGCATGGTGGCATGCACCTCTAGTCTCAACTGCTTGGGAGGCTGAGGTGGGCAGATTGCTTGAGCTTAGGAGTTTGAGACCAGCCTGGGCAACATGGTGAAACCAAAAATATAAAAAATTGGCCGGGCACAGTGACCCACGCCTGGAATCCCAGCACTTTGGGAGTTTGAGGCGGGTGGATCACCTGAGGTCAGGAGTTTGAGACCAACCTGGCCAACAGGGTGAAACCTCGTCTCTACTAAAAAGACAAAAATTAGTTGAGTGTGGTGGCGCATACCTGTAATCCCAGCTACTGGGGAGGCTGCGGCAGGAGAATCACTTTAATCTGGGAGCTGGAGGTTGCAGTGAGCCGAGATCACACCACTGCACTCCAGCCTGGGCAACAGAGCGAGACCCTGTCTCAAAACGTTTTCAGGAGAGGGAATTTCCTGAGAATCCATAAAACTTGTAACAGCCATGCAGCAGGAAACGTTAAGGTTTGGAAACCGGCCTGGAAACCCGATTTTCTCGTTCCCACCTTGGTTCCCAACATAACCACCTGCTCTGTGCCCTGCGTCTCTGCTGGCCTTTCTCCCGACGCCGTCCAGCTCTGATCCTGAGCCTCATTTCTTCATCAGTTTCCAGGCTTCCCTGCTAGTTGGTATGACTCGTACAAGTGTCTCAAATTCCAGGACAGGGAGAAGACAATGAGTGATCAAGGAGGTGCGGCCTTTCGCTAAGGTCTATTAAGAAAAGATTCCAAAGAAGACAAGGGCGGGGAGGGGGTCGGGAGAGCTCCCGGAAAGCCCAGTAAGGGCAGAGAGGGGGTCGGGAGAGCTCCCCGGAAGCCCAGAAAGGGCAGGGAGGGGGTCGGGAGAGCTCCCCGGAAGCCCAGGAAGGGCCGGGGAGGGGGTCGGGAGAGCCCCCGGAAGCCCAGTAGAAGATGCCCCCCCAGCCCCTGGGGTTGCTCTGGTGAGGTTGTGCAGCCTGAGCTGTATAGTCAAAAAGGAGCGGTGGGCCCATCTCCAGGTGGCACAGCTGGTTCAGCCGTCTGTCCTCGACCTGGGAATGCTGGGAAGCCAGGGACTGCTGCACCTGGTTCTTGTCACTCCTGGTGTGTGTTCACAGATCCCCACTCCTCTCTTTGGCTGGTTGGTGAGGAGTTGTTTTCGGGACAGCCCGTCACAGCATTGAGATGTCAAGCTGCTGTTTCACTGTTGGTGGTCACAGGCAGGGAAGCTGCTTTCTTGATTTATGGCATTGTCAGTAATCCCCAGGGAGCCCACAGATGCCGGCAGGAGTTATGTTAAATGTCTCCTTGACAGGATGGAGGGCTGTGTGAAGATGCTGCGTTCCCTACTGGGGGTGCACATCAGAACCACCCTGGGCCTTTAAAAAAGTACAAATGCGGCCCACACCTGTCATCCCAGTACTTTGGGAGGCCGAGGTGGGCGGATCACGAGGTCAAGAGTTCGAGACCAGCCTGGCCAACCTGGTGAAACCCCATCTCTACTAAAAATACAAAAATTAGCTGGGTGTGGTGGTGGGTACCTGTAGTCCCAGCTGCTTGGGAGGCTGAGGCAGGTGAATTGCCTGAACCCGGGAGGCGGAAGTTGCAGTGAGCTGAGATCGTGCCATTCTACTCCAACCTGGGTGACAGAGCAAGACTCCATCTCAAAAAATAATAGTAAATACTAATAATAAAGTAAAAGGAGCACTCCTGGATAAAAACAGCATCTAACAGCTCTGTGATTCAGCTAAGCCAAGATGTGCCCATTCCTTCCCCTCAGTCCCTTTTCTCTTAGACCCTTTAAGAACAAAAAAACAAGCAACTTTGAAGTCACTTTGGTCATTTGTATTATCATTAAAGCATTCACTGTGCTCTTCTTACGGAGACCTCTCTGATAGCTGGGTGAGAGGTGCGCAGGCTGAAGAACATTCTGTGTGGACTGACCGTGAAAGAGGAGCCGCGGTAGGCAAGGTGTTCCGATCTTCAAATCCAGCTCAGGATCGAAGCTAACTACTGCCACCCCTTCCTATCTCCAGAACAAAGAACCAGCACCCAGGACTCTGCCCACCCCGAGAAGGGTGCCTGGTTTCTCATGTCTAGGGTTGCTTCTCTAAGCAGACAAGCCGAGACCAGCGAGATGGTTACGGGGCACGCAGAGCGATGGGGCGTGTCTGAGGCTGCTGCCTGGAACAGGGGACGGCACACTGAGCCTTCCTGAACTGCCATCGGATGAGGAGACCTGGTTCCCTGTTTGCGGAAGGTCAGGGGAAATGCTGAAGAGCACTTGGAATAACCTGCCTGCTTGAGGGTGACGGCAAGTGTTTCACACTCTTGTCTACTCCAAGTCAGATTCCTAAAAATAAAATAGCCTTAGAAACATGGACATGTGAAACGCTGGCCTATGTGAAGAGTACGGTTGCATTTTATCTGTTAAATAAGAATTCCCAGAATAGCCTCTTGGACCGTCAGAGTTCTACACCTTTGGGAGAGAGAAATTTCCTTAAAATAAAGGGATTGCTTTTTTGTGTAAATAGCTTTCATTTTCCCCATCTGGAAGTGATTTCTCCCTGTGTGGTGGAGTACAGAAGGCTGCAGTTAATTAAAGCCTGACTGGATATCATTTGCTCGATGTATTTCTTTACTGCTGACAGAAAACAGAGCAGACTCTAGGAAAGAATTAGCGAGCCTGTGACCCTGGCCCCCCCAGCGGCTGCCCTTCTCCCTGGAGGATGTGCCCCTTCCTGGACAGTCTGAGGGAGCGAAGCGCCGGAGCGGAACATGGTCGGCCCAGCCCAGGCCTGCCTGTCCGGTCGCGGTGAAGCCCCTGGGATGTGTTTAGCGTCTGCTGCTGACCTGGAACCCTTCTCGCACTGTGAATTTCTATCCTGTTACCGTTCCCTTCTCCATCCTTACCGTTGCAACCACAGCCTGCTTTTCCAGTGACTGCCGAGCGATGTCTATCCTGCACGTGGTCAGTCCTGTTTCCTTCATAGCTGGATGGGGGTTTTGCAGTAAACACTCTGGGAATTCCGAAGTTCCCTTCAGCAGTGGAAGATCTGCCGTGGCACTTCCATCACTCTGGCTTCAGGATCATTCTCTCGTTTCCGTTACGTTTTCAACAGCTCCCACTTTATTAGGGAAGCCAAGGGCTCCACCTAATGAGAAAGGAAACACTCCCTGTAGCCCACCTGGAAGGGCGTTGCCTAAAAGCTCTCTTTCTCACCTGCATCAACAGGTGGGAAGAGGCCAGCGAGGCGTGGATCCATAGGACGTGAGGGCTGTGTCGGTTTGCAGCGAAAGCAGCCTGGGATTGGAGGACTCTGCAGAAGACCTGATCTGCAGGTCTGGATCTGGGCCGGCACCGAGGTGCTGGGCGGGCGTCAGTCCTCAATATTGGTGAAGGGGATTTTCATAGATGTTGGCTGTGCAGGCACACAAGACCAGGTTATATGCAGTTGCTCTGCGGGCCCCGGGCAGTGTGAAGTGTGTTTGTGGCCACCCCGACTGGCCTGGCTGTGTTAAAGATGGCTGAGTGGTGACATACTCTGGCCGTGTGCAGGCTGCTTCCACAGCGGGCTCAGCGTATCTGGTCTTTTTTAGGTCATGACTGCGATACTCAGCTTACACGATAGTTTTAAAAGATGGAGCCGTATTCCCTTCCCCTGGCAGCTGCTGTTTCTGTAGAATTTCGGGATAAACCTGCAGACGCTGGAGAGAGCTTCCTCCCTCCTGGGGCTGGTGGCGAGGCTGCCTGTTGTGGAAAATAGGGCACATTTCCTCTGAATGAAAACTGTAAGGGTTGCTAAAGGCTCCGTTCCAGAAATGTCTTTGGGTATGGTGTCTGGTGTCCACAGACCAGGCACTTCTCCCAACAGGGACAAACATTCTTGCCTGCCTGCCTTTTCTTTTACTTATTCTTGCCTTTTTTTTTTTTGCTATGATGCTCAAAAAACTAAGCAAGATTTACTTGGGACGGGCAGTTATAACTGGGAAGCCTGAGCCTCACCGGCTGAGGGGTTACTTTGCAAAGTTTCAAAGGTGGTTAGACGTTTCCCAAGGCCAGCCAGTCCCTGTAATCTCTGGCTCTCTCAGTCCCCTTTGGGATGTTGACTCAGAGGACCTGGGGCGATACGAGATGTTAGCCAGCGCCTCAACCCTGGGAACCTTCCCACTTCATCGAGGCTCTGTGAGTGTCTGCTCAGCCATCACATGGAATTCGCACAACTGTGTTGCCTTCTTCTGTTTTGGGTAATTCTTCAACAAGTGAGAAACTAAGAACCGCTTCTCAACAAACTTCCCTCTATCCCCGTGACCAAGAAAGGTATTTGCAGAGTGCGCTGCCGCGTTCAGGGGTCTCGAGTGAAATGGGGGCAAGAAATCCTCGCAGCTTCCACGTGTGTGCTTTGTGCTGATGGAAAATGAAGGCCTGTCTCGGCCGCCAAAGAGACCACATTCCACAGGGTGCTTCGCGAAGTCAAGCACTGCGTGGACCAACCACAGCAGCCACTGAAGAGGCAGGCAAATGGGAAAAATTGGTCTGCTGTGTAGAGAAGACATCAGTTTACTCGCACAGAGTCCCCCCACAGCCTCATACCCGTGCCCGTCACGGTCTCACACTGCCCTTCAGGAGCTGGCTAGCTCAGAGGTTGAGGAGGTGCTGAAGGGAGGAAGGTCCCAGTCAGGGCAGCCTTGGGCCTTGGCGGCACAGCCCGGCTGCCGTCTGGCCTGCATATAGCACCTTTGGTCACGAGAGAGTCTGGGTGATTGAGTGCTGTTTGTACATGTTGATGGGGGTGGGAAGGTAACTGCGTGCTGATGTCTCATCAGATCAAATCCCTGCTCAGTTTAGTTCTGTTTAGTGGATGGGACTTGGAGGCTGAGGGGGTTGAAGGACGGGCCCAGGGAGATACGGCCGGTATGGATGAGGCCAGCCAGAATTTGGCTCCAGCCTTCGTCCCAGCATCCATGCCCTTGTACTTCACCAGTGGTTTTCAAATGTATGGGACAGAAATTTACACTGGAGTCCCACTATACAAAACAGATGGAAGTACTTTATATGTTATGAGTTAAAATATTTTTCAAAGGAAATCAGTAAAAGCATTGAAACGATTCCAGTAAATAGGAAGCATTTCAAACCAAGGTTATGGATGAAAATTTATGTATGTCAACCTCAGCATCCAGTTTACTTGTGTGTTTTGCTTGGTTGCACAGAATAGAGAACTCTTGATTTAATCCAGCCAATAATTTGCAAATAGTATCGGTTTTGTTTTGTTTGAAACAGCCCTTCTTCAAGTGGTAGAGACTCTTCAGTTAAACAGGTGGCACGAGGCTCTGTCTCCCACGTCTCCACAGCGGCAAGAGGGCACCGCACGCCAGGGCCTCCACCGTCTCGTATCTGCCCAGGATGCGCGTTGTACTATTACCATTTTTGATGTTTAGCTTGTAGAACTGACACTAAGTGCAGAGGTTCTCACCCCACCAAACATCACAGAAGATGTCAGCGTTCTGCAGGTGTCCGTCTGGAAGCTGCTGCCTCCTTGACACACGCTGCTGATTGTTTCTCTGCCCTTAGAGGGGAAGGAGGCTTGGCGTGTCACCGAGTGCAGGAAAGAGCCCGTTTCACTTGGAGGTGGCCATCCCTTCAACAGCAGCACCTGAACTGTCTCCCAAATTCTGTGCAAATACAGGTTGAATAACCCTTACCTGACACACCTGGGCCCAGAAGTGTTTTGGATTCTGGAATATGTGTATTTATATACATACCAGTTCAGCCTTCCTAATCGGAAAATCCCAAATCCAGACCGCGTCAGTGAGCAGTTCCTTTGAGTGTCGTGTCGGCATTCAAAATGTTTTGGATTTTGAAGCATTTTGGATTTTGGATTTCAGATGCTGGACCTGTCAGCCTGTAGGGCACAGTGGAGCTGAGGCCTCGTGGCCTTTGGAAAGAACATCTGAGGGGCCTCTGAGTAACCCCTGGTGCAAGGCACCCGTGTTCTAAGAACAAAACTGTGTAATGGGGTGGAGAAGAGGCTTGGTCAGAGGGAGGTGGGCAGCACCTGAAAGTACCTGGTCCTCCCCAAAGCCCCAGATCTTGTACTTGAGACCCCCTATGACCATGTAGGCAGTGCTCTCCCACCTTTTCAGGACTTGAAACAAATGACAAGTACTCCTGCTGCCTCAGGCTCCAGCAGTCACTCCAGGGCCAGTCAACAGAGGAGGAAGTGCCGGGCCGGGGACCCTGACTGCTTCAGGACCCTCCCTCCCGCCCTCCCTCCATAGCGATCAGTGTATGGCATTTGCTGGGTACCACTGCAGTAGGACTGGAGCTTGGAGGTTGGAATTAGAGCATCAGGGTTGGGTGGCATGTTTGTTCACTTGCTGGGGGCTTTGTCACAGTCCCTCTCTTTGTAGATGGGATACTGAGATCTGGAGAGTTTCAATCACTGGCTTACTCCTGCCATGGAAGAGGAGTGGCAGAAGCTCTGCCACACGGGTACCTGCCGCTCAGTACCCGGCTCACAACTCGCCACACCACTCTCCTGAGCTGTCCAGCCCTGGGGCTCTCCCACCTGCACCCTCTGCTTGCAGAAGTGAACAGGGGTCCCCCTGCTTTTCCTGATCCCACTGCCCCCGCAGCCTGTCGACTTTATTACCACTTTGCAGGGAGTCCACGGCCCCCATCCTCTCATGCCTTCCTGCTTAGCAAGTCAGCTTCCGTCTCAAACACTTTCCTGGAACTCAGCTCACAGCCTTCATTCTCTGCGTGCAGATTGTCCCAGCGAACAATGGTTCTGCCTAACAATTTTTCTACTTTATGGTGGTGCAGAAGTGAGACGTGGTCCGTGCACCCACACAGCCAGTGTTTTCACCTTCAGTAGAAACAGATACGCTGAATCACATGAGCTAGTCAACACTTCCTTGTAAAATCGGCCTCGGCTACACCGTGCTGCGACTGCAGGGTCACGTAAGTGTCCTGAGCACGTTTAAGGTGGGCTAAGCTATGACACAGGACAGGTTAGGTGTGTCACATGCAGTTGTGACTTAGCAATTTGTCTAGCTTACAGTGGGGTTATTGGGATGTAGCCCATCATAAGTGGAGGAGCATCTGTGGGTGAGTCCTCCTCTCCCCCGGGATTCTCCCCTAACCCCTTCAACACCTTCTTGCTTTACTGGCTCCGGGACCTCTTGGTCCCCTTCGCCAGCTCCCCTTTCCTTCTGAGCCTTGACAGTGGCCAGGTCTTAAGATCTTGGCCCCCTGTTTCATGCCAGTCCCCTTCAGAGGACTTACTGCCATCACAGATGCAAACCCCAGCCACACCTTCGGAGCACCCTCCCCAACTCTTAGCTCGTGTCTTCCAGCTACTCCCATCTTTAGCTTATATGCACCATCTTGAGTAAGCTCAGCTTCCTTCCCAAATCCCCCACTTTTCTTTCTTTTTTATTTTTACTTTTTCTCAGAGAGGGTCTTATTCTGTTGCCCAGGCTGGTCTCAAAGTCCTGGGCTCAAGCAGTCCTCCCACCTCAGCCTCCCAAAGTGCTGGGATCACAGGCGTGAGCCACAGCACCCCTAAATGGGGCCACCTTCCCTTTCTAGGGCTTCAATCTCAACAGCTTAGTCACCCCTAATAACTCTCGCTGTCAGCCAATATAGTTAGTTTATATAAAATGTTTTCTTAATGATCACACAGACAACAGTCACAGAAATCAGAAGAAAATCTTGCCCCAACAAGTGAAGAATGGAAGTCCCAGGAAGCCATGCGAGGTGGGTCTCAGTGTGTGGACACCGTGCTCCCTGGTCTCCCGGCGGGCCTGCCAAATGCTTCTTTCCCAAGGGTTTCTCAGAAGGAGCAGAGAAGAGCCTGGCTCCAGCCTGGCTCCTCCCAAAACCGAGGACATGGATGCCTCAGAGTATGCCCTGTGCTGCTATTTACCCTGGAAAACACTGCAATAGTAATACTCATTTGTAAAGTTCACTGGACCAGGTGTGGTAGCTCACCCCTGTAATCCCAGCACTTTGGGAGGCCAAGGTGGGCAGATGACCTGAGGTCCGGAGTTTGAGACCAGCCTGGCCAACATGGCAAAAACCCGTCTCTACTAAAAATACAAAATTAGCCGGGCATGGTGGCACGTGCCTGTAATCCCAGCTACTCGGGGGCTGAGGCAGAAGATTCGCTTGAACCTGGGAGGTGGAGGTTGCAGTGAGCTGAGATTGTGCCACTGCACTCCAACCTGGACGACAGAGGGAGACTGTCTCAAAAAAAAAAAACCTATATGTAAATATATCAAAAGCCCTACTCTCCTTTGAAGATTTATCTGTATCTTTATGGGGGAAGAGGAAGGGGACACTTTGCCAAAAAAAAAAAAAAAAAAAAAAATCAATCTGAAGCATATTTTTCTACAGCTTAACAATACCCTTGTCCCTCAGTATCCACGGGGGATTGGCTCCAGGACTTCCCCACACCTGCCAGATAACAAAATCCTGGGTGCTCAGGTCCCAGAGCCCAAATCCGCCTGTGGAACCCATGGATGCAAAAATGTGGCTGTTGACTCCTCAGCACCCTAGGAATTCTGTCTTTTCAGTTGCAGTTGGTTGAATCTGTAGCTGCAGAACTGGCAGGTGCGGAGGCTGCCCGTGTCTCTTGGCCTTTCCCTGGCCACATGTACATCTACCATTCTTTTTAGAGGCTGTGTGGTGTTTTATGGCTCAGCTACGCCATCATTTTCTTTTCTTTTTTTTTTTTTTAAAGACAGAGTCTCGCTCTGTCGCCCAGGCTGGAGTGCAGTGGTGCAATCTCAGCTCACTATAACCTCCACCTCCCAGGTTCAAGTGACTCTCCTGCCTCAGCCTCCTGAGTAGCCAGGATTGCAGGTGCCCACCACCACGCCAGGCTAATTTTTGTATTTTTAGTAGAGACGGGGTTTCACCATGCAGGCCAGGATGGTCTCGAACTCCCAACCCCAAATGATCTGCCCACCTCAGCTTCCCAAAGTGTTGGGATTACAGGTGTGAGCCACCGTGCCCAGCCCCATTGTTTATTTCATCAGTGCTACGGTTTGAATATATATGTCCCTCCAAAATTCTTATGTTGAAACTGAATCCCCAGTGTGATAGTATTAAGAAGCGGGGCCTTCAGGAAGTGATTCAATCATGAAGGAGGAGCCCTCACGAACGGAGTTACGACCTTATAAGATAGGTGCAGAGGAGCTGCTTGACTCCCTGTGGCTTTCCGCCTTCTGCTGTGTAGCAAGCAACGTGGTGCCATCTTGGAACAAAGAGCAACCCTCACTGGGCACTGAGTGTCACACCTGGTCTTGGACTTCCAGAGGGAAGAGGGACAACTCTCTTATTTATAAATTAGTCTGTGTGGACTTTCAGCCTCCAGAACTGTAAGGGACAACTCTCTCTTATTTATAAATTAGTCTGTGTGGACTTCCAGCCTGCAGAACTGTAAGGGATGGCTCTATAAATTCATACATGGCATTTTATTACAGCAGCGCGAACAGACTGAGACAGCCAGTCTTCTAGCAATAGAGCCAACAGGCCGTGTTTAGTTCTTTTGGCTATTAGGATCGCATCATCTGTGAAAATCTTTCTGTAAAAGTCTTTGCTTGCTTGTACTCACATTTTTGTAGGACATTATCCTAAAAGGGTTACATTTCTACTTAAAATGATTAAGGCCAGGGATAGTGGTTCACGCCTATAATCCCAGCACTTTGGAAGACCAAGGCAGGCAGATCACTTGAGCCCAAGAGTTTGAGACTGACCTGGGCAACATGGTGAAACCCTGTCTCTACAAAAAAATTCCCGGGTGTGGTGGTGCATTCCTGTAGTCCCAGCTACTTGAGAGGCTAATGCGGGAGGATCCCTTGAACCCCGGGATGTCAAGGCTGCAGTGAGCTGTGACCGCACCGCTGCACTCCAGCCTGGGTGACAAAGGGAGGCCCCGTTTCGAAAAAGAAGAGAAATCTGATTAGAGGACACGTACATATGTCGCTAGCTCTTGCCAGAAAGCCTGCTGCGGTTTGTGCACACTCCCGTGGGCTGTGTGTGGGGCCCAGCGCACAGCCTCACTCACCCCGGTGTTTTCCTGCTTCCTGAGATGGAGGATGTAGTTTTCGTCTCTATCTGTAGAAACCCAGTAAGAAGTTCCTCTCTGGTTTTCATTGCACAAGACCAGCTGTGACCCAACTGTGTCTTGCAAGAAAGTGTTTGTGTTCAAGGTCTGTTGAGCGAAGCCCTCGTGCCTCCCTCCCTCGCGATTTATGGGTTTGCTCCGGACACCAGCGAGCATCCTTTGTGCAGGTAGTGAGGTCACGTTTTGCTGTTAAGTGGTTGTTTTATGTTCTTTGCCCCTTTCTGCAGCAGCAGGTGAGCATCTGCTATGCACCGTGCTCAGGTGCAGACAGCATCTGGAGAGTACCTTGAATTCTTGTACAGACCTCTGTAGTTCTGCAGTACAGACAAAAGTCTTGGAATCCATGCTATCCATGCAAGAATGTTGGAATGCTGTTTTCATTGGTTTCTTATTCTGAAAGTGTGCCTTTAAATGTTAAGAACCAGAATCCTAGAGGATTTTGCACACAATCCACACTCATCATGGGGAAGCGGCATCTGGACACCAACATTTGTTTCCATCTCAAAAGAAAGAAAGTGGATTTTGCCCCACAGGTGACAAAAGCCAGAGTGGCTTAAAGGCTGGTGGGTCCCCGAGAAGAAAGCTGGAGCCCAGCACGCTGGGCTGAGCCCCAGTGGGAGGGGAACCCCCATCCGTTTGAGGAGTAGCCACTGCCTAGCTTCCAGCAATTACCCTGGAGACTGAAGCCCCCATGGAGCTCTGTGCTCAGTAAGGCACCAGGAGGCAGAGAACGAGGGCCTGAGGGTGCTGCCAGCCAGAGAGGCCTAAGGTGGAGGCTTCTGTGTACCACACAGAGTCCCTCCCACCCCATCATGGGCAGGTGATGGCTGCTAAGAGCTCCCAAGCTCCCAGAAGTAGCGAAAGGACCAGCACCTTGGAAGATACCTTGATTTGGGACAACCAGAATGCAGTGGACACCAGAGCAGAGAGTGTGGCCAGGTACGGTGGCTCACTCCTGTAGTCCCAGCACTGTGGCAGGTTGAGGCAGGTGGATCACCTGAGGTCAGGAGTTCAAGACCAATCCAGCCAACATGACAAAACCCTGTCTCTACTAAATAAATTAGCCGGGTGTGGTGGTGCACATCTGTAATCCCAGCTTCTTGGAAGGCTGAGGCAGGAGAATCATTTGTTGCAGTGAGCTGAGATCATGCCACTGTACTCCAGCTTGGGTGACAGAACAAGACTCTGTCTCAAAATTAAATTAAATTGCTGGGAATGGCCGGGCGTGGTGGTTCATGCCTGTAATCCCAACACTTAGGGAGGCTGAGGTGAGCAGATCACCTGAGGTCAGGAGTTAGAGACCAGCCTGGCCAACAGGGTGAAACCCCATCTCTACTGAAAATACAAAACTTAGCTGGGTGTGGTGGTGGGCGCCTGTAATCCCAGCTACTCTGGAGGCTGAGACAAGAGAATTTCTTGAATCCGGGAGGCAGAGGCTGCAGTGAGCTGAGATGGTACCATTGCACTCTAGCCTGGGCCACGGAGACTCTGTCTTAAAGAACAAGAGCAGAGTCACTCAATGGCCAAGCAGAACAAGTTGGACCTCAGTAGAGGCCAGGGAGGTGGGGCGGTGACCATGGCTGGGCCCTCACCGCCAGCCTCCCAGCCTCGCCACCATGATGCTCAATGAGCCTCCCAGGTGCCCCCAGGCAATCGGGAAGGACAGGAAGCTAGAGCCACGGAGTCATCATCCAGAAGATAAGAAGCCACGGAGCTAGAAGACAGTCTTTCAATCTTGCGAGAAACTGGGGGTCTGGGAGCTGAAGCGAGCTCATTTTTAAAAACTAAAAACAAGTTAAACTTTTTTCTGCCAGGATATATAGTCAGCAAACAATACCCATTGCGGTGTGAAAGGAGACCCACGAGCTCGCGCCTGTGTGCCTGGCATGGCGTTTCCCGCCAGGAACACTGCAGGACTGAGCCCGCCACCCACTCCCACCTGCCCTCATCACCAACGCAGCACCTTCACAACCTGCATGTCCAGGAATGGAGCTGACGGGCCCCAGAAGGGACTGAGCTTGGGCCCCTGGCCAAGCCTGCAGTGCTTTCTACCCAGGGAAGCTAAGTCAGGGGGAAAAGATGACCTCACAAGCTCTGCCATGAGGGTTCCTTTACGGTCTGACCCAAGAGTGTTCGGTGAACTCAAGGAAACACGCCTGGATTCCACCCTGCCTTTATTCCACCGGGTTAGGCAGGCAGAGGCGGTCTGTGTGCAGCCGCCAAAGAGCTCTCGAGGTTGACCAGGAAGCAGGTGGTATTTGGTACGGAGAAGGTGTGGTCTGCTCCTCAGTGATGAGCCAAGGGGCCAGCAGAGCTCCCACGCCTGGTGTGCGGTGCCTCCTGCCTGGGCCAAGCTCCCCTCCCCTCTTTGCCTGCCTTTCTCTCTGTCTCTCTTTCTCTTCCCACCTCTTTTTATTTTCTTTCTTTCTTTCTTTTTTTTTTTTTTTTTTGAAACAGGTCTCTCTCTGCCACCTAGGCTGGAGTGCACTGGTGTGATCTTGGTTCACTGTAGCCTCCACCTCCCAGCCTCCAGCGATCCTCCCACCTCAGCCTCCTGAGCAGTTGGGACTACAGGTGCTCCCCACCACACCAGGCTAGCTTTTGTATTTTTTGTAGGGATGGTGTTTCACCGTGTTGCCTATGCTGGTCTCCCCTGAGCTCAAGCAATCCTCCCGCCTCAGCCTCCCGAGTAGCTGGGACTGCAGGCACGTGCCACCACGCCAGGCTAAGTTTTGTATGTTTACTAGAGACAAGGTTTCACCATGTTGGCCAGGCTGGTCTCAGACTCCTGACCTCAGGTGATTCTTCCGCCTCAACCTCCCAAAGTGCTGGGATTACAGGCATGAGCCACCACGCCCGGCCCTCCAAGGGGTGTTTTTAAAAATCAATCTTTGTGTCTTGATCTAGGCCTGCAGGGCTCAAGTTTGACTCCTACAGCAGAAGGCAGACATAAAGGAAGCCACGGTGCTTCAGGACCACCCGTCCTTGTAACCCGGAGGCGCGAGAGGCACTTTGCAGCAGAACACCCGCAGTCTGCGCCTGTGAGCTGTACCACCACCGGCACTGGCCGCAGTGCAAGGGCTCTGTGCGCTGCCTGGCAAAGGGCTGCCCTCTCTCTAGCAGCCGCAGGGGCTGACGGTGCTCTCAGCAGGGCACCCTACTGGAGGCCGGTGGAGGTCCACTGTCACACACGTTAGCAGAACCAGAGGCCAGGCAGGGAGGGCTAGAAAGAGAAAAGAAAACTAACAGCAGGCATTCCATGTGTGTGACCAGGTTTATTCATGAGCATGTGAAGGCACCTTCGGGGACTTCCAGAAGTACTTGTCAGCGGTTGGGGGCGGGGTGGGGGTCCGACAGGGGAGTGGGGAGAGAGGCATCCACGCAGCCCCAGTGGACCCCAGGCCGATGTGGCCGGGGAAGAGAGAAGACCCTCCCCTCACCCCAAGTTCTTCCCCACCCCTGGCTGATTCTCAGTAAAGACTCGAAACTGAAACATGTTTCTTCAAAGTGGGTAAATGTCCGCAGCAAGTAGTGGGCTGCAAACCACAGCTGCCTCCAGCCTGCGTGTACTCTGCACTGAATTGGGGCTGGAAGAGGGATGCGTTAAGCCCTGTGGCTCCCGGGAAGAGCACAGCTGGTCACCTGTCATTGTGTGGAGCAAACTGGCTGCCTCCAAAGGCCCTTGGTCTCCATCCCTTCCCGGGCAGCCCCCACAGACCTGAACTCTCAAGGCGTCCTAAAGTACCGTGGGGACCCGCACCTGCCTGTGGAGTGGGGCCACACGGGCCAACATTTGCTCCCAGAGATGTTGACAGCACACCTTCCAGCACATCTCTCGGCCCAGGAGCCAAGGGTCGTCCCTTCAGTTGCTCACCAAGGGCTGTTTTTCTGGCCTGCAAGTCCTCGTCCAGTGTGAATACACAGAACAGAGCCAGGAGCACAAGTGCATTGGTGCAGTTCCAAGGAGGCCATGTGCCCGGCTCTTTGCAAAATCCCATCTGGATTTTATTTTGCAGAAGACAAGGAAGGTCCTTTTCTGTGTTACTAGGGAGCATTTGGAGAATCAGCTCTTAGCTCACAAAGAGGAGGCCTCCAGAGTGGAGCCGCCTTTGACTGGCATCGGGGGATGCCCACACAGGGCATGTTGGGCTGACTGATGCCAACTGCACTTGCCATCTGAGTTTGTGTCCTCACCTGGGGTTGACCAGACCCCATGTCTCCAACAAACTGGTGGTCTCCCAACTGAGAGATCTGGGAAGAAGCCAGCCGGGCGCGGTGGCTCACACCTACAGTCCCAGCACTCTGGGAGGCCAGAGCAGGCAGATCACCTGAGGTCAGGTGTTGGAGACCAGCCTGGCCAACATGGTGAAAACCCATCTCCACTAAAAATACAAAAAGTAGCTGGGCATGGTGGTGGTGGGCACCTGTAATCTCAGCTATTCGGGAGGCTGAGGCAGGAGAATCGCTTGAACCCGGGAGGTGGAGGTTGCAGTGAGCTAAGACCACACCACTTTACTCCAGCCACAGAACAACCCAAGACCTGGGGCGCAGCCACCGTGCGGGGGCGCAGGTGTTTCTTTAATCCACCGTCTGGCGGGGCTCACTGAAGACAGGCATGGGGCACAGCCAGCACACGGGGCCAGTGTGTTTGATCCGCTGTCTGAAGACAGGCTGTTCTTCTAACTGAAGAACGCGCAGCAGCAGTGTGGGGGCCTGCGCTGTTCCGGTCTGGCTTACCTCCCATTTGGGCATCGGCTGCATTCGATGCAGAAAAGACAAAGCTGCGGGATTGACATTCATTGTGTGGCACCATTTGTTTCTCAGACCCCGCGGGGAGGGGGCTCCAGCCAGAAGCCAAGTCCTCTGAGGACACTGCATATCTGGGACCCAGGCGGGGGTGGGGTGCTGGTGCCCCGCTCTGGAAGGACAGCTTTGAGAAGAGGCCTGCCTGGCTCAGGCCTCTGGTCTCCTTGGGGCTTACTCCTTCCTCCCGACTCACCCCTGCTTTCTAGGTGCACCTCAGCTGTCATTCAAGACAAGTCCTGTCTTCACAGGTGGTAAAGGTAGAATGGGCCCTTTCTCAGGATTTGACTTGAGTTTCTTTAAGCAATTTCCTTTGGAAAACATCTAGATAAGACACAGGATGATGATGGGCCCAGGAGAAAGGCCGTTCAGAAAATCCAAAGTAGATGAGTCGTGTGAACTCGCCGCTGAGGACTGTGGATGCAGTCCTGGCTTCCAGGGTCTGAGATGCACGGTTCTTACTTGGGGACAGAGAGCATCGCTGTCCCTCCCACCCAGAAGGGCTTGGGCGGGCTGAAACGCCGTGAGTTCAAGGAGGTGCCTTGGCCAGGCCACAGGTGCTCTCTGGGTTCCCCTCGGCACCATGTGGCCCCCAGTCGGACAGACTGGACAAAAGCGGACAAACCTGATGTCCCTCCTCATTATGTGTATATATCTTTTGAGATAGTCTCATTCTTGTTGCTCATGCTGGAGTGCAGTGGCTGGATCTCTGCTCACTGCAACCTCTGCCTCCCAGGTTCAAGTGATTCTCCTGCCTCAGGCTCCCGAGTAGCTGGGACTATGGGTGTGTGCCACCACGCCTGGCTAATTTTTATATTTTTAGTAGAGACAGAGTTTCACCACATTGGCCAGGCTGGTCTTGAACTCCTGACCTGAAGTGATCCACCTGCCTCGGCCTCCTGAAGTGCTGGGATTATAGGTGTGAGCCACCATGACTGGCTCCCTCCTCATCGTAGTTTGACAGTAAAGAAGCTGGCTAAAACCCACCAAAACCAAAATGGAAACGAGCGTGACCTCTGGTCATTCTCACTGCTACATTCCCGCAGCGCCGTGACAGTTACAAATGCCATGGCAATGTCAGGAAGTCACCCTCTATGCTCTGAAAAGGGGAGGCATAAATAACCCACTCCTCGGGGCTGCTGGGTCTGTTAGCCATTCTTTTGTTCCTTTACCTTCCTAATAAACTTGCTTTCACTTTATGGACTTGCCCTGAATTCTTTCTTGCTAGAGATCCAAGAATCCTCTCAGGGGTCTGGATCGGGACCCCTTCCTGGTAACACTTGCACGGACGGTTTAACCAGGACTGTGCATTATGGATTTTGTCATCTATCCCTCAGACCCTGAATGAATAGACCACCTCCCAGCACACAGGCAGGTGCCAGGTTTTCCCTTCGTGGAGGGATGATGCTGGCTTTCTGTTTGCAGCAAGCTGTCTTGGATCACTTGTGTGACTTGGGACAAGTGAAATCCCTGTTTCCTTATGTGAAAGTGACAGTAAGGGAGGTAAGAGGACGGAACTTTGCCAGTCAGTCTCTAAGATCTACCTGCTCTGAGTCTCTGAATTTAAGTAGGACAAATATCCCTTATCTTTGCGAGGATGTGGACTGGGCTTCCACTGTCTTAGCCAGGGACATCCAGGGCGTGCCGCCTCCTCGGATCTGCCCTGTGGGTCTGGATGAGGCTCCAGCTCCAGGCCCTCAGCTTACACCCATCAGAACCCCAGAGGAGGGTGGCCGGTGGGAGTGGGGCCTCCCTGCACTTGCTGCAGACCTTGGAGATCTGTGAGAAAACCTACAGCCCTACACCCGCAGCTACGGAGAAGAGTTCCCACTGGGAATGAGGCTTCGTGGTCAAACCCAAGGGGAGAGGAGAAGTCCTGTCTCTTTTTCAGAAGGGATTCTCCTGGTGGGGGCGGGGGGCGGTGGCAGAGCGGTTGGCCCGTGAGTAAAAAGCTGTGGTCCCCACTGGGCGGCCCGTGGCCCTAAAAGCAGCCCGCGGTCAACCTGCTGGCTTGTCCACATGCAGGTGGACACTGTAGGCGTGTCCACTTGTCCACTGGAGGCGGGGTCTGCGCCAGCCGCAGGGTGTCCAGCTGAGCGCCCAGGCCAGGGGGTGACTGGGGCCTGCGGAGCCCCCTGAGGACCCGCGAAGGCCCCCTTCCTCCGGGACAGGCATGAGCGCCAGAACCCGCCCTGCTGAGCCAACAAGCGGCTGCGGCCATACGAAGCGCATTAACGATTAATAGTTTCCAGTTGTTGCTTTGCGGGCTCCCCGGGCCTCTGCACCTCAGCAGGCTCCTGCTCCCCCCGCCCCCTGACCGTCGGGTCTGAAGCTATTAGCGCCTCCTGGGTCCCGCTGGGACAGAGCGAGGGGTCAACGTGCCCCCAGGGACCCGGCGCGATAGAGTCCCCGCTTTCACCTGTAGCAGGTGGAGGGCCAGGCCGGGCTGGGGGTCTTTCCCACCCACCGGTTAGGGCGTGGTCGAGGGCGGGGCGGAGCCGGAGGGGCGTGGCAGAGGGCGGGATAGAGCCGGCGGGGCGGGGCCGAGGGCGGGCCTGGCAGCGGCAAGACCCAGGCGGCGCGCGGGCGGCGCGCGGGCAGCGGGGCAGGGAGGGCGGGAGGGCGGCCGGGCGGGCGGCGGCCCCGGCCCGCGTCTGCGCCCCTCGCTCGCCCAAGACCCTGGCTTCTGTGCCTCGGACCCCGTCGCGCGCCGCCATGGTGGGCCGGCTGAGCCTGCAGGATGTGCCGGAGCTCGTGGACGCGAGGAAGAAGGGCGACGGCGTCCTGGACAGCCCGGACTCGGGGCTCCCCCCCAGCCCCAGCCCCAGCCACTGGGGGCTCGCGGCGGCCGCGGGCGGCGGAGGCGGCGGGGAGCGCGCTCCCGCCCCGGGGGCGCTGGAGCCCGACGTGGCGGCGACCCCCACGGCTCCGGTGAGTGGCCCTCGCAGGCTCCTGCTCCCCGAACGCGGCGGCTGTGAGGCCCGGGATCCCCGGTCTCGGAGCTCTGTGGGTCCCCGGGATCCCCGGTCTCGGAGCTCTGTGGGTCCCCGGGAACCCCGGTCTCGGAGCTCTGTGGGTCCCTCGGAGCTTTGTCGGTAGCGCGTTCCTTGCAGGGAGCCCGGGGCGGGAGCCAGCTGGAGACGGTGGCTGGAAAGTTGTCGTCGCCCGGGAGGCACGGGAGCCCCGGGAGCGCAGAGCCATCTCCTCTCTTCGGTGGCGGCCCCCGGGCTGCCGGGTTGCGGGGGGCGCCTGGAGGGAACCCTGGCCCGCCCCGACCCTGGCAGACACCCCGCGGTTTGGGCTCCTGCCTCCTCCCGGCCCCCCCGCAGCGCTTGCGCCCCGCGATCCCCACCCCAGAGCGAAGGCCGCCTCCCCGACCTTCCCAGAAAGGTCCCGCCCCAGCTGCGGCCTCGAGGCCCCTCTTTGCCGGAACCCTGGGAAATTGATGGCTGGGAGGCCTCTGGGCGGTGGAACCTTTTATTTTACTTTAAAGTTTTCATGGAAGGAAAAAGCTCCCCCTAATCTGTAGTCCTGGGAGTCGCTCGGACGCCGATGTCGCTGCGGAACCCATATCCTGCCCACGGTCTCAGCGACGCCCCAAGGGGGCTGCAGCCACGGGTGGGATGTCAGCCCTCCCCGGGTGAGGTCGGCGGCGCGCCGCTGTTCCTGGGGACCCCGTGGGGGCTCCCCGGTGCTGGTGGTGTCGCGCTCCACCCTGACTCTGGCTGGGCATCAGGGCGGGGTCCTCACGTCCATTCCCAGACGGGGCTGCTTCATCTCGGCCCTCAGTGCCCTCCCGTCCCGCCGCGTCTGGCCTCGTCGTCTACCTGTCCCGGCCACAGGACGCGCACCCCCCGCGTTTCCGCTGCGCCCTCCGCCCGCGCGCCCAGGGCCTCTCGCCTCTCCCCGGAGGAGTCGTGCTGGTCCCTCAGTGCCCTGCTCGCGTCACCTCCGCCTTCCTTGACGCTCCCCAGGCCTCGCCAGCGTCCACGGCTGCGTCCCCCTCCCACAGTGACTGTTCGTTCATGTGTCTGCTGCCCTCTCTCCGACCCCCGCGCCCCGCGTCACCCCAGCCCCAGCCTGGAGCAAAGGCAGTGCTCAGGGTGGGCAGGGATGGAAGGAAGCAGAGAAGGCGAGAGAACCGAGCGCCCTAGGGTTGCCTGGAAGGCGGTGCTGGGTTCACAGAAGCACCCACCTTCTCATGGGGACACCTGGGAGGTGCCCGCTTCTGTTGGGGAGAGTCTGGCAGCCAGAGAGCTGGCGGGGGGAGCAGGGCCGGCTGTCACTATGTGGGGACTGTTTGCAGAAGCTAATGCTGACACCTTATGTACCTCCCCACAATTCATCCCCCATACAATTCACCCCCACACACAATTCAGCCCCCTACAATTTACCCCCACACACGATTCACCCCCCTACAATTCACCCCCCCACAATTCACCCCCACACACGATTCACCCCCTACAATTCACCCCACAATTCACCCGCACACACAATTCACTCCCCACACGATTCAGCCCATCCCTACAATTCCCCCCACACACAATTCACCGCCACACAATTCACCCCCACACACGATTCACCCCCCCACAATTCACCCCCACACACGATTCACCCCCCTACAATTCACCCTCCCACAATTCACCCCCACGCACGATTCACCCCCCTACAATTCACCCCCCCACAATTCACCCCCACACACGATTCACCCCTCCACAATTCACCCCCACACACGATTCACCCCCCTACAATTCACCCTCCCACAATTCACCCCCACGCACGATTCACCCCCCTACAATTCCCCCCCACACAATTCACCCACACACACAATTCCCCCCCACACAATTCACCCTCCCACAATTCACCCCCACGCACGATTCACCCCCCTACAATTCCCCCCCTCACAATTCACCCACACACACAATTCACCCCCACACACGATTCACCCCCACACACGATTCACCCCCACACACAGTTCACCCAATACACGATTCACCCCTCCACACATGATTCACCCCCCCACACACGATTCATCCCCACACACGATTAACACCCCCACAGACGATTCACTCACACACCCACACAATTCACACTCCCAAGATGCACCCACACACACACGATTCACCCCCGTACAATTCACCCCCCCACAGTTCACCCCACACACAAATTCAACCCCCCCACACAATTCACCCACCCACACAATTCATCCCCCTACACACAGGATTCACCCCCCACCCACGATTCACCCTTCCACACACGATTCACCCCCTGACACACAATTCACCCTCCCACACAATTCATCCCCCTACACACAGGATTCACCCCCCACCCACGATTCACCCTTCCACACACGATTCACCTCCTGACACACAATTCACCCTCCCACACAATTCACCCCCTGACACACAATTCACCCTCCTACACAATTCATCCCCCGACATACAATTCACCCCCCTACACACAGGATTCACCCCCCACCCACGATTCACCCTTCCACACACGATTCATCCCCCCACACACAATTCACCTTCCCACACAATTCACCCCCCGACGCACAATTCACCCTCCCACACACGATTCACCCCCCTACACACACACAATTCACTGACCTTGGTTCCCACCCACAGCCCCTCCTCCACCCAGGCCCAGGATCTGGACCCTCAGGATCCTCTGCCTCTCCCATCCTGGGCCCCTTTGGCTTTCACATTCCCGCCCCACTCTTAACACCTAGTCCTGGTCTCAGAGCCAACCTTCTAGCCTTCTAGAAACGTTTGCCTCCTCCTCTGTCCTGGGAGACGCACTGGCCCAAATGCACATCCTTCTCTCAAATTAGGTAAAGAAAATGAGAGAGCCCTGGTTGACAAAGGGCTTCTGGGCTCAGACTCTGCACCGTGTTTAACTTTGCCCGCTTAACACGGAGGCCCGGATTCCTGCAACCTGGTGAAAGCCAGCACCGCCTTCTAGAACCTTCCTGGTTAATCAGAGTCCCACGCAGTGACCCGGCCGGAAGTGCTGCTGTGCTCTGCTTCGCTGAGCGTGCTGGATGGTGGAGGGTGACAGGGAGAACATTTGGTGTCTGTCTTTTTTCTTTTTTGACACAGTCTCAGTCACCCAGCCTGGAGAACAGGGGCACAATCTCAGCTTGCTACAACCTCTGCGTCCTCAGTTCAAGTGATGCTCGTGCCTCAGCCTCCCGAGCAGCTGGGACTTCAGGCATCTGCCACCACGCCTGGCTAATTATTGTATTTTTAGTAGAGATGGGGTTTCACCATGTTGGCCAGGCTGGTCTCAAACTCCTGGGCTCAAGGGATCCTCCCACCTCCGCCTCCCAAAGTGCTGGGATTACAGGTGTGAGCCACTGCACTTGGCCAGATTGAATCTTTAGTTGAAAAACGTAAAGTTCCCTGGTTGCATATTTTTTGTTTTGACCTTTCCTAGAGTGTTGCTGAGACGGAGCGCTATGGAATGGAGGGTTCTGGCGAGGTGAGCCTCAGCTCACCAAGGTTTCCCACCGCGTGGCCGGGGGTGGCGGCTGGCTGAAGCTCCTTTCCTTTCCCACAACCTCAGCAGGGGAAGGGGGCGTCGCCTTGCTGTGCTGATACAGTCACAGGGCATGCGATGTGACTCCTCTGAGGCACACAGCACAGTCGTGGTCAGCCTGGTATTTGAACCCAGACCTCTTGGCTCCCTGCCCAGTGCTTCTCTGGTGTGCCCAGCAGGGGGGACACAGATCCCAGCCAGGCCCATCAGCTGAAGGCTCAGAGCCACAGCCTCCTGTTGGCCATGCTTCGAAATGGCCTTCGGGGGCCAGGCCCGGTGGCTCACACCTGTAATCCTAGCACTTTGGGAGGCTGAGGTGGGTGGGTCACCTGAGGTCAGGAGTTCGAGACCAGCCGGGCCAACATGACAAAACCCCGCCTCCACTAAAAATACAAAAAAATTGGCCAGGCATGGTGATGCATGCCTGTAATGCCAGCTACTGAGGAGGCTGAGGCAGGAGAATCGTTTGAACCTGGGTGGCAGAGGCTGCAGTGAGCCAAGATCATACCACTGCACTCCAGCCTGGGCAATGGAGTGAGACTCCATCTCAAGAAAAAGAAAGAAAGAAAGAAAGAAATGGCCTACAAGAGCTCTAACTGCGTTCTTCTCTGTCCTTAAGAATCCAGCATCTCTGCCTCTGCCTCCCGGCTGTGCACTGAGGCTGTGCCCCCTGTCCTTTGGCGAAGGAGTGGAGTTTGACCCCTTACCACCAAAGGAAGTAAGGTAAATATAGAAATACCGCAGGCCCCACTTTCACTCTGTTCTTAAGAGTTCATTTTTCATTCGAGATATTAATGCTTGTTATTAAAAACAGTTAATTGCAGAAGTACGCCAAAGGCGATTAATAGTTTGATGGGCCCTCTTTTTTCCCGGCATTCTAACCAGTGCACTATATGAGATCGTGTTATGTGTAAAGCTGTGCAGCTTCTATTCTGCACGTCACATACCGTGGCCATCAGAGGCTTACATTTCTGTCAGAAATGAATTCTTTCCAGAAGCTGCTGCCCCCGACTCCCTGACCTGCAAACCCCTCTGTGAGGTAGTTCAACCTTGTCCCATGGTACAGTTTCACTAGGCAAGTGCCAATCTTCCCCTGGGAATCGTCTCATTCAGGAGTACCTGGGGGCAAAGACGCATTCAGAGGCTCAGTTAAGGACAGGCCTCTTTAGAGACAGCAGTTTTACTTTTGGTACCTGGTGGTTTCATAGCTGGAGTTTCAGTTGCATTAACACAAAGGCCCTTTGACATGGAACAAAGCAGAGGTTCGTCCGCTTGGAGGTGAGCGGCTGAGCCTTCTGTGTCTGTGAGGCTTGAATTCTGAAGAAAATGGGGCCGTGACTTCATGACGTCTGCTCCCACCGGCCCTTCACTACTTACCTGAGGAGGCGAGACTTTTCCATCCGAATCACAAAAGAATTCTAATTCTTACTCACCCGGCCATGGGTAGGGGCTGCTTGGGGGCAGTGCTGTTAGATGTGTCTGTGTGTGACGCTTCTACACAGTTTGGTATCTACAAAGCCATAATAATTCAGTAAAATGCATGAAAGTTTGCTTCTATAGGAAAACTAACTTCTGAGCCGGGTGCAGCAGCTCACTCCTGTAATCCAGCACTTTGGGAGGCTAAGGCAGGCAGATCACGAGGTCCGGAGATCGAGGCCATCCTGGCCAACATTGTGAAACCCTGTCTAGTAAAAATACAAAAATTAGCCAGACATGGTGGCTCACGCCTGTAGTCCCAGCTACGCGGGAGGCTGAGGCAGAAGAATCGCTTGAACTCGGGAGGTGGGGGTTGCAGTGAGCTTAGACTTCACCACTGCACTCCAGCCTGGGCAACATAGTGAGACTCCAGCTCAAAGGAAGAAAAGAAAACTAACTTCCGGGCCAGGCACGGTGGCTCACGCCTGTAATCCCGGCATTCTGGGGGACTGTAGCAGGAGGATGGTTCCAGACCAGCCCAGGCTACAATAGTGAAACCCGTCTCTACACAAAATACAAAAATTCCCTGGGTGGTGCACACCTGTAGTCCCAGCTACTCAGGAGGCTGAGGTGGGAAGATTGCTTGAGCCTGGGAGGTTGAGGCTACAGTGAATCGATTATGCCACTGCACTCCAACCTGGGCAACAGAGTGAGAACCTCTCTTTTTTAAAAAAGAAAAAATTTAGCAGCCTTACCTACAACAACAACAAAAAAGAAAAAGAAAAAATAAGGCTGGTCACGATGGCTCCCGCCTGTAATCCCAGCACTTTGGGAGGCTGAGGTGGGCGGATCACCTGAGGCTAGGAGTTCAAGATCAACCTGGCCAAGATGGTGTAACTCCATCTCTACTTAAAAAAATACAAGAATTAGCTGGGTGTGGTGGTGTGTGCCTGTAGTCCCAGCTGCTTGGGAGGCTGAGGCAGGAGAATGGCTTGAACCCGGGAGGCGGAGGTTGGAGTGAGCCGAGATCTCACCATTGCACTCCCACCAACAGAGCAGGACTCCATCTCAAAAAATAGATGATAGACAGATAGATAGATGGATAGATAAGAGCTGATTGATCCCTGGAGGAGACAGAAAGCGGCCCCCACCCCATGGAGCAGTGGAATCCACCTCGTTACATAATAGTTACAGTGACAGCACTTGCCTTGCTCTGTGGAACGCTCCACCCGTTTATTATCAGGCCTCCTTTACGGAAAGGAAACGGAGGCTGGGGGAGTGCAGTGACTTGGCAGAGGTCTTAGCTTATGTGAGTGGGAGCGGGACCCAGGGCTGCTGCCCGCAGTGGCTGAAGGGATGCGGGGTGGGCTTTGGAAGCCTGCACCCTGCGTTTGAATCCCGGCGCCACCACTCAGTAGCACCTTGACCTTCACCTCCGCACCTCGGTTCCTCTCTCAGGCTTGTTGGGAAGATTAAATTGGAAAGTACTTGGAAGAGTTCCTGGCACACAGTAAGTGTTTTCTAGACCCTATGACCCTGTGCTGCTGCTCCCTGGAGCGGCCACGTTTCTGCATGTGCAGCCACAGATGACTCCAGGTCACGGTAGGGACCTCGAGCCCCTGGCTAGAGGAGCGGCTTCACGCGGCCTTGTGTCTCCCGCCAGGTACACATCCTCGGTCACGTACGACTCGGAGCGGCACTTCGTGGATGGCGTGCAGCTGCCCCTGGGCCTGGCCATGGCCTCCTGCAGCCAGACGGTCACCTGCCTCCCCAACTGCACGTGGCGCAACTACAAGGCTGAGGTGCGCTTGGAGCCGCGCCACAAGCCCGCACGCTTCCTCAGCACCACCATCATCTACGGCAAATACCCCAAGACCGTCTACACCACCACCTTGGATTACAACTGCCGCAAGACGCTGAGGCGGTTTCTGTCCAGCGTGGAGCTTGAAGCCGCGGAGCTCCTGGGCAGCGACGACCTCTCGGATGAATGCTGACTCGGCAGGCTGGGCTGGGGCTGGGCGGCTCTTCTGCTGCCCTGCCCCGACCTCTCCAGGCTGGGCTGGGGTTAGGGTTAGGGTTAGGGTTGGGGGGACCGGCTCTTCTGCTGCCCTGCCCCGACCTCTCCAGGCTGGGCTGGGGTTAGGGTTAGGGTTAGGGTTGGGGGGACCGGCTCTTCTGCTGCCCTGCCCTGACCTCTCCAGGCCGGGCTGGGGTTAGGGTTAGGGTTAGAGTTGGGGGTACCGGCTCTTCTGCTGCCCTGCTCTGACCTCTCCAGGCTGGGCTGGGGCTGGAGTTAGGGTTAGGAATAGGGGGACTGGCTCTTCCGTTGCCCTACCCCGACCTCTCCAGGCCGGGCTGGGGTTAGGGTTAGGAATGGGGGACCGGCTCTTCTGCTGCCCTGTCCCGACCTCTCCAGGCTGGGCTGGGGTCGGGGTTAGGGTTGGGGGACCGGCTCTTCCGCTGCCCTGCCCCTACCTCTCCAGGCTGGGCTGGGGTCGGGGTTAGGGTTGGGGGACCGGCTTTTCCGCTGCCCTGCCCTGACCTCTTCAGGCTGGGCTGGGGTTAGGGTTAGGGTTAGGGATAGGGGGACCGGCTCTTCCGCTGCCCTGCCCCCGATCTCTCCAGGCCGGGCTGGGGTTAGGGTTAGGCATGGGGGACCGGCTCTTCCGCTGCCCCTGACCTCACAGATGACTTGGCAGGCTGCGCTGGGGTTGGACGACTCTTCCACTGCCCCCAGCTACCCTGGCCAAGCCCAGTGGCCTTGCCCTTCATGTCATTCTAGCCCCAGAGAAGTCTAACCTAGAGATACCTCCAAGTCCGGGGAAGAAAACAAATCACTGCATCTCATAATGACTGAGATCTTTGTGTTTTAATTTCAAGCTGGTTTTGAAAGGAGTGTTTGTCCTGCTTTGCTGCTGTGGTGTTTCCTCAAAGTCTCCATCTGATGAGGCGATAAAAAGGCCATGAGGACGGCCGGAAAGCAGCAGCAGTCTGGGATGGGAGGGAGGGATGCTCCCCGTCCACTGGTCAGTTCCTCAGGGATGAGGATGGAAAGTGAGATTTAAGGAATTTCAGCCGCGGGGTCTTCACCGCACAAAAGTGGTGCTAATTCAGTAAACGGTGGCGCCGTGGGGTCCAGTCCGTGGAGAGCTGAGCTCCGTCCTGTGTGTTTAAATTCCCACCTCCTTTCGTGTTTCCTGTTACCTGAACTCTTGTAATTCCCTAAATCTTTTTCAAGATAACAACCACAACAACAAAAAAACCCAAACCACAATATAAGATGCCTTAAAAAAAAAAAAAAAAAAAAAAGGTTGGCCCTGTTGTCGCCTGCTTGGGGAAGGCCAGGCCGATGGACGGCAGGTTTGGGAGCGGTGGCTTTGGTCCGGTTGCTTCCTCGTGGTCAGTTCCAAGCGTGGGCTTTGGCAAAACCCCTGGAACCCTTGGCATCTGGTGACCGTCTCCGCAGGCTTCTGAGGCTCTCCTGATGTTTTGGGGTTTCAGAATACTTTCCAATTTTCTCACAAGGCAAAACGGAGTGGAGGGCTTTTTTTTTTTTTTTTTTTTGAGAGAAACAGCGTTCTAAGAGTATGCTTGGAAAACACACCTTTTGAGAGTTCATGAGGGGAGAGGACACCCGGGGCAGGAACCGGTGGCTCTGACCGGAGGAGGCAGAGGCGGATGAAGACCAGGTTATCCTGAGAGGGGCCGGGCTTGACTCATTCTTAGGACTTCGATGGCGTGAGCATTGGCGGGATTCTGCCAGTGCCTTAGGACTAATGCAAAAAGCAGTGAAGGCCCGTGTGGTGGCTCGTGCCTGTAGTCACAGCTACTTGGGAAACTGAGGCAGGGGGCGCTCTTGAGCCCGAGAATTCGAGACCAGTCTGGGCAACATAGTGAGCTTCCATCTCTAAAAGAAAAAAAGGCGAGGACATCTGTGTCCCCGACCCCCGACACCAGCCAAGCTAAGCTGAATTGGAGTAGGGAATGGCGCCCAAACCTGGCCGCTGTCGCGGTGACCTGCGCCCCTCTTATGCCACTGTTCGAGTGGAAGCGACAGTAGGGGAGCTGGAGTCAACTGAAGATGTTCCCAAGGTCGGTGTGAATTCGGCTGACCCGGCCCAGCGGCGGGGCGGGGACCAGGGTTCGAGGCCCCGGCCCTGCCTCCGGCCGCCCGCGCTCCCCGGCCCCTGCTCCTTAGAACCTTCCGCCCATCCCTGCGGTGTTTGAGTAAGGAAAGTGGCGGACGGTCTTTTTTCTTCCAATATTGGAAAGAACAAACTAGATACTTCCTTTGAATCCACCCAGATTATGTCAAGTGCCCGAGGCCTGCCGAGCGCCGTGAGCTCAGCCTCCGCCGTGGCTCCGGTTTCCGTGGACGGCTTCCATCTGCCCCGACTCGGTGCCCGGAGCCACGGCGGGGACTCTGCAGGGATAATGCCTCGTCTGCGGTGGTGGAGGCGGAGAGCCACGCTGTCCTCTTTGGACAGCAGCGCCCAGTCTGCTGTGCCCCTAACAGACGTGACGGCGCCGTGGACAAGGCCTGCGGCCTCCCTGGTGGCTCCAGCTTCCGGGGTGAAGCTCAGCTGGGACCCAGTGAGGGGCACTCGGTGCCCCAGCGTCTCCTCATAATCACGTGCAGAGTGAAAAATGCTTCCTGTGGTTGATAGAGCAAGTGCCACTATAACAGTGGATTTTTGTCTGATTTCATGCTGTGAAGTGGTCAGTGTAATTTTTAGGTAATGTTACAGGGTCCTCAAGGCCTTGCTCTGCCCCGTTTCCACTTAGTGGAAATAGGACCCGCTGCGCGGCAGGCGTGGGAGTCACATGTTCTCCGGTGTCCTTAGGAGACTTTTTTTTCTTTTGTCTTAGGGGACTGTTAAGTTCAGGCAAATCACGCTAGGGGTGGAGACAGTCTGAAATTCATCAGTAAAGTAAGTGGGAGTGAGCAATTGTGAATGTGTAATGCAAATGGAAAACCAGGTGTTACTGTGTTAAGTTATTCACTAGGGAGCAGCTATAGTTATTTCCAACCCTCTTTCTCTCCAAACCTGCTTTGCTGACAGCTGCAGAAAAGGAAGCGTGTGAGGAAAATGGAACCTCTCAGGGTGGGTCGGAGGCGTCTGTTCACTGTTCGTTTGCAAGGTGGAAGCAGTGAGCTTTCAGACCCACTGATTAAAAACACACATTCCTAAGTGTATGTGAGAGACACTGTTTATTTGTTAATTAAAAAGCTTTTTTCTCGGTCTCTTAAATCATGGCTTTCAGGTAATAAGGATACCTTTAGCGAAAAGTTGTTTTCCCTTCAAACCACAGACCTTTTAAAAAGCCTTCAATTTGAGCGAATACCTTTCTATTTGACACTTCCCCTGTTTCTGACCTTAGGAAACCAGAAAGCGTTTGACAGACGCGATGTTTTCAGTTGACCTTTGACACCTGTTGCTCTCCCTTTCGCTTTGCGACTTCTCCATTTAACAATAAATTATCTGAAAAACAAAACTTCGAGAGATGCTTATTTTTAAGTAAAATTATGTTTCGTTAAGCAAAATGAGAAAAACAGCTCCTCATCTTGAGAAATTTTAAGACGTGATTATATTTAACAATATAAATCTACAAGTATAAGATTTTCCAAGGGCGGCTGAGCACGTGGGCTCCCACCTATAATCCCAGCGCGTCACAAGACCAAGGCTGGAGGCTCTCTGGAGGCCAGGAGTTCGAGATCGGCCTTGGCAATGTAGCATGACCTCATCTTTACAAAAATTAAAAAGAGGAAAGGGGCCAGTTGTGGTGGCTCACATCTGTAATCCCAGCACTTTGGGAGGCTGAGGCAGGTGGATTACCTGAGGTAAAGAGTTCAAGACCAACCTGACCAATATGGTGAAACCCCATCTCTACTAAAAATACCAAAATTAGGCAGCGTGGTGGCAGGTGCCTGTAATACCAGCTACTTGGGAGGCTAAGGCAGGAGAATCGCTTGAACCCGGCAGGCAGAGGTTGCAGTGAGCCGAGATGGCACCACTGCACTCCAGCCTGGGCGATGGAGCAAGACTCCATCTCAAAACTAACTAACTAAATAAATAAAATAATAAAAATAAATAATTTCTGTGTCTTGCTTCAGGGGAGAAAAGGGTGAGGGAAGGCCAGAGAGCCCTTTGCCTCTGCTGTTTTCTCGATTTCCTGGAGCTTAAAACACAGCATGCCAAGGTACCGGATTTTGGGGTGGCATTTCCTGCACACCGTCAGTCCCTTTGGGCAAAGCAGAGAGTCAACAAGAAACATTGAAAATGGAGGGAGGCCCCATATTTCATTCAGGCATCCAATTCATGGCTAGGCTTTGTGTGTATCTGTCTTTGAGTGATGACTGGGAAGTAATTATGTCCCAGAGATGCTGCTCCATCCAAGGTGGAGGCCATCTTGGATGCTGGAAGCCGCCATCTTGGATGCTGGAGGCTGCCATCTTGGAGCTGATCTGCAATGTTGACCTGTGATTCACCCCAGTTCCAGGCTGCCTCTAAGATTTCTGTTATCTGTGGTTCCTTGTCCCAGAACACATACTCACCACAAATCCCACAGAGACAGGTTCACGTGGGGTTCTTGCCTTTCCCTGCAGGTGTCCCACACAATGCTCCCCTGTGGTGGACAAGGCCTGGGTCTGGGGGTGAGGGCACGGGGATCCACCATCTCCTCCTGCTGCTGCCCAGGACATCAAGGCTTCTGCCCATGAGTCTCTACTAGATGTTTTTTTCTGTTTTGTTTTATTGAGACAGGGTCTCCCTCTGTCTTCCAGACTGGGGCGCAGTGGCACAATCGTAGCTCCCTGCTGCCCAAGAATCTCTGGACACAGCAACCTGCCCACCTCAGCCTCCAGAGTAGCTGGGACTACAGGCACGCGCCACCACATCGGCTAATTTTTAAATTTTTTTGTAGAGACAGGGTTTTGCTACGTTGCCCAGGCTGGTTTCGAACGCCTGTGCTCAAGCAATCTTCCTGTCTCTCAGCCTCCCAAAGTTTTGGGATTACAAGCGAGAGCCACTGTGCCAGCTTCAGTGTTTCTTTCAGAGGAACTAAATTTGTCAGCCTCTTTCTTCAGCCTCTCAGCTTCCCTGAACCTCCAGAGTGGATTTGTATGGTCTGCCCATTGCAAAACAAACACAGAGTGTAATTTCTATAATTTCTTCCAGCCCCCTTTTAATAGAAATTATGTCTGATTTGACTGATTAGAGTAACAACCAGGGCTAATTTTGCCAATTAGGCCTGGTGTAAATGTTCCATAAAATGAATTGACTAATCAGCAGTTCCAAGGTTTTGAGGGGGAAATATTTAAAGCACAAAAGATTAAGTCTATAGGGGTGTGCGGGTGTGGTATGTGTAGAGGAATGGTGAAAAAGATGTTGAAACTAAGGAATGTCCCCAGCATTTCTAAGTATCTCAGATTAAGCTGGTGCTCCCAAGAGGAAAAGTAGTAAGTACAATTAACAATAATAATAATAATTAATAATATGATGAATCTCAACCCTTTTTGGTATAGTCTGGAAATTAAGGAAGTGAATGGCCAGGCACGGTGGCTCATGCCTGTAATCTCAGCACTTTTGGAGGCCGAGGTGGGTAGATCATGAGGTCAGGAGTTCGAGATCAGCCTGGCCAACATGGTGAAACCCCGTCTCTACTAAAAATACAAAAATTAGCCGGGTGTGGTGGTGCACGCCTGTAATCCCAGCTACTTGGAGGCTGAGGTAGGAGAATCACTTGAACCCGGGAGGTGGAGGATGCAGTGAGCTTAGATCACACCATTGCACTCCAGCCTGTGCAACAAGAGCAAAACTCCATCTCAAAAATATATATATGTATAATAGCATAGTACTTAACAATGAAAAGGAACAAATTGCTGATTCATGTAATATTGCAGATGACTCTCCTAGACATGATGCATGTAGTGCATGTAGTGTGGTTCCACTTAGGACGTTCTAAAACAGGCAAAAGGTTAAACAAATTAGAATAATGATTGCCGAGATCTGTGTGTATGATGGCTGGTGATGCTGGGAAGGAACATGAGGATACCTTCAACGGAAACGGAAATGTTTTAGATCACGATGGGGTGTGTCCATGGGTAGAGGTTAGCTACATACAGGAGGAATTTGGTTGAGGCAAAGATGATAACAATCTGGTATGGTTAGGCTTGTCTCCACCCAAATCTTATCTTGAATTGTGACCCTCACAATCCCACGTGTCAAAGGAGAGACCAGGCGGCGTGATCTGATAGTGCGGGCGGTTCCCCAGGCTGCTCTCGCGATGGTGAGCAAGTTCTCGCGAGATCGGATGAGTTTTTTTAAGGGGCTTTTTCCCTCGTCTCCGCATTCGTTCTTCCGGCTGCTCCTGGAGGAGGTCGGTGCTTTCCCTTCGCCTTCTGCAGTGACTGTACCTTTCCTGAGGCCTCCCCGGCCGTGCGGAACTGTGAGTCAGTTACACTCGTTCCTTTATAAATTACCCGTCTCGGCAGTTCTTCACAGCTGTGTGAAAACAGAAAACACACCTCTTCGGCTGTTGACAGAAGATGTGAAATGCCTGTTTTTGTTAAGACGGAGTCTCGCTCTGTCGCCCAGGCTGGGGTGCAGTGGTGCAGTCTCGGCTCCCCGCAACCTCCGCCTCCTGGGTTCGAGTGATGCTTCAGTCTTCCGAGTAGCTGGGATGACAGGCATGCGCCACCACGCCCGGCTAATTTTGTACTTGTAGTAGGGTCGGGATTTCTCCATGTTGTTCAGGCTGGTCTTGAACTCCCAACCTCAGGGGATCTGCTTGCCTCGACCTCCCAAAGGGCTGAGATTACAGACGTGAGCCCCTGCACCTGGCCAAATGCCTGTTATTTCTAAAGCAAAGTTGCTGATAGAAAATATGGAATGTAGTGGTTTGTCCGGGGAAGGGGCTGTCCACATCTTTGGTGCATTGTTTGCTTGCTTGTTGGAGACAGGGTCTTGGTCTGTTGCCCAGGCTAGAGTGAAGTGGTTCAATCTCAGCTTATCGGACCCTCTGCCTCCTGAGTAGCTGGGCTTATAGGTGCGCACCACCACACCTGGGTCATTTCGGTATTTTTTGTAGAGACGGGGTTTTACCATGTTGCCCAGGCTGGTCTTGAACTCTTGGGTTCAAGCGATTCATTGGCCTCGGTCTCCAGAGTGTTGGGATTATAGGTGTGAGCCACCATGCCCAGCCTGAAAGTGCTCCTTTAAAAAAATTTTAAAAATTCGGCTGGGCATGGTATGGTGGCTCACGCCTGTCATTCCAGCACTTTGGGAGGCCGAGGTGGGCGGATCACCTGAGGTCTGGAGACGGAGACTATCCTGGCTAACACGGTGAAACCCAGTCTCTACTAAAAATACAAAAAATTAGCCGGGTGTGGTGGCATGTGCCTGTAGTCCCAGCTACTCGGGAGGCTGAGACAGGAGAATCACTTGAACCCAGGAGGTGGAGGTTGCAGTGAGCTGAGATCACACTACTGAACTCCAGCCTAGGTGACGGAATGAGACTCTGTCTCAAAAAATAAATAAAATAAATTCATATCAGCAAAAATAAACATCATTCACATCGTCCCCAGCCATTGGTAATTTTTTGGAGAACTGTAGGCTTTGGTGGTGGTGAGAATGGCGGTGTGAGGGAACATGTGGCTGTTAGACTAAGCACCGTTTTGGAGCTCACAATGGTGTAGTTGTTGAATCAAGTCATTAGAGCGTGAAGAGCTTTTTTTAAGTGGGAGGTTTTTGTTCTTTATGTTTGCTGGCTTCCTTTTCAGAATGAGAACAGGGGCCTCGGGTGTGTCAAACCAATTGCTGGTAATTACAAATTACTCCTTTTCTCCAAAAGCCTTTGGGTTTTGTTTAGGTAATTAAGCTGGCAAGACAATTCACAGGGTGTTCCCGATGCCAGCACACCACCTTCCCGACCCCAAGAGTTCTTACAAAGCAAGAAGCGTCCAAAAAGCTAGTGTAAATGTTTCCTTCGTTTTATTCCTGTGTTAATTTATATCCATTTACTTTCAGAAGGAGACGGGGTAATTAATACAAGACACCTATGTGATAGAGGCACTGAAACCCTTTCTGTCGGTTGCTGTGAATCTCCTGTTTCCTGGAAAACTGACGCATTTTAAAGTTCAGGGTGATTACGGGGTACCTACCACGAGTGACTTCATTTTGGCCGGTCTGGCCTGTTGGGCCTAGTGGAGGAGCTTAGTCCAAAACAAGGGTCTCCTGTAAACTTTTTACATTAGTGTGAGGAAGTGACGCCTGTAATCCCAGCTACTCGGGAAGCTGGGGCAGGAGAATCACTTGAACCTGGGAGGTGGAGGTTTCAGTGAGCCGAGATTGCGCCACTGCACTCCAGCCAGGGAAACAAGAATGAAACTCCATTTCAAAACAAAAAAGACAGGTTTTTTTCTCAGCACTAAACTGCAAGAGGATGTTACTACCACTTGTATCTACATAGGGGACACAAAATCAAAGATCCTCACATTGTCTCAGTGCCATTTCTTTCTTCTTTTTCTTTTTAATTGAGACAGTCTTGCTCTGTCACCCAGGCTGGAGTGTAGTGGCGCGATCTTGGCTCACTGCAACCTCCACCTCCTGGTTTCAAACGATTCTCCTGCCTCAGCCTCCCAAGTAGCTGGAATTACAGGCATGTGCCACCATGCCTGACTCATTTTTGTATTTTTAGTAGAGACGGGGTTTCACGATGTTGGCCAGGTTGTTCTTAAACTCCTGACTTCAAGTGATCTGCCTGCCTTGGCCTCCCAAGGTGCTAGGGTTATAGGCATGAGCCACTGCGCCTGGCCCCGATACCATTTGGCTCTTAGGAAAGGCAAAGAGGGCATTTAAAACTGGGAGTAACCCATAGTAGAGTGAGTGCACACAGACTTTGAGCCAGAATGCCTGGTTCAAATCCCAGCTTCACCACTTACTGGCTGTGTGACCTTGGGCAAGCTTAAACTCCTTGTAGAATGGGATGAGGAGAGTTTGTTTCTCTGCAGATGTTGTGAGGATTAAATGAGTTGATATACGCAAAGTGCTTCGAACAGCACCTGGCGTGAGTTAAAGCTATGTGAGTGTTTATTGTTTTAATTGTCTTTAGGCTTATAATTTCACTCCTTAAAACATATCTGAAACACTAGAAAATTGCACTAAAATGTGCATATAAGGATATTCATTGCAAAGTCATTTAGAGTGATCAAAAAAAAAAAGAAAAAAGAAATTAGATGTCCACAGATAGAGAATTGAATACATAGTTCATACAGTGGAATGCTAGGCAAACATTACAGAGTATGATGTGGATGTCAGTTTAGTGATCTGGAAAGATGTCCATGCCATACATATATATATATATATATATATATATATATATATATATATATATATGTTTTTATTTTATTTTATTTTATTTTTCTTTGAGATGGAGTCTTGCTCTGTGGCCCAGGCTGGAGTACAGTGCTGCGATCTCAGCCCACTGCAACTTCTGCCTCCCAGGTTCAAGCAATTCTCCTGCCTCAGCCTCCTGAGTAGCTGGGACTACCGCTGTGTATCACCACACCCGGCTAATTTTTTTGTATTTTTAGTAGAGACATATTTTTACCATGTTGGCCAGGCTGGTCTTGAACTCCTGACCTCAAGTGATCCACCTGCCTTGACCTCCCAAAGTGCTGGGATTGCAGGTGTGAGCCACCACACCTGGACACCAAGCCATATTTTTAAGAAAAGTATTTAAATATAAATATATATATATATGTAGTTTTTCTATTAATTTTAATTTTCATTTTTTTAATGTTCTGTAGAGACAGGGTCTCATTTTTGTTGCCCAGGCTGGTCTTGAACTCCTGGCCTCAAGAAATCCTCCTGTCTTGGCCTCCCAAGGAGTGCTGGGGTTGAGCCACCATGCCTGGCATTTTGGGGTTTTTTTTGAGCTCTAGTCTCGTTCTGTTACCCAGGCTGCAGTGCAGGGTGCAGTTATCTTAACTACAATCTTGAACTCCTGGCCTCAACTGATCCTCACACATCAGCCTCCCAAAGTGCTGGGGTTACAGACATGAGCCAACACACCTGGCAATTTTGTTTTCCTGTATGTAGATACATTAATAGAGAAAGACTGGAAGGATGAATACCAAACAGATGAGGCTATGTCTCTCCTAATGAGGGACTAGTCAGTGTTTTTAAAACTTTTTTTTTTTTTGAGACAAAGTCTCACTCTGTCACCTAGGCTGGAGTGCAGTGGCGCAGCCTCGGCTCACTGCAACCTCCATTTCCTGGGTTCAAACAATTCTGCCTCAGCCTCCCAAGTAGCTGGGACTACAGGTGCCCGCCACCACGCCTCACTAATTTTTGTATTTTTAGTAGAGATGGGGTTTCACCATGTTGGCCAGGCTGGTCTCGAACTCCTGACCTCAGGTGATCTGCCCACCTCGGCCTCCCACAGTGCTGGGATTACAGGCATGAGCCACCGCACCCGGCCGCCTGCCACAGTTTCATGGATGTTAGCTAAAGACAGGAGACTCTGGGACCGGAGACAAAGGATGTTTACTAGTCACAGCAGCAGCGGTAACCAGGTGTTTGCAATTGTGCTAATTTCCTCAGAATCATTTCCCACAAGGTGACACGAAGAGGCTCTAGGTAACGTCAGGACATAAGGGCTTAGGTTACACAGAGGAGCCGAAATCTTCTGTAAAAATTGGAGCAAATCTGCCTTTTGCTCTGAAGGGAGACGTGATCTCTGTCTTCCAAGGCTATTCATCGTGTAAAGGAGAGTTGGAATCACAGGGAGTCTGTGGTGACAGAAACGGAGTAGGGCAAGAATTCCAAGTGGGGAATTGTCTCCCAGTAACTGGAGCCCTCACGTTTCATGTGCATGGAGTTCCCTGGGGACTTTGTTAAACCACAGGTTCTCTTACAGTAGATCTGGTCTGCAGGGAGGACTTGAGAATCCACTAACAAGGGAGTTTCTTTTTTTTTTTTTTTTGAGATGGAGTCTCACTCTGTCACCAGGCTGGAGTGCAGTGGACTGATCTCAGCTCACTGTAACCTCTGCCTCCTGGGTTCAAGCGATTCTTCTGCCTCAGCCTCCTGAGTAGCTGGGACTACAGGCACGCACCACTACACCTGGCAAATTTTTGTATTTTTAGGAGAGATGGGGTTTCACCGTATTGGTCAGGCTGGTCTCGAACTCCTGACCTTGTGATCTGCCTGCCTTGGCCTCCCAAAGTGCTGGGATTACAGGTGTGAGCCACTACGACCCACCTCTTTTTTAAAAATTTTGTTGATTTTATTTATTTTTTTGAGAGAGTCTTGCTCTGTTGCCCAAGCTGGAGTGCAGTGGTGTGATCTTGGCTCACTGCAGCCTTGACTTCCCAGGCTCAAGCCATACTCCCACCTTAGCCGCCCAAGTAGCTAAGACCATAGGATGTGCCATCACACCTGGCTAATTTTATTTTTTGTAGAGACAGGGTCTCACTATGTTGCCCAGGCCAGTTTTGAACTTCTGGACTCAAGGGATCCACCCACTTTGGCCTCCCAAAGTGCTGGGATTATAGGTGTGAGCCACCGTGCCCAGCCTCTTTTAAAAAGATGTTAATTGGGACTCCAGGCACACACCACCATGCACAACTAATTTTTGTATTTTTTGTAGAGACAGGGTCTCACTATGTTGCCCAGGCTGGTCTTGAACTCCTGGGCTCAAGTGATCCTCATGCCTCAGCCTCCTGAAGTGTTGGGATGACAGGCGTGAGCCACCGTGCCTGCCCTTGGTACCTTATTATAAACTCAGTGGTTCCCGTCTGTAATTCCAGCACTTTGGGAGGCCAAAGTGGGTGGATCACCTGAGATCAGGAGTTTGAGACCAGCCTGGCCAACATGGTGAAACCCCGTCTCTACTGAAAATACAAAAATTAGCTGTTCATGGTGGCATGTACCTGTAATCCCAGCTACTCGGAGACTGAGGCAGGAGAATTGCTTCAACCCAGGAGGTGGAGGTTGCAGTGAGCCAGAATCACGCCACTGCACTCCAGCCTGGGTGACAGAGAGGAGTTCCATCTGAAAAACAAAAACAAAAGAACATTTATTATTTTTTAGAAACGGGGTCTCGCTCTGTCGCCTAGGCTGGAGTGCAGTGGCGTGATCCTGGCTCACTGCAACCTTGAACTCCTGGGCTCAGTTGATGCTCCTGCCTTAACTTCCTGAGTAGCTGAGAGGTCCAACTAATTTTTTTTTTTTGTAGAGTTAGGTTCTTGCTGTGTTGCCCAGGCTGCTCTCTAACTCGTGGCCTCAAGTGATCCTCCCTTTCAGCCTTCCAGTGTGCTGGGACTACAGGCCTGAGCCACCGTGCCCAGCCTGACCAGGGAATTTCTAACCAGCCCCCATTGTGCTGGCTCTTCTGGTCCCAGGCCCACGTCTTGTACAGCGCAGGCTTCAACTCCCATCCTCAATGGCAGGCCCAGCAGGAGCTGCAGGCTGAGGCTGTGCAGCAGAGCCTGGGAGCATGGCTCGGGGACAGTGCAGCAGGGTACAGGCCTGTCCAGTGGTGGTCAGAGCGGGTGTTACTGGTGTCAGAGGCCAGCTTAGAGAGCATGGACACACACACAGTGTGGCCAGGAGGTCTGAGAGAATGTTCCCTGTCACTCTGGGGGCCTCGGGTGCCGGCATGGTGGAGGTTTCTGTGGCCCCAGGTCCCACATCCCCTTCCAGCCACAGTTCCCAGGAGCCCTTCTCTCTCCCAGCACCACTGCTTTGGTTCCCGTGACCCCACTGATGAGCCACAGTGCCGCTGCGGTCTTTCCCCCCCGTTGCTGTTGACCCCTGCGGTGGGGGTTGTGTGGCTTGGCTCCCACCTGCTGAGGTCTGAGACACCACCGTGCAGTCATTAAGAGCAGGGACTTTGGAACTAGCTGCCTGGGTGTGACACCCCAGCTCCTCCTCTTACTGCCGGTGACCCTGGGCAGGGCACTCCCCAGTCTATGCCCATTTCTTTGGGTGTGACGGGAATCACAGCATCTTGCACATCCAGCATTGTCATGGGGCTGAGATAAAGTCATGTGTTCAGCGGCCAGCACCAGGCCTGGGCAGGGGAGGTACCACACAGACAGGAGCTGCTCTGGTCAGTATTTTGGCAGCAACCAGCAGAGAACAGCATATTTAGCAGCTGCTTGATATGTATTTCCTAAAAGAGAACTGGAGACCTTACAGCAATTCAGCTGTGTAGTTCCAGCAATCACCTCCTTCCTAAGCCTCAGCTGTGAAATGGAAATAACAATTTCTACTGCAAAGGGAGCAAATGAGATACAAGAACTTATAAACTATAAAATGCCATAAAATATCATAGCTACAATTAAAGGTGGAGGCAAGACACAGAACACATGCCATAAAAACATAACACAGGCCAGGCACGGTGGCTCACGCCTGTAATCTCAGCACTTTGGGAGGCCAAGGCAGGTGGATACCTGAGGTCAGGAGTTCGAGACCAGCCTGGCCAACACGGTGAAACCCCATCTCTACTAATAATTCAAAAATTAACCAGGTATGGTGGTGGGCGCCTGTAATCCCAGCTACTTGGCAGGCTGAGGTAGGAGAATCGCTTGAACCTAGGAGGTGGAGGTTGTACTGAACCAAGACCACACTGTTGAACTCCATCCAGAGCAACGGAGTGAGACTCCGTCTCAAAAACAAACAGAAAAACAACCCATAATACAAATAGCTACATATGACTCCGGGTGTTAACATAGGAAGCGGACCCCATCATTCTTCCCCCCCAGCTTTACTGACGTGTCATTGACAAAAATAATGAAGCTAAAGGGGCCATTCAGTGCTTTTTTTTTTTTTTTTTTTTGAGACTGAGTCTTGCTCTATCGCCCAGGCTGGAGTGCAATGGCGCCATGTCAGCTCTGCCTCCTGGGTTCGAGCAATTCTTCTTTCTCAGCCTCCCAAGCAGTTGGGATTACAGGCATGCACCACCACACCCGGCTAATTTTGTATTTTTAGTAGAGATGGGGTTTCACCATGTTGGCTCTTGGCCAAGCTGGTCTCGAACTTCTGACCTCAAGTGATCCGCCTGCCTCAGCCTCCCAAAATGCTGGGATTACAGGCATGAGCCACTGCGCCTGGCCAGGGCCATTCAATCTTACCTGGCTCTTAACTCCCACAGCAGTGACCTCACCCTTGTGGGACACAGCATCGTTTCTGAGCATTGGCAGTGGGAGTCTTTGGGTGCCAAGGTAACACACTGTTTCTTACGACAATGTTGGGTTTTGGGCTTTCCAGCCCTCAGCTTAAGGGCGAGACAACTCAGTGAGAATCATGACTGATGGAGGAGCCCACCTGTGTTAGTTACTGCTGTGTAACAGGATTACCTCCAAACGCAGTGGCTTTAAACAACGTTATCTCAGTTTCTGTGGAGCAGGAATCTGGCTGCCTCTGGCTCGGGGTCTCTCACAGAAGCAGGCATCTCAAGGCTCAGCTGGGCTCCAGTGGCTTGCAGGTGGCTCCTGTGGCCTCAGGCCCACCACGCTGCTGGGTGGAGACCTTGTGTCTTTCCATGGGGGCACCTTTCCTCAGGCTGCTCACAGCACCACAGCTGGCTTTCCCCAGACCAAGAGCCCTGAGAGAAGGAAGGAGATAGAGTGTGTCAGGCCGGGCATGGTCTGTAAATCCCAGCACTTTGGGAGGCTGAGGCAGGAGGATTGCCTGAGCCCAGGAGTTTGAGACCAGCTTGGGCAGCATGGTGAGACCATGTCTGTACCAAAAATACAAAACTTAGCCAGGTGTGGTGGTGTGTGTCTGTGGCCCCAGCTACTCAGGAGGCTGAGGTAGGAGGATCACATGAGCCTGGGGAAGTTGAGGCCACAGGGAACTGTGACTGTGCCACTGAACTCCATCCTGGGCAACAGAGTGAGACCGTGTCTCAAAAAGAAAAAAATGCGTCACTTGGAAACCAGAGCCTCCCATTCCCTCTTTCTCTTTCTGTCTCTTGCTAATAAATAGACTTTATTTTTGTATTTTTGAAACAGAGTTCACTCTGTTGCCCAGGCTGGAGAGCAGTGGCGGGATCATGGCTCACCGCAGCCTTGACCTACAGGCTCAGATAATCCTCCCGCCTCAGCCTCCCAAGTAATTGGGACTCCAGGCACACACCGCCATGCACAACTATTTTTTGTAGAGACAGGGTCTCACTATGTTGCCCAGGCTGGTCTTGGACTCCTGGGCTCAAGTGATCCTCACGCCTCAGCCTCCCGAAGTGTTGGGATTACAGGCGTGAGCCACCGCGCCTGGCCTTGGTTCCTTATTATAAACTCAAGTACGTAGTTTACAGACCAAGAGGGTTCACTCTTGGTGTACATTTTAAGGATCTGGACAACTGTATAACGACACGTAACTCCCATCATGGTATCATGCGGAATAGTCTCAGAGCCCTAAAGTCCTGTGCTGCACCCACCTATCGCTCCTCTTCCTCCTAAACACAACCTCTTTTTCTAACTTCCTCTTGGAAGTGACATCCCATCACTTTTGCCATATTCTGTTCGCTAGAAAGGCCAATAGTTTCAACCCAACATTCAAGAGATGAGCATGAATTCCAGGGGGCGGAGATCCCTGGGGGACATTTTCCATGCCAACCCGCAGAAAGACAGTCACGTCCCCATGCGTGTCTTCCCGTGGGACCCACGTGGATGTTCGTTAGCTTACACAGGAGCACTTTGTGCCTGAGTCTCAAAGCGCTACCTGTGTGTGTGTGAAGCATCTCAGTCCCAGGACACGCAGAGGCTTCTCATGCTGGGAGTCATGTGGGCACATTCTAGCTACATGACTTGCGTTAATGGGGAACTCAGGTGCAAATCATAAACCCAGATGTTATTACTGAACAGTGCTGATGGGCTGACACATTCTGCTTCAAAACAGCTCATGGGCCCACAGTTACAGAATGCTCTTTATAGAGTCCCTAGCATGGGCCAAGGGCTGTAGCTTGGAGATAAACATGTAGGGAATCCAGCTCAATTGAGAAGGACTCATGCTACACAAGCCACTCCCATGGCCCTTGGTCAGAGGCTTTTAAAAATACATCTTTTTTCAATCTCAGCTCACTGCAACCTCTGCCTCAAGTGATCCTCTTACCACAGGCTCCCAAGTAGCTGGGACTACAGGTGTGTGCCACCATGTCCTGCTAATTTTTGTACGTTTTGTAGAAATGGGGTTTTGCTGTGTCACCCATCTGGTCTCAAACTCCTGGACTTGAGCAATCCACTTGCCTCGGCCTCCCAAGGTGCTGGGATTGCAGGCGGGAGCCACAGCGCCTCACCAAAAACAAATCATTCTTGGTAGGTCACTGGATGGGGCATAAAAAAAGAAAATAAATAAATAAAAATGAGTAATTCTTGATAGGTCATTGGATGGGTCATAAAAAATTAAAAAGTAAAAATTAAAATGGATCATTCTTCATTCGGAAGGCAATGGACAAGTCTCGTCTAGTTGTCATTTCTCCGGGGAATCACTCTATTTCTTTTTTCCTGAGATGGAGTTTCACTCTGGTTGCTGAGGCTGGAAAAATCACTCTGTATTCTATACAGACTCTGGATTGGCCAGGCGCCAGGGCTCATGCCTGTAATCCCAGCACTTTGGAAGGCTGAGGCAGGCTGATTGCTTGAGCTCAGGAGTTTGAGACTAGCCTTGGAAACTTGGCAAAATCCAGTCTCTACCAAAAAATGCAAAAATTAACCAGGCATAGTGGTGTGTGCCTGTAGTCCCAGCTATTCAGGAGGCTGAGGTGGGAGGATCACTTGAGCTTAGGGGGTGGAGGTTGGCAGTGAGCCGAGATCGTGCCACTGCACTCCAGCCTGTGTGACAGAACCATACCCCATCTCAAAGAGAGGAGAGAGAGGGACAGAGACATTCTGAATAGATTCTTTTTTTTTTTTTTTTTTTTTTGTGATGGAATCTTGCTCTGTTGCCCAGGCTGGAGTGTAGTGGCGCGATCAGCCTCTACCTCCCAAGTTCAAGTGATTCTCTCACCTCAGCCTCCCAAGTACCTGAGACTACAGGTGTGTGCCACTGCGCCTGGCTAATTTTTATATTTTTAGTAGGACGGTGTTTTGCCATGTTGGCCAGGCTGGTTTCGAACATCTAACCTCAAGTGATCCGCCGGCCTCGGCCTCCCAAGGTGCTGGGATTACAGGCATGAGCCACTGTGCCTGGCTAGGTTCAGGATAGCTTCTGTAACAATCTGTTTAGCTGACGCTTCCTGTTGGGCTGCCTTGCCCTGCTCTGCATTCGAGGTCTCTGTAGCCATCACACACTGCATTCGTCTGGCTGCTGTGATTAGTCCAGTGATGGACATATGACCTCTGCCAGGCCAGAGACCTTGGGATTGATATGGACACTGGATAGGGACAGAGGAGTAACTCTCTTTTCATTACAAAATTATAAGGATGTCAGTGGCCGTCTTTGCCATTCTGTGATCAGAACCTGCCTGAACATAAAGCTGATATGGAGGAGGCAGAGGTGAAATACGGAGAGAGAGAGACATGTTGATGACACAGTGCGATCTCCTGGATCCAGCCATGCCTGAAGCCACAGCCAACCCTGGACTGTTGGCTTTATAGATCAACCATTCCAGCTGGGTTGGACCACTTGAGGTCAGGAGTTCGAGACCAGCCTGGCCAACATGGTGAAATCCCATCTCTACTAAAAATACAAAAATTGGCCAGGTATGGTGGCTCACGCCTGTAATCCCAGTACTTTGGGAGGCCAAGGCAGGCAGATCATGAGGTCAGAAGATCAAGACCATTCCTGGCTAACATGGTGAAACCTTGTCTCTACTAAAAATACAAATAATTAGCTGGGTGTGGTGGTGGGCACCTGTAGTCCCAGATACTTGGGAGGCTGAAGCAGGAGAATTGCTTGAACCTGGGGGGCAGAGGTTGCAGTGAGCTGAGAACCCGCCATTGCACTCCAGCCTGGGCAACAAGAGCAATACGCCATCTCAAAAAAAACAAAAACAAAATTAGTTGGGCATTGTGGTGGTGCCTGTAATCACAGCTACTTGGGAGGCTAAGGCAGGAGAATGGCTTGAACCTGAGAGGTGGAGGTTCAGTGAGTCGAGACCGCGCCACTGCACTCCAGCCTGGGCAACAGAGTAAGACTGTCTCACACACACACACATTGAAGTCAGTGAGTCCCCTTGGTCTGTAAGGCAGTTTTCACTGTTTTTTGTTTCTCGCCCTGAAGGAGTCCTCACTGCCACAGCCTGGGTGTGAGAGAGAGCCTGAAAACTTCTAACCTCAAGTGTTTTAAGTTGAAGCGGCTTCTGTGCTCCCAGGAGCCTCCGTCCCAGCTGCATTCTAGCTTTACACACTAAGCGCCGGCCTTCGGGCCTGCTCCTTCCTGCTCCACTTTCTCCTGCTTCGGACCCATCATTCTTCCTGTGGTTTGTGTGAATTCTATCTCTTGCCAGCCTCTGAAGCCAGATTTCTCTCATGAAGCTCACCCTTCCAGGAGGATGGTCTCCACCATGACACCAGGCAGTCTCTCTAGCAGCCACGTGGCCACACCAGCCTGAAATACCACTGATGAAAACTCTGAGAGTTGTTTCCTGCGTGCCAGGCGCCGGGTGAGATGCTTCCCTGCATTTGATTCTCACAGCACTAAGGTAGGTATTTGCCTTCCTGTTTTGAGATGAGGAAACTAAGGCCAAGAGAGATGAAGCCGCTCTCTGGGGCACAACGCCAGCAGGTGGTGGGAAAGAGATTAATTCAGCTCTGATTAATTCAAAGCTCACCATCTTAGCTACCTTCCCAGAATGTTACCTCATGGCTGGGAGACGACCACGGACTCCGTCCCTGCCTCTCACCATCATGGAAGGCGCTGCTAAGCGACCGTCTGAGCCCAGGGCCTGCTCATGCTCCTTCGTGGCCTGTGCTGCAGCTGCTATGGTGGAACTGGGGGGCACATGAGATGCCCGCCCCAGGGCTGCCCCCTGTTCTCTCTCTGCCTTTACCCTGACACCCTGGGGCACCAGTAAGGTCCCATGGCTGGCACTGGAGTATTTCCTGTCTGCTCCTCTCCATGGACAGCAGGGAAGACAGGCCTGGCTTCAGCACAGGGGAGGGCTGTTCCTGTTTGCTAACCCTTCTCCATGGCAGGAGAGGACTCTTCCAAACGTTTCTTCAGTGTATTTGGACAGGGCACGAGGGCAAATGTGGAAACTCTGTAACTGACCTTTTAAGGAAGGGTGAGAAGAGGGCTGCTCTGCCAGCCCAGGGCCAGCAAGGACCAAGATGTCCTCTTTGACTTAACTATTTTTTTTTTTTAAACGGAGTCGCTCTATTGCCCAGGCTGGAGTGCAGTGTTGAGATCTCAGCTCACTGCAAGTTCTGCCTCCTGGGTTCAAGGGATTCTCCTGCCTCAGCCTCCCGAGTAGCTGGGACTACAGGCATCTGCAACCATACCCAGCTAATTTTGTATTTTTAGCAGACAGGATTTCACCACATTAGCTAGGCTGGTCTCGAACTCCTGACCTCAGGTGCTCATGTGTCCCAGCCTCCCAGTGTTGGGATTACAAGCCTGAGCCACTGTGCCCGGCCATTTTCACTTAACTTTCAAATGAGCATTCTGTGACATTTGTATCAGCTTTTAATTTCTCCTGTGTATACTGTACACTCATTTGTTGTCTACCCCAAAACACTGTAACCTCTTGAAGGTCAGGGATCTCATCTTAGCTCTCCATGTTATCCCTTTCAGACCCATGGTGCTGCTGAGGTAGCTGAGACTTCCCCAGAGACCACCCTCTTTCTTTGGACCTTTCAGCTAGAAATGCCAGGATATTCTCTCTCTCTCTCTCTCTCCCTCTCTCTCTTTCACACACACACACACACACACACACACACACACACACACACACGACCAGCCCTCAGCCAGTGCCTTTGGGGGAGTATAAATACCCCCCAGCTTCCTCACCCTCAGGTGGGATAATTCTAGAAGTGGGTTTCCCTATGGAACTAAGCTCTAGTTGCCCAGTATGAAAGCTGGCCTCATAGTCCCTGGAAGTGGGGGCCAGGCACAGTGGCTCATGCCTATTATCCCAGTATTTTGGAAGGCCAAGGTGGGAGGATTGCTTGAGGCCAGGAGTTCGAGACTAGCCTGGGCAACATAGTGAGACACCCCCTGCCATCTCTACAAAGAATTTTAAAAATTAGCTGTGTTGGCACTTGCCAGTAGTTCTTGCTACTCAAGGGGCTGAGATGGGAGGATCGCCTGAGCCCAGAAGGCGGACTGCAGTGGGAGCTGTGATCACACCACTGCACTCCAGCAGGGGCAGCAGAGTGGGATCCTGTCTAAAAAGAAAAGTCCCAGGATTGGCCGTCTCCCTTCTCTCTCTCACCCTCTCACCTTTTCTTCACCTCCCGGATAATCTACTTGCATTTGAATCCTCATCTCCAGGTCTGCTTCTGGGAGAACACAAACTAAGAGAACACACGGCCCTCCCTCACTGGGTATTTGCAGCAGGAGGAATGTGTATTTAGGAGAAGCAGGGTAGTGAGGCTTTTTATAATGGGGGTTAAGAGAGGACCATGTTTATAAGAGAAGCGGTATTCCTTTTGGGACTTCCCATAGTAACTTTCCAGGGATGAAGTTCTGGAACCCACTTATTTTGAGGCCAGATAAAGCCAGGCCGTGTATTTAATTAAAACAGAAAAGGCTCCAAGAGGCTCAGGGCATTGTCCTGGGCCTACGGAAGCAGGCGCCGTGTGAGGAGTTTCACCGTGAGTTTGAGACTCAAGATGTAAATATCTACACACTTTCTTGTCTTTTTGGGGCAGACGATAAGACATCCAGCTGTGGTGAGGAATTAAACAACAGATGTCAGCTTATTTAAGAAAAAGGGAATTCTGGAAAGGACTCTGTTCACTAAGTTGCTTTTGTTCTCAAGGAACGGCGGCTTCCCGGGGCACCCGAGGGCATCTTGGTGACGGGAGAGTCGGCCTCATCCACACACCAAACGTCGGCTTCCTTCAGATACAGGTCTCATTTCCTCCTAGGATGACTTTTTTACATAATAAACTTGTGGTAAGGAGAAATTACAAGCTTGTCAGGGTCGTGGGTGGAATTTGACTTCAGCAGAGTGGGAGCTGAAGAGAGTGTAGAAGCTGTGGGGTAACATTTCCTTCGAAGTGGAGCTTGGGGGCTTGGCTTTCAGCTGCCGTCTCTGTTGGAGAGGTGGGGCAGGGTCTCGGGGGTCTCCTCGGCGTTGGGGTTGGAGTGGAAACCCTTGGCCAGGCACCGGTAGCGCTTTCTCCTGTTGAGCTTGTAGATGCGAATTCTCTCTTTCTCTGCCTCTGGGTCGGCAAGAATTCCATCCCAGCGCAGACTCTCATTGATCCGGTTCGAAAGGTTCTCTGCTACTTCAGCGAAGTCGGAGAGGCTGACGGTGGAGGAGTCGGGAGGCAGGTGCCTGCTTTCTACCTTGCTCTGTCTGTGCTCTGGTCTCCGGCCACGGTCTTCACCGGGACTTAAGATGTCGTGAAAGGATGGGGAGAGCGGCCGGCTCTTCGGGCTCTGGCTCTGATGTTTGTCTGCTGAGGAGACGAGGAGGTTAGTGGTGGGGCGAGGTCTGCTCTTAGCCTGCTGGGATGGTGCCCAAATCACCAAAGATGGAAGGGGGGGCCTCTACCCAGGGCTCAGGCTGCCAAGCCCACCGGCCTCATGCCCACCCATTTCCTGTGTGCTTCTGCTCAAGTCATTCTGGGGTGGGAGGAACAGTTCACTGAGCAGACACTGAGCCAGGCCCTCTGGGTAAAGGCTCTAGGCCCTGTTGCTCGGGTGAGGAAACTCCAGGAACCTGCCAACGTTCTGAGCGAACAGCAGAGCTGGGATCAGTGTGGGCTGGCCCCAGTGCCCTGTTTTTCCACCAGCTGTGCTGCTCCCACCCACCCTCACCGCGTGCTCCCCACGGCTGTTTCCCAGGTCTGGGAGTCTGTGACTGTGCCCTCGTCTAGACAGTCTATGATGGGAGAAACGGAGAACAGAAAAGCCTCCTAAATTTGACTGATGAAAGCAACACTATGCCAAGCCAGAAATGCTTCTGTCGTGTGGCTTGTACTGTTATTTATTTATTTTTTTTTACATCAATAGCATGACAGAATTATTTAACATGCACATAAAATGCTACAAATTGTGGTTCTTTCATCAGCTCATCCTTGTGTTTTAGGGGAGAGAGAAATATCTCCTTCCCCAAGAAAAAAAGAAAAGAAAAAATGATCTTTTGACGTCTCCCTACCTTTCTATTCCCTAAAAACTATCTAGTGTCCCCTGCTGACGGTATGAGGTACATGCCACTGTAATTTCTTTCTTATTTTTTTTGAGATGCGGTCTTGCTCTGTTGCCCAGACTGGAATGCTGTGGTACAACCTCAGCTCACTGCAACCTCTGCCTCCCAGGTTCAAGCGATTATCCGGCCTCAGCCTCCTGAGAAGCTGGGACTACAGGTGCCCGCCACCACATCCAGCTAATTTTTGTATTTTTAGTAGAGACGGGGTTTCACCATGTTGGCCAGGATGGTCTCAATCTCCTAACACTCTGATGCGCCCACATCAGCCTCCCTAAATGCTGGGATTACTGGTGTGAGCCACCGCGCCCGGCCATGCCACTGTAATTTCTACAGTGAAAAGCTACACCAGAAGGACACTGAACTGCTAAATTTCTTTTTGCAGATACACATGGTTTTTTTTTTTTTTTTTTTGAGACGGAGTTTCGCTCTTGTTACCCAGGCTGGAGTGCAATGGCGCAATCTCGGCTCACCGCAACCTCTGCCTCTTGGGTTCAGGCAATTCTCCTGCCTCAGCCTCCTGAGTAGCTGGGATTACAGGCACGTGCCACCATGCCCAGCTAACTTTTTTTTTGTATTAGTACAGATCGGGTTTCACCATGTTGACCAGGATGGTCTCGATCTCTTGACCTCATGATCCACCTGCCTTGGCCTCCCAAAGTGCTGGAATTATAGGCTTGAGCCACCGCGCCCAGCATTTTTTTTTTTTTTTTTGAGATGGAATCTCGCTCTGTCTCCCAGGCTAGAGTGCAGTGGCATGATCTCGGCTCACTGCAATCTCCACTTCCCAGGTTCAAGCGATTCTCCTTCCTCAACCTCCCAAGTAGCTGGAATTACAGATGCACACTACCACACCCGGCTAATTTTTGTATTTTTAGTAGAGACAAGTGGTTCACCATGTTGGCCAGGCTGGTGTTGAACTCCTGACCTCATGATCCACCTGCCTCAGCCTCCCAAAGTGCTGGGATTACAGGCGTGAGCCACTGCGCCCAGCCATATAGGGCTTCTTGACCTGAACTGCAGAATTTTCTCCCTGAGAACTACTTATCTTCTTATTGCTCCCTTCCCACACTGCATGGTGGATGTGGGCAAGGCTGCCACTCCTGCTTCCTGCTTGTCTTGGTGCCCGCTCTGCCACAGAGGGCCAGGCCAGAACTGAAGCTTAGGGCCATCTCCCTGACAGCCAAAGCCACTGAGGTGGAACAGACGGGTAACAGTGGACTCACAGCACTCACGAGCACCTGCATTCTCTGTCACTGCTGCACTCTCTCTCCTCAAAGTGGGTGCTTAGTCCCCTTGTCAAGATATCTAGGGGTTCTACAAGAAGAGCTTGGTGAGATGTAGGGATGGGGGGTTTGTAGCAGGTGCTGTGTGTTTGTGAATGTGTCTCTGAGAGACACTGCAATTCCTGCCTGCATACGACCGCGCATGTGAATGTATAACGTATGAACAGTGTGTGTGTGTGTGTGTGTGTAGACTGTAGAGTGTGAATGTGTGTGCCCGACAGGGTGAATCCATAACACATGAGCAGTCTGTGTGTGTGTGTAGACTGTAGAGTGTGAATGTGTGTGCACGACCGGGTGAATGCATAACACATGAGCAGTCTGTGTGTGTGTGTAGACTGTAGTGTGAATGTGTGTGCCTGACAGGGTGAATCCATAACACATGAGCAGTCTGTGTGTGTGTGTAGACTGTAGTGTGAATGTGTGTGCCTGACAGGGTGAATGCGTAACACAGAACAGTCTCTGTATGTGTGTGTGTGTAGAGTGTGAATGTGTGTGCACGACCAGGTGAATGCATAACACATGAGCAGTCTGTGTGTGTGTAGACTGTAGTGTGAATGTGTGTGCCTGACAGGGTGAATGCATAACACGGAACAGTGTGTGTGTGTGTGTGTAGACTGTAGAGTGTGAATGTGTGTGCCTGACAGTGAATGTGTAACACAGAACAGTCTGTGTGTGTATAGACTGTAGAGTGTGAATGTGTGCATGACAGGTTGAATGCATAACATATAAACAGTCTGTGTTTGTGTGTAGACTGTAGAGTGTGAATGTGTGTGCCTGATAGGGTGAATGCATAACATGAACAGTCTGTGTGTGTGTGTGTAGGCTGTAGAGTGTAAATGTGTGTACCTGATGGTGAATGCGTAATATATGAACAGTCTGTGTGGACTGAGTGTGAATGTGTGTGCATGACAGTGAATGCATAACACATGAACAGTCTGTGTGTGTAGACTAGAGTGTGAATGTGTGTGCATGACAGGTTGAATGCATAATGTATAAACAGTCTGTGCAGGCTGTAGAGTGTGAATGCGTGTGCATGACGGTGAATGCGTAACATATGAACAGTCTGTGTGTGTGTAGAGTGTAGAGTGTGAATGTGTGTACACGACAGGGACTCATGCTTTAGTTTTTCTTGTTTTTGTTTGTTTAGAGAGACAGGGTCTCGACTGTTGCCCAGGCTGGAGTGCGGGGGTGTGATCATAGCTCACTGCAGCCTGGAGGTCCTGGGTTCAAGTGATCCTCCCACCTCAGCCTCCCAAAGTTTACCCTTTAGTTTCCTGTGATGGTGTTACATTGATATGAACGGGGGAATTGTCGAGGGTTTCGGGAGTATAGGAGGATGTCACAATGACTGGTGTAATGGGGTTTGTGCAGTCCCTTGGTGGGTGTGGGGTGGAGTCCGTGCATGAGGACATTTTATACACACATCTGTGGGTGTGGGGGCCTACAGCACATCCAGAGGCAGTAGCCTTCACGCACGAGGTGTGAGGAGGAGAGGCAGGAGTCTGCGTTTCTCTGTACACTAGAGTGAGGTTCTTTCATGTAGCGTCAGTGTCTTGTGAGGAGGGCCTCTGTGGGGAAGGTGCAGACATTTAAGATTGCCAGTTTTGGCTGAGGGATTAGGAAGTTGAGAGGGTGTCTTTGTGTGGGACTGGCAGGCTCTTAGGAATGGTGGATGTCTGTGGGATTCTCTGTGTGGGGCTAAGGGACTGCAAAGTTGGTGGATGGTCTCCATGGGTGCAGCTGGGGCATCGCTGTGCTGCTGACAGGCATGTGTGGAGAGCAGGAGGACCTCTGTCTGGGACCGCTGAGCTTTTGTTTCCGGTCTGACGGGTCTCCAGATAAATGGGGGTCCCTGGGAGTGGAGGGTCCCGGAAGAATCTCCAGTACTAGAGCTGACGCAGCGGTACCAGCTGCTCCTCTTACCGTCCCCCTTGCCAGAACCCTTGATCTTCTTCCTCTTTTTCTTCTTCTTCACCTTCCGTTTGGCCAGCTCGGAGGCACCGCCTGTGATGGGGGGCAGTCTAGACCGCCGGGGTTCCGCAGCGCCGCCCTCCCGCTCCTCCTCCTCGCCATCGTCATCCTCTCCGTCTTCATACCCCGACGCCCCCACCCTACCGCAGCGGTCCATCAGCCCGCTGGGCCGCGACCCGCCCTGGGGACTCCCGAGACCAGCTGCCAACGGGTGGGCGGCTCTGCGTTCGAACGGCCGGGCTAGGGCCACGCGTCTCTATGGCGACCGCCCCTGCCGCGCCTGCGCAGTCAGGACACTTCTGCCTGGAGCCCCGCAGACCGTGGTGTGCGCATGCATGCGTGCTTCTGTTGGCGCCCTCGGCACCTAGAAGTGTTCTGTCGGAGATCGCGGCACACAGCGGTGTGCGCATGCGTGCTTCTGTGTTGGCAACCTTGGCACACAGTGGTGTGCATATGTGTGCTGTCGGAGACCTCGGCACATAGCATTGTGTGCATGCGTGCTTCTTTCAGCTACCTTGGCACACAGCAGTGTGCGCATGCGTGCTTCTGTCGGAAACCTCGGCCACAGCGGTGTGCGCATGCGTGCTTTGTCAGAGTCCTCGGCACACAGCGGTATGCGTGTGCGTGCTTCTGTCTGTAGGAAACCTCAGCCACAGAGGTGTGCGATTGCGTGCTTCTGTGTGTTGATAACCTCGGCACACAGTGGTGTGCGCATGCGTGCTTCTGTCGGAGCCCTCGGCACCTAGTGTGCGCGTGCGTACTTCTGTGGGCCGCCTCTGGCACAGTGGTGTGCGCATGCGTGCTTCTGTGTTGGAAACCTCGGGCAGTTGACCGCGCAGAGGGGTGGTGGGCAGGGAGATTTTAAATTCTGGGCTGATACGCCTGTGGTCTAGTACTGTGCTTTTTCAACATTTTAGTTTTAATTGCTATTTTTTGAGACAGGGTCCTGCTCAGTCGCTTAGGCTGGAGTTCGGTAGTGCAGTTGTGGCTCATGGCAGCTTCTGCCTCTGGGTTCAGGCAATTCCCAGCTCATTTTTGTATTTTTAGTAGAGATGGGATTTTGCCATGTTGGCCAGGCTGGTCTCGAACACCCAACCTCAACTTACCCGCCCGCCTCGGCCTCCCAAAGTGCTAGGATTACAGGTGTGAGCCGCCACACCCGACTGCCTTTTAAAAATTTTATTTTTAATTGTTAGTTTTTTTTTTTTTTAAGATGGAGTTTCGCTCTTGTTACCCAGTCTGGAGTGCAATGGCGCGATCTCGGCTCACCGCAACCTTCACCTCCTGGGTTCAAGCAATTCTCCTGCCTCAGCCTCCTGAGTCAGTAGGATTACAGGCATGCGCCACCATGCCCAGCTAATTTTTTGTATTTTTAGTAGAGACGGGGTTTCACCATGTTGACCAGGATGGTCTCGATCTCTCGACCTCGTGATCCACCTGCCTCGGCCTCCCAAAGTGCTGGGATTACAGGCGTGAGCCACCGCGCCCGGCCCTAATTGTTAGTTTTTAAGACAGGGTCCTGCTTGGTTGCCCAGGCTGGAGTGCAGTGGCGCTATCATGGCTCACAGGAACCTCCACCTCCCAGGCTTCAACTATCCTCCCACCTGGGCCTCCCACCCCCAAGCCTGGCTAAGAATTTTGGTGTTTGGTTTTAGTCTGGTCTCGAACTCCTGGGCTCCATTGATGTTCCCACCTCGGCCTCCCAGAGCCCTGGGATCACAAGCATGAGCTCCCACGCCCGGCCTCCTGTACCTTTGTAAATGCTGTGTATTCTCACCTCAATTTTTATCACCTAAGTTTCAGTCTCATGCATCTACCCTGGACTCTCAAAGCCAGTGTGTCCCAGACAAACTTACTTCTCCATGGTTTTCCATCTCAGTGAACAAAACTGCTGGACTGGCCGGAAACCTGGCGGCCTTCCATGTCCCCCACCCTCTCCCTCGTCCCTTACTGTTGGGAGTAAGTGCTTATCTTCCGATGTTGCAGGGAAGAATCAGCATTCAGACAAAAGGCTTCTCAGCAAGGCTTTCTTTTACTTTCTGCAGAAAAGGCACTGCTCTCCAGTAGTCTGGTCATGAGAGTGCACACAACAAAGGAGACAGCACTATTTATAACCTGACACGTCCTCCCTGCTACTGTATCCGGCCTCCACTGGCTGGAGCAGGACCTCACATTCTATACTTTATTCAATTGGCTAATAACTTAAAACTTTCCTAAATAGACAAAGGGGGAGAGAACAAAGAAAAGAGGAAGATGCTCACCAGATGGTCAAGGAAGCGGCTCCAAATAAGGAATGGCATGAACAGTGGGCTGGGACTTGCATGCCCAAGAGAGTCAGAGCAGCTGGGCTGGAATACAGGGGCTAATCATGGATTGGGACTTTAGAGTAAGAATTTGTTACTCTTTAAGGCTTAAGATAAAAACTTTGAAGAACTTCTCTATTCCTTACACTTACCCAGGCTGAGGCCAACTGCCAGTTCTGGCCCTGGGTCTTCTGGGTCCTCTCCTGAATGGTCTGTGCTTTCAAAGCCTCTCCACAAACTCTGTCCACACGGCTGCTAGAACAGATCCCTCCCCACGAACTCCATCCACACAGCTGCTAGAACAGACCCCTCCCCATGAACTCTGTCCACATGGCTGCTAGAACAGACCCCTTCCCATGAACTCTAGCCACACGGCTGCTAGAACAGACCCCTCCCCACGAACTCTGTCCACACAGCTGCTAGAACAGACCCCTCCCCACGAACTCTGTCCACACAGCTGCTAGAACAGACCCCTCCCCACGAACTCTGTCCACACAGCTGCTAGAACAGACCCCTCCCCACGAACTCTGTCCACACAGCTGCTAGAACAGACCCCTCCCCATGAACTCCATCCACATGACTGCTAGAACAGACCTATTCCCGTGAACTCCATCCACACAGCTGCTAGAACAGATCCCTCCCCACAAACTCCATCCACACGGCTGCTAGAATAGACCCCTCCCCACGAACTCCATCCACATGGCTGCTAGAACAGACCCCTCCCCACGAACTCCATCCACACGGCTGCTAGAACAGACCCCTCCCCACGAACTCCATCCACATGGCTGCTAGAACAGACCCCTCCCCACGAACTCCATCCACACGGCTGCTAGAACAGACCCCTCCCCACGAACTCCATCCACACGGCTGCTAGAACAGACCCCTCCCCACGAACTCCATCCACATGGCTGCTAGAACAGACCCCTCCCCACGAACTCCATCCACATGGCTGCTAGAACAGACCTATTGCCATAAACTCTGTCCACACAGCTGCTAGAACAGATCCCTCCCCACAAACTCCATCCACACGGCTGCTAGAATAGACCCCTCCCCACGAACTCCATCCACATGGCTGCTAGAACAGACCCCTCCCCACGAACTCCATCCACACGGCTGCTAGAACAGACCCCTCCCCACGAACTCCATCCACATGGCTGCTAGAACAGACCTATTGCCATAAACTCTGTCCACACAGCTGCTAGAACAGATCCCTCCCCACAAACTCCATCCACACGGCTGCTAGAATAGACCCCTCCCCACGAACTCCATCCACATGGCTGCTAGAACAGACCCCTCCCCACGAACTCCATCCACACGGCTGCTAGAACAGACCCCTCCCCACGAACTCCATCCACATGGCTGCTAGAACAGACCCCTCCCCACGAACTCCATCCACACGGCTGCTAGAACAGACCCCTCCCCACGAACTCCATCCACACGGCTGCTAGAACAGACCCCTCCCCACGAACTCCATCCACATGGCTGCTAGAACAGACCCCTCCCCACGAACTCCATCCACATGGCTGCTAGAACAGACCTATTGCCATAAACTCTGTCCACACAGCTGCTAGAACAGATCCCTCCCCACAAACTCCATCCACACGGCTGCTAGAATAGACCCCTCCCCACGAACTCCATCCACATGGCTGCTAGAACAGACCCCTCCCCACGAACTCCATCCACACGGCTGCTAGAACAGACCCCTCCCCACGAACTCCATCCACATGGCTGCTAGAACAGACCTATTGCCATAAACTCTGTCCACACAGCTGCTAGAACAGATCCCTCCCCACAAACTCCATCCACACGGCTGCTAGAACAGACCCCTTCCCACGAACTCCGTCCACACGGCTGCTAGAACAGACCCCTCCCCATGAACTCCATCCACACGGCTGCTAGAACAGACCCCTCCCCACGAACTCCATCCACACGGCTGCTAGAACAAACTTTTAAAGACAACCAGACAATTGACTCTCTTGCTTAAAACTCTCCAGTGACGAAAAACAAAACATAAAACGTCTTCCAGAGGTTCCTCATCACAGTTCATGTCAAGATCTAAATTTGTGTGGCTCCTGCCTGTAATCCCAGCCCCTGGGGAGGCCAAGATGGGTGGATGGCCTGAGCCCAGCCCGAGCAACATAGTGAGACCGCATCTCTACAAGTATTAACCATCTGTGCTGAGGCACACCTGTGGAGGAACTCGAGCCTGCAGTGGGCCATGATCGCACCACTGCTCTCCAGCCTGGGTAACAAAGCAAGACTCTCTCTCTTAGAAAAAAAGGCGTGGCTTACAGGTCCTGGTATGATGTGTCACCTGCTTTTCTTTCCAGGTTTATCCCCCACAGATTATATTATTTGAAAATGGCTGCAGAGGTTGGGCAGGGTGGCTCACGTCTGTAATCCCAGCACTTTGGGAGGCCGAGGTGGCTGGATCCCTTGCGGTCAGGAGTTTGAGACCAGCCTGGCCAACATGGTGAAACTCCGTCTCTACTAAAAATACAAAAATTAGCTGGGCATGGTGGCATGCACGTGTAATTCCAGCTACTTGGGAGGCTAAGGCAGGAGAATCGATTGAACCCGGGAGGCGGAGGCTGTGGTGGACCAAAATTGCGCCACCGCACTCCGCCCTGGGTGACAAAGCAAGACTCCATCTCAAAATAATAACATAAAAATGACTGCAGTAATATAATATCTCTTGTCCCACATACTCTTCAAGAATCTTGCCATTCCCACAGCAAGACACAGCATCTAAGTCCACTCTCCTTCAATCTAACAGGCTTGTTGACTTGCTTGTAACCAATAGTCTGTCGCAGAAGTGCCCCAGTGTGACTTCTCAGTCTAGGTCATAAAGGAAAGGCGGCATCCATCCACCTTGTTAGCCCATGACTTGCTTTCTGTAGGAGTCCTGAGCCTCCCACTGAGTCATCTGAGGACCCCGAGGCTGCCAAACCTTGAGAAATCCCCAACTAGACCACGTGGAGGGTCTCCAAGATGTGTGAAGGGAGCGGACAACGCCTCAGCTCCTCTAGCCCCCACTTCTCCCATCCAGCTGTAGTTGCAGAGCAGCAGCAGGAGAGAACCCAGGCCAGACCCACGCAGACAAGCCTTTCCTGAATTCCTGACCCAAAGAAGCTGTGAGATAATACCATGGTTGTAGTTATTTAAGTTACAAAGGTTTGCAGTGATATGTTATGCAGCAGTAGATAACTGAGATGTGTGTGTGTTTTTAAAGATATGGAATGGTACTTATTTTATCTTTTATTTAATTTCAACTTTTAGATTCCAGGAGTACATGTGCAAGTTTGTTACGTGGGTATGATGCATGATGCTGAAGGTTTGGGGAATGGGTGGTCCCATCACCCAGGTAGGGAGCACAGCACCCAGTAGGGAGTTTCTCAGGCCACACCTCCCATCCCCTTCTCCCTTCAGTAGTCCTCCAGTACCCATTGAAAAATCAGTCTTTTATTTTAGCCATTCTAGTGGGTACAAAATTGTATTTCTCTGTGGTTTTAAGTTGAATTTCCTTGATGGTGAATGAAGTCAAGCACTCTTTAATGTGCTTTCTGGCCATTTGTATCTTTTTTTTTTTTTTTTTTTTGAGATGGAGTCTCGCTCTGTCACCCAGGCTGGAGTGCAGTGGCGCGATCTTCACTCACTGCAGTCTCTGCCTCCCAGGTTTAAATTATTCTCTTGCCTCAGCCTCCCAAGTAGCTGGGATCACAGGTGTGCACCACCATGTCCGACTAATTTTTGTATTTTTAGTAGAGATGGGGTTTTTCCACGTTGGCCAGGCTGCTCTCGAACTCCTGACTTCAGGCAAGCCACCCGCCTCAGCCTCCCAAAGTGCTGGGATTGTAGGCGTGAGCCACCGCGCCCAGACTGTCATTTGCATATCTTTAGGTGTCTATTGAAGTCTTCTGGCCATTTTGTAATGTGGTTGTTTACTGTTGATTTGTTGTTGTCTGTATATAACTTGGATACAGGTGCAGATACATAGCTACAAAGATGTGTTTCCAGGTCTGTAACTTATCCATTTTCTGAATGGTATCATTGGATAAGCAGTAATTTAAGATTCTGATAAAGATTTTCTCAATTTTCCATTCATTTTACCATTTCTTTTTTTTTTTGGATACTGTCCAAGGAATCTTTGCCTACCCCGTATTGCAAAGGCAGTGTGCTGTGTTGTCTTCTGGAAGCTTTTATGCTTCTGGTTTTATGTTAGGTTCATCATCTACCTCAAATTTTTATTTTTTTTTGAGATGCAGTTTTGTTCTTGTCACCTAGGCTGGAGTGCCGTGGTGCAATCTCAGCTCACTGCAACCTCCACCTGCCAGCTTCAAGCGATTCTCCTGCCTCAGCCTCCTGAGTAGCTGGGACTACAGGTGCCCGCCACCACACCCAGCTAATTTTTTTTTTTTGTATTTTTAGTAGAGATGAGGTTTTACCATGTTGGCCAGGCTGGTCTCGAACTCCTAACCTCAAGTGATCCACCTGCCTCGGCCTCCCAGAGTGCTGGGATTACAGTCATGAGCAACCATACCTGGCCTGACTTTATACTTTTGTAGAAAATCAGTTAACTTTATGTTTGTGAATCTATTTCTGGACTCTGTTTTGTTCTATTGTTCTGTCTATCCTTGGACCAATATCACATTATCTTGACTTATTGTCTCGTAGCTTTATGGTAAATCTTTTTTAAAAAAATAAAAATAAAAAATAGAAGTGGATTCCCAATGTTGCCCAGGCTGGTCTCAAACTCCTGAGCTCAAGTTACCTCCCGTCTTTGCCTTCCAGTGTGCTGGGGTTACAGGTGTGAGCCACCACACTCAGCCTGTGGTGAATCCTGGTATCACATAGTACAAGTCTTCCAGCTGTGCTCTTTTCGAAGATCGTTTGGACTATTCGAGAGCCTTTGCTTTTCCATGTACATTTTCAAATCTTCTTGTTTATTTCTTAAAATCGCCTTTGAGATTTTGATGGGGATTACATCAAATCTATACTCTCAGTCAGCACTGAGTAAATGACAGTCGTTGGTGTGTGTGGACGCCTTGCTTTATCAGGGGCTCTTCTGTGAGTTTGGATGTGTGTCCTCGGTCTTCCCATCTCCTGGCAAGCTCCCCGACGTGTCCAGCTCAGCTCAGCATGCAGCGACTGTGCAGTGTCTGCCTCTGGCCTGTCTGCTTTAGTCTTTAGGAGCGAAGTGAAAGGTCTATGGCAGAAGTCCTTTGTGCGGGTGACCAGCTGCCTTGGGGTGTCTGGGGTTTGCATTCCAGATGCTCTTTCATACTCACCCTGATACTTGCAGACAGGTGGCTGGAAAGGCTGGCAGCCCTCTTGCCCATCTTTGCTCTCAGCTGGTCCTTCTTGCCTGAATGCTTAGCTGGCAGGAGACAGTGGGATCATTTCTCGTCTGAGTTGAGTGAAGGTTGTGTCGAGGCTGTGTTGAGCCAGCCAGTGAGCTATGAAAGAGAAAAGTCACCTCAAGCAAAGAGAGGCGTTTTATGAATGCATTTTATTTATAAATAATCATAAACCGCCCATGCGAGGAAAGCTTATGTAAATGTTTACAGGGGTTTTAATTGTACATGATTCCATCTGGCCTCCTTTGCTGTCTCTGACTTCTGACTGACCCATCCCTCCTCAGCCCACTACAATTGTAATTCTTGCACCATTGCGCTACCAGGGCCGCTTTACAGTGTCACCACTGTTCTTTCAAGTCACCGAGTCCAATGGACAGCATTTGTCCTTGTTGTACCTGACCTGCCAGCAACATTTGACACTCCTGACTGCTGCTTCACCTTGAAATGTTGCCTCTGCTTGGCTTTTGGGACATCAAACTCATGACTCTCTGGTCATTCCGTCTCCTTTGCAGGTAAATCCTACTTTCTCAGCCACGGAACATTGGGCTTCTTCCGAGCTGGCCTAAGGACTCTGTTCTTGAAGCTCTGTCTGTATGTTTTCTTAAGGTATTCTCATCTACACTCACAGCCGCAATCACATCCTATACCCAAAATCTTCCAACATCCAGCCCAGCCTCCCGTCTTGCTCAGACCCACCTGAAGCAGAGACTGCTGGCTGCTGTGTGGGCTGTGTTTGTTCAGCCTCCCTCGAATGCACACTCCAAGACTAGGAATTGAGTGCGAAGAGTTTATTTGGGAGAGGATCTTAGGAACGTGGGTGGAGGAGTAGATATGTGAGGTGGGGAAGGCAGGACAGTTAATACAGTTTTCATGATCCTGCCAGCTCCCTCTGTGTGCAGCCACAGCTCAGTCCTCTGGGAGAACTCTGGGAGATGGTGAAGAACATGTCAGTGATCCCAAGGGAGAGGTGCTGAAGCTGGTGTTATCCATCACCTCTCAGAAAAGGTGCCTTCTGGAGGCACTGACTCTGCGGCACTTCTGACTTGTTTTATCTGGGCCAAAAATGCAACCGGAGTAAAGCCTCAGGCAGTCACAGGTGTTTGCAGGAGGAAGCTTTCTGCATGAGGAGGTGAATGCAGGGTCACAGGTGTTTGGAGGAGGAAGCTTTCTGCATGTGGAGGTGAATGCAGGGTCACAGGTGCTTGGAGGAGGAAGCTTTCTGCATGTGGAGGTGAATGCAGGGTCACAGGTGCTTGGAGGAGGAAGCTTTCTGCATGTGGAGGTGAATGGCAGAGTCACAGGTGTTTGGAGGAGGAAGCTTTCTGCATGAGGAGGTGAATGCAGAGTCACAAGTGTTTGCAGGAGGAAGCTTTCCGCATGAGGAGGTGAATGTAGAGTCACAGGTGTTTGCAGGAGGAAGCTCGCTGCATGTGGAGGTGAATGCAGAGTCACAAGTGTTTGCAGGAGGAAGCTTTCCGCATGAGGAGGTGAATGTAGAGTCACAGGTGTTTGCAGGAGGAAGCTCGCTGCATGTGGAGGTGAATGCAGGGTCACAGGTGTTTGCAGGAGGAAGCTCTCTGCATGTGGAGGTGAATGCAGGGTCACAGGTGTTTGCAGGAGGAAGCTTTCTGCATGTGGAGGTGAATGCAGGGTCACAGGTGTTTGGAGGAGGAAGCTCTCTGCATGTGGCGTGAATGCAGGGTCACAGGTGTTTGCAGGAGGAAGCTTTCTGCATGTGGAGGTGAATGCAGGGTCACAGGTGTTTGCAGGAAAAAGGTTTCTGCATGTGGAGGTGAATGGCGGGGCATGGAGATGGAGTAGACACCAGTGGCTGCAGGTGCCCACCCACCGTTTGCCCCCTTCCTGCAGAGCTCTGGTCTTGTTCTGGTCCCTGTGCCTACCTACAGCCTGCCCGCTGACCTCTCGAGAGAATCTCTATTGGTCTGAGCCATTATGGTCATCCCATCTCTGTGTGAGTGATGTGTTTGAGAAGGAACCTGTTACCTACTCCTGGCCAATGAGTGTTCGAGAACATCTCCTGGAGCCTCCTGGGGAAGGTTTGCTCTGTGGTAAAGGGAAGAGGAGACATTTTCCTCTCCTGCTGCTGGGCACCATTGCATTCGGATGCTGCTGGGGTCTGCGGCAAACATCGTGCTACAGTGACAGGAGCTGACTGGAAGGCAAGGCCAAGGTACTGAGGATGGGAGAATCTTTGGGACTCCCAGTCCTTAAGATATACCCAAGCTTGGTACCAACTGAATGTTTAAGAAAAAGAAAATATATTTAAACACACACACCCACACCCACCCATCCACCTAAGTGAAATTCTCACATATGGGCATGAGAAGCTGACTAGAATGTTCATGTCAGCAAAGCTCATAGTAGCAAAAAGCCAGAACGACTCAGTGTTGTAGTCACACGTGGAATATTATACATCAGGGAAAGGATGGACTATGCCACCACAACATAGATGACCTAGGAAGCAATATTAAATTTAAAAAAGGACCAGGCGCAGTGGCTCAGCGTGTAATCCCAGCACTTTGGGAGGTTGAGGTGGGTGGATTGCCTGAGCTCAGGAGTTCAAGACCAGCCTGGGCAACACAGTGAAACCCCATCTCTACGAAAATACAAAATTTTAACTGGGCGGGGCAGCGTGTGCCTGTAATCCCAGCTATTCGGGAGACTAAGGCAGGAGAATTGCTTGAACCTGGGTGGTGGAGGTTGCAGTGAACAGAGATTGTGCCACTCACTCCAGCCTGGGTGCCAGAGCGAAACTCCGTCTCCAAAAAAAAATAAAGAAAGTCTGTTTAACATACATGTATTTATGATACTGCAACATTTTACAATGTGATAAAAAGTGTGAACTTTAGGACGGGGACAGTGGAGACCTCTTGGTGGGGGCCAGGGAACGGGGGAAGGGGGAAGGGAGGAGCACACAGGACGATGAGATGGTTTTGTCCAATGTCTTGGTTTGGATGGTGGGTTCATGCTTGTTTAAGGAAAGATGAAAGAAAGAAAAAAATATCCTGTTTTTTTTTTTTTTTTTTTTTTTTTTTTTAAGGCCCAGGCTGGAGTGAAGTGGCATGATCTTGGCTCACTGCAACTTCTACCTCCCAGGTTCAAGAGAGTCTCCTGCCTCCTCAGTAGCTGGGATTACAGGTAGGTGCCATTGCACCTGGCTAATTTTTGTATTTTTGGTAGAGATGGGGTTTCACCACGTTGGCCAGGCCTGGTCTTAAACTCCTGCCCTCAGGTGATCCACCGGCCTCGGCCTCCCAAAGTGCTGAGATTACAGGTGTGAGCCACTGCGCTGGCCGACTTTGTCAGTTTCTGTGTTTTACCAACTGAACATTTCAGGCATCCATTCTGTTTCCTCCACATCCACAGCAATCTGCAGGGTGGCACTACCGTGATCTCTCAACCACGTAGCCGCAGTGAGGTGTAGTGTTGTCTCTAAGCCCTCTCCTCCGGCTCCCTCCAAACCAGTCTGTGTAGTTGATGAGATGAGCTTTTCCAGATTGGAATTCCTACTTCTGCTAGAGAAAGGCAGGAACTGGGCTTAGTTTCCCTCCTATTCCAGTGCCTGCTTGCATGAGCGTTACTCCCTTCTAATTAATTTTCATTAAGTCCTATTCATTCTTTCCTTTCTTTTTTTTTTTTTTTAGATGCTCTGTTGCCGAGGCTGGAGTGCAGTGGCACAATCTCAGCTCACTGCAACCTCTGCCTCCTGGGTTCAAGCAATTCTCCTGCCTCAGCCTCCCAAGTAGCTGGGACTACAGGTGGGTGCCACTGTGCCCGGCTAATTTTTTTGTGTTTTTACTAGAGATAGGGTTTCACTGTGTTAGCCAGGATGGTCTCCATCTCCTGACCTCAGGTGATCCACCCACCTCGGCCTCCCAAAGTGCTGGGATGACAAGCGTGAGCCACCGCTCCCGGCCTCATTCCTATTCATTCTTTAGCGCTCAGTTTTCCATGAAAGCCTTCTCTCACCTGAAGATTCTGGTTGACTCATGCATGCCCCAGCTGTTTTGTAGAACATTTTTACAGGAACGGAAAAGGGGAGTGATGGCCGGTCTCACTGACCTCATGATTTCTTCTCTGATCTGAACTGTTTCATTTTTTGCAGGGGGTCCTTGGCCTGATAGCTCTGGGCCTGCCTTGCTGTAGCACCACCGTCTATAGGCTAAAAAAAAAAAACAAATTATCTGTAGGAGCAATCTGTTTGAATCCCTAGGCCTTAGCCTGAGCTTATGTTTGTTACCATAGAGCTGGTCCAGCCTCAGAAGAACGAGAATTCCTTTCCTTTCTGGGAGAATCCATGATCCAGGTCAGAGAAGGTGATGCCTGAGCTGAGCGTGGAGGATGAATGGGAGAGACTCATTAAAGAAGATGGTGATCTAGGAACCAGACCCAAAGCTGAGAAAGATTCAGAGACCCTTCAGCGACCAAATGAAGTGTAGTCAGAAGGGGTGACATTCCCTCAGCAGTGAACAAAAATATGAATCCTGCAAGAGAGCCGAGCTGCTTCAGAAGGTTACAGATAGGGCCGGACTTGGTCGCTCATGCCTATAACCCTGGCCTTTTGGGAGTCAAAAACAGAGGATCACTTGAGCCCAGGAGTTTGAGACCAGCCTGGACAACATAGTGAGACCCTGTCTCTACAAAAATAAAATAAAATTAGCTCAGCCGGGCGTGGTGGCTCACACCTGTATTCCCTGCCCTTTGGGAGTCTGAGGCAGACAGATCACCTGAGGCCAGGAGTTCAAGACAAGCCTGACCAATATGGTGAAACCCCATCTCTACTAAAAATACATAAATAAGCGTGGTGTTGTGGTGCATGCCTGTAGTCCCAGCTACTCAGGAGGCTGAGGCAGGAGAATGGCTTGAACACAGGAGGTGGAGGTTACAGTGAGCTGAGATTGCGCCACTGCACTCCAGACTGGGTGACAGAGGCGAGGCTCTGTCATTAAAAAAAAAAAAAATACCAAAACACCACAAATAAGCTGGGAGTCATGGCATGTGCCTCTGGTCCCAGCTGCCTGGGAGGCTGAGGTGGGAGGATGGTTTGACCGTAGGAGGTGGAGGCTGCAGTGAGCTGTGATTGCACCACTGCACTCCAGCCTGGGTGACAGAGTGAGATTCTATCTCCAAAGAAACAAAAGAAGGTCACCAACACTGTCAAGGGCAATATTGTCCAAGGTTTGGAAATAGGCAAAAGAAAATGCTGTGTGTCCTTTCTGTGGAACGCCAGGTGCCGTCCTCTTAACTCCTGGGGATTATGATTCTATGGGGTGCACTTTTACTTATCTTTCTAATAACTAGGCTATTCTACAACTCCATAGGGATAAAAGCTAAGCTGTAAAAAACTTGCAGTAATGCAAGTGACTCTTACCTACAAGAATACAAATGAATTTTGTCTGGCAAAGATACAATTAATTTCTATCCTGAAGAAAAGATAATCTAAAACATTACATTTTAATGCATTGTAGGATGCTAAGGGTATTAACCACCTTTGCATTTATCAGCAACTTAATTTCAGCATTTATGGAATATATTTGACCTCGAACAACATGGGTTTGAAGTGTTTGGGTCCACTTATATGTGGATTTTTTCAACACATATATTGGAACATTCTTTGGAGATTTATAACAATTTGAAAAAACTAGAAGATGAGCTGCATAGCCTGGAAATATTTAAAAAAATTAAAAAGGTAGGTCATGAATGCATAAAATATATGTAGTACTAGTCTATTATTTTCAGAGATAGGGTCTTGCTTGTTGCCCCACACCTGGCTAATTTTTACATCTTTTATTTTATTTTTGTACAGACAGGTCTATGTTGAGACTTCATCTCAAAAAAAAAAAAAAAAGAAACAAGCAATATATTCACACATGGGATATCAAACATCAGTGAAAGAATGAACTGTGCTCCCACAGCACGGGCACCAGGAGCTGTCAGGAATGTTCGTATCAAGGAAAATTCTAGAAAGTTTTCTCTACAAGAGACTGTCTTGCTATGTTTCCCAGGCTGGTCTTGAACACCTCAAACAATCCTCCTGCCTTGGCCTCCCCAGCCACTAGGATTATGGGCATGAACTACTGCACCTAGCCCAATGCTAGTTTTTAAAAATAACTTACCACCATGAAATGTACACAAATCTACTTTAAAAAGTTAAAATGTGTAAAAACTTAATCTATACACTTACAGACCACGCATGCAGTCAAGAGAAATGTAAACGGATTTAATTAAGGATGAGTGTTAAATCTGACTGTATAAAGTTAACTGTGACCCGTGCTGCGCTCCTGTGATAAAGATGCAGTGTTAAATCTGACTGTGTAAAGTTAACCGTGACCCGTGCTGCGCTCCTGTGATAATTTAAAGATACAGTGTTAAATCTGACTGTGTAAAGTTAACTGTGACCCATGCTGCGCTCCTGTGATAATTTAAAGATACCCTGAGTCTTGTGCTTCACTGGATCCTGCTCCGACTCCACTCCAGCTGCATCCTCCCTGGGAGGCAGGAATCACGTGGAATCGAGGGGTCTTACCCACCTAGAGCCTATCCTGCCTCCCTTCTTCCAGCCCACAGTCCAAGTACCTGGGATCTTGGAGTTTCTTGCTCAAATAGCCCAGCCTGCATGTAAGGCCTGTGTGGGCCTCTTGCCTGAGCCTTTCCTCCTGAGCACCCCCCGGCCCAAGGGCAGCGTGGATGGAGACTGTGTGAGTGGGCTGAGGCACCCACACCATGTGCTCACAGGACCATCTCAGAGCTGGAGCTGGAAGCAGGAGGGGAGGTGCAGGCCGGGGGGTGGGCCGCAGAAGCCCAAAGAATCTAACATTCTAAATTTAAATCTGATCTTCCAGGTTGTTAGGAAGGTCTATTCGTCAGGGTAGGAGAACAGTACATATTTTACCTAACGGTTTTATTAAAAGTTACTGAATGCGCTTTGGGAGGCTGAAGCGGGCGGATCATGAGGTCAAGAGATCGAGACCATATTGGCCAACATGGTGAAACCCCGTCTCTACTAAAAATACAAAAAATAGCCAGGCATGGTGGCACGTGCTTGTGGTCCCAGCTACTTGGGAGGCTGAGGTGGAAGAATTGCTTGAATCCAGGAGGTGGAGGTTGCAGTGAGCCGAGATTGCGCCACTGCACTCCAGCCTGGTGATAGAGCAAGACTCCGTCTCAAAAAAAAAAAAAAAAAAAAAAAAAGTTACTGAACGGGTAACAATATTTAGACTTGAGGTACATGGGCCGCGACGTCTGCTCTGGTCCCAGGCTTTGCGGCTGTGACCAGCGTAAGGCCGGTTGCCTCGCCGGGAGCTCAGATGCACACCACCCCCCCTTTTTTCCCCCGAAAGCTCGGACATGCTCTGGCATGTTCCCTTCTCCCCTTCTCGCACAGCCTGGCTTTCCCTTAAAGAACCCAGTATGCAAGCGGGGTCTATTCTAGCCAATAGCAGCCAAGTCTTCCTAGCCAATAGCAGCCAAGTCTTTCTAGCCAATAGTAGCCAAATAATTCTAACCAATAGCAGCCAAGTCCTGTATGCAAACAAAGGCTTGTAACCTTACCCAATAGTAGTCCTGCTCTCCCACAACCAATCAAGCTACTTCACTCCCTATAAAACCCCACGTCTGAGAGGAGTCTGTGCGACTTCTCCGGCCCCTCCTGTCGGACCGCAGAACCTCGCCCAGGAGCCTGAATAAACCCTTCATATTGGATCTTCTTGCGTTGGCCTCAGTTTCTTCCTTTTAAACTCGGCAAGAACAAACCTTACAACCAGCAGGCCTGCACTTCCCTTTTCCTCCTTTGAGAACTCACTCCAACCGCTTCCTGATTTTCACTTCATACCTGAAAAAAAAGGAAAAGAAAGACTCTGTGACTAGTTTTTCCTTAAAAAAAAAAAGGAAAAGAGACTCTGTAATTGCACTACATCCATATGGCGGACTCCTTGGCCACATCTAAGGAAGAACGAGGCAGCTCACTTGAGGCTGATATGGAACAAAGTCCCGATGGCTCCCGGAGAGGAAGTTCAGCCAGCAGGCATGGCATGGGGTTTGCTGACATCTGCTCCCCAACCGGTGCTTCACCCCAGCCTGGGACTTCCTTGCCCTTCTCCGGCACCTGCTGCTCCCTGGCACTGGAACACTCTAACCCTAGCGGTCCTTGCTTTGTTCGCATGTCACCTCATCAGAGAAGCTGTTCCTGACCATCCCCCATGTCCCTTTGCTGTCCTTATTCCCCTCCACAGCATGTATCACTGCGTGACTGTACAGCTGGTTGCTTATTTGTGTACCGTATTTCTCTATACTAGAAACCGTAAAGCTGGAAACTTTGTTCACAGCTATACCCCCAACACCTAAAGTAGTGCCTGGCATACAGCAGGCACTCAATAAATACCAAATAAACACATGCGTATAAAAACGTGCCATCTCTGCATGTATCTCTGTGTCTGGAATACTGCTAAAAGATACATAAGAAATGGGCAAAATGATTGTTTCAAGGGAGAGGAAAAGACAGTTTTCACTACGTGTTCTTTCCTGATGCTTGGCTTTGTTGCCACATGCATGTAACACTTATTTTGAATCTTTTATTTTTTTTGAGACAGAATCTTGCTGCCATGCCCAGGCTGGAGTGCAGTGGTGCAATCTCAGCTCACTGCAACCACCACCTCCTGGGTTCAAGCGATTGCCTGCCTCTGCCTCACTGCAACTGCTGCATCCCAGGTTCAAGCGATTCTCCTGCCTCTGCCTCCAAAGTAGCTGGGATTACAGGTGTGCGCCACCACACCCGACTCATTTTTGTATTTTAGTAGAGACGAATTTCACTATATTGGCCAGGCCAGTCTTGAGCTCCTGACCTCAAGTGATCCACCCACCTCAACCTCCCAAAGTCCTGGGATTACAGATGTGAGCCACCACATCCAGCCTGAAATTTTTTTTTTTAAGTTTCACAGATTCATCAACAGAAGGAAAAATTTTTTAAAGCGGTTGAGGGGTGGGCACGGTGGCTCAAGCCTGTAATCCCAGCTCCTAGGGATGGGAGCTGGTCACAAAAGACCAAGCTGTGATGAGAGGGGGTGCGACTTTCAGCTCCTCCCCAACCTCCAGGGAGGGAATGGGGCAGAAGTTCAGGTTGATCGCCAGTTGCTAATGGTTTAATCAATCACGGCTATGTAATGAAGTTTCAGCCCCCGCCCCCACAACCTCCAGGGCGGGATCAGGGCGAAAGATCTGGTTGATCACCAAAGGCCAATGGTTTAATCAATCATGCCTGTGTAATGACGTTTTCATAAAAATCCAAAAGGACAGGGCTTGGAGAGCTTCTAGATAGCGGAGCATGTGGAGGTTCCTGGAGAAAGGTGCCCCCAGAGAGGATGCAAGCTCTGTGCCCCGTCTCCCATACCTCACCCTGTCCATCTTTCGTATCCTTTGTAATATCCTTTATGATAAACAGGCAAATGTAGGTGCTTCCCTGAGTTCTGTGAGCCACTCTTTCTAATTCACCGAACCCCCATTTATAGCCGGTCATCAGATGCACAGGTGGAACAAGGCTTGTGATTGGTGTCTGAAGTGGGGGAAAGGCTTGGAGACGGCACTCAGCCTCTGGGATCTGATTCCTTCTCCAGATAGTGTCAGAACTGAACCTGTCAATCAATTCATCTGCTGCAGAAATCATTAATCTGTGTGTGTGGAAATGCACCTGCCACAGCCGCACCCTGCCCCGCCCCGCCCCACCAACATTTGGTCCCCAAAGTCTTCTGTGTTGTTGATTGTTCAGTGAGCGTATAGAAGATAAAGCAGTCTGTGGCCAGGTGTGGTGGTTCACGCCTGTAGTCCCAGCACTTTGGGAGGCAGAGGCGGGTAGATCACTTGAGGCCACGAGTTCAAGACCAACCTGGCCAACATGGCGAAACCCCATCTCTACTAAAATACAAAAATTAGCCAGGCATAGTGGCATGTGCTTGTAATCCCAGCTACTTGGAAGGCTGAGGCAAAAGAATCACTTGAACCTGGGGGGGGGGCGCGGAGGTTGCAGTGAGCCAAGATCATGCCACTGCACTCCAGCCCGGGCGACAGAGCGAGTCTGTTTCAAAAATCAAAAAAGTGTCAGAATGAAAAGTAGACTCTGCTGAAGACTGTCTCCACTCTAGAGCAAATTCTAGTTTCCTATTGCCTTCCTTTCCTGGGGCTGCCCTAGTAAATGACCACAAACTGGCTGACTTAAAACAAAATAAATGCATTCTTTCACAGTTCTGGCAGCCGTAAGGCTGAAATCAAGGTGTCAGCAGGGCGGTGCGCCCGCTGGAGGCTCCAGGGGAGAACCTTCCTTTCTTCCTCCAGCTCCTGGAGGCTCCAGGGGAGAACCTTCCTTTCTTCCTCCAGCTCCTGGGGGCTCCAGGGGAGAACCTTCCTTTCTTCCTCCAGCTCCTGGGGGCTCCAGGGGAGAACCTTCCTTTCTTCCTCCAGCTCCTGGGGGCTCCAGGGGAGAACTTTCCTTTCTTCCTCCAGCTCCTGGGGGCTCCAGGGGAGAACCTTCCTTTCCTCCTCCAGCTCCTGGGGGCTCCAGGTGTCCTGGGCTTGTGGCTGCATCACTCCAATCCCTGCTGCATCCATCCTCCCAGGGCCACCTTCTAGTCTCTATATACATCTTACAATGATGCATGTCATGGATTTAGGGCCTGCTAGATGTCCAGGATGATCTCATCATGAGAGCCTCAACTCAATTATGTCTTCAAAGACCATTTCCAAATAAAGGCACAGTCACAGGCTCTGGGAGTTAGGATGCCGGCATATATTTTTCAGGCCATCGTTCAACGTACAAGGTGTATAAATCCAACTTTCTCCCTCCCTCCCTCCCTTCCTTCCATCTTTCTTTCTCTCTCTCTCCACTTACCACCTTTTTCTTTTTCTCTTTCTTTCTTTTCTTTCTCTCTCTCTTTCTTTCTTGTTCTCTCTCTCTCTCTTTTTCTTTCTTTCCTTTTTTTTTTTTCTGAGCCAAAGTCTGCTGTGTCCCCTAGGCTGGAGTGGAGTGTCACAATCAAGGCTCACTGCAGCTTCCACCTCCCAGGTTCAATGATCTTCCCACCTCAGCCCCAACCTGCCCGGCCCCCAACCTGCCTGGCCCAGGAGTACAGGCATGCACCACCACACTCTGCTAATGTTTTTATTTTTAGTAGAGACATGGGTCTCACCATGTTTTCCAGGCTGGTCTCAAATGCATGGACTCAGGAGAGCTTTGAGCCTCCTGCTTTGGCTTCTCAAAGTGCTGGGATTACAGGCGTGACCCACTGTACCAGACCTAAATCCAACTTTCATTCGTTTTTCCAGTTCTACCCTCTCCCTTCCCTGCAGCACAGGTGCTGGCACGTGGAAGGAGGGCTCTCTTCTCTGTCCTTCATCCGTCGGCTTCAATCCTCTCAAGATGGCCTTGGAGGGTTTCCCAGGAGAGCCTTTGTAATACACCCTCAGCCGACCACCAATCCCCTGAGTGTCCGGTCCAGAGGTGCATCTCAGCCTCTGGTGGGGGGTTCCCTTGCCCCTGGTGTCTCTTCAAGGCTGCCTGAACCCTGCTTTCTACCAGTGTCTGCTTAGCTTTTGGGAAACTTCCCTGGTGAAAGGGTGAGAAGGCAGGCCTGCTCTGCCCCTCCCCAGCTTAGGCCACTACAGCGAGCACTGAGCAGTTTCCCCTGCCCCTAATTCTCTAGGCTAGAAATACACAATAGGTTCAGGGCACGTGGTTTGGGCTAAGGGTGGGGTGGGTGTGGGAGGGTGGCGGTGGGAGGGTGACCCCCAGAGGACATTTGGCCATGCCTGAAGATATCTGTTATTGTCACAGCTGGGGGTTGGATCTGTGCTACTAGGATTTAGGGGTAGAGGCCAGGGATGCTGCTAAATATCCTGTGGTACACAGGACAGATCCCGCACCCACTAGAGCCTACCTGGCTGAAAGTGTCAGTCGCGCTGTGGCTGAGTACCCTGCTCAGGGCTCCTGCTCCCAAACTCCGGAGCCCCACACACTGCTCCTGGAGCTACGGGCTGTCAACCAGCGTGCTGCTGGGGAGAGAGAGGCCGTCTTGCAGGCAGCCTCCATTTCTTGGAAGCGTCTTCTGGGTGGGGGTGGGGTGTGAAGGGGGAAACACAGGTGGAGTTAAAGACAAGCTTGTGTTCTCATAACCTGTTGACCTGTCACCTGGGCAGCTCCCCTCCCAAGGAATACGGTCGTCCACTATCAGTCGGGGGGAGGGGCAAAGGACCAGCTTGGTTCCCTCTTGGAAAGTCTTGAAGGGTGTCTGGCAGCTCCTCTTTCGAGGCAAAGGTCCTCATTGCCTCTTCATCTCAGCGGGGGCTGCCAGGGTTTGAATGTGTCCCCAAAGGCTTATGTGTTGGCAGCCGAATGCAACAGTGGTGGGGGATGTACAAGGTCAATAAGAGCCTGAGCAGAGGTGATTCTGTCACGAGGGCAGAGCCCTCTCAAATGGATTAATGTTGTTTTGGCAGAAGTTGTGGGTAACCCCCCATCTAGGCACTGAGGAAGGAGAGCTAAGCAGATTCCCGGCACAGTTAGTGCCTGAAGAATATCTTAAAGTGTTCCTGCTCAGTTTTCCCTTTTATCCTTTATATATAATCATAGTTTATAGAATTAGTGCCTGAAGAATATCTTACTACTCAGTTATTTCCATATATATATATATATATATAATTATATCTTAGTTCACAGTCGGAGGAAGAGGAATGCCTAGAGCAGACACCGTGGAGCATGAATTAAGGGATAAATAGCTACACATATATAAGCATATCTTGCTTATAGTCGGAGGAATGTCTAGAGCAGACATGGTGCAGAGCATGATTTAAGGGAAAAGCAGTTACACCAGGACAAGAATATTTGACCCAGGTGGCCGCGTTCAGTATTGTAAAGATACTCGCTGTGTGGCAGGCTTGGAACAAGAGCCCCTCCTCCTGATAAAGGAGTTGTAGTACCTTGCGTCGTTCTTGTGGAGGGCTGCCCTCAGACCGGCAATCCCGCCAGCGTCCGAGGGCTTAAAACTCCTGCGATATAATCGCACCTTGGTGACTGTTTAACTTGTCAGCTTTCTAGCTACTGTGCTGATTCAGAGCATCCTCCTATAGAAATCACTGGAAGCTGCCGGCAGGTGGCTGTAGACCTGGTCAGCTCTGTTGCTGCTCAAAGCATCTCCTATAGAATTCCTTAGAAGCAGCCTGTCCCTAGATAAGAGATATTGCACACTGCACGCTTCACTGTGCACGGCCACCTCCTAGCCTCGGTGACCTAGTGGGGTGGACCCCTTGCTAAGAACTCCCCACCTCCTAGCCTCGGTGACATAATGGGGTGGACCCCTTGCTGAGAACTGCCCACCTCCTAGCCTCGGTGACCTAATGGGGGTGGACCCCTTGCTGAGAACTGCCCACCTCCTAGCCTCGGTGACCTAATGGGGTGGACCCCTTGCTGAGAACTGCCCACCTCCTAGCCTCGGTGACCTAATGGGGGTGGACCCCTTGCTGAGAACTCCCCACCTCCTAGCCTTGGTGACCTAATGGGGGTGGACCCCTTGCTGAGAACTGCCCACCTCCTAGCCTCAGTGACCTAATGGGGGTGGACCCCTTGCTGAGAACTGCCCACCTTCTAGATTCAGTGACCAAATGGGGTGGACCCCTTGCTTATCACTTATGTCAATGTCTTGACCCTATCAGTCCTTAAAGATGACCTCACTCACTTTTTCCCGCCGACCTATACTTAATAAATTCAGAGGCTTCTGGACGTTCGGGGCCTCGCCTGTCTCTGCTCCTAGGTGGCGTGGCCCCCCCCGAGCCCAGCTGTCTTTTCCAGTCCTTCTGTGTCCTGTCTTTTAACTTCTTGGATCCAGCACCTTAGCACAGCGACAGGGGACAACCCACGACCCTGTAGGGCTGTGACCCTACATCAGTGAATCTGGTCTCGTGAGAGCATGTTGTCAAGTGAGTCTGATGCTGGTGACTCACTCTCTGTCGGGCACACTTGCTTTTGCTGTCTAACTTCTGCCGAGATGACCCGCCCTCGCCAAACGCTGGCACCCCGCTCTTGGACTTCCCAGCCTCCAGAACTGTGAACTGAAAACACTTTCTTTATAATTTACTCGGTTGGTGGCGTCTGAGACAACAGGGAGTGCCCAGAAGTGTTCGTTTATTCGTTTGAAATCTGCCCCCCTCTCTAGACAGCAAGCTCCTTGGAGGCAAAGGAGTCTGTTAGCTAAATGAAGACCACCTTATTTAGATAATCGTTGGGTCTGTATGTCTCTCTATTAGTAATCCCTGTATAATTCATTTGAAGAAAGAAGATATGAGCTTGTTTGGACCAAGGAGCAAAAACAGAAGAGACGAGACCACTTTGAATGTCACTGAGTAGACAGAGAATGAGGCTCTTGCCTAGACTATGGGAAGAGGAGTTATCACTAAGTAAAAGGGCTGCATCACGAGCCCCCCTCCCCGTGACATTGGCATGAGGGGCTGTGCAGCCTGGTGCCTGATCTAGGATGGGCACACATATGTGGCGAGAGAGGCTGTGCATCCTGGTGCCAGGTCTCGGGTGGGGTGCTCACCTCTGCAGTGAGCATGCAGGAGTCCCCGGGAGAGGATGAGGCTGTCTCACACTGGGTCTGTGGGAGGGAAGTGAACAGTCTGGAGTGTGCTGCCTTGTGGGACAAGGGGACAAACGCTGGAGCAGGAGAGAAGGGACTGGCTTCTTGACTAGCCAGGAGGCTGCACCTGTGTTCTCTGGTTAGACAGCCCCAGGACACAGACAGATAAAGGTGTTTTTTGTTCCTGTCATTGGAACCTCATGTGGTAAGACCTGGGAAAATGAGGGTTAAGTGAGGCAAGCGTGCAGAAAGTGCGAATTGTGTCTGGCCAGAGCTGGCACACAGGAATGGTGCAGCACGTGTTCCTTGAAAGCTTTAATCATGGAGGAATAGAAGGCTAGGGGCATGGGGTTTGTGGGGCCCCACAGGTCAGCCTGTGCATCTTTCTCAGGCGGCCAGCAGTTCCCAGGGAGGTCGAGTCACCTCAGAGACACGGAGTGCACGGCCCTGTCTGTGCAAGCGGTGGTGTGAGCACTCCTGGGGGCTGGATGCGTGGGTGCAGCCAGTGGAATCCCTGCACCCTTGAGGCTTCAGGGTTAGGGAGGTGAGGAGGGAATACTGACATTAATAATGCTCACCAGGCCGGGTGAGGCGGCTCACGCCTGTCATCCCAGCACTTTGGGAGGCCGAGGCGGGCGGATCACCTGAGGTCAGGAGTTTGAGACCAGCCTGGCCAACATGGTGAAACTCTGTCTCTAATAAAAATACAAAAATTAGCTGGGCATGATGGGAGGTGCCTGTAATCCCAGCTACTCGGGAAGCTGAGGCAGGAGAATCGCTTGAATTGGGGAGGCGAAGGGTGATGTGAGCGGAGATCGCACCACTGCACACCAGCCTGGGCGACAGAGCGAGACTCTGGCTCAAAAATAAATAAATGAATAAATAAATAAATAAAAATAATAATACTGCTCACTAATTGAGGGCCTGTGGCGAGCCGGTCACAATCTCATTCAGACATTACCAGACTCCTGTTTTCTCTGTTTTGCATATAAAGAAACTGCGGCTTGAAATTCGAGACCAGCCCGGGTAACGTGGTGAGACCTCGTCTCTACAAAAAATACAGGAATAAGCCGGGCGTGGGGCGGCGCCTGCTGTCCCAGCGACTCGGGAGGCTGAGGCGAAAAGGTCGCTGGAGCCCCGGACCGCGGAGCCCCTTCCCGCGCGAGCCTGGCGGCGCCGGGACCTCGGGCGCGCTCTGCCGGGCGGCCATAGGTCCGGCCTGAGGGGGCGGGGCGGCGGCGGGGCCCGCGGTGGCCGCCAGGGGGCAGTGCGCGCGCGGGCCGCGGCGGACCAGGTGAGCCGGGAAGTGGGGCCGCGCGTCCGGGCCGGGTCTGAGGCAGGAGCGCTGCAGAGCGCGGGCGGTCCGGGTGAGGCGGGGGTGCCGGGGCCTGGGGGGCTCAGCCCGGGCGGGGCGCGTCCCGGGAACGGCGGGCGGGTGGGGCCGGGGTGTCCTCCCGCCGAGCCGCGCCGGGGCCTGGGCCGCGCCCGAGTGACGCCCCGCCCCCAGCGGCCCGGACCCTCAGGCGTCCCGCGGTGCCCCAGCCCGGGGTCGGGGGAGGGGCGGGCGGCGCCGGACGAGTTCCGGGGCGAGTCCACCCGCCGCGTTTCCCGGCGCCCGCCCGGGCTCGCACGTGCTGGGGAGAGCCCGGGCTCCGCGCGCCGCCCCGTTCACGGAGTTGGGCGGGCGGTGTCGGGGAAAAGCCTCCGCGGTCCGGACGCCCCAGCAGAGGTGCAGACACCGCCCTTTTCCCTCCCTAACCCTCCCCTTCCTTCCCTTCCCTTCCCCCCCATCCCCTTTCTCTCCCCTTCCCTCCCCCCCTCTCCCCCTACTTCCCTTCCCTTCCCGGTCTGAGGAGACGACTCTGCCGGCGTCTAGAGTTTGGCTCCTGCCCCGCTGCTCGGAGGGCGGAGCGGCCCTAGGGTCCGCTGGGTGGTCCTGACACCCCGGGGCTTGCCCTGTGGGGAGGGGGCGGCGAGAGCGATGGAGGTTCCAGGGAATGTCGGGTCACCCGCGTCTGTGCGCAGGAACCTGGGATCCTCCCGGGAGCCTGAAGGGCGCGGCAGAGCCCCCTGCAGCCCCGTCGTCCCCGCCCCTGCCCCGCACCCGCCGAGGTTGCGCCCCCAGCCCGCGCCTCCGTCCTCCACGTGGCCTCCTGAAAAAGCAAAACCGCGCGTCTGAGCCACCAGCTTCCTCTCTTCTTCGTCACATATTTCCGAAGAGCGCGGCCTCTGCCGCCGCCTCCGCGCCGTCCTCCGTCCTCTGCACCGGCGGCCACTTCCCTGAAACCGCTCAGCCCGAAAATCATTTTGTTTCCAGACACGCTCTCCCCGGGAAGGAAGCGGCCCCGGCCTGGGGTCCAGCCCGCAGCCTCCCGCCGTGGTTCCCGGGCCTCTCCGGGCTGCTTCTCCCTTGCTGGGCCTTCCTCCCTCTCTCTGGGACCTTTTCCAGGCCTGCGCTGCGCTGCCCGAGGGCTGGCTCAGGAGTCCTCCGGGAACGCCCCCACTGACTTCCCGCCCGTCCAGTCCTGCTCTCTGGGTGCCCGGGGTCCCCTCACAGCGCACCCAAGACTGGCCTCCTCCTCCTCTCCACCACCCCGCGGCTGCCCTCACTCACTTCCCGCCGGTGCGTTTCCCTCATCCTGTCATCTACAGTTGTCCCTTTGTGACTGATTCCTAAAGGCCTTGAACATCTCAGTCTAGGGTGCAAGAGGTCTCTTAGCTGGGAATCCCCTCCAGCCCCATGCAGCCGCCCATGCGGCAGGCCACTTCCAGGTGAGGGCCCCTCCACCCCGCCCCCCACGCCTCCCCACTCCCCCCTTGCCCCCCCACTCCCCCGCCCCACCCAGGCAGAGCTCAGCTCCACTGCCGGGATCTGAAGGCCCTCAGTCACATGGCCTCATTCTCAAAGCAGTTTCCAGTCCTGCCCCTTCTTCCCTCCTGCCCCTGGTTGGACCCTCACCTCTACCCTCTGGTACTTGGCTCGGGTGTGGTTTCCTTGGGAACGCTTTGTTCACCTATATGGCGGCACTGGGGCCCTTTCCTGGCTTCCCCCTCGGCGTGCCCTCAGGCACCAGCTGCCACTGTCTCCTGACCTCCCAGCCCCTTCAGTCCTGGACAGCAGCGGGAAGCTTGTTCCCCTTCTCCCTGGATCTCCGGGACTGGGCACCCTGTACGCGCTGGATAAAGCGGTTTCCACCCGCAGACCTCCCAGAACGCCTCTCCGGCGTGCTTCAGAGCGCAGTTCAGGCGCCCTCCCTCCTGGACCGTTCTGTTCTTCCGGCCTGTCTGTGCTCCTGCCCTGCGTATTGATGGATCTGTGTGCCACACAGTTTCGCACTTTATTCTCTGCTGTTAGCCTCCCGTGGTCTGGGTGCGACATACACTTTTCCATGAGGACACAAACTCAGGGCCAGAGAGCTGCCTAAATCACAGCATATGGGTGGGCAAGGCGCAGGCTGGAACTCGAGTGTGCCTGACTCCCAAGGCTGTCTTTAGATGCTAGGATTTGCCGTGTGTTCGGGGAGTGTGTGTTACACATCTTCCATGTCTTCTCAGCCCTGGCCCAGGTGTGCAGGACTTCCTGGTGGCTTGGGTGGTTGGTTGGTTGCTTGGGACTCTGGTGGTCTCCAGGAAAGGACTTTGTAACAGACGGATGGTTCATGATAGGACCCATGATCCAGGGAGGCTGTGGCATCAGGCGCAGGAGGCCTTGGAAACTGGCTGCTTTTTTCTGTCTTGCCTTAAGTAAGAGTTGTGAATAGAAAACTTGTGAGGGCCCCGGGATCATTTCTGCCCCTTTAAAAATGCCTTGTTTTTGGTAAAGAAGACTAAACTCCCTCACCCCAAATAGGAAAACCTTCAACTGTCTTTAGAAGATGGCCTTCCCCCTTCCCTTCTCTCTGCAGGTCACTGTCATATGAAAATTAGCTCCTGCTGTGAAGTGCGGTTGCCATGGCGACCGGTAGGGAGGCCCGAATCTCTTGCTCCTGGGTCTCTGGCACTGTAAGCTTTGAGAGGGCTTTTTCCATCTTTGTCACCTAAAAAGATAAAATACTCCTTTTCATTCTTCTTTTGCATCAACACTGAGAAACATTTTTCTCCAGGCAGTGGTTTTTGGGTACTTCTGGTGCCCTAGCAGGTTGTCAGCAGGCTGCTGGCACACTGTTAATAATGACCCCAGCACGGTGACCCTGGCTGAGGTCCTGTTTTGAGTGACATTCAGTGCCCCGTGCATAAAAGGACAGTAGCTGCGATCAGCGTGCATATCTGATGCCTGGAAAGGCTGAGGGACGGGAGTGATCTGGCATGGAAGGGAGGGCTTGCTAGTGGAGCTCTGCTCTGGCTGGAGGGGGTAATTTTGCTTGTTCTCAGTTGCTGTCTCCTTTCCTTTCCTTTTTTTTTTTTTGAGACGGAGTTTTGCTCCAGTTGCACAGGCTGGGAGCACAGGCTGGGATTACAGGTGCCTGCGACCACGCCCAGCTAATTTTGTATTTTTAGTACAGATGAGGGTTCTCCATTTTAGTCAGGCTGGTCTCGAACTCCCGACTTCAGGTGATCTACCTGCCTCAGCCTCCCAAAGTGTTGGGATTACAGATGTGAGCCACTGCACCTGGCCCTGCTATCTCCTTTTCTTTGAGGACCTTGCTCACAGATATCCGGGCAGGGGCCACCCAGAGCAGGGTACCTACTGCAGGGGTGTTGAGAAAGACAGGGTACCTCCAGCAGGAATCATTGCCATTCACACTTATGAGAACTCACCTTGTGTAGACGCTGTTCCCTTGTTTAAACCTCAGCCAAATGATGTTAGAGTACTATTATTATTCCTAGTTTACAGGTAAGGAAGCTGATGCACAGAGAGATTGAGTGTTTGTCCAAAGACACACAACAAGTAGGGGACTTTAGGCCTAGAAAGTCTCAATCCTTTGGCCAATAGTCTTCTTTTTAATTTTTTAAATTTTTTTTTCATTTTTTAAATACCCGGACTTTAAGGAGATGGCCAATACTCTTTACATGGTGCTCTGTAGACAGTGGAAGGACCACGTTTAAAGAGTGAAAGGGTAGGCCCGGCATAGTGGCTCACACCTGTAATCTCAGCCCTCTGGGAGGCCAAGGTGGGTGGATCACAAGGTCAGGAGTTCAAGACCAGTCTGGCCAAGATGGTGAAACCCTGTCTCTACTAAAAATACAGAAATTAGCTGGACGTGGTGGTGGGCACCTGTAATCCCAGCTACTTGGGAGGCTGAGGCAGAGAATTGCCTGAACCCAGAAAGTGGAGTTTGCAGTGAGCCGAGTTCATGCCACTGTGCTCCATCCTGGGCAACAGAGCGAGACTCCATCTCAAAAAAAAAAAAAAAAAAAGTGAAAGGGTAAATAGGAGAGGTGGGGCACTTGGCTTTCCCAAGACTTGAGGCTGAAAGCAGTGGTTTTCAGTGAGGCATATTTTAGGATGGGTTGCAGTGAAAAGGCATACACTGGAACGTTCATAGCAGCACTATTTGTGATGGCCAGAAAAACCCCACTGGAGGCCTCCGGTGTTTACCAGCAGTAGAATGCACACACAAATTTGGGTGAAGACAGACAATAGAGCGCTGCACTGTGGTGAAAAGGAACCATCTGTGCCCACACAGCACAGCAAGGATGAATCACACAGACACAATGTTCAGCAAAAGGAATGAGCCATAAAGGAGCCTGTCCTGCCTGATTCCACGTCTAGAAAGTGCAGCAAGGGCAGAATGCATCACAGGTGCTGGAAGTCAGGGGTGTGGCTTCCGGGAGGCACAAGGGAGGCTCCTGGGAGGCTGATGCTGCCTGATTTCTTTATCTGGCCATCCGTCACAGGGCTGCGTTCCCTCCGTCACATTAACCTGTTCCGTGTGTGTGCTCCTTGGTGTGGGTGTAGACAATACGACTGAGAGAAACGGGAAGAAAGACTGTAGTGCTTCTAAACCCAGCATGTGAATACAGACACATGTTCCCTGCTCAGAGAGGCCACACCTGTGACTTCACTGTACCTGCAGCCCTGCAGCCCTGAGTTTCTTTGTTTTTTTTTTTGTTTTTTTTTTGAGACAGTTTCATCTTGTTGCCAGGCTGGAGTGCAGTGGTGCAATCTCGGCTCACCGCAACCTCCACTTCTCGGGTTCAAGCGATTCTCCTGCCTCAGCCTCCCAAGTAGCTGGGATTACAGGCATGCGCCACAATGCCCGGCTAATTTTGTATTTTTAGTAGAGATGGGGTTTTTCCATGTCTTGAACTGCTGACCTCAGGTCATCTGCCTGCCTCAGCCTCCAAAGTGCTGGGATTACAGGCGTGAGCCACTGTGCCTGGCCTGCAGCCCCGGGTGTCTTGTGACAGGTGACATGAGGGTGAGCACCCTGGCTCCCACGGGGTTGGCTCTGGGAATGAGGGATCTGAGCCTGGGCCGGCTCTGGTTTCTTCTGGGGCAGCCTTTGTGACAGTTTGTGATGGTGAAAAATTGTATACAGTCTGAATGTTTGTTGGTGGTGAGAAAACTACATAAGCTTGTATTTTCATACCTTGGACTGCTGTGCAACTTTGAAAAAGAATTAGATCTTGGGGCCAAGCATGGTGGCACGTGCCTGTGGTCCCAGCTACTCGGGAGGCTGAGGTGGAAGAATCGCTTGAATCAAGGAGGCAGAGGTTGCAGTGAGCCGAGATTGCGCCATTGCACTCCAGCCTGGCGATAGAGCAAGACTCTGTCTTAAAAAAAAAAAAAAAAAAAAAAAAAAAAGAATTAGATCTTTATAAAAGAACATGAATGTCAAGGTGAGCGGATCACCTGAGATCAGGAATTGGAGACCAGCCTGGGCAACATAGTGAAACCCTATCTCTACTAAAAATGTAAAAATTAGCCAGGGGTGGCAGCACACATACGCCTGTAGTCCTAGCTAATAGGGAGGCTGAGGCAGGAGAATCATTTGAATCCAGGAGGTGGAGGTTGCAGTGAGCCAGGATTGCTCCACTGCACTCCAGCCTAGGTGACAGAGCTAGACTGTATCTGAAAAAAAAAAAAAAAAAAAAAAAAATTAATGTCTAGTTTCAACCCCTTCCTGAGTGAAGAATTCTTCCCTCCATCGGTCCCTGAGTCCTAGGTGGATGGAGACAGATAGCTTCACTGATAATGCTTTGCATTTAGGGGCAGCCCAGGAGGTGGAAATTCTTCCCTCTTTTGAGCTGAAATCTGCCTCTGTTGTCCCTTTGGAGACATCTCATCAGGATCTGCCCTAAAGAAACTGTGACGTAGTGATTCAGTGATTCACCTTCCCTTTTCCACAGGCAGAGTTTCACGGTTTAAGTTCCCTCTCATGCCTCCTCCTCTGGGCACCTCCAGGGCTTCCCGCCATCTCTAGGGTAATACAGCCCATGTGCTCCCAGGCCTGCAGTGCTGGGCTCCTGCTTACGCTCTGCCAGGCCCACCAGCCATCCCCCTAAAGTCTCTGCAGAACCAGACTGTCTGCCTGGATGTTGCTTGACCTTGACATAACAGTTCTTAAAAAAAAATGTCAGCTGGGTGAAGTGACTCACGCCTGTAATCCCAGCACTTTGGGAGGCTGAGGCGGGCAGATCACCTGAGGTCAGGAGTTCGAGACCATCCTGGCCAACATGGCAAAACCCTGTCTCTACTAAAAATAAAAAAATTAGCCGAGTATGGTGGTGCAGGCCTGTAATTCCAGTTATTCAGGAGGCTGAGGCAGGAGAATTGCTTGAACCCAGGAGGCGGAGGTTGCAGTGAGCCAAAATGGCGCCACTGCACTCCAGCCTGGGTGACAGAGCGAGACTCCATCTCAAAAAAAAAAAGTATTTTTTTGAATTATAAATGTAATTCATGTCATTGTGGAAAATTTAGAAAATACAGAAAGCACAAAGAAGAATATAAAAATCTGTGATTCGCAACCTCCAGAGATAACCAGTGTTTACCGTTTAAAAATGCAGATGATACCATAGACATGATTGGATAACCTGCATTTATTTCCCTATATTGACTGAGATATGTAATGAACATTTTCCCTCCTTTTGGCATTTTTCTAAGTTCTTGTTGCATACAAATTATTATTATTATTATTATTATTTTAAAAAAGGAAGAAAGAAAGAAAAAAAAAGAATGAAGAGGAAGAAAAAGGAAGAGAAAGAGAGAGAGAGAATGAAGTATTGCTTTCTTGCCCAGGCTAGAATGCAGTTTAGAAATGGGTATTGAAAACCTCTTTTATACCAATAATTATACTTAATGATGTAGACAGGAAGGAATAAGAGAAGAAAATAACAAACAAGCAGCCAACCAGTATTTCATTTAAACCTATGAAATGCTATGCGATTACTGAGGAGTGATTTACTTCCAATTATGTAGTCACTTTTGGAATAGGTGTGATATGGTAATGTATGTTTTGTGTATTTGAAGCGGAGAGTTCTATAAATGTTTATTAAGTTTACTTGTTCCGGGTCTGAGTTCAAGTCCTAGATGTCCTTGTTAATTTTCTGTCTGGTTGATCTATAGAATCGTTAGCTCTTCTTGTTACATTGATCCTTTTGCCATTATGTAATGTCCTTCTTTGCCTCTTTTGATCTTTGTTGCTTTAAAGTCTATTTTATCAGAGGCGAGAATTGCATCTCCTACTTTTTATTTATTTGTTTATTTTTACTCTCTGTTTGGCTGGTAAATCTTCCTCTATCCCTTTGTTTTGAGTCTTTGTGTATCATTGCATGTGAGATGGGTCTGGATGCAGCATACCGATGGGTTTTGACTTTTTGTCCAATTTGAATATATATGAGTTTAATACTGCCATTTGATGCTAGCTGGCTGTTTTGCCCATTAGTTGGTGTAAATTTTTCAGTGTGTTGATGCTCTTTGCTTTTTGATATATTTTTGGAAAGGCTGATATTGGTTGTTCCTTTATATGTATAGTGCTTCTTTCAGAAGCTCTTGTAAAGCAGGCCTGGTGGTGGTGAAATCTCTATGTACTTGCTTGTTCGCAAAAGATTTAATTTTTCCTTCACTTGTAAAGCTTAGTTTGGCTGGATAGGAAATTCTGTGTTGAAAGTTCTTTTCTTTAAGGATGTTAAATATTGGTCCCCACTCTTTTCTGGCTTGTAGGGTTTCTGCTGAGAGATCTGCTGTAAGTCTGATAGGTTTCCCTTTGTGGGTAACCTGACCTTTCTCTCTGGCTGCCCTTAGTATTTTCTCCTTCATTTCAACCCTAATAAATCTGGCGATTATGTGCCTTGGGGTTGGTCTTCTTGAAGAATATCTTTGTAGTGTTCTCTGTATTACCTGGAGTTGAATATTACCCTGCCTTGCTAGGTTGGGAAAGTTTTCCTGAATGATATCCTGAAGAGTATTTTCCAACTTGGATTCATTCTCTTCATCACATTCAGGTACACCTATCAAACGTAGATTAGGTCTTTTCACATAGTCCCATATTTCCTGGAGAGTTTGCTTATTCCTTTTTATCCTTTTTTCTGCAATCTTGTCTTCTCGTTTCATTTCACTGAGCTGGTCCTCGACTTCTGATATCCCTTCTTCTGCTTGATCAATTCGACTGTTTAAACTTGTGCATACTTCGTGAAGTTCTCGTGTTGTGTTTTTCAGCTCCATCAATTCACTTATATTCCTCTCTAAATTGTCCATTCTCGTTAGCATTTCATCAAACCTTTTTTCAAGGTTCTTAGTTTCTTTGCATTGGGTTAGAACAAGTTCTTTTAATTCCCAGAAGTTTCTTATCACCCACCTTTTGAAACCTGCTTCTGATAATGGAACACACTTGTTCTCCATTAAGCCTTGTTCCATCGCTGATGAGGAACTGCGATCCCCTGTAGAGGGAGAGGCATTCTGATTTTGAGTGTTCTCTGCCTTTTTAGGCTGGTTTCTTCCCTTCATTATATATTTATCCCTCTGTCGTCTTTGTAATTACCGACTTTCTAACTAGGTCTCTGAGCGGACATCCAACTTGTTGATTCCCAGCGCCGAAATCTGAGCAATCCACTGCGCCGGCCAAAACAGCGGTGTTAAGATTGATGGTGCTTTTCTGCCCTGTAATCTCCGGACTCTGCACCAAGAACTGCCATGCTGAGGTGCCAGCAAAACCACCGCGCCGGCCACAAGAGTTGCCCTGGTGACCCGTGGGGCTCCTCCACTGGGAATCTCTTGGTCCGTGAGCAACAAAAATTTGTCTGAAAGTGTGGTGTCCTCTGATTCTCTGCGCTTTCACTGGGAGCTACGATCCTGAGCTGCTAGTGATCAGCCATCTTGGATCCCAAAATATTATTTTTCAACACAGAGAAGTTTTAAATGTTTATGTGGTATTACAGACTGAACGTGTGTTCCCCCAGCATTCCTGGGTTGTAGCGCTCATCCCTAGTGTAGCTGTGTGTGGAGTCAGGAAGTAATTAAGATTAAATGAGGTCAGAAAGGTGGGGCCCTGACCCATCAGATTCAGATTTGTGTCCCTATAAACAGATGCTGGAGAGCGCTGGCCCCTCCCGCTCCCTTCTCCTCCCGCCCCCATTCTCTTTCTCAACCTCTCTGTCAGTCTCTCTCTTTTTTAAATAAAAAAAATTTTTTATAGCAGAGATAGAGTTTTGTCATGTTGCCCAGGCTGGCCTCCTCCTCCTGGGCTCAGGCAAGCCTCCCACCTCAGCCTCCCAAAGTGCCGGGATTACAGGCATGAGCCACTGTTCCCTGCCTCTGTCTCCCTTTCTCAGCCTCCCACTCTCTTTCTCAACTTCTGTCTCTCTCTTTCTCCTTTTTTCCTCTTTCTCAGTCTCTCTGTCTCCCTCTCTGTCTCTGTCTCTCTCCTTCTTCCCCCCAACTCTCTCTGTCTCTCCCTCTCCCTGGGCCTGGTGCCCAAAGGAAAGGCCATGTCCACAGCCAGGAGGAGAGCCCTCACTAGAACCAGAGCCAGCTGGCACCTTGATCTTGGAATCTGCAGCCTCTAGGACTGTGAGGAAAGAATGCCAGTTGTCGAAGCCGCCCTGTCTGTGGTATTTTATGGCAGCCTGAGCTGACTAGTGCATTCGATGAGGTCCATCAGTCTTTTCATTTTATGATTTTTCAAAAACCCTCTGTTTTTGGGTTTGAAAGTCTTTCTCACCCGAAGGTCAGATAAATAAATATTCAGCTGTGTTCAGGTTCTTTTTTGGTTCCAGCCTTTCCATTCAGCTTTCTCTTTGACTTTCAATGTAATTCAATCAATATTTATTTTGTTTTATGATGGAAGGGAAGACCTTCATTTTCTTTCTTTCCAAGTTGTTGACCTGTTCTTTCAGTTCACTTTCTTTGCCCACAAACTGTATTTTAAACTTAAATTTAATTTATTTTTGGAAGATACATTATTATCATGTCATTTAAGGGGCCGGATGCAGTGGCTCATGCCTGACATCCCAGCACCTTGGGAGGCTGAGGTGGGTGAATCACTTGAGGTCAGGAGTTCAAGACCAGCCTGGCCAACATGGTGAAACCCTGTCTCTACTAAAGATACAAAAATTAGCTGGGTGTGGTGGGGGACACCTGTAATCTCAGCTACTCTGGAGGCTGACGCAGGAGAATCGCTTGAGCCTGGGAGGTGGAGGTTTCACTGAGCTGAGATTGCACCACTGCACTCCAGCCTGGGCAACAGAGCGAGACTCTGTGTCAAAAAAAAATTATGTCATTTAAAATTCTAAAGGTACGAAGAGGCAAATGGGAAGAGTCTTCCTCCTTTATCTCTCAGCCTTTCGGGTCCAGGAACTGGTGTTTCTAGATGTGGGTATCCTTCCCTCTATCCCTAACTGACTTGAAATATTAGCCTATTTGCACACTGCAGTTTTCTTTACCCATTTTTTCCTTATTAGATTATCACTGATTCATGGGAGATCACCGTATGTTCACGTACTGGCCCTAATATGACACCTGTTAAGCTGCAAATACTTCTCTCAGTTTGTGGATTGCTTTCTAACTATATTAATGCATCAAAACAGTCAAATACTTCAGTAAGCTTACCCTGAACTAAAGTTCAATATTTGTTGACGATATTTTTCTTTCTTACCTGTTCCTCTGATGAGCTCAGATAAATGTGCAGGCTCATGAAACCCAGCCTCCTGTCAACATAGAGAACATGACCATCCCAGAGCACTCTCCCACCCCCTTTCCCATCACTTCCTGTCCCACCCCTGCAGGCAGCCACTCTGGAGTTTTTTTCACCAGAGGGTAATTTTTTTTTTTTTTTGAGATGGAGCTTCGCTCTTGTTGCCCAGGCTGGAGTGCTGTGGCATGATCTTGGCTCACTGGAACCTCCACCTCCTGGGTTCAAGCGATTCTCCTATCTCAGCCTCCTGAGTAGTTGGGATTACAGGTGTGCGCCACCACGCCTGGTGAATTTTTCTATTTTTGGTAGAGACTGGGTTTCACCATGTTGGCCAGGCTGGTCTTGAACTCCTGACCTCAGGTGATCAGCTGGCTTCAGTCTCCCAAAGTGCTGGGATTATAGGTGTGAGCCACCGTGCCTGGACACCATAGGGTAATTTTGCCTGTACTAGAACTTCATGTAAATGGGATCATGCGATGTGTTCGTTTGTCAAAGGCTCCCTCACTCTTGTTTGGCATCGTGTTGTTGAGATTCGTCCCTATTGTTGTTTGGATCCGTAGTTGCTTCCTTTTCATTGGTCAGTAATATTCCTGGGTGTGAATATGTATGACTTGCTTACCTATTCACCTGGTGATGGACCCCTGGGCTGTTTTCGTTTTTGGCAGTTATCAGTGGAGTGGCCATGAGTATTCTTGTTGACATATGTTTTCGTTCCCTTCATATACTTCATTTCTCTTACATGTTTTACTTCTTTTAAGAGTGAAATTGCTGGGTCATGGGCTAGGTGAAGATTTTTTCTTAAAATATTAAAGTATAGTGCTGTGCATGGTGGCTTATGTCAATAATCCCAGCATTTTGGGAGGCCGAGGTGGGCAGATTTCTTGAGCCTGGGAGTTTGAGGCCAGCCTGGGCAACATGACAAAAACCCATGTCTACAAAAATAGAAAAATTGGCCAGGTGTGGTGGCATGCACAGGTAGTCCCAGCTACTTGGGAGGCTAAGGTGGGAGGTTCAGGCTGCAGTGAGCCTTGTACCACTGCACTTCAGCTTGGGTGACAGAGCAAGGCCCTGTCTCAAAAAAAAAAAAAAAAGCATCTATTCAGAAAACTGTACACATCAGAAGTGTGCCGTTTAATGCAGCTCACATCGGAAGTGCATCGTGTGTTTAATGCGGCACACGTCGGAAGTGCCCCGTGTGTTTAATGCGGCACACGTCGGAAGTGCCCCGTGTGTTTAATGCGGCACACGTCGGAAGTGCCCCGTGTGTTTAATGCGGCACCCGTCGGAAGTGCCCCGTGTGTTTAATGCGGCACACGTCGGAAGTGCCCCGTGTGTTTAATGCGGCATACATCAGAAGAATTCTGCATTTTTACAAAGTGGACACACCCCACGTAGTTATCTCCCAGCTCAAGGGATGGGATCTCAGCCCACGCGGGGCTGCTGTGCCAGCTGTCCACTCTGGCATCTGAAACTGTCTGGAGTGAAGCAAGGGGAGGGAGGATTTTGGAGCCACTTGTTCCCGTCGTGAAGGCGGGTGAGATTGAAGACCTGTACTGTTGCAGCCAGTGGGGCGCCTGCTTTCTTCCCCACTGGGGTCTTCAGCCCTCTGCTTCTGAGCTACTAGGTAGTCCTCCAGCAAATTCCTCTCCACTTAACTCACACAGACTTGATTTCTGTTGCTTACAACCAAAGAACCCCGATGGACACAGTGTGCCCAGCCAATTATGAGAACCAAAAATTTATCGGAGTGTATCCCTTGTATTGCTAAAACTTAGGGAGTAAATGACCTTTCACCAGCCCCCGAGTTTGTACATGACCCCGTTTGGACTGTTGGATTCCTGAACTCTCAGACAGTCGCCATAGATCTCACTTTAAAGTTTGTAACAAACTACTTGGAACATTTGGAAGTTATGAAGTGTTATTTTTTTTCTGCCTAACTTTAAATTTAGTTCCCAGCTTGGAAACAATTTTCTTTCAGTCCCCAGTGGCAAGTTAATGGAGCGCACTGGCTTAATTTAGAAGGTGAAATATAGGCATGAGTGTTATTTTCTGGACTTAATTTTTGGAAACCAGGTTCATTCCTCTTGCAACTTGATGTAGCGTGTGAGGCATTAGGTGAGGGTGTTGGTGCGGTGATCAGAATACGAAGGTTGGAGCCAGTGTTTTTTACACCGTTCCTTGGGGACTGCTTGCTTTAAGAAGGCCCAACACCTAAACTGTTCTGCTCTAACTGGGGCCTCATTTAAAAGCAAAAAAGGAAATGAAGTCTCCTCTGGTTTCTTTTTTTAATGCCATCCGATCACATAGATTAGTGATAAGAAATGGCACAGTTTCACCTGGTCTCTGAACGGTCACAGGGCATGCCCTGTTAATGTCAGGGTCTGGGGAAGTATTTGATCAAGGAGAAGGTGCCATGGGTGAGGCTCGCCAAAAAAAGGTCAGAGATGAATGTGAAATGATCTCTAACCCCAGATGGTAAAGCTCAGCCCAGCTGGATCTGGAAGCGGCCACTCAGTTGCCTGTATCTTCTGTGTTCCTCCCCACCTCCATGGCCTGCTCCAAGAGCTGACCCCTGCAGTGACCTTTCTCTACTGCCACATCTAATCCTTCGGGGGGCTTTCCTCATTTGCAGAAGCCACTTCTCAGGATTTAGTGACTCCCACCTCCATGTGAAGACCTTTCTCACACCATCTGGGCTTGTTATGACCTTACATTTCCGACGTGAGCTGAACAGAAACAAGACGTGGTTCTTTACTTGGAAGTCTCTTAGCCCATTCAGACTACTATGCCAAAATACCATCATCTGGGTGGGTTATAAACCACAGACATTCATTTCTTTTTTCTTTTTTTTTTTAACATTCATTTCTTATGGGTTTGCAAGCCAGGAATTTCAAGATCAACGTGTGGGCAGATTCTGTGTCTGCCGAGGGCCCATTTTCCGGTTCCTAGATGGCGCTTTCTTCCTGTGTCCTCACGTGGCAGGAGGGCCAACAGGCTTCTTTACATGCCTGTTTTATTTATTTTTATTATTATTTTTGACAAGAGACTGGAGTTTTATTATTGCTTAAATCAGTCTCCCCGAGCCTTTGGGGAGCAGAGTTTTTAAGGATAACTTGGTGGGTGGGGGGGAGCCAGTGAGCCAGGAGTGCTGATTGCTCCGGGATGAAGTCATAGGGAGTCAGAGCTGTCTTTTTTCGCTCAGTCAGTTCCTGGGTGGAGACTACAAGCTCAGATGAGCCAGTTGATCTGGGGGTGCCAGCTGACCCATTAAGTGCAGGGTCTGCAAAACATCTCAGTTTGTACTGATCTTAGGAGCAGTTTAGGGAGGGTCAGATTCTTGTGGCCTCCAGCTGTGTGACTCCCAAAGCATCTCTTCCAGTCTTGTGGCTAATGCTCGTCCTACCAAGGCCGTCTAGTCCCCAGGCAGGGAGGTCTGCCGTGGGAAAGAGCCGTTACTGTCTTTGTTTAAACTATAAATTATAAATGATAAACTAAGTTTCTCTCAAAGTTCAGTCCATGCCCAGGAATGACCAAGGGCAGCTTGGAGGTGAGGAGCAAGATGGAGTCAGTTAAGTTAGCGCTTTCACGGTCCCAGTCATAATTTTGCAAAGGTGATTTCGGTCCCTCCCTCTGGGTTTTATAGCACCTTAGTGATAGGGTTTAGAAAAGCCCCTTTTACAAGAACACTGACCCATTTATGAGGGCCTTGCCCCTAGGATCTAACCACCTCCCAGACGCCCCACCTCTAATGCCTTGGGGGTGTTAGGGTTTCAGTATGGGAGTTTTTGGGGCATCGCAAGCATTCTCACCACAGCGGTCTCGGATGCTGCTGAGCAGGCGATGCCTTGAGTGTCGTGCTTGGTGGATGTGGTGGCTCCGCCAGGCTCATTTCTGCATGCTGAGAGTCCCACAAGGACGCTGCACGGAAGGAGCTTTTGTGGCATTTGTTGGCAGCTCTCTGACGACTGCATGAGGCATCTTGTTTTGACGTGATTGGTTTATTACAGTGCTCTTTAACCAGGTGGAACACCAGTGCCTCTATGAGGAGCACCTCTTCTGACTTGGCACAGAAGCACCATGTGGGCTGGGTTGGCCTCAGACTCCCCACAAACCCCTCTTCAGGTGTCAGTGTCAGATGATGAGAGTGAAAAGGCTCTATGTCGAATCACAGTTTCCTTATGGAATTGAAAATTTCCATCAAGGTCACGCTCCAAGGTCGGAGTAGAAGGGACAGGCCAAGGGGGCAACCAGGACTCCACCGTGGGCTGACCTCGCTTGGTCTCTAGGGCACAGGCTCAGTAGCAGCCAGGTAGGTGAAGTTTGCACTGTGGGTTTGTAGCTTTGGGGACGTTCGCTCTGGGATATTCTCAGTGGCAGGCTCTGCTTTCAGAGCTGGACGTAGACTCCAGAGTGTTGGTGCTGGGCTCTAGGGCAGTGTGGGGAGGAGCTGGAAGCAGAGGCTCGGGGAGGGCTAGGGCGGCAAGAGGAACGTGTCGGGGGTGCGAGTTTGGTGGCGGGTAGAACGGCAAGGCACGTCCCTGCAGGTTGGCAGGTGGGAATTCAGCCCTGCCGCCTGCACAGGGCTCTCTGGGAGGTAGCAGTGTCCCGACGTGCAGGCAAGGCCAGTGATGGGTGGTCTCAGGACAGGAGGTTTTTTTTTTTTTTTTTTTTAGGCAGGGTCTTCTCATTCTGGTGCCCAGGCTGGAGTGCAGTGGTGTAATCATACCTCACCACAGTCTTGACCTCCTTGGCTCAAGAGACTCTCCTTCCCCAGCCTTCTCGCTGGCCACTTTTTCTTTCTTTCTGAGAGAGGGTCTCTCTTTGGTGCTCAGGCTAGAGTGCAGTGGCACAGTCACAGCTCATGAAGCCTCAACCTCCCAGGCTCAAGCGATCCTCCTGCCTCAGCCTGTCAGGTAGTAGAGGCCACAGGCGTGCGCCACCACACTCGGCTAATTTTTAATGTTTTTGTGGAGACAGAGTCTCACTATTTGCCCAGGCTGGTCTCAAACCTCCACTATGCCCTGTCCAGGACAAGAGACCATTTGGAAGTGTTGAGAATGAAGCCTCAGCAAGGAAAAGGGTCTGTCTGTAGCTGACCCAGAGTCAGAGGCCTGGTGCTCAGGGTCTAGGGTGTGTAGGTGACTCCAGCATAAGCCAAGCAGAAGCTCGATGCTTGGAGGTTAAGGGCTCCAAGGCTCTGAGTTCAGCCTTGCTGGGTTTTCATCCTGGTACCACTCCGTCCTTATAATGTGGCCTTCAGAAGTTGCTTTGCCTTTGTGGGCCTCAGTTTTCTCACCTGTAAAGTGGGAGTAATAGTAGTGTCTGCCACATTGTTGGTGAGGATTAAATGAGAAGTCATGTGCAAAGCAGTCAGAATGTTCCTTGGCCATGGATGGTGGTTATGACTGTCGTTAGGACTGAGGACTCCGCAGCTTGGCCTGAGGATGCCCTTTTGGACTTGGAGCTGCCTGTGAATGGGGCTCCTGTTCGGCCTCGAGCTGCTGCTTCCATTAATTTGATATTTTGTCCCTAGCCCCCATGTTTGCCTTGTTTCTGTGGCTGCTGGAAGGCCTGGAGTCAGATGCGTTGCTCCGTTTAATCACCTAATTTCTGGTGATATCGTCTCTTCCTGCTCTCTGCATGGCCTCTCTTTGATCCTTAAGTTGTTTATTCTTTGTTGTGTTTAGCCCTTAAGCTGCCTCAAGCCCTCCTTGAAACAGACAGTTACACATTTTGAATGAACGAGTAAGATTTTAGGTCATACACTGACTCAGAGTTACAGTCTAAGCAAGGAAGCTCTGCCTGCCCTTGCTCCTGTCCTCGCCTGTCACCTGAGTCTGAGGTGTCGTTGAGGCATAAAGAAGGTGCAGCTCCTGGGACAGGTGAGGGTGCACCCCCTCCTCAGCCCCACAGCAGAGGAAGAACTGCAGGTTTTCGGCTGTGCAGATGAACTCAGGTCCAGTGGTGGAATTGGTGAGGGGGAAGGTGGAGAAGGACAAAGCCCGACTCAGCAAGCACCTGCTGTGTGCCTGGCACTGTACTCGGTGCTTAGTACCCCCTGCCGGCTTACTCTGCAGCCGGCACCGGAGATGAATCGTGGGACTGTAGGATTCTGAGAAGTTTATTTTTCAAGTGTGGAGGAGGCAGGTGGATCTGCCCACAGAATTAATCTGGACGCAGTGTGGGCCACATGAAGGACCACTTGTAAGACCTTCCCCAGGACTCCGTCCCAGCCTCGGACTCACAAGGGCATGTGTCTTAGTCATCAATTGCCACCATATTGTGGTGTAACAAACCACCCCAAACCCACTGGCATATGGCAGCGAGCATTTACTTCTCTCTCTCGTACCTGGGAGTCGGGTGAAGTTGGCTGGTCTAGGCCACCCTCAGTAGGATGTGGGTGGCCTCAAGCTTCAAGCTGGGTTTAGGTCTGTTCTATGTGTTCCGATCCTACTTGGACCAGTGACCGCCCAAGGCCAGCTTTGTCTCATGGTGATAGGCAGGTGCACAGGAGAGCCAGCTCGATGGTACTCGCACATTTCAAGCCTTTCCTCACGCCATGTTCCCTCACATCCTATTAGCTATCCCCAGTCACACGGCCAAGCTAAGTCACAGGGCAGGGACGCACGCTGCCCACTTGTAGGGAGTGGCAGGGGTGGCTGTTTAATACTGTTACGGCGAGTGAGAAGCTGAGACCAGTCACGTAGCCTGCTTCAGGACGCATTTCCTTCATTCACTCCATAGGTATTTATTGAGAGTTTACAGGGCGCCTGTGTTAGGATGAGTTTCATTCATTCACTCCGTAAATATTTATTGAGAGTTTACAGGGCGCCTGTGTTAGGATGAGTTTCATTCATTCACTCCGTAAATATTTATTGAGAGTTTACAGGGCGCCTGTGTTAGGATGAGTTTCATTCATTCACTCCGTAAATATTTATTGAGAGTTTACAGGGCGCCTGTGTTAGGATGAGTTTCATTCATTCACTCCGTAAATATTTATTGAGAGTTTACAGGGCGCCTGTGTTAGGATGAGTTTCATTCATTCACTCCGTAAATATTTATTGAGAGTTTACAGGGCGCCTGTGTTAGGATGAGTTTCATTCATTCACTCCGTAAATATTTATTGAGAGTTTACAGGGCGCCTGTGTTAGGATGAGTTTCATTCATTCACTCCGTAAATATTTATTGAGAGTTTACAGGGCGCCTGTGTTAGGATGAGTTTCATTCATTCACTCTGTAAATATTTATTGAGAGTTTACAGGGCACCTGTGTTAGGATGAGTTTCTTTCTTTTTTTTTTAATTGCGTTTTAGGTTTTGGGGTACATGTGAAGAACATGCAAGATTGTTGCATAGGTACATACATGGCAATGTGATTTGCTGCCTTCCTCCCTTTCACCTATATCTGGCATTTCTCCCCATGCTATCTCTCCCCAACTCCCCACCCAGGATGAGTTTCATTCATTCACTCTGTAAATATTTTTGAGAGTTTCCAGGGCACCTATGTTAGGATGAGTTTCATTTATTCACTCTATAAATATTTACTGAGAGTTTACAGGGTGCCTACGTTAGGATGAGTTTCATTCATTCACTCCGTAAATATTTATTGAGAGTTTACAGGGTGCCAGGCACTGGGCGGCTTCTGGGGACAGAGTGGTGAGCAAGACAGGCCTCGTTCTTGCCTTATGGAACTTATATTCTGGTGATGGGAAAATGCAGGGAAGAGCTCTGTCCGTAATCAATAGTTTAATTACAACTGTGATAATCACTACAAAGGGGAATTACAGAGGAATGGAGTGCAGGTGCCAAAGGGCCTGGCCTAGGCCAGGGGGGAAGATGTGGTTGAACTCAGGATTGAAGGGTGAGCGTTAATAAGGCAGGAACGCTTACGAATATTGACAGCACAGCTGACTTCTCTGAATCCTGGAAGGCAGGAGGCAGTGGGTGACACAGTCAGCGTGCTGAGAGGCTTCTACCTTTACAGAATTCTATATTCAGAAAAAACTATCGTTCAAAAATGAAGGAGAAATTAAGACATCCTAGATAGATACAATAAAAACAGAGAGAATTTGTCAGTGGCAGGCATGGCCTATAAGAAATACTAAAGAAATTCCTTCAGGCTGAAACGAAAGGGCAGTGAACAGTGATGAAATCCACCTGACAATATAAGGAGCACCTTTACGGTGTAAATATTTTCTGCTTGTAATTCTTCTATCCGATTAAAAAGATAACTGTAAAGCAATGCTTGGTAAAACTTTGTTGATGGGCTTGTAATATACAAAGATGTAATTCATATAACAACAATGGCCCAAAGGAGTTGAGGGGAACAGAGCAAAGTTTCTGTGAGCTATTGAAATTATGTCAGTATTAATCCAAGTTAGATTGTTTTAAATTAAAATTATGATAATCATCTCTAAGGCAACCATTAAGAAAATAACTTTTAAAAATGTAATAAAAGAGAATTAAGAGTTATGCTAGAGAATACCTATTCAACACAAAAGAAGGCAGAAATGGAAAAATATGGGAACAAAAAGACATATGGACAGCAAAGAGCAAAATGGCAAAAAACCCCGCCAGAATCATTCTTCTCAAGTGCCCCTGAGGCACTCTCTGGGAGAGGCCATATGTTAGGCCATAAAACAAGCAAGACTCAGTAATTTTTCTGGTCTTGCTCTGTTGCCGAGGGTGGAGTGCAGTGGCATGATCACGGCTCACTGCAGCCTCAACCTCCCAGGCTTTGGTAGTCCTCCCACCTCAGTCTCCTGAGCAGCTTGGACTACATGTATGTGCCTTCATGCCTGATTGATTTTATTTTGAGGCAGAGTCTTGCACTATTACCCAGACTGGAGTGCAGTGGTGCGATCTTGGCTCACTGCAACCTCTGCCTTGTGGGATCAAGTGATTCTCATGCCTCAGACTCCTGAAAGTAGCTGGGATTACAGGTGTGTGCCACCAGATTCGGCTAAGTTTTCTATTTTTGTTAGAGATGGGGTTTTGCTATGTTGGCCAGGCTGGTCTTGAACTCCTGACATCAAGTGATCTGCCTGCCTCGGCCTTTCAGAGTGTTAGGATTACAGGCATGATCCACCGTACCTGGCCTTAATAAACTGAAACGATTCAAGTCATTCAAAATATGTTCTCTGACTATAGTAGAATGAAGTTAGAAATCAGTAAAGGAAATTTGGGAATTCACACGTCAAAATAAACACACTCTTAAATAACCAATGGCTCAAAGAAGAAATTAGGCCAGGTGTGGTGGCTCATGCCTGTAATCTCAACACTTTGGGAGGCCAAGGTGGGAGGACTGCTTGAGCCTGGGAGTTTGAGACCAGTCTGGGCAATATAGCAAGACCCCGTCTCTAAAAAGAAGAAGAAGAAATCATGGAGAAATTAGCAAATACTTTGAGATGAATGAAAATGAAAATACAACCTACCAAAACTTATAAAATGTATAGCTGCCAGAACTATGTTAAAAAAGAAGAAAGACCTCAAATAAATAATCTTCCACCTTAAGAAACTAGAAAAAGAACAGCAAACTAAACCCAAAGCAAGCAAAAGGGAAGAAATAACTGAAAAAATGAACTCGTGAATAAAAAAGACCACTTATTCTGTGATTCGTTTATAGGCAATGTCCAGAATACGCAAATTAATAAGGCAGAAAGTAGATACGTGGCTTCGGAGGACTGTGGAGAAGGAAGGAATGGGAGGGAGCCGCTGCTAACGGGCTTCTCTTTTTTTCCTTGAGATGGAATCTTGCTCTGTCGCCCAGCTGGAGTGCAGTGGTGTGATCTCGGCCGCAACCTCCTTCTCCAGGATTCAGGCAATTCTCCTGCCTTAGCCTCCGGAGTAGCTGGGTCTACAAGTGTGCACCACCACTACCGGCTAATTTTTTTTGTAGTTTTTTTTAGTAGAGATGGGGTTTTGCCGTGTTGGCTGGGTTGGTCTCCAACTCCTGACCTCAGGTGGTCGGCCCGCCTCGGCCTCCCACAGTGCTGGGATTACAGGCGTGAGGCATCGCGCCCGCCCAGCTGCTAATGGGTTTCTTTGTGGAGTGATGAACATGTTCTAGAATTAGGTAGTGGTGATAATGGTGACACAACTCTGTGAATGTACAAAAACCACCAAATTGTAAACTTTGAAAGGGTAAATTTTATGGTTTGTAAATTATATCTCAATAATGTTAACAAAATGAATCTTAAGAAGAGTTAATTAGGCCAAAGGGGCTGTGGGGAGAGGGTTAGGGGAAGCGTTTCCCAGGCAGAAGAATCAGGAAAAGAGCAAGGCTTGGCGAGGAAAACTCCGGCCCCAGGTGGGCCCGAGGAGGGTTTCCTTTTATCATCAGCGCAGGAGGAAGCCACTGGAGCAGTTTCAGGCTGGAATTTCCATGATAGGCCTGACGTTTTTTATTTTTATTTCTTCTTAAAATGTGAGTTACCTGGTGAGGGCTGACATTTTGAAGAGCTCACTGTGACGATAGTGAAGAGAACAGACCAGGGAGGGCCAGGAGTGGGTTTGGGGAGGTATCAGCAGTAGCCCAGATAAGAGGAAATTACATTTCGGGGAGATTTATTCAAGGTCAGTGTGCTAGATGGAGCCAGACCTGGGTCCCTCTGGCGCGGAAACCTTTGCTCTCCCCTGGCCACTCATTTGAAGACCCCCAGGTGTTCTCAGTCAGTTCCGAGGGGCACAAGGTGGCCTTGCTGGACGGAAGGGTGGCAGGCCAGTGGACGTGATTAATCAGGCATGTGATACTGATCAGGCTAGCTGGGACTCGAGGCCCGTGGGGCTGGTTGGAAACAGTAGAGCTTGAAGGAAAGGGAAGTGTACTGCCAGGAAGCTGGAGGGTCTCAACAAAGCTGAGGAAGATTCCAATGCCCAGGCCCCTGGAGGGCCTAGTGGAGACAAATGCTGAGGGAGGGGCCGCTTTCTGCCTCGCTTCACTCTGTGTTGGCTCCTCTCTTCTCTGCCTCACTGGAGGCTAACTTTCCGCTTCTGTTGGCTGGGCATTTCCATGAGGGAAAACAACCCCTCCGTCAGCCTAAGTGTGCATCTGACTGCAAAAGACAGTTGAGTTGAGACTCTCTCTTACCCCGTGTCACAGATTCTTTTTATCTGTCTGTCTATCTGTCTGTGACTCATCTATCTGTCTGTCTGTCTGTCCATCTGACTGAAACTCTCTCTCTCTATGGGTGGAACTCTATGTATCTATCTGTTTGAGACTCTGTATCTATCTATCTATGAAACTATCAATTAATCTGAAACTCAACCTGTGTATCTATCTATCTGAGTGAAACTGTCATCTGTCTGTCATCTGTCTGTCTATCTATCTATCTATCTATCTATCTATCTATATCTATGAGACTCATTGCAGCCTCGACCTCCCAGGCTGAAGCGATTCTCCTACTTCAGTCTCCAGAGTAGCTGGGACTACAGGTGCATGACATCACACCCGGCTATTTTTTCTTTAATTTTTAGTAGAGACAAGGCTCTGCTGTGTCTGACTATGTTGCCCAGGCTCGTCTCGAACTCGTGGGCTCAAGTGATCCTCCTATCTTAGCCTCCCAAAGTGCTAGGATTACAGGTATGAGCCACCACTCCTGGCCTTATTTTTTTAAAAATTTATTTTAAAATTTTTTTCACTCTGTTACCCAGGCTGGAGTGCAGTGAGGTGATCTCAGCTCACTGCAACCTCCACTTCCTGGGTTCAAGCGATTCTCCTGCGTCAGTCTCCGAATAGCTGGGACTGCAGGCATGCACCACCATGCCCAGATAATTTTTTGTATTTTTAGTAGAGACAGTGTTTCACTGTGTTGCCCAGGCTGGTTGTAAATTCCTGAGCTCAGGCAATCCGCTTGCCTCGGCCTCCCAAAGTGTTGGGATTACAGGTGTGAGCCACTGTGCCTGGCCTTAAAATTTTTTAAAAAAATTTTAGAGACAGCCTTGCTCTGTTGCGCAGGCTGGAGTGCAGTGGTATGATCATAGCTCACTGCAGCCCCAAACTCCTGGACTCAAATGATCCTTCCATGTCAGCCTCCCAAAACACTGGGATTATAGGCATGAGCCACCATGCCTGCCCAATGTTTATTTTTGTAGAAATGAGGTTTCATGATGTTGCCCAGGCTAGTCTCGAACTCCTAGCCTCCAAGCAATCCTCCTGCCTGGGCCTCCCAAAGTGTTGTGATCACAGGAGTGAGCCACTGTGCCCAGCCTTATTTCCCAGATTCATTTTTTTGGGATGGAGTCTTGGCCTGTCACCCAGGCTGAAGTGCAGTGGCACATTCTCAGCTTACTGCAACCTCCGCCTCCCAGGTTCAAGCGATTCTCCTGCCTCAGCCTCCCAAGTAGCTGGGATTATAGATGCCCCCCACCACGCCCAGCTAACTTTTTGTATTTCTAGTATAGACCGGGTTTTACCATGTTAGTCAGGATGGTCTCTATCTCCTGACCTCATGATCTGCCCGCCTCAGCCTCCCAAAGTTCTGGGATTATAGGTGTGAGCCACCATGCCCGGCCATTTCCCAGATTCTTTTTTTTTTTTTTTTTTAATTTTAAAATTTATTTATTTTCGTTTTTGGAGGTTATTTCATTGACATGATAAACTTTCTTTTTGGAATCAGTTTTGAGAAATGGGCTAGAATTTTTTTTTAAATTTATTTTACTTTAGGTGCATACTATATCTGGCCTTTCTCCCCATGTTATCCCTCCCTGCCCTCCCCTCCCTCCCCACCCCCGTTGTCTCTCCCCTACCCCCGCAACTGTCCCCTGTGTGTGATGCTCCTCTCCCTGAGTCCACGTATTCTCATTGTTCAACACCCACTTATGAGTGAGAACATACAGTGTTTGGCTTTCTGTTCTTGGGTCAGTTTGCTGAGAATGATGGTTTCCAGATTCATCCAAGTCCCTACAAAGGACATGAACTCATCGTTTTTTATGGCTGCGTAGTATTCTATGGTGTATATGTACAACATTTTCTTTGTCCAATCTATCATTGATGGGCATTTGGGTTGGTTCCAGGTCTTTGCTATTGTACACAGGGCTGCAATGAACATACGTGTGCATGTGTCTTTATAGTAGAATGATTTATAGTTCTTTGGGTATATACCCAATAGTGGGATTGCTGGGTCAAATGGAATTTCTATATAGATCCTTGAGAAATCGCCACACTGTCTTGCACAATGGTTGAACTAATTTACACTCCCACCAGCTGTGTAAGAGTGTTCCTATTTCTCCACATCCTCTCCAGCATCTGTTGTCCCCAGATTTTTTAGTGATTGCCATTCTAACTGGCATGAGATGATATCTCAGTGTGGTTTTGATATGCATTTCTCTAATAACCAGTGATGAGCATTTTTTCATATGTTTGTTGGCCTCATATATGTCCTCTTTTGAAAAGTGTCTGTTCTTATCCTTCACCCACTTTTGAATGGGGTTGTTTGTTTTTTTCTTGTATATCTGTTTTAGTTCTTTGTAGATTCTGGATATTAGCCATTTGTCAGATGGGTAGATTGCAAAAATTTTTTCCCATTCTGTTGGTCGCCGATTCACTCTAATGATGGTTTCTTTTGCTGTACAGAAGCTCTGGAGTTTAATTAGATCTCATGTGTCTATCCTGGCTTTTATTGCCATTGCTTTTGGTGTTTTAGTCATGAAGTCCTTGCCTATGCCTATGTCCTGGATAGTTTTGCCTACATTTTCTTCTAGTGTTTTTATAGTGTTAGGTTTTATGTTTAAATTTTTGATCCATCTGAAGTTAATTTTAGTGTAAGGTGACAGGTAGGGGTTCAGTTTCTGCTTTCTGCACATTGCTAGCCAGTTTTCCCAATGCCATTTATTAAATATGGAGTCCTTTCCCCATTGCTTGTTTTTGCTGGGTTTGTCAAAGATCAGATGGTTGTAGATGTGTGGTGTTTCTTCTGGGGTCTGTGTTCCATTGGTCTATGTCTCTGTTTTGGTACCAGTACCATGCTGTTTTGATTACTGTAGCCTTGTAGTATAGTTTGAAGTCTGTCAGTGTGATGCCTCTGGCTTTGTTCTTTTTGCTTAGGATTGTCTTGGCTATGCGGGGTCTTTTGTGATTCCATATGAAGTTTAAAGTGTTTTTTTCCAGTTCTGTGAAGAAGGTCATTGGTAGCTTGATGGGGATATCATTGAATCTATAGATTACTTTGGGCAGTATGGCCATTTTCACAATATCGATTCTTCCTAACCATGAGCATGGAATGTTTCTCCATCTGTTCGTGTCCTCTCTTACTTCAGTGAGCAGTGGTTTGTAGTTCTCCTTGAAGAGGTCTTTTACATCCTTTGTTAGTTGTATTCCTAGGTATTTTATTCTCTTTGTAGCAATTGTGAATGGGAGTTCGCTCTTGATTTGGCTCTCTGTTTGTCTTTTGTTAGTGTATAGGAATGCTTGTGATTTTTGCACATTGATTTTGTATCCTGAGACTTTGCTGAAGTTGCTTATCAGTTTCAGGAGATTTTGGGCTGAGACGATGGGGTCTTCTAGATATACAATCATGTCATCTGCAAATAGAGACAGTTTGACTTCCTCCTTTCCTAATCAAATACCGTTTATTTCTTTTTCTTGCCCGATTGCTCTGGCTAGAACTTCCAATACTATGTTGAATAGGAGTGGTGAGAGAGGGCATCCTTGTCTAGTGCCTGATTTCAAAGGGAATTCTTCCAGCTTTTGCCCATTCAGTATGATATTGGCTGTAGGTTTGTCATATATAGCTTTTATCATTTTATGATACGTTCCATCAATACCTAGTTTATTGAGAGTTTTTAGCATGAAGCACCATTGAATTTTATCGAAGGCCTTCTCTGCATCTATTGAGATAATCATGTGGTTTTTGTCTTTGGTTCCATTTATGTGATGGATTACATTTATGGATTTGCATATGTTGAACCAGCCTTGCATCCCCGGGATGAAGCCTACTTGTTCGTGATGGATAAGCTTCTTGATGTGCCGTTGCAATCTGTTTGCCAGCATTTTATTGAAGATTTTTGCGTCAATGTTCATCATGGATATTGGCCTGAAGTTTTCTTTTTTAGTTGAGTCTCTGTCTGGTTTTGGTATCAGGATGATGTTGGTCTTATAAAATGAGTTAGGGAGGATTCCCTCCTTTTGTATTGTTTGTTGCAGTTTCAGAAGGAATGGAACCAGCTCCTCTTTGTACATCTGGTAGAATTTGGCTGTGAACCCATCTGGACCTCGATTTTTTTGGTTGGTAGGCTATTGATTGCTGCCTCTACTTCAGCCCTTGTTATTGGTCTATTCATGGTTTCAGCTTCCTCCTGGTTTAGTTTTGGTAGAGTACAAGTGTCTAGGAATTTATGCATTTCTTCCTGGTTTACTGGTTTATGTGAGTAGAGCTGTTTGTAGTAATCTCTGATGGTAGTTTGTATTTCTGTGGGATCAGTGGTGATATCCCCTTTATCATTTTTAATTGCATCTATTTGATTCTTCTCCCTTTTCTTTTTTATTAATCTGGCTAGCGGTCTGTCTATTTTGCTGATCTTTTCAAAAAACCAGCTCCTGGATTTACTGATTTTTTTGAAGGGTTTTTTGTGTCTCTGTCTCCTTCAGTTCTGCTCTGATCTTAGTTATCTCTTGTCTTCTGCTAGCTTTTGAGTTTTTTGATCTTGCTCCTGTAGCTCTTTCAATTTTGATGATAGGGTGTCGATTTTAGATCTTTCCTCTCTTCTCTCGTGGGCATTTATTGCCATAAATTTCCCTCTCAATATTGCTTTAAAGATGTCCCAGAGATTCTGGTAAGTTGTGTCTTCATTCTGGTTGGTTTCAAAGAACATCTTTATTTCTGCCTTCATTTCATTGCTTATCCAGTCGACATTCAGAAGCAAGTTGTTCAGTTTCCAAGTGGCTGTGTGGGTTTGAGTGTGTTTCTTGACGGAGTTCTAGTCTGATTGCGCTGTGGTCTGATAGACTGTTTGTTATGATTTCTGTTCTTTTGCATTTGCTGAGGAGTGATTTGTTTCCAATGATGTGGTCAATTTTAGAGTAAGTGCAATGTGGTGCTGAGAAAAATGTATATTCTGTGGATTTGGGATGGAGCATTCTGTATATGTCTGTTAGATCCGCTTGGTCCAGCTCTGCATTCAAGTCCTGGATATCCTTGTTAATTTTCTGTCTCATTGATCTAATATTGACAGTGGAGTATTGAAGTCTCCCACTATTATTGTGTGAGAGTCTATATCTCATTTTAGGTCGTTAAGAACTTCCTTTATGTATCTGGGTGCTCCTGTGTTGGGGGCGTATATATTTAGAATAGTTAGCTCTTCCTGTTGGAGTGATCCTTTTACCATTATGTAATGCCCTTCTTTGTCTCTTTTGATCTTTGTTGGTTTGAAGTCCATGTTATCAAAGACTAGGATTGCAAACCCTTCTTTTTTTTGTTCTCCATTTCCTTGGTAAATATTCTTCCATCCCTTTATTTGAGTCAATGTGTGTCTTTGTATGTGAGATGGGTTTCTTGAATACAGCACACCGATGGGTTCTGACTTTTTATCCAGTTTGCCGGTCTGTGTCTTTTGATTGGGGCGTTTAGGCCATTTATATACAATGTTAATATTGTTATATTCAATGTTAATATTGTGAGAATAATGTGTGAATTTGATCCTGCCATTTTGTTATTGGCTAGTTTTCTTTCCCAATAGTTGACTCATTTTCTTCATTGCATTTTTGGTCTTTGCCAACTGGTTTGCTTTTGCAGTGACTGGAACTTGTTCCTTTCCATACTTAGTGTTTCTTTCAGGAGCTCTTGTAGGGCAGGTCTGGTGGTGACAAAATCTCTTAATAATTGCTTGTCCGTAAAGGATTTTATTTCTCCTTCACTTATGAAGCTTAGTTTGACTGGATGTGAGATTCTGGGTTGAAAGTTCTTTTCTTTAAGGATGTTGAATATTGGCCCCCACTCTCTTCTGGTTTGTAGGGTTTCTGCCGAGAGATCTGCTGTGAGTCTGATTGGCTTTCCTCTGTGGGTGACCCGACCTTTCTCTCTGGCTGCCCTTAGCATTTTTTCCTTCATTTCGACCCTGGTGAATCTGACGATTATGTGCCTTGGGGTTGTTCTTCTTGAGGAGTATCTTTGTGGAGTTCTCTGTATTTCTTTAATTTGAAATTTGGACTGCCTTGCTTGGCTTGGGAAGTTCTCCTGGATAATATCCTGGAGTGTGTTTTCCAGCTTGGATTCATACTCCCCTTCGTATTCAGGTACACCGATCAAGCGTAGATTAGGTTTTTTCACATAATCCCATATTTCTTGGAGGCTTTGTTCATTTCTTTTCACTCTTTTTTCTCTTGTCTTGCCTTCTCTTTTTATTTCATTGAGTTGATCTTCAATCTCTGATATCCTTTCTTCTGCTTGATTGAGTCGGCTATTAAAACTTGTGTATGCTTCACGTAGTCATCATGCTGTGTTTTTCAACTCCATCAAGTCGTTTATGTTCTTCTCTAAGCTGGTTATTCTAGTTAGCATTTCGTCTAACCTTTTTTCAAGGTTTTTGGTTTCTTTGCATTGAGTTAGAACGTGTTCCTTTAGCTCTGAAAAGTTTGTTATTATCCACCTTCTAAAGCCTGCTTCTGTCAATTCTTTGCACTCCTTCTCGGTCAAGTTGTGATCTTGTTGAGTTGTGATCCCTTGAAGGAGAAGAGGTGTTCTGGTCTTTGATGGTTTCACCTTTTTTGCGCTGTTTTTTTCCCATCTTTATGGATTTACCTGGCTATGGTGTCAGAGAGCCGCTTGATGAGGTCGCTTGTCTGCCTGTGGAGGCACTACTGGGTTTCTAGGGACTCCTTCAGGTTACTAGGGAAGCTTCCTGTGTCTTTTTTGTTTATGCTAGGAGATTAGGCCCGCCTCTTCTGCTGACCTGTAGGCGCTGCTGGGTTGTCAAGAACGCCGTCCCGTTGCTACGTAGGCTTCCTGTGTTTTTTGTTAAAACATGTAGCCCAGTCCCACCCCTCTAGTGGTGCATTGTGCCCTTCCTCCACTGGGCTGGATCATTCAGGGTTCATCTCAGACTGTGGCACTGGCTACGCAACCCACTAGAGTAAGAGCTTCAGCCCTCTGGAGTTTGTGGCGGGGGCGGGGCGGGGGCGGGGCGGGGGGGGTAGGGACCCGCCCAGCCTCACCTGGCCATCTCCCCCTTTCAGCTTTCTCTCTCTCCGGTCATGAGGTAGGGGCCGCTCAGCTGCTCCTGTTTACAGCTCCCTCTCTCTCTGGGCCAGGAGAGGGGGCGATCAGTCCGCAGGCTCTTACTCAACTCCACACTTGTAATTCCAGGCGCTTGACTGGCAAAGATCCCCTGTTCTGTGTATTGCTGAGGCTTTGGGGGAAGCGCTGTATCTGGACCGGAGTGCTAGAAGAGGAGCCTCTGACTCGCCAATCAGATGCACTTTCTGGGTGAAGCAGCACCCCTCCCCGCCTCGGTCTGCCCTGAGTGGGCTTTGCTAACCCTCGGACCAGACCCGTTGAAATGCATCTGGTACCTTGGTTGAAGCTAGGAGATCTCTGGGTTTCTGCGTCTCTCTTGCTGGGTGTTGTAAACTGGAGTTGTGTCTAATCTGCCATCTTGCATCCTCCCCTCATTTCCCAGATTCTTAAGGGAGTGACCATGATGTGCCAATGTGGCTTAGGTGTCCCTGGAAGAGCCAGCTGGGGCCAGGGGACTGGCTGCAGTGTAAACCCGGGACTTCTGGAGCCCACCCCTGAAGGTGGCCAGACAGCAACAGGGAGGCCAGGCAGGGGAAGGGGCGTCAGCTGATGGGCAGGGGGCTGGGTGACCTGTATCCAAAGTCCCTTCCCATTCCCCTTGGGTAACTCGCTGCCTGGGATCCGTCTGCCTCTAGGAATAAACCACACGAGACCCTATTTTGTCGATTGCACTGATTTGCAAACCCAGCTCTTTGACTGTGTTCTGTCCTCCTTTTTCCGCCTTCACTTCAGCCCTTGACTGGGCAGGGAACGTTCCAGAATTTAGAGGTCATCTTACTGTCTTTGTGAATTCTGTCACTTCCCCAGAAGAGAAAGGACGGTCTGTGCCTGCCTGAGCAGCTTGCTGGAAAGGGCCCTGGTTACTGTCATTGTCTCGTTTCTCCTGCTGTTCAAAGCCGGGTGGTGCGGATCTGGGTGCCTGGAAGCCCTGGAGATTGTGGATGGGCCTGTGGGGGGAAGGAGGTGTCTGTGAGGTCTGGTGGGAGGCGTGAGCAGGGCTCAGCCGCCCCAGGGCCCTTCGGTTTCCAGCCTCAGCCGCCCTCTTTCACCTGGCCCACAGGTGACATGTGCCATGCTGGCCTTTCTGCAGGGGACGGTGTAATCAGGGGACGGTGTGGTCAGGGGATGGTGTGGTCAGGGGACACCGGGGGTGGTCCAAGCCACAGCCCTTTGCTCCGTACCCTGGTGGCGTTTCCAATCCTGAGGATTGCCATGAATCTTGGCTGGGGCTTGCCTTCTTGCTGGGAGAAGCCAGGGGTTGGAGCCTTTCAGCCAGACGCTGCTCTCAGACAGCAGAGGGGCAGGACACTCTGAATGCAGATGTGGTTCTGAGGGCGCCTTTCTCTTTGAATTCCTGTGGCGTTTAGAAGGAGGCCACGAGGCTTGGTGTCTCATTATGCATGGCCGAATGCTGGCTGCCTAGAGTGCCATCTCCAATACTAATAATGAGGCCAGGTCGCGCATGAAGCTGGTGTTGACGGCACAGCCATGAACCTCCCATGGAATTTCTGTTACCGCCGGGTGAAGTAAGCAGCGCAGATTAGATGATAGACTTTTAATGGCTGATAAAGCCTCAGATTGGCTGGGTTAAGGAGGGGGATGTGTGTGTGCAACGTTTTTCTCTTCACAGTCAGGTAGCTGGGCCGAGCTGGGACTGAGTCTGCTTTTGATCTCTAATTCTATACTCTGCTCACAGCAGAGTGCAACTAACTGTATTCTGAATTCTTTCCGCAAAGATTGTCTTATCCGTCCTTGGTATTTCCTGTCATCTGTCCATTTATTCATTTCTTCCTCTATCTTGTTCCATAAATGAATTGAGGATGCTTACAAGAATATGTTATCTCTCTCTGTATTTTATTTATGTAAGAAATACGAAGGCTGGGTGTGGTGGTTCATGCCCATAATCCCAGCACTTTTGGAAGCCGGGGCGAGAGGATCACTTGAGCCCATGAGTTCAAGACCAGCCCAGGCAATATGGTGAGACCCTGTCTCTGGGAGAAAAAAAAAAGTCTTTGAGAAGAAATATAAAAAAGAAATATAAAAAGATGTGTTTATGGCTGGGCACGGTGGCTCACGCCCATGATTTTAGCACTTTGGGAGGCCAGGCAGGCAGAGAACTCAGTCCAGGAGTTTCAGCCAAACCTGGGCAACATAGTGAGACTCTGTCTCTATTTTTAAAAAACATATTTATAATATATCTACATCTCTAAAAGATATATTCATAGTAGAAAGTTAAAGTAGGTATTCCATACCGGACCTATGTGTAGATATTTTATATATGCAGGTATGTCTCCCTATATGTCTATACATATATGTGTGTATGTATCTGTACATGTAACTAAATAGAAATCATAAAAATAAGATGGAGAAAAACTGATTAGCCAGAAGGTTGAGACCGGGGGAGAGCCAGATGACCCACCTCCCCAGGCCACCGAGCTGTGTACACTTTGCTGTATTTGAGCTCTGAGCTAATGAGCAGTCAAGGTAGGGAGATGAGAGTCGTCAACACGGTCCAGTGGCCCATGAGGAAAGGGTACCAGATGCTGAATGCTTGTGTAGGCAGTTAGACCTGGAGGAAATGTCATTTGTGGGCCCCTGGGTGACAAGGAAAAGACGTGGTAATGTGGCTCTCTGTCTTTTGCTGTCTCATGGCAGACACCGGCAGTCGAGCAGGATCGGGGCTGTTTCCCACCAGGCCCAGAGGCCGTCTAACTGCGCTTCCGTGCGGGGTGCTCCGGGCAGCCATCACCATGATTGAGTCTGCAGGCGAGACAGACCCACTTGTTCTCCAGCCGAGGGCTGCTGGCGGGCTCAGCCAGGCCATGAGGGGTTCTGAGTGGAGATCCCCTCCAGTCCCAGCAAGCGGCTCTGCAAGGTGACAAACTGGGCACTGCAGGAGGCATGTGGGCTGGAAAACTCGCCTGGGTGCCAGTCGGAGGGGCCCCTCAGGGTGACAGGGGTGGGGATGTTGTGTCTGGAGGGACCCAGGGCACACACTCGGGATTCCGGCTTGTTAGTCACTCATTTGTTCCACATGTTTAGCAAACACCAGCTGTGTGCCTGGATAAGCGTGGCTGACTTGCTCTGCTCACCCTACTGGCCCCAGTTCAGTGTCACTTTCTCAGAGTCTCCTCCCCCAGCTCCTCCATCTGCGCTGACGCTCGCCTGCCACATCAGCCTACGCCTTTCTATCCCACCCTTTATCACAGCATGTCCTGACATAGTTATTTATGTTTATTTGCTTAGTGTTTTTTCTCTCCAAGTTGGGAGTTCCAGGGTGGCAGGGACAGTGTCTGTCTTGCTCATCATTGTGTCCCCAGTCCTAGCATGGGCTCTGGCACATAGTAGGTGCTCAGTTAATATTGGTGGAATGAATGAATAAAAGAATAAAGAGGACCGGGCTCTGTGGCTCATGCCTGTAATCCCAGCACTTTGGGAGGCCAAGGCAGATGGATCACTTGAAGTCAGGAGTTCGAGACCAGCCTGGCCAATGTGGTAAAACCCTGTCTCTGCTGAAAATACAAAAATTAGCCAGGTGTGGTGGTGCACACCTGTAGTGCCAGCTACTTCAGAGGCTGAGACATGAGAATCGCTTGAACCCGGGAGGTGGAGGTTGCAGTCAGCCAAGATTGCACCACTGCATTCCAGCCTGGGCAACACAGCAAGACTTGGTCTCAAAAATAAATATAAACAAAGAGGATAAAGAGGATGCAGAGATGAGCCAGGAGAAGATAAACACATAAACAGATACAGCATAGGCTCAGTGTGAGGGAAAGGGACAGGCGGGTGGGGAAGGGCCTGTAGGGTGGGAGAGGCTCTTCCAGGAGGATAGGGACGTCCAGAAAGGCCTCCTGGTGGGGACATGTGCTAGATCCAGAAGGATAAGTTGAGGGACGGCACCTGGGGCCCTGGGGATGTCAGGAGCAAAGGCAGAGGCCAGGGTTCATTTGGGGTGTTCCTGGGGTGGTGGTGGGGAGGAGTGGCCACCCAGGAAGGGCAGATCTGAGCCCGCTGGAGGAGCTCTGCACAGCAGGCCGACTGGGCAGGAAGGGGAGAAGCAGATATGAATGGAGCGCGGGCCGAGAGGGGCTTCAGGCAGGCAGAGCAGACAGAGAGGAGCACGGGGAGGCGGGCAGGCCCGAGTGTAGCCAGCAGTGGTGGAGGCAGTGTCCTGGGAGGGTGCACAGCCTTTACTCCCCGACATGATGTATATCCTGCCTCTCCCATGCCTGTCGGCCTTTGGGGACCGCCCTCTGGCAGGCCCTGGCCCCAGGACCCCACACCGCCCCAGCCATGCCAGCTGCCCTCCTACGGGCCCAGCCCAGCCTCCTGAAAGGCTTCATGCAGCCAGTTCGCCAGGTAGCACCACTGCCCACATATTACTAATGTTAAAACATGAATTTATCACATTTGTTGCATTTTATCTCAAACACAGCTTTTATGCTTTTATTTTGCAATTATAGGTTTATTTTCTTCGTTTCTGCCCTCTCGGACTTTTTAAGGTGTTTTCTGTCGCTTAGCTGGGGACTTTTAATTTCCTATTTATATTAATTTTCAGATTATTTCGTGTATGAGTCATTCAACTTATCCCTTTCCGGCTCCTTCTTTTGACTGTTACCTACCTGTGGATTTATTAAGCATTTCAGCACCTACATTCACATTCAGACTCAGCTGGTGACATTCTGACTGGAGGGTGAGGAGGTGCCGTGTCTGTCGGGGGAGATTTTCGTGGAAGGGGAGGAGGCGCCATGTTTGTGGGGTGAGATTTTGGTGGAGGGGGAGGAGGCGCCATGTCTGTGGGGTGAGATTTTGGTGGAGGGGGAGGAGGCGCCATGTCTGTGGGGTGAGATTTTGGTGGAGGGGGAGGAGGTGCCATGTTTGTGGGGTGAGATTTTGGTGGAAGGTGAGGAAGGGCTGTGGCCATGGGGCCTGGTGCCCGCAGTTAGTGGATCAGAGGATGGTGCCTGGTGGGTGGGTGCTAACGATGCACCCTCCGCCCTCGAGTTAGCACCAAAGGTTCTCGTGTCAGACGTGAGGCTTCCTTCCTGTGTTCTTTCTGGTTGCACTGGTGCCCTGAAGACCAGCAGACCTGAGGTGTTCAGAGGTGGGTGGATAATGGAGCCTGAATGGAAAGCCTGGGATATGAGTCAGGACTTGGGATACCCTAGGACAGAGTTAGAGGTCCCGGCAGATGTGAATGAGTGGTGAAGACTGAGGGAGCAGGTCACATGTGGTGACAGACAGGAGAGGCTGCCCTGCCATCCAGGGGCCGTTGGGGGAGCCCCCATGGAGAGGCTCCTTTGGGCCATGTAGCTGCTGTAGAGGAGCCAGGGTCAGCTCTGTGCCTGGAGGGAGAGCGGTGCTGGCCTGGGGTCTCTGGGCCCGACTGCTGCTGGCACGGGCCTCCCAAGGGGCAGCAGGAGCAGGAGTGGCGGCAGAAAGCTCACGACCAGCTCCTGCTGTGTCTGGGAAGACATCGGCACATCTGTTTACTGTGTGTGCTGCATGGTCACTCCCTCCCACACACTGCAGGTGACTTACTCAGGTCTCCTGATGGCAAATGACAAGCACCCAATTCAACCTAGCTTAAGCAAAATGGGGGCTCTGTGGGCCTGGCAAGCTGGGGATCAGAATAGCAGTTCAGGCATGGCTGGATCCAGCCATTGACGATGGGCATGGGATAATTCACCTTCAACTCTCAGCTCTGTTTAGCTGCACTTGCAGACAGGCTGTTTCTAGATGCAGCCAGACGGCTACTGGCCATCTCAAGCCCCAGACACTGGGTTTCTTTCTCAGGAACTCTGGCAAGACCCCAGGGAGGACATGTATGGCTTGGCCCAAGTCGCATGCCCTGAGCCAGTTACTCTGCCTAGGGGGCGGGGATATTCTAATTTATTATCCTCATCACATTCACCCAGGAAGAGGAGCAAGGAGGGACTGTGTCTCTTGCCCAGAAGGACTGGGCATGATTACTTTGATCTGAAGAGTGATTCTCAAAGAAAGGAAAGAATGCTGGGTAGACAAAACATATGCCCATTGTGTAAGGCCAGCAGAGCCCCCGGCCTTTGCTTTGCTAAAGGTGGTAGGTGCACAGCTGTGTGGACTCTGGAGCTCAGTGTGAGGGTGTAGAGTGTGTAGAGAGTGCCGTCTACACAGCTGTGTGGACTCTGGAGCTCAGTGTGAGGGTGTAGAGTGTGTAGAGGGTGCCGTCTACACAGCTGTGTGGACTCGAGCTCAGTGTGAGGGTGTAGAGTGTGTAGAGGGTGCCGTCTACACAGCTGTGTGGACTCTGGAGCTCAGTGTGAGGGTGTAGAGTGTGTAGAGGGTGCCGTCTACACAGCTGTGTGGACTCGAGCTCAGTGTGAGGGTGTAGAGTGTGTAGAGGGTGCCGTCTACACAGCTGTGTGGACTCTGGAGCTCAGTGTGAGGGTGTAGAGTGTGTAGAGGGTGCCGTCTACATGGGTGTCTGGACTCTGGAGCTCAGTGTGAGGGTGTAGAGTGTGTAGAGGGTGCCATCTACACAGCTGTGTGGACTCTGGAGGTGTGAGTGTGTAGTGTGTGTAGCGGGTGCCGTCTACACAGCTGTGTGGACTCTGGAGCTCAGTGTGAGGGTGTAGAGTGTGTAGAGGGTGCGATCTACACAGCTGTGTGGACTCTGGAGCTCAGTGTGAGGGTGTAGAGTGTGTAGAGGGTGCCGTCTACACAGCTGTGTGGACTCTGGAGGTGTGAGGGTGTAGAGTGTGTAGAGGGTGCCGTCTACACAGCTGTGTGGACTCTGGAGGTGTGAGGGTGTAGAGTGTGTAGAGGGTGCCGTCTACACAGCTGTCTGGACTCTGGGGCTCAGTGTGTGGGTGTATAGTCTGTAGAGGGTGCCGTCTACACGGCTGTCTGGACTCTGGAGCTCAGTGTGTGGGTGTAGAGTGTGTAGAGGGTGCTGTCTACACAACTGTCTGGACTCTGGGGCTCAGTGTGAGGGTGTAGAGTGTGTAAAGGGTGCTGGCTACATGGCTGTCTGGACTCCAGCTCAGTGTGAGGGTGTAGAGGGTGCTGTCTACACAGCTGTGTGGACTCTGGAGCTCAGTGTGAGGGTGTAGAGGGTGCTGTCTACACAGCTGTCTGGACTCTGGAGCTCAGTGTGAGGGTGTAGAGGGTGCTGTCTACACAGCTGTCTGGACTCTGGGGCTCAGTGTGAGGGTGTAGAGTGTGTAAAGGGTGCTGGCTACATGGCTGTCTGGACTCGAGCTCAGTGTGAGGGTGTAGAGGGTGCTGTCTACACAGCTGTCTGGACTCTGGAGCTCAGTGTGAGGGTGTAGAGGGTGCTGTCTACATAGCTGTCTGGACTCTGGGGCTCAGTGTGAGGGTGTAGAGTGTGTAAAGGGTGCTGTCTACATGGCTGTCTGGACTCTGGAGCTCAGTGTGGGTGTATAGGGTGCTGTCTACAGGGCTGTCTGGACTCTGGAGCTCAGTGTGGGTGTATAGGGTGCTGTCTACAGGGCTGTCTGGACTCTGGAGCTCAGTGTGAGGGTGTAGAGGGTGCTGTTTACACAGCTGTCTGGACTCTGGGGCTCTGCTGTCTGCACAGCACGGTGGCAGCCTCCTGCAGTTCTCAGCTGTATGGATGGCGAACACTCAGTCCTCTTCATACCTTGGTGACTGGTCCACCCTGCACCTTCCCATGGACATGGCCTTTCTGTGAGGTGACCTCTGGGTACAGGTGAAACTAGCCTGTCGCCGCCATGCCTGCCCCAGGGACTGACCGAGATCAGCTCCCGTCATGGACATGGTCTCTCACATGCCTTTGGCCTCTGGGCTGTGTGCACACATCTGGCTCTGACGCCCACGTTGGCCCCTGCCCTGCTGGGGCTCAAGTCTCTTTTCCAAATGCTTGACTTGGCTCAAGACTCAGCTTCAGTTGGTGTCCCCTGTGTTTTTGGACTTGGTCCTCCCGGCCTGTGGTCCTGCCAGGGGAAGGGGAGAGGGGTCAGACGGGACCCTGTGAAGGGTGGCGTCTCCCCTGCATTGCTTCTCAACGTGGAGCACATGAGCAGAACGAATGCCAGCTGATTTCCTGCACGCTGGGATGTGTGGTGCTGCACACTCAGAGACGGCTTCTAGCACATTCCACCCTTTTCTCTTTTTTTTTTTGCGACAGTCTCGCTCTTTTGCGTGGGCTGGAGTGTAATGGTGCAATATTGGCTCACTGCAACCTCCACCTCCCAGGTTCAGGCAAATCTCCTGCCTCAGCCTCCCAGGTAGCTAAGACTGCAGACACCCATGGCCATGCCCCAGTCATTTTTGGATTTTTGTTAGAGGCAGGTTTTGCCATGTTGGACAGGCTGGTCTCGAACTCCTGACCTCAAGTGATCTGCCTGCCTCAGCCTCCCAAAGTGCTGGGGTTACAGGTGTGAGCCACTATGCCTGGCCTACCAAGGAATTTTATTTTATTTTTCTAATTTTAAGACAAGGTCTCACTCTGTTACCTCAGCTGGAGTATGGTGGCTAGATCATGACTTACAGCAGCCTTAGACTCCTGGGCTCAAGCCATCCTCCCACCTCAGCCTCCTGAATGGTTGGGACTATAGATGTTTGCCACCACACGCGGCTAATTTTTGTATTTTTAGTAGAGATGGAGTTTCGCCATGTTGGCCAGGCTGGTCTCAAACTCTTGGCCTCAGGTGATCCACCCACCTCAGCCTCCCGAGTTGCTGAGGTTAGAGGCATGACACGCTTGGCCTCCTTCCACCCTTTCATATAACATATCAACACTTCTCAACATTTTTATGGCAGGATCTTTTCTTCAAATGAAATCTTACCTGATAGATGAAGGGGACACAAGCTGAGTTGCTCTGGGTTGGGTTGTAATAACCCACCTTGTTCCCAGCCCCTGCTTCTACCTGCAGAGTTCTGAGGAGACACTGGGCACCCCTGGCTCCTTGGAAGCCAGTATGAGAGCCTCTTGGTGATTATACCATCTGTCTGCCTCTCTCTCATTCATTTTCTCTCTGTCTCTCTCTGTAGCACCTGCTGTTATTCCCCGTGGGGATAGGTTACTGATGGTGGGTTTTTTGTTTTGTTTTGTTTTGTTTTTTGGCATCGAAACACCTTTTTTCCACCAGTAGCTTGTTTGCACTATGAAGGTCAGCGAGGAGCTCCTTGTCATCTTCCTTCTCTCTGCAGCAGATGTCAGGGCGTAAGCGCTCCCTGGCACATGAGGGTTGTTGCATTGCCCTTGCCCTCCAGAGGTGCCTCTTGGAAGCGGATTGTTGACAGCATCGGTCATTATCTGTGCTTGAGTTTGCCTTCTTCCTGAAGAGCCACACCCCAAAGGGGCCCCGCTCCCGGCCGCTGGGGCTTCGGGAAGTTATGAGATGTTGACGTCCCATGCACCACCCACCACTGACCGTAATGAATATTTTGGATACCTTTTCAGAAAATGTGCTCTTTCTAACCAAAAAATGCTTGACATGACATCTGTAAAAGCAGCCAGACGAACATTCCCTAAGAGGGCTGCCCTCTAAGAGGAAGCGTCCTGAATCCCTCAGTTTCAGGAGGCTGTGTCATGGGGCCCTGGGGGCCTTGCCAGGCTCGCATCCACGAGGAGAGTCCAGACCTTGGTTTGGCTCCAGCTGGGCCGCCTGCTGGCTGCCACTTATTGACAAGTCCAGTGATTCAGATCCTCCGGGAACACCTGGGTCTCCTGACACCGGTGGTGGGAGGACGGTGGCCTCCGCAGGTGGAGCCTTCTCTGGGTGAAGCCCCTTGTTCCCGGTAGGTGTTTCTGGGTCTCCCGGCTCCAGGGACATTGGAAGACGCCTCCTTGGTCTTCCCGGAGTCCGGGCGGTTCTGCAGGGGTTTTCCCAGAACTTTGCTCACTTCTGGGGAAAGGTTTGGTCTGTCTGGGGAGTCTGGTTAATCGTTGACTGGAAACCTGCTTTTCCAGGGCTGCGCTGGATCGTGCAGCTTCCATGGGAGAGGAGCCGGGGTTGCAGGACGGCCACGGGCCCCCGGGTGCCTCAGCTGCTGCTCTGCGTGGTCCTTTCAAACGCCCCAGTGGACGGAGATGGATTCGGGGGTGGAGATGGATTTGGGGGTGCGGGGCAGAGGGGTTGTGTGCTAGCAGCAGGTGGCCTGGGTCCTGCGGGGATGGGGCACGCCCTGAGCAGACTGGAGCCTGCTGCTGGGGAGCGCTTTGTATTGTGGGTCATGCCGCATGCAGGGACTGAGGCTCTGCTCCCTCCCCGGGATCCCACATTTGGTGACAAGTCCCCAGGTAACCGTTAGACGGGGCCCAAAGCCCAAGGGCCACAAAGAAGGCAAAAATAAAGTGCTGAGGCTGCGCGTTTCAGAGCGGGATGGGATTTGCAAGGGCTTTGAAGGCCGCTTGGCCAGCCGACCTGCTCAGGATGTCAGGGCTCCCTACACACAGGGGCAGTCTCAGGACCCACCCCCTCGAGGCGGGTGTACATTTACAAGCTGTGTACAGCTTGACCTCATCGGGATACAGACGAGCACTCAAACATGTTTTCACGGTTATTTATTTTCACGTGTATTAGAGAGCAACTTTGTTTTTTTCAGTTGCCTTCTATTTATGGCATATGGGATGGTTTTTCTATTTATGGTGGAGATACGAAGTTTCTGTTGGAAGTAACTTTGTTCATGTAAAAGAGTAGGTTGATTCAAAGGGAGATATTAAGTGAAGAGTCATCTGGGGGCCACATGGGGTTGGCAGGTGGCATGTGGATGTCTGAGTTTGGAAGTAGCATGCTGGAGGAATTCAGAGATGAGAAAAATAAAAAGCTCATGGCAGAGTCAGGCGGGGTGTGAGAGGAGTGGGACCCCACTGGGTGGAGGTAGGAGGGGAGTCTGTGCTTACAGGTCCAGAAGTGTGGGTACGATTCCTGGTGTAATCCACTTTGGTGTAGCAGGTGAGTCCTGTACGGAACAGAGGATGAGTTCAGACTGTGTTGTGCAGGACCATCAGGTGTGGCCTCTGAGCTTTTCAGGACGCAGTGGGAGCCATCGAGGATGGTTGAGGAGGGAAGTGTTTCTGGATAGTCATTGACGAGTCTTGTTTATTTGTAGTGGATACCAGGACTGGAGGCAGATGACCAGTCCAGGGCCCAAGTAAAGAGAGATTAAGAAGCCAAACTAGGGCCCAGGCCATCTCTCTCCAGCCTAGAGATGCTGGAGAGAGGCGGGTTGTAGGTGGGCGGGCTGACCCTTTGCCCTCTGTGGGGAGGCCGTGGGTGATGGGCAGCGGGGAAGGTCACAAGTTGTGCATGGAGTCCTGGAAGGGAGGGGTGTCTTCTCCTGGCTGCTGGGAGGAGGTGGTAAGAGCTACTTCCTGGAGTCTCATGGCCTAGCATGGAATGTTCTGGAATGTTCTCAGGGAAGTGGGTGTGGTCAGCTGAAGGAAGGTCCTCTCTGGGCCAGAGTTCTTGCAGGAGCAGGAGGAAGAAGGCTGCTGTTTCCTGCCCTGTGGTTTGGCCCAGATGGCCTTGGCTGACAGCCCCAGGCCAAGATTTAATTCATCATTGGGTCTGCGGGGGTGGGGGAGGGGGTGGGAGGGAAGGGTGGGGCACAGTTTTTTAAAACCCCCATTTCATCCTTTTAGTGTGGAGAAGTTCACCAGCATTCAGGGACCAGTTTAGTTTAAAAAACAGGTTTGGTTTTGTTTTTTAAGGGTCTGCTATGTACCACATACTGGGTTTGGAACTTTTTTTTTTTTTTGAGACGGAATCTCACTCTGTCGCCCAGGCTGGAGTGTAGTCGTGCAGTCTCGGCTCACTGCAACCTCCACTCCTGGGTTCAAGCAATTCTCCTGCCTCAGCCTCCCAAGTAGCTGGGACTACAGGGTGTGCCACCATGCCCGGCTAATTTTTGTATTTGTAGTAGAGACAGGCTTTTACCATGTTGGCCAGGATGGTCTCGATCTCGTGACCTGGTGATCTGCCTGCCTTGGCCTCCTGAAGCACTGGGATTACAGGTGTGAGCCACCGTGCCCAGCCTGGAACTTTTACTCTGTTATCACAATTCACTATGGACAAAACCTGTTGAGGAATGCATTATTCATTACTTCTGTTGTGCAAAGGAAGAAAGGAGTATAGGGAAATTTAACAAACCCCAAATTATACCACTGCTTAGCTTTGGAGTCCAGTTGCAAACTTACACCTCTGAAAGCGAGACTGTGTCTGTAGCAGTGAGACTGGACAGAACGTTTACCTTGGAGGAATTATCCCCTTTGTGCTCCTCTGTGTGGGCTCAGGGTGTCCCTACAGTGTTCTGGGTGCATCTGAACATGGGGGTGCTGCTGGAACTCGATGGCATTGCAGCGGGGATTGGGACTTACGATACAGATAAGGTGTCACAGAAATGTCAGCTACTGCTGCTGTTACTACGTAAAATTAGGGTTGCACAATCCTGGACTCGATTTTACTGGAAGACATTCTTGGAAGGATATCTCTTAGGGTGGAGGAGAAGCATTATTTTAATTCAACTGAATTAATGAATTCATTAATTTTTAACATTTAATTTTATTTAAAAGATTTTGTTATATAGATAGGGTCTTGCTACGTTGCCCAGGTTGGTCTCAAACTCCTGACCTCAAGCAATCATCCCACCTCAGCCTCCCAAAGAGTTGGGATTAGAGGTGTGGTCCACTGTGCCCAGTCACTGTAAGTTTTAAGATAATCATACGGGGGGATAGAATGTGAATTTAACCTTAGAGCCATTTTGAGTTTGGGCTGGTGATTTCTGCACATACTCCTGGCCCCTGGATGTTGGGAGATGTGGGTGAAATGGGGAAGGGCAGGATCTGTTCACTTTCTTTTCTCAGCCTTACTTCAGTGAAAGCTGGAGGTGCACTTTGCAATATCTTTTACGATTTTTATTTATTATACATTAAGTTCTGGGGTACATGTGCAGAACCTGCAGGTTTGTTACATAGTTATACATGTGCCATGTAGGTTTGCTGCATCTATCACCCCATCATCCACATTAGGTATTTCTCCTAATGTTAGCCCTCCCCTAGCCCCCCACCCCCTGCTGTCCCTCACCTAGCCCCCCACCCCCTGCTGTCCCTCCCCTAGCTCCCCACTCCCCGCCAGGCCTCGGTGTGTGCTATTCCCCTCCCTGTGTCCATGCGTTCTCATTGTTCAACACCCACTTATGAGTGAGAACATGTGGTGTTTGGTTTTCTGTTCCTGTGTCAGTTTGCTGAGACTGGTGGTTTCCAGCTTTATCCATGTCCCAGCAAATGACATGAACTCATCTTTTTTTTCAGGCTGCATAGTATTCCATGGTGTATATATGCCACATTTTCTCTATGCACTCTATCGTTGATGGGCATTTGGGTTGGTTCCAAGTCTTTGCTATTGTGAACAGTGCCACAATGAACATATGTGTGCATGTGTCTTTATAATAGAATGATTTATAATCCTTTGGGTATATACCCAGTAATGGGATTGCTGGGTCAAATGGTATTTCTATTTCTAGATCTTTCAGGAATCGCCACACTGTCTTCCACAATGATCGAACTAATTTACACTCCCACCAACCGTGTAAAAGTGTTTCTGTTTCTTCACATCCTCTCCAGCATCTGTCGTCTCCAGATTTTTTAATGATCGCCATTCTAACTGGTGTGAGATGATATCTCAATGTGGTTTTGATTTGCATTTCTCTAATGACCAGTGATGATGAGCTTTTTTTCATATGTTTGTGGGCTGCATAAATGTCGTCTTTAGAGAAGTGTCTGTTCGTATCCTTTGCCCACTTTTTGATGGGGTTGTTTTTTTCTTGTAAATTTGTTTAAGTTCTTTGTAGATTCTGGATATTAGCCCTTTGTCAGATGGGTAAATTGCAAAAATTTTTTCTCATTCTGTTGGTTTCTGGTTCACTCTAATGATAGTTTCTTTTGCTGTGCAGAAGCTCTTTAGTTTAATTAGATCCCATATGTCTATTTTGGCTTTTGTTCCCATTGCTTTTAGTGTTTTAGTCATGAAGTCCTTGCCCATGCGTATGTCCTAAATGCTACTGCCTAGGTTTTCTTCTATGGCGTTTATGGTGTTAGGTCTTATGTTTAGGTCTTTAATACATCTGGAGTTAATTTTTGTATAAGGTGTAAGGAAGGGATGCAGTTTCAGCTTTCTACGTATGGCTAGTTTTCCCAACACCATTTATTAAATGGGGAATCCTTTCCCCATTGCTTGTTTTTGTTGTTTGTCAAAGATCAGATGGTTGTAGATGGGTGATGTTATTTCTGAGGCCTCCGTTCTGTTCCATTGGTCTATATCTGTGTTTTGGTACCAGTACCATGCTGTTTTGATTACTGTAGCTTTGTAGTATAGTTTGGTCAGGTTGATGCCTCCAGCTTTTTTTTTTTTTTTTTTGCTTAGGATTGTCTTGGCTACGTGGGCTCTTTTTTGGTTCCATATGAAGTTTAAGGTGTTTTTTTCCAATTCTGTGAAGAAACTCAGTGGTAGCTTGATGGGGATAGCTTTGAATCTATAAATTACTTTGGGCACTTTGCTATTTCTACACCTTCAGAGTTCCCAGCTCTGCCCAAGTTGGTGTCAGCGGGCTGTGACCTTAGAGCAGTCACTAATCTGCCCAGGCCAGTTTCCCTCCTGCCCAGCTACCCTAGTTCTTGGGGTGAGCTTCCTCTTCCTTTCTGGTGCTTCTGGGAGGACAGTTCTCTCCCTGGAATGCTGCTGTCTGCCTGCCAAGTCCCTCCTTCTCCACTGAAGCCCCGCACCACACTCTCCTCTTGGAAGCCGTCTGGACTGATCTCCGTTCGCCTTCTCTCCACTCCCAATGCCCTTCGTATGGCCCCAGCATTCATTGGGGCCACCATCTGATTCATTTGGATTCATCTCATGCACTGTGCAGTGTGCACTGGCTCTTCAGAGCCAGCACAATGGAGGTGGCCCTTCTCCTGCTGAACCTTCCAGAGACTAATAAGCAAACAAAGAAATAGGCACAGATTCCAGCTATGATGCATGTGATGAAGAAAAAGAATTGGGCCTCGTCTTTGTGGACCGTTCAGTCTTCTGCACTCCCAATGGAGGGCCACATGGTGGGGAGGGAGGCCATGAGGTGGGGATGGAGGTAGTGAGTATGGGTGTGGGAGGTCTGGGTCTGGGGTCATGAGTGTGGATGTGGGAGGTCTGGGTCTGGGGTCATGAATGTGGATGTGGGAGGTCTGGGTCTGGGGTTGTGAGTGTGGATGTGGGGAGGTCTGGGTCTGGGGTAGTCAGTGTGGATGTGGGACGTCTGGGTCTGGGGTTATGAGTGTGGGTGTGGGAGGTCTGGGTCTGGGGTTGTGAGTGTGGGTGTGCGGAGGTCTGGATCTGGGGTTGTGAGTGTGGGTGTGCGGAGGTCTGGATCTGGGGTTGTGAGTGTGGATGTGGGAGGTCTGGGTCTGGGGTTGTGAGTGTGGATGTGGGAAGTCTGGATCTGGGGTTGTGAGTGTGGATATGAGGAGGTCTGGGTCTGGGGTTGTGAGTGTGGGTATGGGGGCGCCTGGGTCTGGGCACAAGCTATGATGCCAAGTGTTTCCGCTTGTTTGAAGACAGGTTTTGGAAGGCAATGCAGAGCCTGCAGTTTGCCATAAACTCCCAGATGGGGACCCTGGGCTTGATTTGGAGGTGTCTGGGTGGAACGGGGCCTTTGGAGAGTCTGTCTGGTGTCAGGATTGGCCGGGTCTGAGCTGAGGAGCCTGGAGCCATGGGGACACCTTAGGGCTGTGGGGTGACTGGGAGGTCTGGGTGATCACCTGGTTCGGGCTGTGGGTATGGTGGGCAGCAGGGCTGTCTTCGGGAATGCCCCAGGCCTCAGACAGCAGTTCCTTTGTGTCTCTGTGCTCTTCAGGTCTAGGGTGGGGCCAAAGGGGCACTGGAGGCTGCTGACCGAGGCCTCACAGGCCCTGCCCCTCTATCCTGGCTCCTGCCTGCTCTCGGAATCCTGCCCTTCTCCTCTGCAGCACCCTCTAGGCCGCCCCGGCCCAGTTCTTCTTGGAACTCCTGTGTGGCCAATCACTGCACGACTGAGTTTCTGGGAACTCCTTGGATGCTGCGCTCCCAGCTGCTGGGTGCATGGCAGGTGCTTGGAGAATACCCCCGGGTTGTTGCTGTCATTAGGCACCACGCCTGCAGCTGGGGTGCCTGGGAGGCAGAGGGGAATGGAAAGCACCTGGGCTCAGCCCAGCTCGGCTGGGCCAAACAGGGCACGTGGTGCCAGCTTTTGGGGCCTTGAGCAGGTGGCTGCACCTCTCAAGCTGGTTTCTTCTCTTTGCTTCTGGAAGGAGTGATGCTCGCCTCATCCTCTTGGGCTTGTGATGATTCCAGTTGGTCAACCAGTGGCGGGCACCCAGCAGGCAGGCAGCACCCATGAAGGTGGCTTCTTCCTCTCCTGGTTTGGGAGTGCAGGGTCAGGCTGAGCAAGTGCAGGGACATTTGTTAATTTGTGAGCTCCTCCTAGAAGCCCTGAAAACTCCCAGCTCAGTGCCAGGGGTTCTGTCTGCGCCTTTCCCCTGCCTGTCTTCTCTGTACCAGGCTGTGTTCTGGGGCGGCCCCCCATGTTGGCTGAGCCCTCAGCCGGCCCCTTTATGGGCACCCCCACTTGTTTGGGGTCTTAGCCTCTGCCAGGAGAATGGGGAGTGTGCAGAGACTTGGACAGCTGGTTCCCAGGAAGGCCAGTGCCTCACCCTGGAGTTGCAACAGAGAAACGTCTGTTTGTGTTTCCGTGTGCAAAAGGGGACAGCTGGCCCACAGATAGCTGGTGAGGTCAGCCGGGGATTGCCTTGGCTACCAGCTGTAAGCAAACCCTGGCTCCGGTGAGGTGGGTGGAGAAAGGATGGAGGAGAGCCTGGCAGGGCCTGTGGAGAGCCACCTGGGGCTGGAGCCTGGGCTGGGCCTCATGGAGGCCACTGGGGGAGGCAGCGGTACGGGAGGCTGCCCCTGGGACTTGGAGCACTGCTCGTACACCCGAGGCCTGGGACTTCTCCCAGCAGGTGAGGAGGGGTGGGCCTTCTTTCCCCAGAAGCTTCTCTGCCTCATGGAGAGGTTTCTTCTGGGCTCCTTCAACAAGCAGCTCCCAGGTGGGAGCTGAAATCAGGTTTCCTCTGCAAAGATTCCGCCTGCCTGGGACTTTCCAGACCCACATAAATCGCGTAAATGGAAGCAGGCCTGCATCTCTGCATTATAAGACAAATAGTATTAACGCTGGACACGGCTCATCCCAAGCCGGGTGCCTGGCAGCCCTGGGAGGACTTGGGCGTTTTCTGAGCAGAGACCCCAGGGGCCACAGGTGCCTATGTGTTATTCTGGTCACCTTTGCACTAAGTTAGAATTCCATTTCCTCTTTTTTTTCTGTGTGTGTGCGCGTGTGTGTGTGGTAACCCTGTAAGTTTTTTTTTTTTTTTTTGAGACGGGGTCTTGCTCTGTTATCCAGGCTGGAGTGCAGTGGTGCCATCATGGCTCCCTGCAGCCTCCATCTCCTGGGCTCAAGTGATCCTTCTGCCTCAGCCTCCTGAGTAGCTGGAACTACAGTTGTGTGCCGCCACACCCAGCTAAATTTTTTAATTATTTTGTAGAGATGGGGTCTTGCTATGTTGCCCAGGCTGGTCTTGAACTCCTGGGCTCAAACAATCCTCCCACCTCAGCTTCCCAAAGTGCTAGGATACAGGTGTGAGCCTCTGCGCCCAGCCAGGTTACTGTGCTGTTGCTGCCGTCAGCTCTGTGATTGCCTTGATACAAGAGTTCTGCCTGCCCTGTGTCAGGCCTTTCAGAAAAGACACAAGCAAGCTGTGTCTCTGGGGACATGTCGGCAGAGCTGTGGCTGTTAAATCCGAGGGCTGGCACTTGAGATGCTGGGGGAGAAGTAGGTGATTTCACATCTCGTTTGGATTGGAGGCTTTGCAGAGCATTTCTGCTTGAGACTGAGAGAACAGTATCAGTTAGATGAAGAGACGGGCAGGGATTTGGGGGCCACTGGAGCGGGAGGTTTTGGTCATTAAAGATGTCCAAGGATTTACTTTCCTAGGCTAAAAAAGATCCACAGGAGTGAGTGACACTTCCTACATGGGCCCCACATGAGGCCATGTGAGGGTACAAAGAAAAACACCCCTGCCCGGGCAGTGAGACGGAGCTGCTGGGCGTGGGCCTGGTGCCTCGTCAACACCCAGCGCGTGTGCTTTGGAGGGGTCCGGGTGGCATGGGCCCAGGGTTGCTGCTTCTCAAGGTCACAGACAAGCGAGGCTGCAGGAGTCTTAGCAGGGGCTGGGGGTCCTCAGAGAGCCCATGTGTGGCGGGGAGAAAGGAGCAGTTTCAGAAGTGATGACCTGACACTGTTGGCCCTTGAATTCCAGACCAGCGAGGCGGGGCGTTATTCTGTGAGGCACTTTTTGAAACAAAATATTACTGGCAGGCTGGGTGTGGTGGGGCACTCCTGTAGTCCCAGCTACTTGGGAGGCCAAGGCAGGAAGATCATTTGAGCCCAGGAGTTCAAGACCAGCCTGGACAACAGAGCGAGACCCTGTCTCTACCAAAAATTAAAACGTTCACCAGGTGTGATGGCACAAGCCTGTAGTCCTAGCGACCTGAGAGGCTGATGCAAGGGTCACTTGAGCCCAGGAAGGAGTTGGAGGCTGCAGAGAGCTGTGATAGCACCACTGCACTCCAGCCTGGGCAACAGAGCAAGACCCTGTCTCAAAAAACCTTATTGGTGCATAGTGGATGTACATAGTTCTAGTGAATGTCAGACTCTTCGATGGTTAACATTAGTTCCTGAAGGTGCACTGGACACCCACCATGTCTGGGCATTGGGGTAACAGGGGAAGACCCCCTGGGAGGCCGGCAGAGTGAAATGCTGATGGGAGGGAAGTGGGTTCCATCTGAATGGGAGCCAGATGGGAGGAGCCAGAGAATCCCCAGGGGAGGTGGTGCTGGGCTCTGGCCATCCAGGTGAGAGGGTGCAGGAGGCGAGGCTGGGCCACTGGGATGCGTCAAGGTCCTGGTGGCCAGAGCTGCAGTTGTGCAGAGGGTGAGGTGGCTGCAGAGCGGAAGGGTGGTCTGTGCCAGGTCATCCCTGGCCTGGAGGGCAGCTCGGGCTTTTCTCCTTAGTAGTGGGAGCCACTGAAGGTTTTTGAGCAGCAGACTCATACAGCCCAACCTAGGCTGTTAGGGTGACCTCTGGCTGCACATGACGGCTCGAGGGGGAGCCCCAGCAGGTTCCGAGGCAGGTGAGCTGGGAGGAGGGACCATCCCGAGCAGGCAGACCTGGCAGGTGCCCGGGACATGGCGTTTGGTAGATGTATGTCAAGACACTGGCTTCCCTGGGCTCTGGCTTCAACTCTGGAATCCACTCTCGCCCGCGTGGTGCGTGATCAGCCTGCACATCTTCCAGCAAGTGGCTCCCTTGGGTTCAGACAGGCCTTTGAGTCTCTGTCTCTGAGTCTTGTATCCTCCCGGCAGCCTGACAGGTGGAGGAGATGTTGATGTCTGGCTCACTTTATCTCGCTGTTCTCGTGTTTCCCGTATCGTAGTAACAGAGCAGATGTCAGCGCCGTTGCTAAGGGTTCCCTGGGATGTTAATTCCCTGGTGTTGAGTGGAGGGCCCCCGCACGGTGTCCTCGAGGTCTGGGGAGCACTGGCTTGGTGGCAGGTACTCTTTCACATTTGTTCTGGCTGCTTTTCCTTCCTTTAAACCCCATCTCCCTCCATGCTGGTCTCCCTGGCCTAAACACAGTGCCACACCTGGGGATGGCAAACTCGGCAGCCGCAAATGTGCAGCTGCTCTCCTTCCACGCCCGGGACAGACCCAACAGACGGATCACAGCGTCCCTTCCTACAGAGGCTGGGGCGGGCCCCAACCCCTTTTCCATCCAGCCCTCTGGACACCAGCTCAGATTTGGCACTTGGGATGAAGCCTCTCTTCCAGCCCTGCAGAGGCCACCTGCGACACCTCCTGGCCCTCCCGGCCCTCTCTGCGGGCACTTCCTCTGGCACCTGGGAGTGGAGGGGAAGGGAGGGGTGGGTTTTGCTTGCCTCTCCTGTCTCCTGTTTGCCTCCCTTGTCTGGTCTTTTGGCCTTTCCACCACAAGTGGAAAATCAAACTCTGAATAGTTCTGGAAAGGGGTTTGTCTGGACACTGAGGTCAGGCTTGGGATTTTATCTGCCAGTTGCCATTTGTGTGGGTTAGATATTGCTATGATAACATGCATGACAGGCACACCTACCCAAACATGGGGGCTTACGACCGCCGTTTATTACCCCTCCCAAGTTCATGGCCAGCCGGGATGTTCTGCCACTCTTGGCCGGGCCATGCGTTTCATTCTCAGCATGGTGGTTCCGTGGTCAGAGGACACCCACTGCCCCTCGCGTGGAAGACATACCTGGGCCCTCTCTCTGCGGCTGACAGGACCTGGCGTCCTGCAGCTCTGGTGGTGTATTGGCTTTGTGTGTGGGCACCCCTCCCCGGCACAGCGGCCTCCTCCAGCCCTGTGTCCGCCGTCTCTTTCCCACCGTTCTCCCTGATCGTTTGTTCTCCTCGTAGAGATGGTCTGTTCTGGACGCCTGCACCCTCGTACCTGGGCTTTCTTTGTCACAGGTGCTTGGGGGTCACAGTGTGGCCATGCTCCTGTGAATGTGTTTCTCTGGGGGTCTCTCATGGGGTCATGCTCGTGACTTCAAGGCAGACCCCAGCCAAGCAAATCCGCTGGTCTCAGGAGCTGGGGTCTGCTGGCCACTCTCACCATGGGTCAAACCCCGGGCTGGATGAAAGCATGCTCATTTGTGCCAGACCCTAGGGAGTCCAAAGACCCAGTTCTATCATGAACATGTCCTTGAAATAAGATGAAGGAGGTGAAAGTGCCAGGGCGTGAGGTTGGGAGCCATCACGGCCCTGGGGAGAAGGAGCCGCCCCTGCTGGGGTGGTGGCTTTGTCCCCGTCCCACCGAGGTGGCGGGTTGGAGGCTCCGTGGGCATTTGCCCGGCTTCTCTAAGGGCAGGTGGTTTTGCTCTCAGACGTGATTTTCAAAGTGTGATACGTGTTAGAGACAGACAGGGCAGGCGGCTGGCGTTTCTTACACTGTGCTGCGGCCGTTGTGAGTTTTGGAAGGTCATGGTCAAGCAGCAGTTTTCCTGAAGTGACGACTATCTGTGCTGCTTTCTAGCGCTTACGGGAGTGAGCTCCAAGTTTCCGGGACCCGCATTCGCAGTTGGGGTGGAGAAGAGCATTCTGCTGGAGGGGCACCACGTGACCAGCCCCAGCCACGGGGTAACTCAGGGCCCTACAGCCAGTGCTGGCTTTACCTGCCTCTGAGCCCACGCAGGCTGTGAAGGAGACAGACGCCTTCAAGGAGATGCAATTATCTGTTTGCAAAGAAAAGGCCCTTGTTTTTTTTTTTTTTTTGCGAATAGAGGATCGTCTACATTATTGAAACCATCTAATTGGAGATCTACAGATAGGTTTTTCCATCTTTGAGTTCTGAGTTCAAAAATACCAAATCCACATTAGGCTGCCAAGACACAGCTGCCTCTGGCAGAATTTTTGTGGTGGACAATTTTAGGTGGAGGGAGCAGGCGTGAGACCTGCAGCTGACAGCTCTGAGCGGCTGTGAGCATATGACTGTGAAAACGTACCCCAAAAAATACACGTAAAAATGCACTGCATTTCTCTCTTGGGGGTTCATCCTGAGGAAGTCATCAGAGATTTATCTCCCAGGATATCCATCTTAGTGTTGCATATAATAGAACAAAACTGGAGACAGTCTGTGTGCTCCCAAACAGGAAAACGGTGAAATATATTACATTCAGAATACAAAGTTACAGTTCAAAATCATATTTTTAAAGAACTTTAATAATGTGGGAAAGTACAGTGTGGTTAAGAAGCCAGCAAGCAGTGTATGTGGTATGAACCCACGTGTATTTAAAATGTGTACACAAATACCTGGGAAAAACTGGAAGGTGCTGCGTGAAGACGTTCAGAGTCGCCATGGGGGGTGGCTGGCAGCGAACGTAAGGTGTGTTTTCATTTTCTTTCTATGATGCAATATCCTACAGCACCTGGGAAGACTGCGTGAGGGTGCATAATGACTGTGGCTGCGGCCTTTGTCTGCCGTGACTAACGCCTGGGGTGAGCTTCTGACTTTAGAAAGAGAAGCAGACCCCTGGAAGAAGGGGCTGCTTTTACACATCTATCTCAGAAAGTTGTCTGGGGCTGACAAACCTCTGTCCCCTAGTAATTTTCTCAGGAAATTATCACCAGGCAACTCCAGTTCCCTCCCCTATTCTCCTGGGCACCCCTAGTCCCTGAACTGTGGGGTTTTCCGAAGGGCTGGGAGTATCTGCCTGCCGGGCAGCCGACCTGAGTGCAGCCTCCATTCAGCTTGTCTTGCCCGGCGGGTCCAGGCGGCACCCGGAGGTCTCAGCTTCCCAGAGGAGGCTCCTCGGGGCACCAGCCTCTCAGCAGAGAGTGGGCTCGGCTGTTAGACTACCCCATGGGGAACCTGCAGGAACAGACTGCCTCTGAGTCAACAAGTCACAGAGCGTGGTTAGAGCCTCGCTGTCGGCTCAGAGCACGTCTGCGTTGTCTTCCGAATTCTGCCTTGTCTGGGAAGGGCCATCTCTGATGAAATGCAGTTGAATTAAATGAATATTCCCTGAGCACCTGCTTTGCAGCAGGCCCTGTGCTGGGCATCAGGGAGGGAGGGCAGGAGGAGGATGTAGGGACCCTCCAGGGAGCCCACAGTCCAGCGGGGAAGAAGAAATGGAAATTTCATGTCGACAGAACTGAGGACTTCTGGTTCCTGGGTGGAATGCCCACTCTCCCCATGAGGGGCCTGCCTTCCCTGTGTGTGCTCATTGAAAATGCTCAGGTGCACGTACACATACACACACACCACACACACAACCCTTCATGTGCACACACCCCCCCTTCATGTACACACACATGCCCCTTCTCCTTCAGCCTCTTACCTGTCACGCCCACATGCACACACACACACACACACACACACTCACACACACACGCAACCCTTCTCTAGCCTCTTACCTGTCCCAGCTGGGGGACCTCAGAGACAGACCTGGCCCCGGGGATCACTTCTCTAGTTTACTGAGGAAGTGGCTGGGGCTCCACCAGCCCTGTTCGCACAACCTCCTGCCCTTGCTCCCTCCCCTGCCAACTCCATCCCCCCCTCCTGAATTTGGGGGTTTGCTTCCCTGCTTTTCCTCTCACCTGCTGTAAGGCCCTAATGTGTTCCCTCGTCAGTCTGATTTTTGCCCAGGACAAGTGGCCACATAGGAGCACAAGGGCGCAGTCTGTGTTCAGCACACGTGGCGCTGCTCTTTGGGGTTGTCAGGACCCTGCTGTTAAGAGAGAATGGGCCAGACTCCCTGCCCTCCGAGCCCAGGTGAGTACTGGGTGGTGGGAGCACAGTTTACCCATGGGTAAAGGGGGTGCCGGGCCAGGAGGTCAGCTGGGGAGGCCCTCCCTGCTGCAGAGTCGGGGAGCTGGCAGCCAGTCAGGCTGAAGAGCTTTGGAGAACCGCAGCTGGCTGCGTCATCAGTTTCCTAAAATGTGCCTCTCGAGTCGCCTTTCCTCTCCGCCCTCAGTCCCGAGTTGCTCTGTGTGAGTGAAGGACAGCTGTGCCTTCTGGGGTGCCAGCCACGGCCAGGGTGAGGTTATCATGGCCGTCCCAGAGCCGGGGCGTGAATCCTCCAGGTTCTCATTTCTGACCTTTGCTCAGGTCAGCCACAAACTTGCCGTCCGTGATGAACCTGCCCTGCCACTGCCCACGGCCCCTGCCCTGGAGGCTACACGCTTCCACCTCCCTTGATCTCTCTGCAGCATGTGGCTCTGTGGTACCTCTGCCCTGAAGCTACAGCAGCGAGAAAGGTGGGGACGTGGGGGATGCAGTTCCTGTGGCTTCTTCCTCTCTGTCCTGTGGACTGGGCTGGGAGGGGCTCAGTTCCCGCCTCTCACATGGGAGCAGCCAGCAGCCTCCCCGCCCTGCCTCCCTCACGTAACTCAGCAGTCAGAACTAGGCTTTGGAATTGCAAGAGGCGGTCACTCCAGCCTGTCTGACAGCTCTGTGGGGTGCCAGTGAGGAAACGGGCCCAGGAAGACAGTTGACTTGTTCCTGGACTTCTAGTAAGTTTACAGAGGAGCTAAATTTTCTCAGATCTTTCTTTTTTTTTTTGTTTTGAGACGGAGTCTCAGTCTGTCGCCAGGCTGGAGTGCAGCGGCGTGATCTCGGCTCACTGCAACTTCCACCTCCCGGGTTCAAGCAGTTCTGCCTCAGCCTCCCAAGCAGCTGGGATTACAGGCGTGCACCACCACATCCAGCTAATTTTTGTATTTTTAGTGGAGACGGGGTTTCACTATGTTGCCCAGGCTGGTCTCTAACTCCTGAGCTCAAGTGACCTGCCCACCTCAGCCTCCCAAAGTGTTGGGATTACAGGCGTGAGCCACCACCTTAGGCCTGTAGTATATTTTAAATGTTTATTTTGAACAGAATAATGCTTTTCACACCCATGTGGAATGGTGTGACTGCTATGCACAAGATAACTGAAGATTTAAAAAAAATCAAAGCAAAGCAAAGCATTGTGCACTGAAAGGCTGGGAGAGGCCTGATTCAAGTTGTTTGAGGAGTGTGCCATGCCTGACCCTGTCTTTCCTTGCTCGCCCATCAGCCTCATTCAGGAGGAGACTGAGCCTTCCTCTGAGGGGGTTCCGGTGATTGGGTGCCTCAGGCCTCCCCAGGTCTGGGCCTGGCCGTGGGGTTTCCACACTTGGCTATTTGGGGCCTGGGACTGCCCGGGTCCCATCCCCCAGGCAGCCATCTGGGGAGTGTCGGGTCTAATCTGGAAGAGCAGGTGGGGTGGAGGGACCGTGTGGTAGAGGTGGTGGCCTGAGCCCCCGTGTGGCCAGGTGCTGGCGGTCTGCGCACTGCCCCTGCTGGTTGTGATGGAAATGGCTGACACTGGCCTAGAAAGGCGGTTCTCAAAGCTGACCCCAGGCCTCGCGGGGGGTGCCCCAATGCCCCTCTGGAGACCACAGGGTCAAAAGTGTTTTCATAAGAAGAAGAATAGGACTCTTGTTTCATCCTCTCACAAATATACAGAAACGGAAAAGTTCATTGATGTGGTTTCAGATGCCACGCTGGAACTGATGTTTAAGAAATGAACATCTGTAGAGTTTTGGTGCAATATCAAAGAAAAATATTTACAATTTCCTGGAAAGTAAAAAATAGTCCTCCTTTCCTCAGCCATCATACATGTTTGTGAGGGTCTGGATGTCCTGAATTAATTACTTCAACGAACAATGCATCACAAACGCCAGAATGAAAAGTCACATGTGAATATCCAGCCATTCTATTGTGAAACCAAACATTAAAAAGAGTTGTAAAAATGTAAAACAATGTCATTTGTCTAATTGTTTTTTAAGTGTAGTTTTTCATAAACTGTAAATTATGTGATCATCTAATGGATTTATTATTTTTAGTGAATTAACAAAATTTTAAAGATTTTCTCAGTTTTAATTTCAGTATGATGACTATCAATGGTCATAGCTCACGTATTTTGGAGTCCTCAAGAATCTTTTTTTTTTTTTTGGACTGAGTCTAGCTCTTGTTGCCCAGGCTGGAGTGCAGTAGTTCGATCTCGGCTCACTGCAGCCTTCGCCTCCCAGGTTCAAGCGATTATCCTGCGTCAGCCTCCTGAGCAACTGGGATTACAGGCGCCCAGCACCCTGCTCAGCTGATTGTTTTGTATTTTTAATAGAGGCAGAGTTTGACCACATTGGCCAGGCTGGTGTTGAACTCCTGACCCCAAGCAATCCTCCCATCTTGGCCTCCCAAAATGCTGGGATTACAGACCTGAGCCACCATGTCTGGCCTCAGTAATTTTTTATAGCATTTTGTTGTTGTTGTTTTGAGATAGAGTCTTGCTCTGTCACCCAGGCTGGATTACAGTGGTGAAATCGTGGCTTACCGCAGCCTTGACCTCCTGGGCTTAGACCATCTCCCGCCTCAGCTTCTGGAGTAGCTGGCAGCACAGGCATGAACCACACCCAGCTAATTTTTGTTCTTTTTGTTGAGACAGGGTTTCACCATCTTGCCCAGGCTGGTCTCAAACTCCTGGGCTCAAGTGATCTGCCCACTTTGGCCTCCCAAGGTGCTGAGATTATAGGTATGAGCCACCGTGTCTGGGCTATGAATGAGTTGTAATTCATTTTTATTTTCATGGTCTGTATTCGTGCTGAAGTTGTAATTCATAGACCATAACATTCATGCTTTTAAAGGGTACAATTGAGTGGTTTTCGTATATTCACAAAATTGTGTAACCATCACCGCTGTCTAATGCCAGGACACTTTATCAGCCCAAAAAGAAGTCCTGAGCCTGTGGGCATTCTCTTCCCCTCTTCTCACAACCCCAACAACCACTTACCACTTTCTGCCTCTAGATTTGTGATTCTGGGCCTGTCATATATAAATGGATTCACACAGTTCGTGGTCTTTCGTGACTGGCTTTTCTTAGCATGTTTTAAAGATTCATCCAGTTTCAGCTGGTATAAGCACTTCATTTCTTTTTATGGCCAATTCCTATTCCATTGTATGGATACGGTACATTCTTCTCATTCATCAGTTGATAGGTATTTTGGTTGTTTCTGCTTTTTGGCTGTTATGAATTATGCTGCTAAGAACATCTGTGTTTAGGTTTTGGTGAGGACGTGTGTTTTTGGTACTCTGGTGTATGTGATTAGGAGTAGAGTTTCTGGGTCATATGACAAGTCTGTGTTCAACATTTTGAGGAAGTGTCAAATGGATTTTGAACCTGGATATTTTTTAAGAGTGTAAAGGGGTCCTGAGTTTGAGAAGCACTGGTCTAGCTGGGATTAGACTGGGGGAGTGTGGATGACTCAGGAGAACCCCTCTTCTTTGCCCTGGCATTGAGATACCCCAGTCTCATTGAACACTCCTTCCGGAATGCACGCGCGGTGTCATCAGAGCAGAGAACCAAAGGGGATCCTGCCCTTGGAGGCGAGGAGAAAGCAGCTGTGCCAGGCGGTGCATGGGGGAAGCCGTCGGGTTCTGGGGCAGGGTTGCCTCCCTGTGGGGTCCTCAGGCTGCCATGCTCATGGCAGTGTCTGTGGACAGCACCCCTTGGCACGGTGCCGGCTGATGATTGTGACTGCAGCTGCCACCCCCGGTCTCTTCCTTGCCCTAGAGAGCTTTGTGATTGTTGGTGTGGACCTCTGGGAAGGAGCGCCGGGTCCCCAGGTTTGGGACGGGGTAGGGCTTCCCAGGCAGCCCTCCTGCTGGGTGATGTGCTTGGTGTGGCCCCTGCTGTACTGAGAGGGGTAGGGAGCAGGTGGCTTCTAGGGGTGGCCGGCTGAGTTGAAAACTACTAAGGATGTGTCTGTCCTCTCATTTCTGATGCTGACGCTTTGGTGTCCTGCCAGTCACGTTTACTCTGGTCACTCAGCCATAGGATCCACCTGGTCACCCTTCCCAGAACCACGAGCTTTCTGTAAAGGAGGCTTGAGGGAACAGTGGTTTTCCCGAGAGATGATTCTCACAGTGAGAGTCCAGGCATTGGTGGGAGAGTGTGCAGAGGGGGTGGAAGGGCCAAGTGTCTTGTGCCTGGGTTCTCAGGGATCCTGTCTGCCGTCTGTACCCCAGCCAGTGATGCTCACTCTTTCTTTTCCCTCTCCTCATCCCAGATGTGACTCCCCACCCCCCGCCGGGTGCCCCGAGCATGGCTGACACCATCTTTGGCAGTGGGAATGACCAGTGGGTCTGCCCCAACGATCGGCAGCTGGCCCTGCGTGCCAAGTGAGTACCTCGGGGGCCCAGGGCTTCCCTCATCCTGCCTCCCTGCTTCTCGCCTGCCTGCAGCAAGATGCATTCCCAGGGGCCCAGAAACAGAGGTTTGGAGAGAATTGCCTGCCAGACACACACTTCAGTCCTGGCCCTGAGCTGGACACTTACCATGGCCATTCACTCATTCGACTGCCATGCAGAATTTATCCCCATTTCCCAGACGAGGAAGGTGAGGCTGAGCTCCCTGCCCACGTCACTTAGCTTGTGCGTGGCAGGGCTGCGACCCACACCTCGGTCCAGCTGACTCCTAAGCCTGTGTTCTTTCTCTCATATCAGGCTGCAGGGCCTAACCCACACCACCTCATTGCCTTCTCTGAGCCTTAGGACTGCAAGCCCCTTAAGGCAGGCAAGGAGCCTTTGATCTCTGGATGCCCACTCCATAGCCACGCGCTTGGCACTGTCAGATGGTGGGACAGAGGTCTGTTGAATGAATGAGGCACTGCCCCTCAGGCTGAAGTACCAGTCAGCTCCGACGTTCCCAGGTCTTCCCCACGCGCTCCTGAGAATCTCACTAGTTCCTGACTTCTGGCTTCTTCCCTTGGGGGTCCTGGCTTTTTTTTTTATTTTTTTGAGATGGAGTCTCACTCTTTTGCCCAGACGGGAGTACAGTGGTGTGATCTCAGCTCACGGCAACCTCTGCCTCCTGGGTTCAAGCAATTCTCCTGCCTCAGCCTCCCGAGTAGCTGGGATTACAGGCACCCACTACCACAATGTGCTAATTTTTGTATTTTTAGTAGAGATGGGATTTCATCATCTTGGCCAGATCTTGAACTCCTGACCTCGTGATCCACCTGCCTTAGCCTCCCAAAGTGCTGGGATTACAGGTGTGAACCACCGTGCCTGGCCTTTTTTTTTTTTTTTTTTGATGGAGTCTCACTCTGTCACCCAGACTGGAATGCAGTGGCACGATCTCAGCTCACTGCAGTCTCTGCCTCCCTGGTTCAGGTGATTCTCCTGCCTCAGTCTCCTGAGTAGCTGGGATTACAGGCACCTGCTACCACAATGGTATTGTGTATTTTAAGTAGAGACAGGGTTTCACCATGTTGGCCAGGCTGATCTCGATCTCTTGACCTCAGTCTGCCTCCCTCAGCCTCCCAAAGTGTTGGGATGACAAGCATGAGCCACCGTGCCCAGCCCTGGTTTTTCTGCTGTCCCTCAGCCTAGTGACCTCTCAGCTCCGGGTGGGGTAGGTCATCGCCTCAGATTGTCCACCATGGCTGGAGGTGGGGGCTCTCGGGCCTCGCCTACCTTCCAGTCCCTCCCTGTCCCTCCGAGGGGCTGGGGGGTCTCTGCATCTGGTAAGTCCAAAAGGGCCCCTTCATCCATCAGCCCATGCCAGTGATGGGAGCCAGCATTTCCCAAATGGGACCAGATTCAAAAAATTTGCAATTAGATGTTATGAGCCTACAGGGGACAGGGTGGAGACATCAAAGGTGGATAGAGAAATTAATTTGAAACGTCCAGGAAGAGTAGAGTGATGCGTGATTTGTAGGAGGCTTTGCACCACAGTTAATTTGTCACCTTTGCCAGGAGGACTCAGCTCCTTTGTGCAGCCCTGCAGGGGATGAGGTTGGCCCCTCTCCATCTCTGTGCTCTGATGCCGGGCAGCTGAAGCGTCCTCCCAGGCAGGGTCAGGGTTTCTAAGGAGAGCTCCGCTACCCGTGTTCTCGTCCAGGGCCCAGCAGGACCCTGACCCCTCCGGGGTTTTCTTAAGCTCTCGCTGACCTTGTCTCGCTCAGCAGCAGCCAGCAGCTGTTGTAGCACCTTTAGAGGAGAGAGTGCACTGCCTTAGAACGCCTGGCAGTCTCTGGACAGGAGCAGTGTATGAATCTCCGGCTGCAGAGCCGGGAGTTGTGCCCTGTGGGGCCCTTGGGGAAGTCTGGGCTGTGGCTCAGGGCTCCCCTCAGTCCTCCAGCTGCCATCAGACATTTTCAAACCCGCCACTCGGTGCCAGGCACTGACTGCACAGCAGTGAAAAGGACCAACACAGTCGCCTGGTTTTAAAGCATAGGTGGGCAGAGGTGAGCGTTATTCCAGTAGTTACCCAGGTAGGTGGCTTTGACGGTGATAACAGGCAGTAGGGACATGGGGTGAAGGTGCTAAACTAGTCTGGGGATCAGGAGGGGTTTCCCTGAGACTGTGCTGCCTACACTGAGACCCAGAAGAGGGGCGAATGTTAGATGGGAGTGGGAGGGAAGCACTTCCCCGAGGTAGAAGGAGCAGCATGTGCAAAGGCCCTGAGGTAGAGGGAACAGCACGTGCAAAGGGCCTGAGGTGGAAGAAACAGCATGTGCAAAGGCCCTGAGGCAGAAGGAGCAAAGCGTGTGGAGGCCCCGGCAGGAGGTCAGTGCGTTCTCAGTGCAGAGTAAAGGGTACACAGTGTGAAAGGAAGACGGAGAGGTAGTCTTGTCTACACCTTGTCTACCCCCCTCATATAAAGGGGCCTGGGGCAGGGCCTGGTCCTCCAGAGACTCACGTTCTGGTGGAGAGGTGGAGGGTTTCATATTGTCTTGCAATAATGTTTAAGCCTGATGAAGGACATATGCCCAGGCCTTCCAGGAACTCTGAGAATGGATTCTTTACCTGTTTTGGAGGGGATCAAGGAAAAGCCTCCAGGTGAAGGTCATGTATAAAAGAATCTTCTAAAAGAACAGGGCAGGTGCAGTGACTCACACCTGTAACCCCAGCACTTTGGGAGGCTGAGGCAGGCAGATCACCTGAGGTCAGGAGTTTGAGACCATCCTGGCTAACATGGTGAAACCCCATCTCTACTAAAAGTTCAAAAATTAGCTGGGTGTGGTGGCGTGCACCTGTAGTCCCAGCTACTCGGGAGGCTGAGGCAGGAGAATCGCTTGAACCCTGGAGGCAGAGGTGATGGTGAGCTGAGATTGCATCACGGCATGCCAGCCTGGGTGACAGAGTGAGACTCCCTCTCAAAATATAAATGAATGAATCAATGGAATAGGAGTGAGAGGTGGACCGAAGGTTTAGGGAGAGACAGGTACCCCAGGTGAAGGGTGCAGCACGAGCAAAGGCCTGGGGACCACACGCAGCCTAGAACACAAGGGAGCAACTGGTGAGGCAGGTGACCTGGGAGATGAGGGCTCCGTGCGGGGAATGTGTTGGGGAATGGCAGGTGGGGCTCCTGGGTGTGCAGGGACTGCAGGTTATTCTTGGAGGCTGCAGCTCATCAATGTCAGGTGGCCTCAGGTCACCTCCTTGGGCTGTGTGGAGGGGACGTTGCAGCTGGGGTGGGGGCAGCGTGCTGAGTGGAGGGTTAGGACCTGCCTCGTGGGGTGACTATGAGGGTCCAGGCCTGCCTCGTGGGCTGACTGAGGATCTGGGTCTGCCTTGTGGGGTGACTGTGGGTCTGGGTCGGCCTCGTGGTGTGACTGTGGGTCTGGATCAGCCTCATGGGGAGACTGAGGGTCTGGGTCTGCCTCGTGGGGTGACTGAGGGTCCGGGCCTGCCTCGTGGGGTGACTGAGGGTCTGGGTCTGCCTTGTGGAGCAACTGTGAGGGTTCGATGGAAGACATCTGGTGTCCTGTGCTAGCACCAGTGCTAGAATGAGCTCATGGGACCTGCGCCCGTCAGGACAGGTGGCGGTGGTGGAGCTGATGCCTGTGCCCATCAGGACAGGTGGTGGTGGTGGAGCTGATACCTGTGCCCGTCATGACAGGTGGGGTGGAGCTGATGCCTGTGCCTGTCAGGACAGGCAGTGGTGGAGCCGATGCCTGTGCCCGTCATGACAGGTGGGATGGAGCTGATGCCTGTACCTGTCAGGACAGGTGGGGTGGAGCTGATGCCTGTGCCCGTCCTGACAGGTGGGATGGAGCTGATGCCTGTGCCCGTCATGACAGGCAGTGGTGGAGCTGATGCCTGTGCCCGCCATGACAGGTGGGGTGGAGCTGATGCCTGTGCCCATCAGGACAGGTGGGGTGGAGCTGATGCCTGTGCCAGTCAGGACAGGTGGTGGTGGTGGAGCTGATACCTGTGCCTGTCATGACAGGTAGGGTGGAGCCGATGGCTGTGCCTGTCAGGACAGGCAGTGGTGGAGCCGATGCCTGTGCCCGTCAGGACAGGTGGTGGTGGTGGAGCTGATACCTGTGCCCGTCATGACAGGTGGGGTGGAGCTGATGCCTGTGCCTGTCAGGACAGGCAGTGGTGGAGCCGATGCCTGTGCCCGTCATGACAGGTGGGATGGAGCTGATGCCTGTACCTGTCAGGACAGGTGGGGTGGAGCTGATGCCTGTGCCCGTCCTGACAGGTGGGATGGAGCTGATGCCTGTGCCCGTCATGACAGGCAGTGGTGGAGCTGATGCCTGTGCCCGCCATGACAGGTGGGGTGGAGCTGATGCCTGTGCCCATCAGGACAGGTGGGGTGGAGCTGATGCCTGTGCCAGTCAGGACAGGTGGTGGTGGTGGAGCTGATACCTGTGCCTGTCATGACAGGTAGGGTGGAGCCGATGGCTGTGCTTGTCAGGACAGGCAGTGGTGGAGCCGATGCCTGTGCCCGTCAGGACAGGTGGGATGGAGCTGATGCCTGTGCCCGTCAGGACAGGCAGTGGTGGAGCTGATGTCGGTGCCCGTCATGACAGGTGGGGTGGAGCTGATGCCTGTGCCCGTCAGGACAGGTGGTGGAGGAGCTGATGCCTGTCCCCGTCAGGACAGGTGGTGGTGGAGCTGATGCCTGTGCCCATCAGGACAGGTGGTGGTGGTGGAGCTGATGCCTATGCCCATCATGACAGGTGGGGTGGAGCTGATACCTGTGCCCATCATGACAGGTGGGGTGGAGCTGATTCCTGTGCCCATCAGGACAGGGAATGGTGGAACTGATGCCTGTGCCCGTCAGGACAGGTGGTGGTGGAGCTGATGCCTGTGCCCATCATGACAGGTGGGATGGAGCTGATGCCTGTGCCAGTCAGGACAGGAGGGATGGAGCTGATGCCTGTGCCAGTCAGGACAGGAGGGATGGAGCTGATGCCTATGCCCGTCAGGACAGGTGGTGGTGGTGGAGCTGATGCCTGTGCCCATCAGGACAGGTGGTGGTGGAGCTGATGCCTATGCCCGTCATGACAGGTGGGGTGGAGCTGATTCCTGTGCCCGTCAGGACAGGCAGTGGTGGAGCTGATACCTGTGCTCATCATGACAGGTGGGGTGGAGCTGATTCCTGTGCCCGTCAGGATAGGCAGTGGTGGAACTGATGCCTGTGCCCGTCATGACAGGTGGGGTGGAGCTGATGCCTGTGCCCGTCAGGACAGGTGGGATGGAGCTGATGCCTGTGCCCGTCAGGACAGGTCGTGGTGGTGGAGCTGATGCCTGTGCCCTTCAGGACAGGTGTTGGTGGAGCTGATACCTGTGCCCGTCATGACAGGTGGGGTGGAGCTGATGCCTGTGCCCATCAGGGTAGGTGGGATGGAGCTGATGCCTGTGCCCATCAGGACAGGTGGTGGTGGTGGAGCTGATGCCTGTGCCCGTCAGGACAGGTGGTGATGATGGAGCTGATGCCTGTGCCCGTCAGGACAGGTGGGATGGAGCTGATGCCTGTGCCCATCAGGACAGGTGGTGGTGGTGGAGCTGATGCCTGTGCCTGTCAGGACAGGTGGTGGTGATGGAGCTGATGCCTGTTCCCGTCAGGACAGGTGGTGGTGGAGCTGATGCCTGTGCCCATCAGGACAGGTGGTGGTGGAGCTGATGCCTGTGCCCATCAGGACAGGTGGGGTGGAGCTGATGCCTGTGCCCGTCAGGACAGGTGGTGATGATGGAGCTGATGCCTGTGCCCGTCAGGACAGGTTGCGGTAGAGCTGATTCCTGTGTCCGTCAGGACAGGCGGTGGTGGTGGAGCTGATGCCTATGCCCGTCAGGACAGGCTGTGATGGAGCTGATGCCTGTGCCCATCAGGACAGGCTGTGATGGAGCTGATGCCTGTGCCCGTCAGGACAGGTGGTGGTGGAGCTGATGCCTGTGCCCGTCAGGACAGGTGGGATGGAGCTGATGCCTATGCCCATCAGGACAAGCAGTGGTGTAGCTGATGCCTGTGTCCGTCAGGACAGGCTGTGATGGAGCTGATGCCTGTGCCCATCAGGACAGGCGGTGGTGGAGCTGATGCCTATGCCCATCAGGACAAGCAGTGGTGTAGCTGATGCCTGTGTCCGTCAGGACAGGCTGTGGTGGAGCTGATGCCTGTGCCCATCAGGACAGGTGGTGGTGGAGCTGATGCCTGTGCCCGTCAGGACAGGCTGTGATGGAGCTGATGCCTGTGCCCGTCAGGACAGGCTGTGATGGAGCTGATGCCTGTGCCCGTCAGGACAGGCTGTGATGGAGCTGATGCCTGTGCCCGTCAGGACAGGCTGTGATGGAGCTGATGCCTGTGCCCATTAGGACAGGTGGTGGTGGAGCTGATGCCTGTGCCCGTCAGGACAGGCTGTGATGGAGCTGATGCCTGTGCCTGTCAGGATAGGTGGTAATGGAGCTGATGCCTGTGCCCGTCAGGACAGGTTGTGGTGGAGCTGATGCCTGTGCCTGTCAGGACAGGTGGTGATGGAGCTGATGCCTGTGCCCGTCAGGACAGGTGGGATGGAGTTGATTCCTGTGTCCGTCAGGACAGGCGGTGGTGGTGGAGCTGATGCCTGTGCCTGTTCAGGAGAGGCTGTTATGGAGCTGATGCCTGTGCCTGTTCAGGAGAGGCTGTTATGGAGCTGATGCCTGTGCCCGTCAGGACAGGCGGTAGTGGTGGAGCTGGTGTCTGTGCCTGCCAGGACAGGTGGTGGTGGTGCAGCTGATGCCTGTGCCCGCCCTTCTGTGTGTTCCCGGGACCCTTCCTTTCTGTCTGTTAGCTGGAGGGTGGAGGGAGTGGGGATTCCCTGAACTTAGGGGCCCTGGCCTCCACCTCATTTCCCCTGGCCTGGGGGCCACATGACTGTGTCCTGGCCCACCACTGACCCCTTGAGCCTCTGAAATGCTCAGATGGAGCAAAGCAGTAGGTGAGGTGGGGGAGGGGATGTTGCTTTTCAGGGCCTGAACCCTGAATGTGTCGAGCTCATAGGAGCAAGGCAGGCGGTCCAGGCAGAGGCAGGTCTTGCCTCCCTTCCAGCCCCGCCCTGTTGCCCCATCATTTGTCTTCCCCAGCCCCATGAAGACGGCTTGAATAGTGTCAGTCTAGGGCAATGTCTTTTTTTTTAATTGGAAAAACCGGCAGTGTAGACGTATGGACCCCTGAGGTACTGCACCCTACCCCCCACACCCCTGACTTTGTGTGTGATCTTCTCCGCCTGAACCTGCCTACTTCCCACACACGCTGCCTCTTTGGCGAAGCCATGCCTGACGCCCCACCCATGATAATTACAGTTACCACCATTAACTGCCATTTGTAGACAATTGGGCATTTGAGTGAAAGCACCTTGTCTACCCTCCTCATATAATCCTCATGGCATCCCTTAAAGAGACAGATCAGAAAACCAAGGGTGAGAACCTCATCTGAGGTGTTGCATGTGTGCAGGGATGGGAGCAGCGGACTCCAAAGCCTACATCTTCACAGTCGTCAGCCCCCAGCCCCTCCTTACAGAGCAGGGAGATGCTTATTCGCTCTCCAAATTCCTACCGTCATTGTCTCATGTATCCGCTTCCTGACGCCGCCTGCATGTCCCACCGAGCAGCCTGTCCCTGGCACCAGGAGGCCAGGCGTCCCAGCAGGCACCTGCTAATGCGCTGAGACCTGTTAATTAAATGAGTGTTTGTCATTGACTTGGCAGCTGCCTCCCCCACCATAGTGTAGCTCTTCAGGGTCAGTGACTTTCCATCTCGTTCATTCCCCACTCAGCAGTGTCACAGGCACAGACCGTCTCAGGGAAGCTGGGACCCACCCAGGGCAGGGGGTTTGGGGCTTGATCTGCTGCCACTCTCTTCCTGTCCAGAAAAACAGAAGGACAGTCCGCCCCAGTTATGGTCTCAGGAGGGGTCACTCCTGGAGACTAGTGGAGCAGAGACAGCTAAGCCTCCCGGCCCCTCCCAGCCCCATGCCTTGAGGTTGCCTGCCCTCACCACGCCTCACCACGTCCCTCACCACGCCTCACACTGCCCTCACCACGCCTCACGCTGCCCTCACCACGCCTCACGCTGCCCTCACCACGCCCCTCACCACGCCTCACGCTGCCCTCACCACGCCTCACGCTGCCCTCACCACGCCTCACCACGTCCCTCACCACGCCTCACGCTGCCCTCACCACGCCCCTCACCACGCCTCACGCTGCCCTCACCACGCCCCTCACCACGCCTCACGCTGCCCTCACCACGCCTCACCACGTCCCTCACCACGCCTCACGCTGCCCTCACCACGCCTCACGCTGCCCTCACCACGCCTCACCACGGCCCTCACCACGCCTCACGCTGCCCTCACCACGCCTCACCACGACCCTCACCACGCCTCACGCTGCCCTCACCACGCCTCACCACGGCCCTCACCACGCCTCACGCTGCCCTCACCACGGCCCTCACCACGCCTCACGCTGCCCTCACCACGCCTCACCACGGCCCTCACCACGCCTCACGCTGCCCTCACCACGCCTCACCACGGCCCTCACCACGCCTCACGCTGCCCTCACCACGCCTGACGCTGCCCTCACCACGGCCCTCACCACGCCTCACCACGCCTCACGCTGCCCTCACCACGCCTCACCGCTGCCCTCACCACGCCTCACCGCTGCCCTCACCACGCCTCACCGCTGCCCTCACCACGCCTCACGCTGCCCTCACCACGCCTCACCACGGCCCTCACCACGCCTCACCACGGCCCTCACCACGCCTCACGCTGCCCTCACCACGCCTCACGCTGCCCTCACCACTGCCCTCACCACGCCTCACGCTGCCCTTACCACGCCGCCTCTTGTGAAACTCGCTTTCCCTTCCTGCCCTGAACCTGCCAGTTCTCACAACGTTCTATTGGCAGGTGTGTCTCTGCCCTGACCACACTGTTTTCCTGTCCCCTGGGAAGCTCTATTTCCCTCCCTCACGGCCTCAGGGCTCACCTTTTCTCCTGACCATCTTTCATGCTCCTCCCTTGACGCCTCAGGTGCCGTGCCCTTGGCCTTCTCTGTGTGCGTGAGGGTCATGATCTGCGCTTTGGCCTCCCCAGCTAAGTTGCTGCTGTCTTTGCCGAGGCCCAGGAGCCGGCAGATGGCAGGACTCGCGCTTGGAGCCCCTCTCTGGCCTGCGTGCCTCAGCCCAGCACACGGCACCTGCGCTGCCCGCTGGCTGCTGTCGGGCCTGGTGGATGTAGGGGGGCTGCCCGCTGGCTGCTGTCGGGCCTGGTGGATGTAGGGGGGCTGCCCGCTGGCTGCTGTCGGGCCTGGTGGATGTAGGGGGGCTGCCCGCTGGCTGCTGTCGGGCCTGGTGGATGTAGGGGGGCTGCCTGCTGGCTGCTGTCGGGCCTGGTGGATGTAGGGGGGCTGCCCGCTGGCTGCTCTCGGGCCTGGTGGATGTAGGGGGGCTGCCCACTGGCTGCTGTTGGGCCTGGTGGATGTAGGGGGGCTGCCCGCTGGCTGCTGTTGGGCCTGGTGGATGTAGGGGGGCTGCCCGCTGGCTGCTTTCAGTCCTGGTGGATGTGGGGGGCTGCCCGCTGGCTGCTCTCAGGCCTGGTGGATGTGGGGGGCTGCCTGCTGGCTGCTCTCAGGCCTGGTGGATGTGAGGGGGTTGCCGGCTGGCTACTGTCAGGCCTGGTGGATATGGGGGGCTGCCTGCTGGCTCCTGTCGGGCCTGGTGGATATGAGGGGGCTGCCTTCTGGCTGTTTTGGGCCTGGTGGATGTGGGGGACTGCCCTCTGGCTGCTGTCGGGCCTGGTGGATATGGGGGGCTGCCCTCTGGCTGCTGTCGGGCCTGGTGGATATGGGGGGCTGCCCTCTGGCTGCTGTCGGGCCTGGTGGATATGGGGGGCTGCCCGCTGGCTACTGTCGGGCCTGGTGGATGTGGGGGGCTCCCCTTTGGCTGCTGTTGGGCCTGGTGGATATGGGGGCTGCCCGCTGGCTACTATCATGCCTGGTTGATATGGGGGCTGCCCGCTGGCTGTCTCGGGCCTGATGGATATGGGGGGCTGCCCGCTGGCTGCTGTCGGGCCTGGTGGATATGGGGGGCTGCCTGCTGGCTGCTGTCGGGCCTGGTGGATGTGGGGGGGCTCCCCTTTGGCTGCTGTCGGGCCTGGTGGATATGGGGGGCTGCCCGCTGGCTCTCTCGGGCCTGGTGGATATGGGGGGCTGCCCGCTGGCTGTCTCGGGCCTGGTGGACGTGGGGGGGCTGCCCTCTGGCTGCTGTCGGGCCTGGTGGATATAGGGGGCTGCCCTCTGGCTGTCTCGGGCCTGGTGGATATGGGGAGCTGCCCGCTGGCTGTCTTGGGCCTGGTGGATATGGGGGGGCTGCCCGCTGGCTGTCTCGGGCCTGGTGGATGTAGGGGGGCTGCCCTCTGGCTGCTGTAGGGCCTGGTGGATATGGGGGGCTGCCCGCTGGCTGCTGTTGGGCCTGGTGGATGTGGGGGGGCTGCCCTCTGGCTGCTATTGGACCTGGTGGATATGGGGGAGCTGCCCTCTGGCTACTGTCAGGCCTGGTGGATATGGGGGGCTGCCCGCTGATTGTCTCAGGCCTGGTGGATGTCGGGGGTGCTGCCCACTGGCTGCTGTCGGGCCTGGTGTATATGGGGGGCTGCCTGCTGGCTGCTGTTGGGCCTGGTAGATGTGGGGGGGGCTGCCCCCTGGCTGTCTCAGGCCTGGTGGATATGGGGGGGCTGCCCGCTGACTGTCTTGGGCCTGATAGATGTGGGGGGCTGCCCACTGGCTGCTGTTGGACCTGGTGGATATGGGGGGGCTGCCCGCTGGCTGTCTCGGGCCTGGTGGATATGGGGGGCTGCCCGCTGGCTGTCTCGGGCCTGATGGATGTGGGGGGTGCTGCTGGGGTTTGCGCTGCCTCGGCCTCAGCGTCGTCTGTGCTGTTCCCTCTCCAGGCTGCACGCGGGCTGGTCTGTGCACACCTACCAGACGGATAAGCAGAGGAGGGACCAGCACCTCAGCCCCGCAGAGGTGGAGGCCATCCTGCAGGTCATCCAGAGGGCCGAGCGGCTGGACGTCCTAGAGCAGCAGAGAATCGGGTGAGTGGGGAGGGGCGGGGCAGCTCAGCGGGGGCAGCAGGGGCTCTGGTGCCAGCCCGGGGACTGGGAGGTCAGCCCTCTGGCTCCTGCTGCTGCTTTTCACCTCCGGGAGTGGGTCTGGAGGTCACGGACTCCAGCCTGTCCTGAAGGGTGCTCTTCCTGAACAGCCCCGGAGCCTCAGGATACCCCTGTTGGATAAGGCCAGCGGCTGGGTGTGGACAGGAAGCGCCCCAGGGCTGTTGAGCTCTGCACATCTGCAGCTGTGCCAGGGTCAGCCTAGGGAGGGAGGGAGGTTCAGCTGCAGGCTGAGCCGGGGTCGCCCCTCCTGGCCGGCTGTGTGCACCTCTCCGGCCTGCGGCGTCCGACCCCAACCACAGGCTCGTCTTCCAGCACCTTCAGTGTGTCCTGTGTTTAGTGACAAAGCAATGCCTGTTTCCTGGAAACTCTGGAAACACAGAAAAGCAGGAGTAGGGAACACGGATGCAGGGCCTTGATTGGAATTGATTTCATTCTGGTCTCCTGCATGACTTGTATCTTTCTTTTTTTACTTTTGAGATGGGTCTCACTCTGTCGTTTAGGCCAGAGAGTAGTTACGATCACAGATCCCGGCAGCCTCAGCTTCCTGGGCTCCAGCCATCCCCCCACCTCAGCCTCAAGTAGCCAGGCTACACACAGCTCTTTTTTTTTTTTTAGACACGGGTTCTCACTTTGTTACCCGGGCTGGTCTCTAACTCCTGAGCTTACATGATCCACCTGCCTCAGCTCAGAAAGGGCTGGGATTACAGGCAAGAGCCACACTGCCCAGCCTTCTTATCTTTGCAATGGGAGAAACAGACCATGCGGGGTGGCTCATTCTTTAGCTGAGTCCACAAGTTCTCCCAGAGCATTCACGGGTCCCTGTGGGGCATTTCCCTGCCCCTTAATCTCCCTCTCCCTCCCTCCCCTCCATCTCCCTCTCCCTCCCTCCCTGCTTCATCTCCCTCTCCCTCCCTGCCCCTCCATGTCTCTCTCCCTCCCTCCCCTCCAACTCCCTCTCCTTCCCTTCCCTCCATCTCCCTCTCCCTCCCTCCCCTCCATCTCCCTCTCCCTCCCTCCCTGCTTCATCTCCCTCTCCTCCCTCCCCTCCATCTCCCTTGCCCTCCCTCCCCTCCATCTCCCTCTCCCTCCCTCCCCTCCATCTCCCTCTCCCTCCCTCCCCGCTTCATCTCCCTCTCCCTCCCTGCCCCTCCATGTCCCTCTCTCTCCCTCCCCTCCGTCTCCCTTGCCCTCCCTCCCCTCCATCTCCCTCTCCCTCCCTCCCTGCTTCATCTCCCTTTCCTCCCTCCCCTCCATCTCCCTTGCCCTCCCTCCCCTCCATCTCCCTCTCCCTCCCTCCCCTCCATCTCCCTCTCCCTCCCTCCCCTCCATGTTCCTCTCCCTCCCTCCCCTCCATGTCCCTCTCCCTCCCTCCCCTCCATGTCCCTCTCCCTCCCTCCCCTCCATGTCCCTCTCCCTCCCTCCCCTCCATGTCTCTCTCCCTCCCTCCCCTCCATCTCCCTCTCCCTCCCTGCCCCTCCATGTCCCTCTCCCTCCCTCCCCTCCATCTCCCTCTCCCTCCGTCCCCTCCATCTCCCTCGCCCTCCCTCCCCTCCATCTCCCTCGCCCTCCCTTCCCTCCATCTCCCTCGCCCTCCTTCCCCTACATCTCCCTCTCCCTCCCTCCCCTCCATCTCCCTCTCCTTCCCTCCCCCCATCTCCCTTGCCCTCCCTCCCCTCCATCTCCCTCCCCTCAATCTCCCTCTCCCTCCCTCCCTCCATCTCCCTCTCCCTCCCTCCCCCTCATCTCCCTTGCCCTCCCTCCCCTCCATCTCCCTCCCCTCCATCTCCCTCCCCTCCATCTCCCTCTCCCTCCCTCCCCTCCATCTCCCTCTCCCTCCTTCCCCCTCATCTCCCTCGCCTTCCCTCCCCTCCATCTCCCTCGCCCTTCCTCCCCCTCATCTCCCTCTCCCTCCCTCCCCTCCATCTCCCTTGCCCTCCCTCCCCTCCATGTCCCTCTCCCTCCCTCCCCTCCATCTCCCTCTCCCTCCCTCCCCCATCTCCTTCACCCTCCCTCCCCTCCATCTCCCTCCCCTCCATCTCCCTCTCCCTCCCTCCCCCTCATCTCCCTCGCCCTCCCTCCCCTCCATCTCCCTCGCCCTCCCTTCCCTCCATCTCCCTCGCCCTCCCTCCCCTCCATCTCCCTTGCCTCCATCTCCCTCGCCCTCCCTCCCCTCCATCTCCCTCTCCCTCCCTCCCTGCTTCATCTCCCTCTCCCTCCCTGCCCCTCCATGTCCCTCTCTCTCCCTCCCCTCCATCTCCCTTGCCCTCCCTCCCCTCCATCTCCCTCTCCCTCCCTCCCTGCTTCATCTCCCTTTCCTCCCTCCCCTCCATCTCCCTCGCCCTCCCTTCCCTCCATCTCCCTCTCCCTCCCTCCCCTCCATCTCCCTCTCCCTCCCTCCCCTCCATGTCCCTCTCCCTCCCTCCCCTCCATGTCCCTCTCCCTCCCTCCCCTCCATGTCCCTCTCCCTCCCTTCCCTCCATCTCCCTCTCCCTCCCTCCCCCATCTCCTTCACCCTCCCTCCCCTCCATCTCCCTCCCCTCCATCTCCCTCTCCCTCCCTCCCCCTCATCTCCCTCGCCCTCCCTCCCCTCCATCTCCCTCACCCTCCCTTCCCTCCATCTCCCTCGCCCTCCCTCCCCTCCATCTCCCTTGCCTCCATCTCCCTCGCCCTCCCTCCCCTCCATCTCCCTCTCCCTCCCTCCCCTCCATCTCCCTCACCCTTCCTCCCCCTCATCTCCCTCTCCCTCCCTCCCCTCCATCTCCCTCTCCCTCCCTCCCCTCCACCTCCATCTCCTTCCCTGCCCCACTATTTCCATTTCACAGTGTTGCTCTCTATCTGAAATCAGTCTTCTTGTTGACTTGCTCATGAATTTTCTTCCTTACTGAAGGTACGTTCCGGAAGAACAGGGACCATGTCTGTCTCTGGCTGGTTTGCTGCCATTTCACCAGTATCTGATGGATCCTAGGTGCTCGGTGAATAGTTGGCAAGTGAATGAAGGATTCACAGTTAGCCAAGGGAAGGGCAGGGCAAGGAACGATACCCTCGTGAGGGAACAGCCGCGTGGCACGGTTCAGCTCTGGGCCTCGGTGGCAGCTGTGCCAGGCAGTGGTTGGGCTGGAGTGGGAGGCGCATTCCCTCTGACTCTGTGTCCTGGCCTCAGGCGGCTGGTGGAGCGGCTGGAGACCCTGCGGGGGAACGTGATGGGGAATGGCCTGTCCCAGTGTCTGCTCTGCGGGGAGGTGCTGGGCTTCCTGGGCAGCTCCTCGGTGTTCTGCAAAGACTGCAGGAAGGTAAGACCCTGCTCCTGCTCCGTCCTGCCCTTCCGCCTCCCCAGCCGCGATTCTGGACCAGCCCTGCTGCTCTGTGGCTTGTGTGCTGGGCTATGGTACCCTCGGCCTCTTGGCAAGGACGAAGGAAAACCAAACGTCCTGATGTCTAGGGCTGGCTCTGGGTCGCGTAGCTTGGGTGTATCTTCTGGCTATCCCACTGGATTCACACCCGAGCTTGGAGACCTAGCGCTGCTGTTAAAAGTCAGGGTGTGAATCTAGCTCTTCTTCTATGACCTCAGAAAACCTATTCACTATCTCAGATCTGAGGTTCCTCATCTGTAAAATACAGTAATGATACCATGCACCTCACCGTGCTCCGAGGGTTACATATCATTAAAGGTGAAGCTCTTACAACCTTGCCTGGCACATAGGCGCTCAAATGGTATCGTCTCCAGAATATATTAAGGCAACAAGAAAAACATGTTTTTAGTTGTGATTGGATAAATCCTATTTTCCTCAAGGCCAGGTCGTGTGCTAGGAGGCACTTTGTATTCTGTTGGTCTGCTCTGCTCTTCATCCCTGGTTACTCAAAGGAGAATGATCTTTGCAGGAGATCAAATCGATTTTCTCCTTATACTAAACTGTGCCACATGTTAAATTGTTTTGTAATGATTCTGGGACTTTTTAAATATGACTTTTAGTTTTTTCTGGAGTTTCAACTTGCCTTTCTTTTTCTTATTGCTGAGAGAATAATGTACCTTCCAATCCTCAGGATTAGTCAGCATTTCAAGTTTACTATCATAGGGAGCCTCTTTCTTTTTCCTGGAATAAACCCTTCTAGATTCTCCCTCCTGCTCCCTCCTAGGCTGGTAACTGCACAGCTGTTATGATGGGACCCCCTCCTCGGTTAGACACATTGTTCTCCTTTTTGTTTTCATCTTAGTTTTGCTGGAACTCATCCTCAAGTAACTTCCATGTGCTAGTCATGGTTTTTGTTGTTGTTGTTGTTGTTGTTGTTTTTTAAGACAGAGTCTCACTCTGTCGCCCAGGCTGGAGTGCAAATGGTGTGATCTCAGCTCACTGCAACCTCCACCTCCTGGGTTCAAGTGATTCTCCTGCCTCAGCCTCCTGAGTAGCTGGGATTACAGGCACACACCACCACACGCAGCTGATTTTTGTATTTTAGTAGAGAAGGGGTTTTGCCATGTTGGCCAGGAGGGTCTCCAACTCCTAACCTCAGCTGATCCACCGGCCTCAGCCTCCCAAAGTGCTGGGATTACAGGCGTGAGCCACTGCCCGGCTGCTGGTCATGGTTTTAAGACTGGAGTTATTATATTGAAGAAGACAGAGGAGGAACTTTCTTGAGATAATAGTGGGTAAGGGAACTTAAAAACAAGTAACGATCAAGTGAACAAGATGGTTTCAGGACACAGTAAGCTCTGGGAAGAAATAACGGGGGGTGGGGGTTGGGGGGTGGGAAGTGCCAAGAGGACCAGGAGAGATGGAGAAGTCAGAATAAATAAACATGGATGTGGAAGATGGAGGCCATTGGCAACTTGGTAAGGGCATTTTCAGTGGCATTCAAAAGCTCGATGAGAAAACCAAAGGTACAGTGAGGTTAATGTGCCCAATTAACAAGTGGGAAAGCCAGGATTTCAGCTGTGGTCACTTTTTTTCCTGCTCTGTCATATGTGGTAAACTGGGCTGAGGAATGTGGATTAATTGGTCCAAGAATACTGGAGGGGAGGTGGGGGCTGGTGTCGGGCTGTGCTCGCTCGTCCTCCAGCCCTGCAAAGGCCCTGGACCACGGGTCAATGTAGGTGGGGGCGCAGGGACTTGGGAAGATCCAGCTTCCAGGACTTGGGCGGTGAGGTTATGTTTTGTGACTCCGGCTGGGAGAACGGGACCTGGCAGCCTGTTTCCTCCTCTGTCTCTCAACCTCACAGCTGCTGTGAATATTCCAGATACAGGGGATCATAAAGAGGCACAGAGTCGGCCTGCTTCCCCCGGATGGTCCAGGGCCTGGGCCACAGAGGCAGCTGCTGGTCTGGCTGTGTAGCAGCTAACACAGCTGCTCCCTGGGGCCACGTCTTATGCAACAGTGGCCGCCCCGGGGAGGACCTCAGCTGGAAGTGGGTCCCCAGGCCACTCTGGAGCTCTGGGCTGCTCCAGGCATTTCCATTGAAATGGTTCTTAGCGTTCAGCAGGCTGAGGACTCAGTCCTGGCGTGGATGGTGAGGCCGGGGAGCTCTGAGCTTCTGAGGGTCATGTTCCAGGATGGAGGCGGGAGGAGAGGGTGTCAGGAAACACAGCTGGATGGTGGACATTTGGGGGGTTGGAGGGTTCACACTTCCTTCTTGGAGGAGATTATGTGCATTCATTCATTCATTCTTTAATTAATAGCCCACTGTGTGAAGGCCCTGTGCTGGGTGCTGGCGATGCCGTGAACAAGACGGACAGTGTCCTCGCTCTCACGGAGATGACTTTCCAGGGGTGGGGTAATAGAGAAGACAAATGGAGCTCAGAGAGGGTCCCCAGAGCCTCTCCCTAGGTGCTCTGCGTGGTGCTCTACTTCATGTTATAGCACCCATGAGGTAGCAGTCAGTACACTGAGGAACAGAGAAGAAAAATGGATAAACACGAAGTAGCAATCGGACACCGAGAATTAACGCAGAATGCATAGGGAGAGGCTTCGGGGCCCTCTCTGACCTCACGCCCACACAGAGCACCTAGGGAGAGGCTTCGGCGCCCTCTCTGACCTCAGGGCATGTTCAAAGGACAGATGATGGCGTCTGGGACAGAGAGAGTGAGCAGCGGGTTGGCCCATCACACACGGTTTGCCAGCAAGGCCAGGAGTTGCGATTTCACCAGGTGTTTAACGGGATGTCAGTGGAGAGTTTTAAGCTAGGGTGTGATGGGATCTGATTTTAAGAGATGACCCTGGTGCTGGAGACAAGTCAGGTGGTGATGGCCATCCTTGGGGGATGAGGCCATTTGCTGAGACACAGCACCAGCCTCTTTGGTGTATTCTGAGCAGATGGGGAGGAGTTAGAGGGGGTGAATAAGGGTTCTAGGAAGGAAAGAGTCCTGGACTGCAGGGGCCAGCCAGAGTGAGAGGCCGCTTGGTCCACCTGAGCACAAGGGGGCAGCAGGTGCTACTGGACTGGCCGGTGAGTTCTGTACACACGCAGATGCCACACGATGCTGAGAGCTCATGACTGGATGGGAGGGGCTTATCCATACTTTGAGGAGTGACTCCGTGTTCCCGAAAAGGCCTGGCGGGGCAGCTCCCCTCCTCCCTGGCCCCAAGATTGTGGAGGTGGCTGTGCCCTGAGCTGCCGAGCCCAACAGACTTGGGTTGAGGTCCCCGCGTGGCCCTGGTGGAGCAGTCATGGACAAGTCACTGGGCCTCTGTTTTGCCATCTGTAAAATGGAGTCATCTGTAAAATGGCATCATCAAGCTTCTGTCATCTTGATGGATGAGTGAGTTAGTGCAGGCGAGGCCTTGGCAGACTGCCCAGCCCATCACCAGCCGGCAGTGAAGGCGCCTGTGACTGCTGCTCACCCTTGCAGGGTCCTGCCTGCGGAGGCTGCACGCGTGTTACGAGGATGGAGCGGGTCCCGGACGTCTCCGAAGAGGCTGAGTGACTCCCTGGGTCATAGCCCAGGCCGCCACAACAAAACGCCACAGGCTGAACTGGGCACCCTCAGCAGTGGACATGTTTCATTGGAGGCACGAAACTGAGACCCAGGTGCTGGCTGATTCTGTGTCTGGTGAGGGCGCTCTTCCTGGCGTGCACACAGCTGTCTTCTTGTGGCCCACGTGGTGAGAGGAGAGGGCTCTAGTCTGTCCTCCTCCTCTTGCTGCTTGTTTTTTGACAGGGTCTCACTGTCACCCAGGCTGGCATGCAGCGGCATGGTCATTGCTCACTGCAGCCTCCAACTCCTGGGCTCAAGCAATCTTCCCGCCCCAGCTTCCAGGGTAGCTGAGACAACAGATGTGTGCCACCACGCCTGCCTAATTTTATGTATTTTGTAGACACAGGGCATCGCTCTGTTGCCCAGGCTGGTCTCAAACTGGCCCTCAAGCAATCCTCCGCCTCAGCTTCCCACAGGGCTGGGATGACAGACCTGAGCCACGCCCCCGATCTCTTCCTTTTCTTATGAAGACACTAGTTCTGTTGGATTAGGGCCCCACCCTTGTACCCTCATTTTACCTAAATTACCTCCTAACTAGGCCCTCTCTTCAAATACAGCCCCTGGGGGACACAGTTCAGTCCGCAGCACTGGAATTCTCTTTGTCTTAAACTTAGAATTAGAGCTCCCGCAGTTAGTCCTGTAGAGTCCGTAGTTTACATGAAAGCCCGGAAGCCTTTGTAGCTCCAGCACTGGATTCCTGAGCCAGCAGGGAAGCCCTCAGTTTCTGTGCAGGTTACTCACGTAAGCGTCTCACTCAGTCGCTTAGCCTGCTGTGTGCCAGTCCTGGGTTAGGGGTATCCAAAAAGAGAGGTGTTCAGAACAATCTCTTCCCGCATGGCCTCAAGGTCACGATGGGCAGATGGGATTCTCTAGAGTGACGTGCACCATGGCTGGGACTGGAGTTTCCAGGACTCAGAGCAGCTGGGAGGGCTGCCTGGAGGAGGGGGTCCCTGAAGGCCGGGCAGGCTTCTGCAAGGCTGAGGGCAGAGGGAAGGTGCCCGCGGGGCAGAGGCGTGTGCTGGAGGAAAAAGCAACACAGGATCTGACTGGGGAACAGTGACCTCGGAGGAGGGAGGGGCGTGCTCCAGTTGCCTCCAAAGCTGAGATCCTGGGGACCTGAAAACGCAGGGCAGAGCTGGGATCTTTGGGACGCTGAGCTGTAGGGGACTTGGGAGTCTTTCGGGGGACAAGCTGCATTTGAGCAGTGAATAGGCAGATGTACAGGGCCTGGGGCTCCAGGGAGAGAATCACAGTCGCTGACCCCCCGGGATCCCTGCTATGAGGAGTCGTCATCTAGAACCTGAGCCGCCACAGAATCAGGGAGGCCCAGACATGACCCCTGCAGGGCTCTCTGGCATCTGGGAGGAGAGACGATGCCATCCATTCCTCGTCCAACTGCGGTGTCAGGCACTGGGAACCTGGGGTTGGGAGCCACACAGATCCCAGTGCTCCGGAGGGAGGTGTTAAACTAGGACGCGTGGTTCATTACAGTTGGGGTTGGGGCTGGGGGGCTCTCACATGGTGTGGGGCATCAGGGTCCCTCCGCTTGGGGCCTGCCAGCTTCGGGGCATGTCCCCATTTATCTCCATCGCCACGCTGCACCTCCTCACCCTCTGCAGGGGGCTGCGGCCGGGGCCCTGGGCAGTGAGGGCTCTGGCAGGCTGGAGAAGGGGTGCTGGGGAGATCCCCACCACAGGAAGTGTCCAGGCCCAGGCGAGGTCGGGGGACAGAGCCTCGGGTGCTCCTGGGCACACAGAGGCATCCCCAGCGAGAGGCCTGGCAGCCGTCAGCGGCTGTGAGCTAATGAGCTCACGAGTGGAAGCCGCTACCGTGCTGCTCCTCACCGCGTCCCCTCTGTAATTGGGCCTGCAGCCTCGGCTGCCTGCCCTCATTATCTGAGGGCTGTGGTGGGAAGGGAGAGGGGCTGTGTGGTTAATTAGAGAGGCCTGGTGCCTCTGATGGCTTGGGATCAGAGTCAGCCCGCTTTCAGCGTCATCCAGAGTCCAGCCGGCGCTGGGAGGCTGAGCAGGGCCTCCGGAGCCTGGGAGGCATCGTCACCCTTTGAGGGAAGCAGTTGGGTTTTTTTCTGGTCTCGGCCAAATGTGCCCCACAATGTGGGTGCAGGGGAGCCTGCCCATGAAACGATCACCTGAGTCCTAATGAAGGAAGACGGGCCAGTCTTATGTTTTGCCCAAATCCCTCAGAGGAAGTCCAGCTCAGGTGGGGGTGGGCGTCACCCAGCCCAGCTTGGAGGGAAGGGGCTGGGCCAGAACCTGACCCTCCCTCCAACCTGGCTTGAGCCCACTTGGCTCTAAGGAGGGTATGTGTCCTGCTGAGTCATCTTGGGCCCCTGGCCAGGGGGCTGGCAGGAGCCCTGGGCTGGGTGGGGGACATACCGTTTTCCTAAAGCTTCCATTTCCCTCTGTTCGGTTTCTGGGACTCCAGGTGGTGAAGCCACGGGAGGAGCAGGAGCGTCCATTCACTCTGCTGCCTGCCCACTGCAGAGCTCTGCCCTCTCTGGCAGCGTTTTAAGAGACGAGGTCTTGGCCTGCCACCCAGGCTAGAGTGCAGTGGCTGACGGCTCACTGCAGCCGCAAACTCTTCGGCTCAATCGATCCTCCTACCTCAGCCTCCCTAGGAGCTAGGACTACAGGCATGCACCGCCTTGCCTAGATAATTTTTTATTTTTTGTAGGGACAGGGTCTTGCTCTGTTGCCCAGGCTGGTCTCAAACTCCTGGCTCAGATGACCCTCCTGCCTCGGTCTCTCAAAGTGCTGGGATGAAGGCGTGAGCCCCGGTGTCCGGCCTCGTTACTGTTTCATTCCCAGTACCAGCCCTCTGCTCGTGGAGATGGCAGTGACCCCTGACGTGCCTGCAGCAGCACTCCCAAGAAAGTCTGCTCACCTCTGAGAAGTCGTCTCCTGTCTGGGGAAGCTGTGGGGGTCCTGGCCCCATCCAGTTTACAGAGAGCTTCTCCTGGAGGTGGAGGCATAAGGGCCAGGAGAGGATTCAGGTGCTGCCGGGGTCCTTGCTGCTCCAAGTGTGGGCCGAGGACCAGTGATGTGGATGTCGCCTGGGTGTTCATTAAAAATGCAGAATCTCAGCCCCCCAGACCTCCCAGGCTAGAAGCTGCAGTTTAACCAGGCCCCTTTGCATAAGGTTTCAAGGTTCATCCGTGACGTCGCAGGCATCAGGATTTCCGTCCTTTCTAAGGCTGAGGAGCATTTCATGGTGCACATCTGTGTTTTGTTTGTCCGCTCATCTGTGATGGCCATCTGGATTCCTTCCATGTTCTAGCTGTTGTGAGTAATGCGGTGACCTCCGGTGTGCACCTCTCTGAGATCCTGCCTTCCAGTCTCGCGGGTCTATACCCAGCAGTGGAACTGCTGGATCCTACAGCGATTCTATTTAATTGAGGAGCCTCGATCCTGTTTTCCGTGGCAGCTGCACCATTTTACATTCCCACAAGTATAAGCGTTTGGAGAAGTCAGTTTTTTGCAGAGCCTCCTCCCCGATGGCTGTGGGGTGAAAGTCCTCTGTCAGCCAGTTCCCTACCCCCTTTTCAAACCTCACCCTCAGCCTGTCCCTCCGTGGAGTAGAGAAGCAGCAGCTCCCAGAGCCATTTCATCCCAGTCGCCTGCAAATTGGCCTCGAGATGTCCTTTCTCCTCTCAACCTGATTTGTACGTGGAAGACGTGTGTTTGTGCCTCCTTATGGGGATGGATTTTTTCATTCAGTGGCTGATGTTTCCTAAATTCCCGGAAGCAGTCACTTAATTCGTCTGCCCCAGGGGCCTGCTCCAGCTGCTTCTGCCTCTCTGAGGCTGCTTGGCAGGAACCGACTTGGCTGGATTGGAGGATTGGACCAAACGCCACACTGCCTCTCAGAACATCCGCCTTCTCGGGAGTCTGACGGCAGAGCATCTCCACTACGGCCTGCTTTTCTCTTGCTGTTGGGAGGCCTGCAGCGTGACTTTTCTGCTTCCAAAGGGAGCAAGCAGCTGCCTTGTGCGGTGCTGAGCCCATTCTGCTCACCCCACACGCCACCAGTATGCTGCTGACCTCCAGCTCAGGGCCATCAGCACAAAGGCAGCCAGGGGGCTGCAGGGACCCAGGGTGGACTTGGGGAACTGCATGGATCCCTGGCAAGGCCCAGAGCTTTCTGGATGGAACTTTATGTGATGTGTCCCACGCCAGTTCCTGTGTGCACTCAGTCACCTTCACGCCAGGCCCCAAGGCCGAGGAGGCAGAGAAGCCAGCCCCTGCCCTCCAGGAGCTCACAGTTGGTGTCAGATATGGCAGTGCAGTGTGAGAAGTGCTGCAGGAGTAGAAGGCAGGCAGGAGCATGGGGGCGGACCTGCCATGGGCAAATGGTGGCACCCAGGGAGGTGAGGGAGGCCTCTGGGCTGCAGAGGGGGGTGGGTGTTGCAGCCAGGCCTGGAGGATGGGTGACCAGGTGCCAGGAGAGGGCACTTCAGGAGCAGGCGCAGCTCTGCAGAGGAGGGTGGTGGAGAAGTGTGGTGCCGCAGAGCACAAGTGTGGTGCCGAGGAAGTGTGGGGACGTTTGGCATAGCTGAGGGTCTGGTTATGCCGGGGAGTGAGAAGGAGAGGGAGGGAGGAAAAGGGAAGAAGAGGGCGGTGGGGAGAGGAAAAGAGCCCATGAGGGGCAAGAAGCAGATGGGGAGGGGAGAGACGGGAGGATCAGTAGGGCTCTGTGTGGCAGGCTGGGGCTCGCTCTGTGGCAGGTGGAGGACTTGTGGGCGTCAGACCCATCGAAGGGTGCTAGGCAGGGAAACGCCAGTCTCATGGGCCTGTGGGGAGGGTAAGTCGAGATGCAGATTTGCAGAGACTCCATGGATACTGAGTCATCCAATTCGCCGTAGTGAGGGCCTGAGTTAAGGCAGGAGCAGCCAGGATGGAGACTCTGAAGACAAGAGTTAGCCGTGACAGAAGTAGCCAGCAGTGGAGGGCTCACTCTAGAGGTGCCAAGGCCGCACCCGCCTCATTAGCAAAGCCACCTGGAGGTCTTGGTCAGCGCATTGTGGGTGAAGAGATGGAGGCCAGTGGAGTCACACGGCGGCCAGTGCTGAGTCTGACCGCCTCACCAGCCAGGCGGGGCGTGTGCACGGGGACTGCGTGGAGGGCTGGTCTGGTGTGGGGAAGGGCTCGAGGGCATGTTGGTGGTGGGGCTGGGGGTCCAGGGGAGCCGAGTATGTGTACCAGGTGGTCCAGGCTGGCTCCCAGGCCGTGGGTCAGAAAGAGGCCGGGGAATTCAGGTGCAGTGACTCACACCTATAATCCCAGCAGTTTGGGAGGCTGAGGTGAGAGGATTGCCTGAGCCCAGGAGTCTGAGACCAGCCTGGGCAATGTAGTGAGACCCCATCTCTACCAAAAAAAATAAATAAATAACTGGGCATGGTGGTGCGCACTCATGGTTCCAACTGCTTGGGAGGCTGAGGTGGGAGGATGAGCCTGGAAGGCTTGAGCCCCAGAGGCGGGGCTTACAGCGAGTCAAGACTGTGTGACCTAGCACCTCCACATGGGTGTTCTGCTGTTGAGATGCTGAAGCTGGGGTCATCCCTGTGCACCTGCTGTGTGTGTGGTCAGGTCACCCACATGGAAGGAATCTAGGTGAGGAGGAGCCGGGCTGTAACCTCGTGTAACCTGGTGAAGCTGCCCCGTGGGACGTCAGGGGCAGAGGAGGTTGGTGTGAGCTGGGCCTGCAGGGTGGAGTGTTCCTTCCCTGCCCAGCCCCTCAGCTGCGAGGCGGGCACCATCCCGTCCTCCTGGACTGTCCTGGGTTTGACATTTGTAAATAGCTCAGAGGTGGGAGGGAACGAAAAGAAGGAGAATATCTGTGACACAAAAAGTATGTGAACGTAAATCTCAGTGTCCCTAACGGTTTGCTGAGCGCAGCCACGCTCTCGTTCTCCTGTGGCCTCAGCTGGCTCGGCGCTGCCCTGGCCGGGTTGAATGGTTGTGACAGAGCCTAAGATGCTAACTCTCTGGCCCTTCACCAAACAGCATCCCAGCTGTGAGCCCCAGCCAGACACTTCGCTGCTCAGAATCGAGAAGGGGCCTGACCTCCTTCCCCCTCCAGTTATGTGGGGGTGGTGCGGGGTACCAGGCGCAGCTTTTGAGCCTCAGCAGATTCCAGAATTTAATGAGCTGGCTTCTCTTGGTCTTATTAGTTTTCTTTCCCCAGAATTTTAAAAAGTAACTTACACTACCGTGCAGATGTTTAGAGCACTGGACTCTGGCCCCCGGGTTCTCCCGACTCGGGCTCATTCTCTCCCCGCTCTCTGCCTCCGCTTTCTCACCTGGAAGTTGGGAATATTAATCGTGCCTATCTCGGAGGGTGGCTGTAAGGATTGCAATGAGGAGAGTATGTGATATGCTCTTAGAAACAGGCCCTGAATTATGGGAACTGCTCGCTAATTATTAAAAGTCAAACAATGCAGCCTTTCTCCCTGCCCCTCCACCTGTTATAACTGCTTGGTGATCTAATTCATTCCTAAGTTGTTAAATATCTTTTGTTTTGTTTTGTTTTTGTTTTTTGAGGCAGGGTCTCGCTCTGCTGCCCAGGCTGGAGTGCAGTGGTAGGCTCTTAGCTCACTGCAGCCTCAACCTTCTGGGCTCATGTGATCTTCCCACCTCAGCCCCCCAAGTGGCTGGGACTAGAGGTGCGTGCCACCACTCCTGGCTAAATTCTTATTTTCTGTGTTTTGTAGAGACTGGGTCTTGTTATTTTGCCCAGGCTGGCCTCAAACTCCTCAAGTGATCCTTCTGCTCAGCCTCTCCAAAGTACTGGGATACAGGCATGAGCCACCAACCTTAACCGTAAAGTTAAGTCGTTAGTTCTTAAAAGCCTCAGATTTTATCTCCAAGAGATAAAGTCCTACAGAGGACTGTCAAGTTTATTTTCTGACTTGGATGCCTTGTAGACATGACATATCAAGGATAATCCAACCCTAAAAAAGTAAGTGAAATGCTGCAGATGTGTGTAAAATGTTAAGCTCCTACCCATGATCTTAGCAGTCAGGGTGTGTGTCCTCCCACCTTCTCTGTGTCTCCCCACAGTCACATGTGTGTACGCAGGGTGGAGGCATATGTATACTCTTCATGGGACCAAACTACATTGCTTATTCTGGAATTTCCTTTTTTCATCTTCTTTTTCCACTTAATAAGATACCAAAAACATCTTCCCATGACTATATGTGTAAATCTAATTCCAGTTGTAGGAGCTGTGCTGTATAGGGGAGTTTTCACACTCCCCTCCAGCCCCCTCACATCCCTGTTGGGCAGGCCTGGGTGAGTGTGGGTGGCAGCTGGGGTGGGGGAGAGGGGAGAGCCGTGCCTGGACCCACCCTCACTGACAGCAGATGCCTCCGTCCTGTTTTGGTTAAGCTCAGCCTCTTCCCGGGGTCTGAGTCTCTCCTGCGCCCGGCCCTGTCTGCTGCCTTCCTCTGCCCTCCACTCCTCGCACCGCACACAGACACACCGCTCACGTCTGAACTCCCGTTGAAGACACGGTTCAAGTTCATCCCCGCAACAGCTCCTGGGATCTTGGGTAAATGAAAGGACAGATGTGGTGGGTGGGCTGGGGCAGGTGGGGTGAGGCACCGCTGTGTAATGCACAGGCAGAACCCATCTGAGTCTCAGTTACCTGCCTGCCCTGCTACACCCACACCTGGAAGGGCTCTGAACCTCCCGCGTGACCTCAGGTGAAAATCTGTTCCCCTCTCTGGCCTTCCAGTGAAAGGCAAAGGCTGGACGGGAGAATCTCTCGGCCTCCCTGCGGTTTCCTCCCACGCATCGGTTTCCTCCCACGCATCGGTTTCCTCCCACACAGTGCAGCTCTGTTCCAGCCCCGAAGCCTCGCTGTGCACAGGTGCCGGAGCGGCAATTACAGGGCTGGATGCCGAAGCTCACATCTCTGCCTCTGGAGCACAGCTCGGTTAGTGGTGGTTTTAAAGCCGTGGCAGGTTTGCTGCTCATTTCACTTTGGCTTGGGCCCTAGTGAGTTCTGTGCAGGAGGAGTCAGTGTGGAGGTGCTTCTGAGAACCCCCGTGCCTCTGACGTTTCTATGATGTCATGTGTCACTCATGTCCCCCAGGAGATAGGCAGGCAAAAGGCAGTGTTTATACTCGTTTTCCAGATGGAGAAACTGAGGCTCAGAGGAATGACTCCCTCTCGGTGGCACCGCCAGTGCCTTGCAACAACTCTTACAGCTCTGTTCAGAACTTTGCCCACAAGCTGGGTGAGGTGGCTCACACCTGTAATTCCAGCACTTTGGGAGGCCGAGGTAGGAGGATCCCTGGAAGCCAGGAGTTGGAGACAGCCTGAGCAACAAAGCGAGACCCTGCCTTAACAAAAAATGAAAAAATCACGCCTGTAGTCCCAGCTACTTGGGAGGCCGAGGCAAGAGGATCACTTGAGTCCAGGAGTTCAAGATCAGCCTGGGCAAATGGCAAAACCCCATCTCTACACAAAATACAAAAATTAGCCAGGCATGGTGGTGTGCACTATAGTCTCAACTACTGGGGAGGCTGAGGTGGGAGGATTGCTTGAGCCTGGGAGGTTAAGGCTACAATGACAATGGTCTGGTCACTGCAGTCCAGCCTGGGTGACAGAGTGAGACCTTGTCTCAGGAGAAAAACAAAAACCCAGAAAACTTTGCCTATATACCTTTTAAAATGTAAAGAGATCTAAAGATGTGCAGGAAACTCCCAAAGGAAGGTGATGTCTGGTCCCACTTGCAAACAAGGTGGCAAGGCTGATGGCTTCATGCCCCTGACGCTGGGGGAGGGATTGTAGCTCCTATGGCGGAGCATCCAGAGGGTGAGGGAGCATCCAGCCCTGGAGTATCCAGAGTCAGAGGGAACACCCAACTTTAGGGAAATCAGAGTCAGAGGGAACACCCAACTCCGGAGCATCCCGAGTTGGCGGGAGCACCCAGCCCAGGATCATCCAGAGTCAGAGGGAGCACCCAGCCCCAGGGCATCCAGAGTCGGAGGAAGCACCCAGCCCCGGAGCATCCAGAGTCGGAGGGAGTACCCAGTCCCGGAGCGTCCAGAGTCAGAGGGAGCACCCAGCCCTGGAGTGTTGAGTTGGAGGGAGCACCCAGCTCTGGAGCGTCCAGAGTCGGAGCACCCAGTCCCGGAGCATCCACAGAGGGAGCACCCAGCCCCAGGGCATCCAGAGTCTGAGGGAGCACCCAGCCCTGGAGCATCCAGAGTGGGAGGAGCACCCAGCCCCGGAGCATTCAGAGTCAGAGGGAACATCCAGCCCTGGGGCATCCAGAGTGGGAGGGAGCACTAGTCCTGGAGCATCCAGAGTCAGAGGGCGCACCCAGAGCAGGAGGAGCACCCAGCCCTGGAACATTCAGAGTCGGAGGGAGCACCCAGCCCTGGGGCATCCAGAGCAGGAGGGAGCACCCAGCCCTGGGCACCCTGAGGCAGTGCCCCTTACAGAGTGAACCTGAGCCTGGCCTTGGTTTGTCTCACCCCGAGGTGGCTGGACAATGGCTGTACATGTGGAGGAGTCGTGGCCCAGCCTCACCGTGAGGCCAGCCCCATGTAGAGTGGGTAAGAGCTTCTGTAGGCCTGGCTGGGGTATCTGGGACACTGGTCAGGGCTGTCCTGCAGTGACATCTTCTCCCCCAGGATACCTGCCACCCGAGCTCAGCAGCCATCTTTCCCGGGTCTGGTCAGTGAGCTCAACATTGTCTTCCCTGGGGCTGGTCAGTGAGCTCAGTGTGTGGTCAGTGAGCTCTGTGGCCGTCTTCCCCAGGGCTGGTCAGTGAGCTTCGTGTCCATCTTCCCCGGGGCTGGTAAGTGAACTCAGTATGTGGTCAGTGAGCTCCGTGGCCATCTTCCCCGGGGCTGGTCAGTGAACTCAGTGTGTGGTCAATGAGCTCCGTGTCCATCTTCCCTGGGGCTGTCAGTGAGCTCCGTGGCCATCTTCCCCGGGCTGGTCAGTGAGCTCCGTGGCCGTCCTCACCAGGACTGGTCAGTGAACTCAGTGTGTGGTCAGTGAGCTCCGTGGCTGTCTTCCCTGGGGGTGGTCAGTGAGCTCCATGGCCATCTTCCCCGGGGCTGGTCAGTGAGCTCCGTGGCCGTCTTCCCCGGGGCTGGTCAGTGAACTCAGTGTGTGGTCAGTGAGCTCCGTGGCTGTCTTCCCTGGGGCTGGTCAGTGAGCTCCGTGGCCATCTTCCCCAGGCTGGTCAGTGAGCTCCGTGGCCGTCCTCACCAGGACTGGTCAGTGAACTCAGTGTGTGGTCAGTGAGTTCCGTGGCCGTCTTCCCTGGGGCTGGTCAGTGAGCTCCGTGGCCGTCTTCCCTGGGGCTGGTCAGTGAGCTCAGTGTCCATCTTCCCCGGGGCTGGTCAGTGCAACCTTGGGAGAGCTCTGGCCCCAGGAAGAAGCATCGTTGGCAAATCCATTTAGCAGCCGTTACCAGGAGCAGTAATTTCACGCAGCCTCCTGTCTCTGTTGAGGTAAATAACAGATACTGACATTTGCAGTCCAGTGAAGCCCCATGCCGTACACCTAAGCGCTGTGCGCTCGAGCTGCTGCACTTGTGGAGGGCTGTGGTGCCTCCCCTCTCCACTCACCCCTGCGGTTCCTCAGCCCTCTCCACTCACCCCTGCAGTGCCTCACCCCTCTCCACTCACCCCTGCAGTTCCTCAGCCCTCTCCACTCACCCCTGCGACGCCTCACCCCTCTCCACTCACCCCTGCGGTTCCTCAGCCCTCTCCACTCACCCCTGCGACTCTTCACCCCTCTCCACTCACCCCTGTGGTTCCTCAGCCCTCTTCACTCGCCCCTCCACTTGCCCCTGCGGTTCCTCACCCCCCTCCACTCACCCCTGCAGTTCCTCACCCCTCTCCACTCACCCCTGTGACTGCTCACCCCTCTCCACACACCTCTGCGGTTCCTCACTCCTCTCCTCTTGCCCCTGCGGTTCCTCACCCCACTTCACTTACCCCTGCGACTCCTCACCCCACTCCACTCGCCCCTGCGACTCCTCACCCCTCTCCACTCGCCCCTGTGACTCCTCACCCCCCTCCACTCGCCCCTGCGACTCCTCACCCCTCTCCACTCGCCCCTGCCACTCCTCACCCCTCTCCACTCGCCCCTGCCACTCCTCACCCCTCTCCACTCGCCCCTGCCACTCCTCACCCCTCTCCACTCGCCCCTGCCACTCCTCACCCCCCTCCACTCGCCCCTGCCACTCCTCACCCCCCTCCACTCGCCCCTGTGACTCCTCACCCCCTCCACTCGCCTCTGCGACTCCTCACCCCCTCCACCCGCCCCTGCGACTGCTCACCCCTCTCCACTCGCCCCTGCGACTGCTCACCCCTCTCCACTCGCCCCTGCGACTGCTCACCCCTCTCCACTCGCCCCTGTGACTGCTCACCCCTCTCCACTCGCCCCTGCGACTCCTCACCCCTCTCCACTCGCCCCTGCGACTCCTCACCACTCTCTAGTTGCCCCTGTAATTCCTGCTGTGACATTTCCCTACAGCTCTTTGCTGTTCATGGACCTTAACTCATGACGGACTGAGCCCATCTCGTTCCCTGTGGGAGGACATGGCAGGCAGCTCCTCTGCTGACGGGGGAGTCAAGGGGAAAAGGGGGAGCCGGTTCATTTCCCTGCAGCTCCTTTTATCCTGGGCCTCAAAACTGCAAATCTGGCCTTTATCAGAGGCCTCTTTAGCCCTCTCCTTCAAGGCTCTCTTCTTACCCTTGTTGTCCTGCCTTCCATGGGAGGGGGAATCCTGCTGCAGGTCATAGATGGATAAACTGAGGCTGAGAAGGGTGAGACCCTTCTGCCCAGGAACCGCACTGAGGCTCAGACAGCAGTGGTATTCAGGCCTGCAGGGAGTGTGGCCTGAGCACCTGAGTTGCCAATCAGGGGAGGGCTGCTGGGCCGTTGCTGGGTGGAGGAGTCTCATTTGCTTTCCAGCCCATCCTCCACTCCTCTGCTTGTTCAAATGCAGCTCTGATTAGGTCACTGTCTCCTTCCCTCCCCCTGAAGTCTTCAGTGGCTCCCTACTGCCCACAGCGTAAACTCTAAAACACCTCCACATGGTATCCAGGGCCCTCAGTTCATTCCCTGACTGCAGCTTGCTGACTTAGCAGCACAGGTGAAACTCCCAGCTGGGAGTTCTAAGGCCCAGGGCCAGGCCTGACTCCCCCAGCCGCGACCTGCCGACCTGCTGTTCCCTCCTTGGAGCTCCTCCGTGCATCCCCAGGGTCTACAGGGGAGCGTTAGTGCTGTTGCTATTAGAATGTTAAGAAATCCTACAATCTGTGTCTAGTCTGCTATATTTTTCAAATGAAAAATAAGTTCCAATGACAGGTATTTGCTGGCTGGATTTTTTGGTTTTGTTTTTGAGATGGAGTCTCCCTCTGTCACCCAGGCTGGCGTGCAGTGGCCTGATCTCGGCTTACTGCAGCCTCTGCCTCCCGGGTTCAAGCAGTTCTCCTGCTTCAGCCTGCCAAGTAGCTGGGACTACAGGTACATGCCACAATGCCTGGCTAATTTTTTTTTTTTTTTTTTTTTTGGTATTTTTAGTAGAGATGAGGTTTTGCTATATTGGCCAGGCTGGTCTCACACTCCTGACCGCAAGTGATCTGCCCACCTCAGCCTCCCAAAATGCTGTGATTACAGGCATGAGCCACCATGCTCAGCCTGGCTTGGAGAATAGTGACTGTATCCCAGGCATGGGAAAGAACACAGGGAAGGGAGAGGGCATTTTTACAGACTGACCTTTTAAGAGTCATGATAATCCTGCAACGTCAGAGAGGCTGGTGCTCTACCCCTGAGAGTGGGGTGGGGAGGGCTGCTGAGGGGCCGCAGCGTCCCACGCTGAGCTGGTCAGGGCAGAGCTGGAGGATGTGGAGTCTCCCAACTTTGCCCAGGTGGTCTATGCTGACTCCGTTTCTGATGGACCCTGGCCTGGCCTTGTGCCGTCACCCCCAGCCTCCCCGACTCGGCACTGTCCTCGGGTGTGTGGGTGGCTGGCCGTGTGCCATCCAGCTTCCGGCCCTGGTTGCACTCTGGGTCCCTCCTGCCTCCTCCAGGCCCCAGCCCCAGTGGTGGTGCTTCCTCTTCTTATGTCCCCATTCCTCAGCTGTGTCCCTGGGTCTCGTCCAGCCCAAAGCCCTTCCTGCCCCAGTACTCTCCTCACCCCACACCTCAAGACTTCCAGAACACAGAGTGGGGCTGCCCTCCTGTCTTCGCTGCTCCCTGTCATCTGGCTCCCTGCCCCCAGCGGCCTCTGCCCTCCCTGCCCTCCATCACCCGACTCCCAGCAGCCTCTGCCCTCCCTGGCCTCCGTCGCCTGGCTCCCTGCCCCAGCGGCCTCTGCTGCCTCGGAATGAAATTGGTGTAGCCCAGGGTCTGCCCCTGGCTGCTGGCACTGCTTTCATTCCGTTGCTTGACAGATGCGACCTGAGTGCCCACCGTGTATCGTGCAGCAGCCCAGGTTCTGGAACCACGTTGGGGATTAGGCAGGAAAAGCCTCTGTCCTCCTGAAGCGTCTGTTCCGGGTGGTGAAATCACAGGAAGCAGCGGGAAAATGAATCTCAGGCATTTTCTCAGCTGCAAGGCCTGTCTGTCCCTGGAGTTCCTAAGCTTCAGCCAGCGCTGGGTGTGGTTCCTCCGTCTTCTGTGTCTGTGGCCCTGACCTTTCTTCCATATTCCAGTCCCGAGTGTTGATGGTTCGTGGGAGGGAGCCCTGGACCCCCGCTGTCCATCAGTGCCTGCCTCTGGCCCCCTTGTTCATGCGACCCCCATCCACCCTGTCGGCTGGGCCAGCAGCCCCAGGTTTCCCTGGAGTCCTTCCTTTTCCACTACTTCCCACACCAGCTAGGAGTTGGGATTTCATTTGCATCTGGGAATGGTCTCGAAAGTGTCTCCGCTGAGTCTGGAGGACAGATTGGTGGGAGAGCGATGGGATCCCACAGTCTCAGAAAAGGCCTTTCCGAAACCCCAGTTGGATCATGTCCTTTCCCTCCTCAAGAGCTGCCATGGGCCGGATGTCCAGGGAGCTCCAGCCCCTGCAGCACCGTGTGCTTGTCACTCAGCCCCTCTGCCTCCCTCCCTCCCTCCCTCCCTTCCTCCCTAGACAGCTGCCATGTGCCAGGTGCCTGCCCAACTTGGGATTTAAACATAAACAACGATGCCCTTTTCCTCAGGAGTTAGTCTTTGAGGAGGCCCAGTCAGGGGAGAGACAGTTTCCATACAACGTGATCAGTGCAACCCTAGAATGTCAGCTCATTGAGGGAACATGGGAGGGAGCCACTGGTGCCTCCCAGGTGAAATCAAGGAAGGCATCACAGTGGAGGAGATGCTGGAGTTCCTGCAGGATGTGTAGAAGTTTGCCAGGCATGAGGCACAGAGCACGGAGGCAGGAAGTTGCTAGAAGGTTGGGAGCAGACAGCCAAGTGTGGGGCTGGTGTGCTGAGCTTGGCAAGGCCAAGGGGGACGAGATGAAAGAGAGGTGGGGGCCAGGGAGGGAGGAAGGTTTGCCTGTGTGTCCGTGTGTTGTGTGTCATTTTCTCGCCTCTCTCCATCTGCTTGCGAAGCCTCCCTGACATCTGCCTAGTCCAGCTTGGTAGTCACAGGCACTTAGAAGTGCCTGTAGAAGGCCACTGGCAGCATTGGCCCTGACCTGTAACCACTTTTGCTCTTTACCAAATTCTAGGGTCTGGGGGGTGGCGGGAGAGCCTTGGCTGCTGCCTCACCCTCCTGGGCGGTTTTAAGCCTTCCCGGAGCACAGGACATCAGTGTCTTGGGGATCAGGCCCTAAAAATGGAGGAAAATGCCAGCCAAAGTGCTTTTTCCTGTTCCCCTGCAGTCCCTCACTACAGCACACTTCCAGGACCTCTGTCCCACCCTCTCCCAATCCATTCCGTGGCAAATTCTCCAGTGGGCCATGCACCAGTTCAGACCCCATCCACCCACAGGTGGCCTCAGATCCTGCAGACGAGGGCTTGGTCCCAGGCAACCGTCCTCGCCTCGGATGCCAGTCACACGGCCAGGCCTCCGGAACTTCTCAGCAGCCGCTGTAAATCAGGGTTCCCACGCCCCATTTTTTGTGTTCAGTTAATTTGCTAGAGCAGCTCACAGAACTCTCAGAGAAACACCCTGCTTGTGTGTACTGGAGAATGACATAGGATATTAGAAAGTATGTGGATGAACAAGGCTGCCTCCCGGGTGCGGCATGTGGGGGCGGGCGAGGGGCTCTGGGCCCTCTCTGGTGCCTCCCGCAGGAACCTCCAGGCGTTCAACTGTCTGGAATCTCCCAACCCCTGCCCTCCTGGTTTTTGTGGAGTCTTCATTATGAAGTTATGGTTGATTAAACCACTGGCCATTGGTGATCGACTCAGCCTTTATAGCCCCTCCACCTTTGAAAGTGACAATCCCTCATCATGCCTTGGCCTTTCCTGTGACCCCAGCCTGAAGCCACCTAGAGGTGCCCAAACTGCAGTCCACCCTTTGGCATACAAAAGATGTTCATTGCTCTGGGGATTCCCAGAGTCTGAGGAACTCTGTGTCAGGACGAAGACCAAATACGTATTTCACAGTATCACAGGCCCACAGGCTGGTCACACGCCCTGCAGCTGCATAATTTCTGAGCAGGGACCTGCTCTGCCAACCTGAGCTCCTTGTAGGGCTGGGCCTGGCCTCGGCGGCATCCTCCTTCCCAGGTAGGCTTCCGGGAGCCCTCGAGGAGGCAGACTCACTTGTGGCCGGCACAGGGTGTTTTCACGATGCAGAACATGTGATGAAAAATGAAAGGGGCCAGGCGAGGGGGCTCACACCTGTCATCCCAGCACTGGGTGGGGGCCGAGGCAGGTGGATCATGAGGTCAGAAGTTCAAGACCATCCTGGCCAAGATGGTGAAAACCCCATCTCTACTAAAAATACAAAAATTAGCTGGGTGTGGTGGCGGGCACCTGTAATCCCAGCTATTCGGAAGGCTGAAGCAGAGAATTGCTTGAACCCGGGAGATGGAGGTTTCGGTGAGCCTAGATCACGTGACTGCACTCCAGCCTGGGTGACAGAGCGAGACTCCGTCTCAAAAAATAAAAAAGGGATTTTTAACAGCGTCCGGGTCAGGTGACTACCAGGCAGCAGTGCAGGTCCTTCATTTCTCCACGAGAAGCTGTATGCGGGAGGCTCTGCCCAGGCTTCTGGAAAGCAGACGTGGGTTTTGCAAGCAGGGCAAGGTGGGGAGGGGCCATGGCCAGGGTGGGTGGGGGAGGCCTGGGCTAGGTAGGGGAGGCCAGGGGCAGGTTGTGGGGGCTATGGCTGGGTGGGGGAGGGGCCAGGGCCTGGTCGAGGAGAGGCCAGGGCCGGGTTGGGGAGGCTCCATGGCTGGGTGAGGGAGGCCAGGACTGGCTCCATCTGGGCTTTTGCTTCCCCGCGTTCATTTTCCCTGCACGGCCAACGTATGTCTGAAAAGTGGGCTGCCATGGACCCCCACCGTCGACAGGACAACTCTGTCCTCTTTCTCCTGAGCTCCTTTGTAACCAGCGATATCCGTTTCTGGGCCCCGTAAGGATCCTTTCTGGCAGGTGTGGGATCAGAGGGAGCGTGGGTGAAAGGCCAGGTCGGGAGGAGGGTCCTGGCCCAGCCTCCACCTGATGACCTCATGTGGCTGTGACAGGTGACCCAGGCTGTGTGTGCCTTCGTTCACTGCGTCTTCCCCGGGGGGTGTCGCCCACGTCAGCACAAAGCGTGCATCACTTGAGCTCGTTATTATGTTGTCACGGGCCTGGGTCCCAGTCCTGGCTCTAACGCTACCTCCTGATGTGAACTTGGCCAAGCAGTGCCACACCTCTGGGCCTTCAGGTCTTCACCCAGGATGGTCAGGCCTTGAAGCCTCCGTCTCAGGGCTCTTGTGAGTCACCAAGATTAAAGGTGACGGTGATGATATGAACTGGGCGCCAACAGCAGTGCTGGGGCTGGAGTAAGTGCTTCGTTATTATTGATAATAGTTAACTGTATTGTGTATCATTAATAACACATGATTAAGTGCTCTTTTAATAACTGTGGCCCAGGCTCCCTTCTGATAGACGTGGAGCCCTTCCACATGATTGCTTCAGATGTGATTTGAAATTTTGAAACAATGTTGTGTGTTTGGAGACAGTGGGCCTGACACCAAACAGCCCGTCTCTGGGCCCTGCAGCTTCTCACCGCCCCCCTGAGCCCCTCAGAGGAGAAGGTGCTGAGCGGTGGTGGCTGTGATGAGCCACAGCGGGACGAGCATGCAAGGGACTCCCTGGCCTCTGGGCTTGATGTCCTCGGTCTTGTGCCCAAGGTGGAGCTGGTGCAGGAGCTGCTCCTGGTGGTGTCCTCCCGCCTCGTGGGGATGGCTCCTCTGTCCCTCCCACACTGATATGCGGTCCCTCTGCCCATGATTTCTGCACAGCCACTCTTCAGTCCTGCTCAGATGTCATGCTCTGTCTGCTTGGGTCAGCCTCGCTCTGCCACCCAGGCCGGAGTGCCATGGCACAGTCACAGCTCACTGCAGCCTCGACCTTCTGGGCTCAAACGATTCTTCCAAGTAGCTGGGACTACAGGTGTGCGCCACCATGCCTGGCTAATTTTTGTAATTTTCACAGAGACAGAGGGGTCTCGCTGTGTTGCCCAGCCTGGTCTCGAACTCCTGGGCTCAAGTGACCTGTCCCATGCTGGCATCTGTACGTCTCTTTACCCCACCAGCACTCCTCACACCTTCCACTGACTGGGCTTATACCTGGCACTCTCTGTGTCCTCCACAGATGCTGAATGAACAAGCTCACTCCTGGAGACCAGCACCATGTCCTGTGCTTCCCCCATGATTGTATGTTATTAGGTTTGCTGTGTTTTATTTTTGTATTTTTATTTATTTATTTATTTATTTATTTATTTTGAGACGGAGTTTCGCTCGTTACCCAGGCTGGAGTGCAATGGCGCAATCTCGGCTCACCGCAACCTCCGCCTCCTGGGTTCAGGCAATTCTCCTGCCTCAGCCTCCTGAGTAGCTGGGATTACAGGCACGCGCCACCATGCCCAGCTAATTTTTTGTATTAGTAGAGACGGGGTTTCACCATGTTGACCAGGATGGTCTCGATCTCTTGACCTGGTAATCCACCCGCCTCGGCCTCCCAAAGTGCTGGGATTACAGGCTTGAGCCACCGCGCCCGGCCTATTTATTTTTTTTGAGACAGAGTTTTGCTCTTGTTACCCAGGCTGGAGTGCAGTGGCGCAATCTCAGCTCAGTGCAACCTCCACCTCCTGGGTTCAAGCAATTCTCCTGCCTCAGCCTCCTGAGTAGCTGGGACTACAGGCATGTGCCACCATGCCCAGCTAATTTTTGTATTTTTAGTAGAGACAGGATTTCACCATGTTGACCAGGATGGTCTTGATCTCTTGACCTCATGATCCGCCCACCTCGGCCTCCCAAAGTGCTGGGATTACAGGTGTGAGCCACACCATGCCTGTTCAGATTTGCTGGTTTTTGAAAGCCATCCTCTCACTTTCCAGTTGAGCCACCCCATCCACCCCTTGGCCCAAGCTCCTGTGGAATGCACTGTGCCCGCATCACCCGTGCTGCATACCCCTTGGCCCAGTTCAGGATGGCTCAGGCCTCCTTTGTTTCCTGTTTCCTGCTGGGAAAGATGCAGAAACCTCTCTGGGACTGAGGGGGATGCAGAGGTTAACCAGGACCAGGAAGGGGTTAAATGAGGCCTGTGGGGTGGGCAGGTGAGGTGCTGTCCCTGTGCCTCCCCAGACCTCCTGCCCCCAGCCAGCCCGGCGGCTTCATCTTGTCTCAACACCCCGATTTCCCTGCGTCTGACACGCGCAGAGGCACGAGCGCAGAGACGATCCGAAGCCCCATCCAAGTCATGATTTCTTATTATGTGCTCTGTGAATGTTAATAACCAACAGCTGGTGCTGTTGCCTTTTTTAACCCTCCTCTCCACTCAGGATGCGGTGGTAACTCTGCCTGAGTGGCAGGTGGAGGGAGGCGGTGTTTTGGAAGCTGAGCTTGGAATCAGTAGGACGTGATGGTGGCTGCTTTCGGCCGGGAGAGGTGGCTGGGGTGGGTGCGGGCCTGGAGCGTGCAGGGGGTTCCCAGGCCGTGTCAGACGCTCTTCCGACGGAGGGCAAGGGCCTGCTTGGTGGTGCTGCAGCCTGCCGAAGCCTTGGTAGAGAGATGTGGCACGGCCCTGTGTGGCTGGGTCCCCTGACCCGCCGGCAGCCAGGATGGAGGAGGCCGGTGCTCCCTTTGCAGGACATGGGTTGGAAGCACAGAGAGACGTGCCTTCCTCCTGAAATGCTTCTCCCCTTGCCTCTGGCTTCTGCGTCATCCCAAGCAGCTGGTGGCTGGCGTGAAGGCTGTACCTCTGTGGGGCCTTCTGTGACTGGGTGTTTGCAGGCGGTCGAGCTGTGTCCTAATGTACGGGAAGAGGGGGCTGGCCATGCCTTGTCCCACTTGAGGCTTGACCTCATCTGTTGTTCTGAAAGCAGAGCCAGGGCCTGGGGAGCCAGCGCTGCCTTACTGTGGGTGGGGAGGGTGAAGTTGGGTCCAGGCAGGAGGATTAGGTTTGCGGGAGTGTGCTGGCCAGGCAACCAGGCCTGGTTGGGGCAGCGGGAGCCCAGGTCCGAAGCTCAGACAGAACAGGATTCGCATCCCCAGTCCCTGTGTCAGGTTACTTAACCCCAAGCCTCAGAGCCCTTGCACGTAAAACAGGGACAGTCATACCCACCTCACAGGGCCACTGTGAAAATTAAATGAGATTCTGCATGAAGCAGCTAGCTTGGTGCCTGGTGTAAGCATAAGTACCCGAGAAAGTATATAAATATTTATAATTATATATATATCCGAACTGTATATACATTTAAATATCTGAACTGTATATACATTCAATATCTGAACTGTATATACATTTAAAGTCATTTGGCAGCAGGGCCTGGGTTCCAGATGGGTCTATGGCAACAGAGTTGTATCCAGCCTTTCTGCTGCTGACCCACTGGGGCAGGTAATGCTTCTAACAAGGCTGGCTGATGGCGCTTCAGGGCCGAGCAGGGCTGAGCTTACGATCGGAGGGGCCAGTGACCCAGGGGGACCATCTGGGACCCGCTGAGGGGTGCACAGGCCTGATTACAGCTGAGCCACAGTCACTCACGGTGTGTGTGTCTCCTGCCCGTCTGCCTGGGCACTGTCAGCTTCTTTAATCCATGTGACCTGCAAAAATCCAGACCTGGTCAAAAAATGAAGTTGGAGCAAGTGACTTCAAAGCAGTTAGCATAAGTGGCCTTTAAATAGGAATTCTGCTTATCCATTTAAAATAGATTTTGACTTTGCCCAGTTTGATTTCCGTTTGGGCTGATATCCTTCTAGATTGTTTTCTGTGTATATATAGATGCTCAATGCTTGTAGATACAGGCACATCTGCGTGTTTACGTGGTGGGGCGCCCTATGGGCAGCCTATTCCCATCGTGCTGTTTTTATTGTGACAGTTTATGGTGAGTATTGCCCATTCACTCCGTCGTTACGTCGTCACTTTTTCTGTTGGGTCATCCTGGTTTCTATTGCTGCATAGCTTTCCCCTAAGCCCAGTAAAGGTTTCCCTCTTTCAGGTTTGATTTCTAGCATTGGGAGCACAGTTTGGGGCACGGAACACGCTTGGAGGCTCTCCCTTGGTGCGGCTGTCATGCACTGCGGTTGCGGCCACTCAGACATCGCTGTGTCTTTCCCTGTATTATCGGGGTCCGGGGATGATCTCTCTGTAAACATTATCTGTAGCGCGGTTCTCGACGAGAAGCCGGCTCGCCTGTCAATTCCAATGCACTGGAACGCTCAGGAAAGTCATTTTCCAGATGAAAGTTTGCTATTTTATTTTATTACTTTTTAAATAAGATGGGGGTCTCACTCTTGCCCAGCCTGGTCTTGAACTTCTGGCCTCAAGCAATCCTCCCACCTTGGCCTCCCAAAGCCCTGGGATTAAGGCATGATCCACCGTGCCTGGCCCTAAGTTTTGCTGGTTGATAAACTACTCCCTTCGATGGGACACTCTGAGGACAAAGGGCTGTGGCTTGTTCATTTTCAGAATTCCTAGAATAATGCCTTACGTGCAGTGTGGAATACACATTTATGAACTGCAGCTCCAAACGTTTGAACTGACCATCTTCAGGGTTCATTTCTGCGGCATGGTGTGCGTTTTTCAGGCCTCCTTGTACAGAACCCTTGAGCACAATTGCACCCTTTTGGTTGAGGGAACCTCGTGAGCAGCACTCTTGGTGCGATAGGTGACAATGCCGTGAAGTTTGCCTGGTGACTGAGTGGTTGCAGCCGCGGGCACTGTGAGACGGCAGCGTCTGCTTTCAGAGCAGTTTCATTTCCTCCCCCGACACTGGCACTAAGCCCCTTCCCATCTTCTAATCTGTGGGAGCATGGGACCTGTGCCACAGAGCCTGGTGGATTCTGCATCGTGAAATGGATCGGTGAGGACTCACAGGCCAGCCTGGGTGTGAAGCATCTGAACTTTGGAGTGTGTGGCCTGGCAGACCTTTCTGTCATATTTTGACTCTTGGGTGCCGTCTGGGAAGGCAAGGGGCGGGATGGGGAGTTCTAGGAAGCAGAAGCATCACTGAAGTGGCCCGGATGAGAAGTATGTTGATGAAGGCGCCTGATCTGGCCTTGGAATGGGTCTGCACTCCTAGGTGGCCGCAGCACGCACCCGGGGAAGCAGGCAGGAGCCATTGTGGGAAGGGGTGGGTAAACATACCCGCTCCCCACCTTTAGTGAAGGATTCCTAGGTCATTTCCCTGTGGCCGGGCCAGCCTGGGTTCATGCTCCATACCCTGAGAATGAGGCCCACCTGGCCACCCCCCACCACCTCCTCAGACACTTGTCCTGTGTGCGGCTCTCCCTGGTTTGGGCTCCCACAGTGCTGCTGGTCAGCATCACTCAGTGTGGATGTGATTGGACCCTGCCTCGTGCTGCGGAGCAAGCACTTGTCTTCCTGCAGATTGGTGTGTTCCAGGAGGGATCCTGTCTTGCCTTTTCAATTGTGATATCTTAAGTAGCTTCCATTGTTCATTCAGTTCTGCAAATGGCCATTGTGCCGGGCACTGGGAAAAGGAAGGTGAACAGAAACAGAGGTGGCCTCTGCCCCTCGGGAGCTGCCAGCCCAGCCAGGGACGTGACAGGAGCCCACAGCCACCAGCGCAAGGTAAAATCACAAATCTTGAGATGAGGCAAGAGCCAGTTCTGGAAGCTCTTATGGTGGAAGGGGTCTCGGAAGGCTTCCTTGAAGACGTGGTGCTTCTGCTGAGGTCTGAGGGCTACATAGGTTAATGAGGAGATGGTGTGGCCCCAGACAGAGAGAGCAACACGTGCAGAGGTTTTGTGGCAGAAGGACCAGGGACTGACAAAACCCCACACAGCTGGAGCTTGGAGGTGGAGGACAAGGAAGTGGAACAGGGGAGGCAGGTATAAGCTGAAGTTGAAAGGAGGCAAGGGCAGCCTGAGCGCCTTATCAAGTGGGGCGGTGGTCGTCCCAGCAGAGCAGGAAGCTTCTGTCGGCTTTTAAGTTGGGAGGGATGGGAGAAGTGATGTGATTAGATTTGCATCTTGAAAAGATCAGCCTGGCTGCGGTGTTGGGAACCAGTTGGAAGACGGCCACGGTGGGGCGGGGAGATTTGCCAGGCGGCCTTGGTGTGGGCATGGGCGGTGGCAGCAGAGTTCAGGGACGGGGCTGGAGGGGAACTGACAGGCTAGAGAGAGAGCTGGAGTTAGAGACGGATTATCTGGGCAGGAGGGAGGAATGATGGGGGCCCAGGACATGTGCTGGGTTGTGGCTTTTGTGACCGACGGATGCTGGCTGCCTTCCCTGAGACAGGCGTGGTGATAAAGGTCTGAGATTGCCACCCGCCTGAACTTTTATTGTGCTAAGGGTGTTCACGACCATCTCCCTTGATCTCCTCTTCTGCAACCTTGGGGGGCTGTTACCACCAACTGACAGATGAGGAAATGAGGCTTAGAGAAGGCGGGTACTGAGTCCGAGGTCACCTCTGAACGCCACACCCTGCTCCCTCCTGCCCCAAAGCCTGTGTCCTGTGGGCAGTTTCCTGGGGAACCCCCTTCACTGTGTTCTTGAGGGGTAGGGAGGATGGTGGGTCTCGGACAGGAGCAGGGAGAGAGGGTGTGCAGTCTGAAGGCCTGGAGTTGTGTGGCTTCTGCCTGGGGTTAGGTGCAGGAGCGAGGCTTCACCAGTTTAACCCTCGGACGCAGCTCCAGGCTGCAGGGTGCGTGAGGCAGCCAAGGCTGGAAGCCAGGACTCTCTTGCCCAGGGCAGCTCCACTCCAAGGAAGCCCAGCTCAGGCATGGAAGTGAGTGGCCGCCCCTGCACCCCAGGACTGTCCTTGACACAGATGGTGAAGGGCTGTGTTTGCACCAAGGTGATGTAGAGGCCAGCTTGCCCACTTGCTCATGGGTTTCTAAAAATACCACTAGTTTAGTTTTCTTTATCGGAACCTGGGAACAAAGAACATAAAAAGAAGAGGCTCAGCCAGGTGCAGTGGCTCACACCTGTAATCCCAGCACTTTGGGAGGCCGAGGCAGGTGGATCATGAGGTCAAGAGATCAAAACCATCCTGGCCAACATGGAGAAACCCCCATCTCTACTAAAAATGTAAAAATTAGCCAGGGGTGGTGGCGTGCACCTATAGTCCCAGCTACTCGGGCGGCTGAGGCGGGAAGATTGCTTGAACCTGGGAGGTGGATATTATAGTGAGCCGAGATTGTGCCACTGAACTCCAGCCTGGGCGACAGAGTGAGACTCCGTATCAAAAAACAAAACAAAACACAAAGAAGAAGAGGAGGCTCATGACTGTCTTACTGTTCTGAGATTTGCTAGAACAGCAATTGTGTGTCATTTCAGTGGGAGCATGTCAGTCATCTTTTCGTGGCCCCAGCCTCTTAGGAGCCCCCCAGACCCCCTGCCAGCCAGAGACACTGAAGGAACATAGAGAAGTGTGAGAGATGGCAAGAACTGACTGTGGGTGCCACCAGCGATGGCTGGTAGCCTGAAACAGGTGGCCCAAGGTAGGGTGGGAGCGTTTTTCTCTCCACCTGGCCAGCCACGAGCTCTTCCTGGAGTCTGGGGAGCAGGCAGCACTGCACGCTGTGGTGAAGGCAGAGGTTCCCAAGCTCAGCGGGGACAGGCCTCGACCTGACCTGTGGAGGGTGACCAGTCCCTGCTGCTCCTGTCCCGGATTGGTGGGCTCTGTTTTCATGGTCCTTGAGCAGGGGACAGGGCTCGGTTCCGTGGACACTCTCCTGGTTTCTCTCCCTGCCCTCGTGGCCTGTGAGCAGAGGACAGGATTCAGTTCCGTAGACACCCTCCTGGTTTCTCTCCCTGCCCTTGTGGCCTGTAAGTAGAGGACAGGACTCAGTTCCATGGACACTCTCCTGGTTTCTCTCCTGGCCCCCAGCAGCATGTGGTTTCATCAGTGAGACAGTGCCCATAGGCGTGTGCCCACACATCCTTCAAAACCTCCCGCTGGGCAGCTGAGCACCCCCAGCAGGGGCCTCTGGATGAGCTGAGAGCAATGTTTCAGGAACAGGAAGTCAGTGACAGAGCAGGATGGCATAAGGTGCAGGCTCGGGAGGACCGAGGGCTCCAGACGACTCCAGGGCCAAGAGAGATGATGAGCCCCCACTTCTAGGGCTCCCGAGCACAAAAGCAGAGAGAGGGTCCCAGTCCTGGTTGGGGGCGGCTGTGGACTGAATGTTTATATCACCCGAAAAATCCCAATGTTGAAGCCCTTACCCCGATGTGATATTTGGAGGTGGGAATGTTGGGAGGCAATTAGATGAATTCCTAACGATGGAAGCCTTGTGATGGGATTGGCGTCCTTATCGGACAAGGAGGAGGCCGCCAGGCCTCACTCTACTGTGGGAGGATACAGCAAGAAGCTACCATCTGCACACCAGGAAGAGCCCTCCCCAGAACCCGACTGGGGCCTTCAGGCCTCTGCAGCTGTGATAAACAAGCTGTGTGGTTTCAGCCACTCGGTCTATGGCATTTTTGTCACAGCAGCCTGAGCTGACTAAGATGGGCAGAGGCTGTCCCGTCCCCCTTGGCTGTGTCTGTAAGGGAGGGCAGCCCCAGAGAGAGGCCAGGCTGTGGGGAGGCTGTTGGGCTTCCTGCTGACAGCTGGACACCTCTCTCCTCCCTCTTGGGAGACAGCACGGGGGGTGCCGGGCCAGACTCCCCAGCCTGGGCCGATAATCCTAGAGCCAGCTTCAGGGCCACACCCACGACCCCAGCAAAGCTTTGTCCCACGGCCAGCCTCGGCACCTTCTCTGCCCATTCCTTTGAGAGCCATCAGCTACATCCCCAGGGACCCGCCTGAGCAGAATCAGCTCTCTGGAGAGCCATGTGCACCAGCCTGGCACCATGGCAGGGAGGGTGTGACCGAGTCTCCTGAGGTCTGGACCAAGGCCCTGCTTTACCACTAATGAGCTGTATGACTCAGGCAGCCGGAGCCGTCTCTGAGCCTTGGTTTCTTTGTCTGTATAGTGGGGATCGTAACATCCGCCTCCTTCACACTCTGTGGCCTGGGCTGTGGCACCTGGTCCCATAACTGCTCACCAAATGCGCCGTGGGGGGTTGATTCCCTCCTGTTCCCACACCCTCCTTTCCCTCAGCAGCCTGCGTGGGGCAGAATGCTCTGGGTGTTTTTAAGGTGAGCTGCCCCCAACCTACTTGTGTGTGGAGGGTGCAGAAGGAAAAGCTCACATCTCTGGAGGCCACACTCGTTTCCACCTGTGCGCCATGTCCACAGGGATGGTGGGGATTTGCGAGGAAACCAGAGCTAACCAGCACCGGCACTTCCTTTCTCTCTCCTTTGCCCACATTGTGTTTCTGGAGCCTGCCTCATGGGCAGATGGTGGCCCTGTTTGTCGAGGTAGAAGGATTGGGAGCAAACGGTGGGAGGGGTGGAGAGAGGCAGCTCTCTTGGGGAAGGGGAGGGTCACCAGACTGTGTGAGGGATGGTGGCCTAGGGCTCCGGAGGGACAGGCTACTGGTCCCTGGAGAGGCTGGAAGCCAGCCTAGCAACAATCCAAACCCAAGACAGACACAAGGATGGCCAAGTGCTCCCACTGCCTTTCGAGGGTCCATGAGAGCTTGGGAAGCAGCAGGCCAGCAGTGAGGAGTGTGGACGGCTCAGTGGACCCTCTGCAGATGTGCTGGGCCTCAGAGAGCTTGAGAAGCAGCAGGCCAGCAGTGAGGTGTGTGGACGGCTCAGTGGACCCTCTGCAGATGTGCTGGGCCTCAGAGAGCTTGGGAAGCAGCAGGCCAGCAGTGAGGAGTGTGGACGGCTCAGTAGATCCTCTTCAGATGTGCTGGGCCATCAGAGACCCCAAGCCTACGACCTTTCTGAGAACCGGAAAGGGGCCCCAGTTATGGCTGATTTTCCTGCCAACCCAGAGGGACAGGAGCTTGGAGCAGATTGCATTTTATTCAAAGAAATAAAGTGAGGTGACATTTCTCATATTGGAGGATTGGATGGTAGCAAATCCATCCCCCCATCCCCCGGAATGTATCATAGCTTCCCTCCCCTGTGAGCTTGCCCCCCCACCCCCACCCCAGGAGCACTGAACTCAGTCACCCAATCAGGCCAGTGACGACATGCTTTGGGAAGCCAAGTTGGTGACATTTTCCTCTCCATGGAGAGGTGTGCTCCTTGCTCAGTTGGCAGCCTGCGAAAAGGCCAAGCCACGGATCCAGCCTTTCCTCAGCGGGGAGCTGCAGAGAGCCCCCACCCATGCAGGGACCAGGTGGCTTCCATGTGGCAGAAAGATGGATGAGCTGGGGCAAGGGTCCTGAGGAGTCGCCAGCTATTGCTGAATCAGACTCTCCCAGGTTTGCTTGGAGCCAGTCTCAGCCCCAGCAGTCCGCCTCTGCCTCGCAGCGTGCTGCTTCTGGCCTTTCATATCTCTGCTTGTGGCTGTGCATTTAGGAGAAGGAGGATAAGTACAGTCATGCATCACGTAACCACATTGCGCTCAGCTAATGTGGTCCCCTGCCATTCTAACACCACGTTTTTACTGTACCATTTCTATGATATATTTAGAGACAGAAATACTTTCTATTGTTACAGTTGCCTTCGGCATTCGGTACAGTAACATGTCGTACAGGGTTGTAGCCTGGGAAGCAGAGTATACCAGCTAGCCTAGTGCAGCCGGCTACACCGCCGAGGTTCATGTAAGTGCAGATACTCTACATGGTGTTTGCACAGCGATGCAGTCACCTTACAAGGCATTTTCTCGAGACATATTCTTGTTTTTAAGCGACAGTAATTGTTAAGTTATGAGTTTAAAGCAAAGCCCCTTTCCAGCTCCCAGAAGCTCCTGGGCTTGGGGTCTGATGGCCCAGCACACCAGTGGACTGTAGAATCCAGATTCTGGCTATTTCTGTGTCCAGAGAACATGATAAAATGTCTCTAGAATCAGACCTGAATCCAGGACATGCTTGCCATGTGAACCCGAGCAAATCCTCAAACTCTGCCAAGCCCCAGGTTCCCCACCTATAAAATGGGCCTCAAGTTTATGGAATGGGGGTGCGAGGATCACTAAATGGAGCTTGGCATATAGGAGGTGCCTCGAGTTTACGGATGCGGGGATCATTAAATGGGACCTGGCATAAAGGAAGTGCCTTGGGTTTACGGAACGGGGGTGCGGGGATCATTAAATGGGGCCTGGCATAAAGGAAGTCCTCAGGTTGCTAGCAGCGTCTCTCACGAGTCTAATGTCGGACACAGGCAGGCTCTGGGTATGCTTGTGCAAATGTGTGTCTCTTTGTTGAATCACATTATTTCCTGCCCCATTTCCAGGTAGCACCACGATCTGCTCATGGAGACCAGATCACAGGCTGCTGTGTTTGCCTGTACCCTCCCCTGGCGCTGCACGTTTGGGTTGTTTCCAGTTCTTTGCTGTTGAAAATAATGCCATTGTCAATAACAGCAAGCTTAGTTTTCTGCCTGATTCTAACAGAACCTAACTGTGGAGGGAATCTGTGGATGGGGCCAGCCATTATGTCCACAGCCAACTAAGGGTTTTGGGATTATCTGTGCCTTTGGGGCGATTGGTTCCTTCTGTCCTGAAGCACGAGCCACTCCTTGGGAGATGCCAAGTGTCCCTCAGTTGCAGTGGACGAAGCCCCTCTGTCCGCTGCAGCCAGAGGAGGAGGCGGCTGCAGTCTTTACAACCCTGTGTCCTCTCTCTTGTAGAAAGTCTGCACCAAGTGCGGGATCGAGGCCTCCCCTGGCCAGAAGCGGCCACTGTGGTTGTGTAAGATCTGCAGTGAGCAAAGAGAGGTAGGGTGTCCTGGCGGACACGGGAGGGGCGTTGGGCGGACTGGGCACTTCAGGAGGGGATGGGCGGATGGTCACTGGGAGGGGTGTCTCCGGAGGGCACGAAGGGCTGACTACTGGGGAGGAAACATGGAGCGACACTGGCTGGCCGCCTCCTCACAGGGGTGGCCGTTCTACTGGGAGAGGCCGAGGCTTCAGTGGGAAGCGCCTCGCACAGAGTGTGTGCAGCGGTTACACAGTCACAGTCGCAGCTACCCAGGGTGAGTGTTGGCCGTCGCCTGGCCCTGCGGTGAGTTCCCGGCTGTGTGAATCCGTTTCATCTTTACACGCCCCGGTGGTGCTCCTCCTGATGGGGAGATAAAGACACATGAGGTTGAATAATCAGCGAGCGCCGCTGAGCCAGTTAGTTGGGGAGCTGGAAACAGAAGGGGCGCGAGCGCCGCCAAGGTCTGCTGTCACGGTGCTGCCCCAAAGCCCCTTCGGCTGTTAATACGATTCTAGTGATTCTAGTTCCAGCCCCGTTTGAGGGGAGGAAATCAGGGCTCCGCAGGGACTCCGAGGCAGTAAGAACCGAGTGGGAACGGAGCCGGAACAGCTTCGGGGAAGTGCCCTGGGGAGGCAGGCAGGGACACAGGCATCTGCTCTTCAGACAGGGCTTTATTAACTTTGTAGATCTCACTGTCCACTTGGGATGTGCTTTTCATCTGCGGGTAACCAGACACCTTCAGTTCTGGAAAACTCAGCCGTGACGTGCCATTCCCTGGCCCCAGAAATCCCTCCGGTGCACTCGGAGCCCTAACCACCCTCTGCAGCCCCAGCTGCTCTCGTTCGTGTTTTCATGTCCCGCCATGCTTCCTGCGTTCGTGTTTTCATGTCCCGCCATGCTTCCTGCGTGGATTCCTCGGTTCTGCCTTCCATGTCACTCAGTCTTTCCTTGAGGGCCCCTCCCCCGGGGTCGTGGGTCGTCTTTCTTAGGGTTAGTTTTCCTTGGATGTTTTGGAATTTTGGTTTGTGCACTCATCGTATGTGATGGTCCATTTCTCTTCCTTCCCACCCAGCTCTTCTGGCTGAACGGTTTTGCAGCTGCCTCCACCTGGGTCCTAGGTCGCCGGCGTGGAGCCAGGCATCCTGGGTTTGTGGTGAGCTGCCCATCTGTGGTGATGACGGGATTATTCCCAGATCCTCGTCCCAGCTGTGACAGCTTGGCCAAGCCCTGCGGCTGCCGCCTTGCTTTCCTCTGAGCGCATGTCCTTGTACGTGCTCTAGTCCTGGGGCAGGAGCCTGCTGTTTTCTTTCCCAGGTGGAAAATCCCCTCACCAGCCTGATCTCTGTGACTCTGCTCTGGTCCTCCACCTTCCAAGGGACACTTTTAGTCCCCAAACCCTGGAAGACCAGTCTCCCAGCTGCCTCTCTCTGCTTCTGGACCCAGAGCTCTGCAGGCTGTGGCTTCACCCCTCTAAATGGCAAATACTTTGAATTTCTGATCCATTGAGATATAGATCTTGTTTTTACACACATTTACTTGCTGCTATTGTTAAAATATTTTCCTCTATTACAGCTTTATCTTTGGAATAGGGAAAGCTGCAGGTAGGGCCTCGAAGTGTATGCTAGCATTCTGTCTTGCTGGGAGTCCCTGACTCCTCTTCTCCAGATGAAGTTAGTAATACCCACTTCACAGAGTTGCTGTGAGAATTCAGTATGACTGCTAAAGTGGGCAGAACGTCCAGTGAAGAGTAGATGTTCCATAACTGTTAGAGGTCTCCCTTCCTCCTCAGCTGGACATCTCCCCTTTGAACTTGGGGTCCTTCTAATCTCTGGGGGACCCCTTTGAAGTTGCAGATGTCCATGGAAAAGGAAATTCCTTAGAACATTATCTTGTAGGGAAACACTTAGTAGGATGAAATGATGGTCATAGCTGAGCTGTGGGAGGGCAGAAGTGAAGGAGTTTTAAAGGAAAAGAAGGTGAACGGAAGGAAAGACAAATTCAGCAAACTTGATTTAGTTGAGGGCTGCTCCCTCACTATGAGTCACCCTCACACTCCTTAGCAGTCTCGAGACACCACCAGCCTGTCCTAATCTCCAGCGCACTGCAGTGCCCAGAAAAGACCGAAATGGCTTAGGATGAATTTTCTTATCTTTCTTAAGGCAGAGAATATGAGGCTGTGCATTACACTATCACCTTGTCCTTGAATTTTTAGAGGCTAAAAAACTTAGCCTCTAAGGGATCAAGAATGTTCCCCTCTGCAGCACCAGTGTAACAGTGGGCATTTGTTAGGAATGGATGGGGCCGGGAGCATGGTCATAGTATCTGAGCCTGGGTACTATGTGCTGGATCTTTCTGACTGCGTTTGGGGTGTAGGAAGGCTGGCGTAATTGGTTTCCTAGTGCCCTTTCTTCTTAGAAAAATGTCTAATCATAATGAAGAGGTAACTAACTGGAAAGGCAATTTAAAATGTCAGATTTTAAGCTGGTTCTGAGTCTGTGATAAAAGTTCGGAGTTCTGTCTCCCTGCGAAAGCCAGATCCTAATGGGAGAACTTGGGTTTTCTGATGAAAGCTCTTGTAGCACTCTGCCCAAGCCCTCTTATCTTCCTTTCCCTTCGGTGCTTCACTTCCATCATCTCTGGCTGTAATTGTAAGTACTTTTTCTGGAGTGAGTCGAGTGCTGGTGAGACATTCCTGGGGCTGTCAGGGGGATGTTGCTGCCTGTTGTATGCATTTTCACCCAGTGGCAATGTGAGTCTCAGCCCCTCTGCTCTGGGGGAGCCTGCAGTCTAATGCATTTATTCACGTAGGCAGCCGACAAATTTATTGAGCATCTACTATATTCCAGGCAAAGTAGCTCTTCCAGTGGGAGAGGGAGACCACAAACCCAGTAAATTCTGCAATGTCACAAGTGGTGAGCAAGTCCTTAGGGCAAAGGGGAGAAGGGATGCCAGGGACATTGCTATTTTATTTGGGGATCAGGGAGGGGCTCACTGACAAATGACTTTTGAGTGGAGATCCGAAGCACCTTCTGTGGCTGTGTGGAGGGAAAGCATTCCAAGCAGGGGTAGAGCAGGTGCAAAGACCCTGATGCAGATGTGTGCACTTGGTAGATTTGAGGCACAGCTAGGAGACCAGTGTGACTGGGGTTGAGTTGTGGCTGGGGAGAGGTTGTCAGATGTATTAGTCTGTTCTCAGGCTGCTAATCAAGACGTACCTGAGACTGGGTGATTATAAAGGGAAAAGGTGTAATGGACTCACATTTCCACATGGCTGGGCAGGCTTCACAATCATGGTAGAATGTGAAAGGCACGTCTTCCATGATGGCAGGCAAAGAAAGAATGAGACCAAGTGAAAGTTTCTCCTTATGAAACCAGCAGACCTCAGAGACTTACCCACTATCATGAGAACAGTCTGGGGGAACCCACCCCTGTGATTCAATTGTCTCCCACCAGGTCCTTCCCACAACACATGGGAATTATGGGAGAACAATTTAAGATGAGATTTGGGTGGGGACACAGCCCAGCTGTATCAGCAGAGATATGATAGGGTGCTCTGACCATGCTGGTGCTTCGAGACCTTTTGAAGGACTGTGTTGCTCAGGCTGTAGTGCAGTGGCACGATCTCAGCTCACTACAACCCCTGCCTTCAGGGCTCAAGCAACCCTCCCACCTCAACCTCCCAAATAGCTGGGACTACAGGTGGGCGCCACCACACCCAGCTAATTTTTTGTATTTTTGTAGAGGTGGGGTTTTGCCATTTTGCCTAGGCTGTTCTCAAACTACTGAGCTCAAGCAATCCACCTTCTCCAGTCTCCCAAAGTGCTGGGATTACAGATATAAGCCACCATACTTGGCCAGAATTTTTTATTTTTTTTGAGACAGTCTCTGTTGCCCAGGCTGGAGTGAGTGGTGTGATCTCGGCTCACTGCAACCTCCACCTCCCACGTTCAAGTGATTCTCCTTCCTCAGCCTCCCTGAGTGGGTGGGACTACGGGCATGTACTACCATGCCCAGCTGATTTTTTGTATTTTTGTAGAGATGGGGTTTTGCCATGTTGCTCAGGCTGGTCTCACACTCCTGAGCTCAAGCAATCCACCTGCCCCAGTCTCCCAAAGTGCTGGGGTTACAGGCATGAGCCACCACACTTGGCCAAGACTCTGGTTTTATACTCAGTAAAATGAGGCACAGAATCTGACCCCCCTCTTCTAACAGTACTCTGACTGCTGTGCTGAGAGTAAATTGCAGACTGTCTCAAGGCCAGCAACACAGTATCTTACTTTTCTTATTTAATATTGCCCAGATATATAAGTTCTTGTCTGTTGTTACCTTTGGAAGTTTTCATTTTTTAACATATATACATTTTTCTCTTTTCTGATTATAAAATTAATATGGATCATTGAGGAACATTTACAATTATAGACAAGCATAAAGAAATACACACCTTCCAAAAATCCGGAATCCGAAACAACCCTGTTAATATTTAGTGTATTCCATTTTTCTATGTTCTTTATGTTATTGAACCTATGTTCTTAAATGAATATTTTAAGTCTTTCCCAGTGTAATGAAGAACTCTTTGTAAACACCTCATTGGTATTCTGTCATATAGATATTCTAAATGAGGACATTTAAATTGTTTCCATTTCTTTTTTTACTGTGTGCATAGCTCTTTGTCTGCATTTTAGATTATGTCCTCAGAATGGATTTCTAGAAGGAAAATGATTATTTTCTTGGAGACTCTTGAGTTATTATTTTTATTTATTTAATAATTAGCTGGTGTATAATTTTATGTAATTTAAAAAATGTGCATGGATGATACATTTTCTGAGTCCTTGGCTATCTGATAATGTTCGCCTTTATATAAGAAAGACCACTTTACTGATAATGCAGTTAATCCAGGAGAAATGGAAAATGTAACAGGAGAATTGGTACCCAGAAAATGAGAGAGAATAGTGAAACTGTGAAAGAGCTGATACATGTGTTTTTTAAAAATTAGCTAACTCAAAGATATAAGAGAGGCCGAGTATGGTGGCTCACACCTGTAATCTCAACACTTTGGGAAGCTGAGGCGGGAAGATCGCTTGAGCCTGGGAGTTTGAGACCAGCCAGCCTGGAAAATGTGGTGAGGCTTTGTCTCTGCAAAATAAAAATTACAAAACTTAGCTGGGCACTGTGGTGCGTGCCTGTAGTCCTTGCTACTTGGGAGGTTGATGTGGGAGGATTGCTTTTGTCCGGGAGGTGGAGGTCGAAGTGAGCTGAGATCATGTCACTGCACTCCAGCCTTTGTGAGCAAGCAAGGCTCACTGAGGTCTTTAGAGCAAGATCCTGTCTCTAAAATAAAACAAAATATCTAAGAGAAAGAATAGAAACCAAGTTGAACAAACTAGACCTCTGAGAAAAGTACAAGCAAATTTGAAAAAGACCCCGGAACCGTTCTCATTCCTAAAAATGAAAGATCTCACTTTAAAACTCAGTTGAACTGTATTTTAGTCATTTCTTAGTGCGATGAACCTTGTCATTCCTCTTAACAGCCACAGATGTTTCCTTATCGTTTGCTTCTCATTGATTATTTTTTATTTTCAATTCCTGATTGGTGGTCCCACCTGTCTGGTTCCCGATTTCCTCTATACCACTGTCATGGAGACAAGGTTCCGGAGACCACACAGAACCAGGACATTTTCCTGATGAGCTGCTTGCCTTTGTAAACTAGCTGCTTAGCTCAGCGCTCCGTTCCACAGCTCTTGACTCTCTGCTCCGTTCCCGCTGTGGATTGGTACACTCTAGTCCATCGCCTGGTTTTCTTGCTGGTGGATTAGTAAACTCTGACATGTGTTCAAGATTTAAAGAAACAAAAAAGGGAAGAAGCCTGGGTGCGGTGGCTCACACCTGTAATCCCAGCAATTCGGGAGGCTAAGGTGGGCAGATTGCTTGAGCCCAGGAGTTTGAGACCAACCTGGGCAACATGGTGAAACCCTGTCTCTACAAAAAATACCAAAATTAGCCAGGTATAGTGGCATATGCCTGTAGTCACAGCTAGTCAGGAGGCGGAGGTGGGAGGATTGCTTAAGCCCTGGAGGTCGCGACTGCAGCGAGCTGTAATTGCACCAGCACACTCCAGCCTGGGCAGTTTACAATTCTAAACTGTGCTCAAAAACAGTTGTGCACAGTGTCAGGGATCGTAATAAGGTTGCAGTGAGCCTCCATAGGTCGGGTTGAGGAGTGTCCCCACCGGGCCTGGGAACTTCCGCCTTCTCTGCAGGGCCCAGTGCTGCTTGCTCCCTAGACTCACCAGACTCAGTCGTACATGGTTTTTTGGTGTTTTGTTTGGTTTGGTTTTTGTGGTGATGGCATCTCGCTGTGTCACGGCTGGTCTCAAACTCCTGAGCTCAACCAATCTTCCTGCCTCTGCTGCCCTAAGGGCTGGGACTACAGGCATGAGCCACCATGCCTGGCAGGATTGGTCTTTAAATAATCTCCAACTCTCGTATCCTGGAGGTGACCAGCAGCCCGCTGGGGTCTTCCAACTAGGAGAATCCTCCTCAGTCTGGGCCTCACAGGCCTCCGGATGTTCAGGATCATCGGGGGCTCCCAGGCTCCGCAGCCAGCTCAGCCGCTGGTGGGAACTGGCCGTGCTTGCCAAGCCCAAGCCCCTCATCCTTGCGGCACCTGCTACCCGGGCAGGCGGCTTGTGCTCACTGCGAGCCGCCATCTGCTTCTCCATGTGGTCTCTCTCCTGCTTCTGCTGTTACTTGCAGTTTGGATTTTTGCTGCAAACAGCTTTGCCAGAGGGCCCCCTCCGGAGGTCTGTGAGTGCATTCAGGAGTGGGTGGCTGGTGCTGGGGCGGGCGGCCGCCTGAGCACCCCTCCATCTGTGCCCAGCTCACTCTGGGCTGCTGTCACAGCGTCCCCGGGGGACCCGGATGGTCACACTTCCTCAGTGTGTTGGTCACCTCCCACGCCTTCGTGGCTCTGCCAGAGAGACCCGCTATCAGTGCAGCCCTCTGGCCTCCCACACCATGGGCAAGTGGTGGTGGCAGGCTCCTGGTGCCCACCCGCCCCCAAGGCAGTCTGCCGAGTGGGGACACCTGCACTGCCCTCCTGTAGATGGACGGAGCCATCCCACCTGGCCCAGCTCTCTGCCTGGGGTGTGTACCTGAGCCACGTTTCTGCACTGGAGAGAGTTTGCCTCTGAGGCACTGATAGACCCAAGAGTCTGCTGACTCCCAGCACAGTGCTCCAGTCCATGAGTTAACTGCTCACACCGGGGCATGCCAAGGGAGTCCCACCGTTCACAGACGTGAACTGAGTGCCCATGAAGGGCCAGGCCATGCACATCTCACTTCATCCCCATGGGAGCCCACTGTCCTCTGTGGCAGATGGAGGAGCTGAAGCTTAGAGAGAGGAGGTCACTTGCCCAAAGACACCAGGTAGTAATTGATGGAGCCAGGGCTGAAGTCAGCTGTGTCTTACTCCAAAACACTGTCTGACAACTCTGTTCACTGAATCACTTATTCATCTAGTATTCATTGAGAATTTGCCATGTGCCAGGCCCTGTCCAACACCCTGGGAAAACAGCAGTAAGTGAAATAGCCAAAGAGCTCTGCCTTGAGATGGCATTCTATCAGGGGCCACGGCTGGGGGGTGGGGAATAGACAATGAAACATAAACAAATAAGCATATCAAATCATATATGAGATGCTGAATTGGGGAAAGAATATGTAGGTCAGGCACAGTGGCTCACACCCAGCACTTTGGGAGGCTGAGGCAGGAGGACTGCTTGAGGCCAGAAGTTTAAGACCAGCCTGGGCAACATGGTGATACCTCGTCTCTAAAAAATAAAAACTCCAGCCTTGGTGGCATGAACCTGTAGTCCCAGCTACTCAGGAGGCTGAGGCAGGAGGATTGCTTGAGCCCCGGAGTTTTAAGCTGTAATGAGCTATGATCATACCACTTCACTCCAGCCTGGCAACAGAGCAAGACCCTATCTCTAAAAAGAAAGAAAGCGTGAAAGAAAAAGTGGAAGTGCGTAAAGGAATGAGGAGTGCTGGGAATGCAGGGTGCAGGGAGGTTGCAGTGTTACAGTAGACCGGCCACGTACCCACTACATGCCATTAGAATACCTGTTTCTTAAAAAGCAGAAGCGAGCGCCGGTGAGGACGTGGCGAGGTTAGGGGCCTTGTGCATCGCTCTTGGGAAGGCAAAGTGGTGCAGCCACTGTGGAGAGCCGCATGGCGGTTCCTCGAGAAGTTGCACAGTCACCACTGGGCCCAGCGATCCCGCTCCTCGGACGACGCGCAAGAGAGCTACAAGCAGGGACTGAAGTAGACGTTTGCGCCCCTGTGTTCACCACCACGTTGTTCACAGGAGGCCAGACACGGAAGCTACCCGAGTGTGTATTGTCAGATGAATGAAGAAACACAACGTGGTGTATGCATGATATGATTCCTGCCCTTCAGCCTCACAGAGGAAGGGAGCCCTAACACTTGCCACATCATAGGTGAACCTTGAGGACACAGAGGCACAGAAGGACAAAGACCGCAGGCTTCTGTTTATAGGAGGGCCTGGGACAGTCACGTTCACAGTGACAGAAAGCCAAGCAGCAGCTCTGGGTCCGGCAGGGGAGGCGGGTGGGTGGAGCGTGGAACTGGCAGAGCTGCTGTCTGGAACGAAAACGTCCAGAAGATGGACAGTGGTGATGGTTGCACAACCAGGTGAATTGACCCAATTTCACTGAACTGTATACCTAAAATGGCTAGAATGATAAATTTTATATTTTATACATTTTACCACAGTTTAAAAAAGTAGGCTGGTCAAGGCAGCTTCTTTGAAAAGGTTCATTTTGGCAGACTTAAAGGAGCTGTGGCGGGGGCCCGTGACTGTCCATCTGGAGGAAGAGTGTCCAGGGAAGGCAGGGGAGACTCTCTCGTGCCCAGGGTGTTCACAGCGAAGCCAGGGGGCCGGTGGGGCTCCCCACTTAATGAATCCCTGGGCTCTGGTTCCCTGAAGGCAGGGGATAGATGATCCTGGAAGGCTCCCTGTTGTGGAGAGTAGGGAGGTGGGTTGATATGAGTGGTTCTCTGTGAAACACCCTGGCCCACCAGAAATGCGGCTCACAGCTCCTAGCATGTTGGCTCTGTGGACCCCTGGGGACCCTCACTTTATCAGCTGTAGCAGGTGAGCTCTTAGTGGGCAGAGGTGGGAGCCCTGCTGTGCACAGCCAGCCTGGACTCGGGGGCAGGATGCCAGTCCGCTCCATGGTCGGTTGTTGTGACACCGTCCAGACACGGCAGCCACCCAGCCCACTCCCTTCTCCCTGCTGGGCCTCCTGCTTCCTGCTTTTCCCCAGTGTGATGCCCTCCTGTGCCTGCCTTGGGAAGCGGGTGAAAAGCTAAGGAGAAAGCATCTGAATTTGGTCTTCCTCTTGCATTCATTTGAATAAAAATTTGGATGAGCCAGTTTTCCTGCCGGTTTTTTAGATGCCAAGTGACATTGGCTCGCACCATGGTGCCCCTCCCCCAGCCAGCTGTCTCGCATATGGAGACTGGTGAAGAGAGGGGGGCACTCTCCCTCAGGAAGTATTTAATAAGCTCCTAGGTGGTGCCCAGCCTGGAAAAACACACCCATCCCCTCTCCCCAAGAAATAATTTAAGATGCGTGTTCTACTGAGGTGCCAGAAAATTCTTCTGATGAGAAACAGAAACAGAAGAGAACTGGCCCTTGCTGAGATCCTCCTCTGGGCGTGGTGTGAGGCATGGGGAGGTAGGCATTAACATTCCCATTTTCCTGCTAAATGGAAGCCCCAGGCCCTTAAGTGACAAGTCCAGGACACATAGAGCCAGGATTCGACCCTAGACTTCCTACCAGATCAGCCCCTCCCCTGCCCTCTGACCCCTCCTGTTGCAAGCTGAGGCTGCAGATTAGAGAAGGACAGGTGGGCAGAGGTGGTCTTTCATCCCTGTCTTCACCTTAGTTGCCAACGTGGTGACTCCCGACTGTTATATCTGGGGGGTTCCTGAGTCCCTGCTTCTTATCTCCTTGCCCTGGCTCTGTAAATTGTTACTTCCCAGACTGGGTTCATGCTCCCACAAAAAGCCAGTCCACGGTCTGGCCCCAGCTGTTTTCTAACAGTCTGCATCTCTGAGCTTGGGTTTGGGTCCCGGGACCTGGTTGTTCCCTAACCCCTGGAACTTTGGGTCCCGGGACCTGGCTGTCCCCTAACACCTGGAACTTTGCCACCCCACATGACTTGAGGGTCAGTGTCACAGCCATAGGCTGGCTCCTGATGTGCCCTGTTCCCAAATTAAATCAGAGAAGTCCCGTCAGCAGGAGTCACAGCTGGTTTATCACGTTGCACCTGACACCTCGTAAGTTCTTTCTAAGTACCGTCTCCATGACATTGGACCCAGAAACCCACTCCTAGGTGTGCTTCACAGACTGTGCTCCCTGGGAAACATGCCACAGAGGCTCATATGAGTGTTCTTGTAATAGCAAAAAAGCCCTGGAAATAACCTGTTATACCTGTCCCTTCATAGTAGAAAGAATAGGTAACATTTTGGCTGTGAAGTAACAGGCAACAGTGAAAAAAATAACTGCAGCTAAGCTCCCCAAAGGATGCATCAAAAACACGTGAGGCCGGGTTCAGTGGCTCACACCTGTAGCCCAGCACTTTGGGAGGCCAAGGTGGGAGGATTTCTTGAGTCCAGGAGTTTGAAACCAGTCTTAGTAACATGGCAAAACCCCATATCTATAAAAGAATTTTTAAAAATTAGCCTGATGTAGTGGCACCTGCCTGGTGGCCCCAGCTTCTTGGGAGGCTGAGGGAGAAGGATTGTGTGAACCTGGGAGGCAGAGGCTGCAGTGAGCCGAGATTGTGCCACTGTGCTTCAGCCTGGACAACAGCGTGAGACACTGCTTCAAAAAACAACAAAAACAGGCTTAAAATCTTAATATAATGATTAGATCTCCAAAACTTAACTAATAGCCTACTGTTGATTGGAAGACTTGCCAATAAAAAAACATTGAGTTAACACATATTTTATATATTATATGCATTATATACTATATACTACATATATATTTTTTGAGACAGAGTTTCACTCTTGTTTCCCAGGTTGGAGTGCAATGGCGCGATCTCAGCTCACTGCGACCTCTGCCTCCTGGGTTCAAGTGATTCTCCTGCCTCAGCCTCCCAAGTAGCTGGGACTACTGGCACGTACCTCCAGGCCCAGCTAATTTTGTATTTTTAGTAGAGACAGGGTTTCTCCATGTTGGTCAGGCTGGTCTCGAACTCCCAACCTCAGGTGATCCACCTGCCTCAGCCTCCCAAAGTGCTGAGGTTACAGGCATGAGCCACTGCACCCAGCCTATATACTATATTCTTACAACAGAATAAGCTAGAGGAAGGAAAATGTTATTAAGAAAATCATAAGGAAGAGAGAATGTATTTACTCATTAAGGGGAAGCGGGTCATCGTGAAGGTCTCCATCTTTGTCATCTTCGCATTGAATAGGCTGAGGAGGAGGAAGAGGAAGAGGAGGGGTTGGTTTTGTTGTCTTAGGGGTGACAGAGGGAGAGGAAATCTGGCTAGGAGTGAGTCTGTGCAGTTCAGGCCCGTGTGGTTCACAAGTCAACTGTATTTATTTAGAAATGCATACATATGCAGTTTTATTAAACTAAAAAAGCAAGAGATTGCTTAATACAAAATGCCAGATGGTGGTTACCTCTGAGAAGGGAGGGTGGGTTTACGGGGGCTTCTCAGATCTGGTACCATTTTGTTTCTGATGAGCTTACAGGTATTTAATCGAATATGATTCTTCAAAATGTCTGCATGAAATACACTTTCATAGGTTTGCTAGCTTTCACAGGCTTGCACCCAAAAGATGAGAGGAGAGCATGAAAATCAGGCAAAGAATAAGCAGCTTGAATCAGTGATACGGAGAGAGACCTGTGAGATCTACCAGAATGCAGGGAAAAAAACAAAGAGCTAAACGTGGTCAGGAGACGGTGATGACTGGAAGGCAGAGAGGCAACGGAGCTTCAGAATTAGAGGTTTTCCCTGAGAGGGAACGGGACCCTTCAGAAATGAAACACTAATCAGATACGTAATTGAAAAAAGTGCCCCCACCCTGTGCCGCACCAGCCTGGAGCCCTGCTGATGAGCGGTCAGCCCAGAAAGGGCTTCGCTTTGGCTTGGGAGCATGTTTCCGAGACTGTGTTTAAACACAGGCATATTTGTTGTCCTGGGAATTGAATCAAAATCATGAAGCTCCTCTGAAAAGACCTGGCTCGGTCTAATTGCCCTGTCCAATTTTCTGCTTCCAGCCCCAATTCATTTCCTGCGTGCAACCACTCCATCTGGGAACAGAGCAAGGCTTCGCAGCCTAACACTGCTGTAGCAGGCCTGCCCTGTCTCAGACAGTGTCACAGCAGGCTAAATTCCGGGGCTCGAAAGGATTACATGCTGCAGGCCGGTGAAAGTGAGGGGCGTGTGCCAAGTGTCGATAACACATCATTAAGAACAGCAGGTGAAGGCTGGGCGCGGTGGCTCACGCCTGTAATCCCAGCACTTTGGGAGGCTGAGGCGGGTGGATCATGAGGTCAAGAGATCGAGACCATCCTGATCAACATGGTGAAACCCCGTCTCTACTAAAAATACAAAATATTAGCTGGGCATCATGGTGTGTGCCTGTAATCCCAGCTACTCAGGAGGTTGAGGCAGGAGAATTGCCTGAACCTGGGAGGTGGAGGTTGCGATGAGCCGAGATTGCACCATTACACTCCAGCCTGGGTAACAAGAGCGAAACTCCGTCTCAAAAAAAAAAAAAAAAAGAACAGCAGGTGAAAGTGTCGTTAGCCTCCTTGGATTTGCTGAACTCGCAATAGCATCTGGACAAAGGGAGAGGATGGTGTGCAGGGCCAGAGAGAAGGCAGGGGCCCCTGTTCTTCGCAGCTTGCAGGGACCTTTCCTCATCACAGGTAATGTGAGAGGCAATGCCAGGGCCACGGGCGGCCATGGGGTGCAGACCCTGAGGCTGGGCTACTAAGCCAGGCGAGGCCAGAGGTGAAGCCAGGCGGCCTGTCCCAGGGGGTCTTCCTGATCCAGGGAGTGCAGCCCTGTAGCCACTGGGAGTCCACATTGGGCGATGCCTCCCTCTGCAGCTGGCAAGCACTCCTCACTGGTAATTGTGTAGAAGGCTTGCAAGAGGGAGCCCCTCGCCAGGGGTTAATGGAAGCCAAAGCATTTCCTCTAGTTCTGAAGTAATCTGGCTGAGGTGTTTAAATTATCTGTCCAGAAAACAGATATCACCCTCAGAATACTGTTTCTCACTGCAGTTTTTCTTTTCTACTGTGCTGACAATTGCCTGCCACCCAGACTGACCTGGTTGCTCAAAAACCCACTTGAAATGAAGAAGAAACTCACCCAGGCTCTGGAGAAAGCTGTACTCTCCTGGGCTGAGCGGGGAGCTTTGCTGCCCATGGGGATTTGGAAGAAAGGGCAGGTGTGTGCTCTGTCTTTACTGGGATGTGATTTCCAGCCTGTCTCCTGGTGAGGGTGGGGCCTCCAACTGGGTATAGGGGAGCCCACCGGCCACCTGCAGCATGGGGAGGCAGCAGACTTTCCAGGCAGGATGAATCTGTGTGCTCCTACCAGGGTTGAGGGGAGCCAGGGATGATGGGGGCTTTCTCCCTGGCTCACCAACATGCTCGCAGGTGCGTGCACACACATACAGATGCACACGCACATGCGCACACACACATGCTCTTAGATGCTCGCACACACACTCACAGATGCACACATGCTCGCAGGTGCACGCACATGCACATATGCACACGCTTGCAGATGCACGCACACATGCACATGCACACATGCTCGCAGATGCACGTACACACACTCGCAGGTGCACACATGCTCAGGTGCATGCACAGATGCACGTGCACACACATGCAGATGCACACATGCTTGCAGGTGCATGCACACACATGCTCACAGATGCACACACATGCTTGCAGGTGCACGCACACATGCTCGCAGATGCACACACACGTGCTTGCAGGTGCTCACACACAGATGCACACACACATGCTTTCAGGTGCACACACACACACATGCTTGCACATGCACACACATCACAAATGACATCTTTTAAAATTGCAAATACATGAATACTCCTGGGAGGGGTCTCATTTAGCTTCGAGCTAACACCTCAATTAGGAGTGAGTTAGCTTATGTTAGAAGGGATTGGACTGGATGCCACCCCACAGATGGGGAGGGGGCAGGAGGATGAGGCTGCCCACAGCTCTACCCAGCTGCCCTGGCACAGCTCAGACCTTCCTGTGGGCTTAGATCGCCTGCTTGCACTTTGCCGCCACACTGAACACCTGCAGCGAGCAGAGGCTTACCCTGAGGGGTGGAAGTCAGTGGAACCCTCCAGAACAGAAGAGCCATGAAGGCAGGGCATGAATTCTCATTGGGGAGAGAAGACAGCCACGGCCACCGTCTATACAGCACTGGATGTGTTTCCTCGCTGTGGATCAGTGCCACGGCCACCGTCTGCACAGCACTAGATGTGTTTCCTCGCTGTGGATCAGTGCCATGGCCACCGTCTGCACAGCACTGGATGTGTTTCCTCGCTGTGGATCAGTGCCAAGGCCACCATCTACACAGCACTGGATGTGTTTCCTCGCTGTGGATCAGTGCCACGGCCAGTGTCTGCACCAACACTGGGTCTGTTTCCTCACTGTGGATCCGTGCCAAGGCCACCGTCCGCACAGCACTGGATGTGTTTCCTTGCTGTGGATCAGTGCCACGGCCACCGTCTGCACCAACACTGGATGTATTTCCTCGCTGTGGATCAGTGCCACGGCCACCGTCTGCACCAACACTGGATGTATTTCCTCGCTGTGGATCAGTGCCACGGCCACCGTCTGCACAGCACTAGATGTGTTTCCTCGCTGTGGATCAATGCCACGGCCACCGTCTGCACCAACACTGGATGTGTTTCTTTAGCTCACTCTTAGCACTGGGTGCACAAGATGCTGAATACATGTGATTTGGATGAATTAATACCCACTAACTCTTTCTTCAGATGTTTGTGTCATTTTCCAGAGGTAGGGGAAGGAAATAATGAGGAAAGACTTACCCTAGACTTAATTCCTCCTGAAAGGGAAAGGACAACAACAAGGAGAAATTATAAACAGAGCACAAGAGAGGGAAGAGAAAAGGAAGAGGGAAGGAGGGAATCAAAGAAAAAACAGCAGATCAGGTATTTCAGGATGACAAACCTTTTTCCTCGTTTTAATTCTGCTGGTTGTCTTAGGTGGATATATGTATGCATGTATATAACTTCTGAATGTTCACAGCTATGCTTATCTAATCACTTATATTACAATAGAAAAAATGTCTCTTGGCCAGGCACCTGTAATCACCTTGGTTAGGGTCCAAGGCTCTTAGAGAGTCCAGTTTGTCGCATGTGGCCAAAATCATGGCTTTGAAACCTGATCAGAGGTTACCGCCTGGCCGTCTTGGAAAGCAGCGTTGCGTCCACTAACGGCACGATATCCCGGCCCTTGCTCCCTCTGGACCCAGCTCCGCCTGCCCCTCTGCAGTGAAACTCTGGTTCCCTTTTGAAAAACTGTCAAGGTGCCCACCGCCAAAAATCATGACTCCTGATGGTTGGGTGGGTGCAGTGACGTGCCAGAAGGAACTTGGCCTTCTTCAGGGACAGAAATGTCAGTGTCTTCCCAACTCACGCTGATGTCTCAAAGTAACCATAACTTTCCAAAGGCTCTTCCTAGCCTGTTCCATGGCAGGAAGTTTCACTTACTGTGTTCCTTTCCTGAGCTCCCAGCTTTTCTCCCATAAGCCACATCCAGATTCAGTATCCTAGCCACAGACTGTGCCAGCTCCCCGCCTGTCAACCTGCCATGCAGACTGAGGATTTAATAATATCAACATCCAATTACCAATCTGTTCCATTTTAATTTCAATCAGAGTAACACATGCATATGGTTTTAAAAAATCAAATTGTTCAGAAGAGCTAGTGATGGGAACAGCGGTCGTCTGGGGGGCTCCGTGCCAGCGCATCACCTGCTGCGGCTCATTCCTCCACGTGCTGACTCCTGCCATGCCTTTCTTGATTTACCAGCTTGGGAGACTCTCTACTGACTCCCGACTTGCAGGGTGAGGAGCTGGCGACTTTGGACAACTCTGCTTCCCTTCTCTTCCCTGGTGTTGGATCATCTTGTTATGACTTTTAGCTCTTGATTAAGTTTGTGGCTTTGTATAATATTCTCTTCTTTCTTCTTCCATCAGCTTTGGTACCCTCGACTCCCTCTTGTGAGCCGTGGGTATGGAGGCCTCCCCTTCGCTCCCCTCCACCTACGTTCCTCCTTGTCTAGATGGAATCTGTACTTGGAGATTGCCAGAATTTACATTTAGATTCTGTTCTTTAGCTGTAATTAATTCTTCCATGCTTTGTGATTTGTGCCCAGGTCTTACTTCGTGCAGGTGACGGAGGGATGACACAAAGAGGCTAATGCCACTGAAAGAATTTCTTGCTCACAGTTCCTGAGAGGAGGGGACCACCATGTCAGGCAGGGCCACCTGGGGAGGCACCAGAGCCAGTCAGGGCAGAGGAGAAGGAAAGGCACGTCCACAGTCTTTACTGGGGCTTCTTCAGGGAAGCAAGGTGAGGCCGGGTACACATCTTCAGGCTGGCTAGTTGGAATAACCCCGCAGGCTTTGTGCCATGGGGGCTATCCGTAGCTGTCTGGTCCCTGGCTCTGCATTGATCGAGGGCAGGGGAAATACTAGCTTGGTGTGTGGGAGTTAGAGAAAGAGATGACTCGGGGTATGTACTTAGGATTCATTTCATGGTTTGTCACATGAGTTTTGCATGCCCACAAAAGCTGGGTCACAGGGAGATGTAAACAACTTTGGCCATGAGCCCTGTAATTAATGGATGCTAAACAAATGAGGAATCTAAGAAAACACAGAACACTTAGTTTCTAGGCGATTTCTAAGAGCTAAAAATCGGTAAATAGCATTTACTATAACAAAAGTATACCTGATTTTGAAAGAAGGTTAAGAGGACAGGCTGGCCTGCCTGGGTTCAGATTTTTGTTCATTTCTCTCTGTTCATGTTACTTGTTCTCTCTGCCTTATGTGTAAAATCAAGATGATAACAGTTCCTATCTCATAGGACTTTTGTGAGAGTTAAATAAGTTATTAGAGATAACATTCTTAGAATGGTGCCTGGTACACACAAAGTGCTCAATAATTATCAGTGCTTTACTTTCTTCTTTTCATAGAGATGGGGTCTCATTATCTTGACAACTCTGGTCTTGAACTTCTGGCCTCAAGTGATCCTCCCACCTTGGCCTCCCAAAGTGTTGGGATTGTGAACCTGAGCCACTGCACCTGGCTGGGATTTACATCGTAAAAATTATTTTGTAAACAGCAAATATCTTAGACTCAAATGCACCTGAGGATCACATTTTATAATGACCTTGACCCTGAGACCACCCAAGGAAAACGTTCCTGCTGTTCTGAGCACATTTTCCTTTTTTTCTCTGAATTTCTTCAGCCTGTCACATTTTAATCTACTTAGTGTCTGGACCATGATGTTCTGGTGTCACTTTTTCCCTGGAGTTTTTATTGACTGTGTTTCTTATTGCCAACAGGGTAATGAAACTATGCACCCTCTTTTATGCAGCTCTTTTATTTTACCATCTGTCACGTGCAGCCGTCTCTTCCCTGTGAGATCCCCTTTTATGGCTCCAGCCCAGAGTAGTTCCGGAATGCTGCCTTCCTGGAACTTCCCTTCAGCTCACCTTTTGAGTAGGAGACACTGTTTCCAGGATCCCGTGTTTTTCCGCAACCTCTCCTTAAGTACTTCTTAAAAAGGGTGGGTGCAAGGGAAACTCAGCATCCTTGTGATTTTAAAAGTGTCTGTATTCTGCCCTCGCATTGGGTTGGTAGTTTGGCTGACAGAATTCTAGATCCCACGTCTTGGCAGCCACTGTTACCAGTGATAAGTCTAATGCCATTCTGACTCTGGTTTCCTTATAGGTGACCTATTTTTTCCATGTTAGTCAACTTGAGCTACCGTAACAACGTACCGTAGATGGGGTAGTGTAAACAAAGGGAATTTGTTTGTGGAGACTGGGAAGTCCGAGGTCAAGTGACTGGCTGGTCTGAATCCCTGGTGAGGGCGCTCTTCCTGGCTTGCAGCTGGCTGTTCCTGCTGTGCCCTCACAGGGCCGAGAGAGAGAAGGAGCAAGTTCTCTTGGTGTCTCTCTCTTCATAAGGGCCCCACCCTCGTGACCTCATCTAACCCTAATTCCCTTCCCAAGACCCATCGCCCTCACCAGCACATGAAGGGTCAGAGCTTTAACATGTAGATCTGGGTAACACAGTTCAATTCCCAGCAGCCTCCAAGAGCCTGCGCTTCTCCTAAGTAACCTGAGTTACCTGCGCCTTGCAGTTGGGATGTGTGTTCAGTGGCCTATTTGTCGGGTGTCTGCCATGTGCTGCACCTGCTGGGCGCTCTGCCTGGCTCCTGCTATCATGGGGCTTTCCATCCAGTGGGAAACAGACACAGAAACAGGTGCTCATAACCCAGGGTGTGTGCACTGTAGTGGGGACATGCACGATGCTGTCTGTGGAAGCTTCTGGATAAAAGTGATTTCCCAAAGGCTGGATAGGAGCTAGTCCAGGGAAGGGGAAAGGAACAACATCTTCGAAGGGAGAGCTTAGTGTGGTTAGGGAGTGAGGGCTGCTGAGGCTGGTGATGGGAGTGGAGGAGGCAAAAGGTGAGGCTGAGGGAGGCTAGGTTCTGCGGTGCTGTTGGCCTCTGTGGAGTTTAACTTGCCTGTTAGGGTTCCTGGGAGGCCAGCATTGTGAGTGTGTGTCAGGTAATCGGTAGGGAGGGTCCTGCCTCTCCTCGGCTGGAGAGGGTTGGCCCTTGAAGAGCCCTTTAAAGTATCTGCAGTATAAATGAGAAGACCACCCTGTCACAGGCTGTTTCCTGCAGTTCTTCAAGACTGGTTCAGTCTGGAGCTTGTTAGGCAGACAGAACTCAGTCTCCTTGAAGGCACAGTCTCACCTCTGTCCCTGGAGACAGGCCTTTGCTTCACCTTCTTTGTTTGTTCATGTGGCCAGTCAGTAGCACAGCAGGCTCCTTGCAGGGTCCCGGGAATCCAGAGATGGCTCAGGCACAGCCCTGACCTGGAAGAGCTCACAGCCCCTACTCAGGAAGGTGGGTGAGTCTGAGCTCACAGCTCCTGCTCAAGAAGGTGGGTGAGTCTGAGCTCATAGCTCCTGCTCAGGAAGGTGGGTGAGTCTGAGCTCCAGCCCAGGTGTGGCGTGCTGTGCCAGTGGGACCACATGGCATCTGGGAACGTGGCGGAGGGGCCCCATTCTGCACGAAGGGGCATGCACTGAAGGATCCAGGGGAGGCGTGGCTGCCTGTTCGAGGTGCTGATGAAAGGCACTCCGGGGGAGGAACGGCAGTGCACAGGCCACAGACCGTCACCTACTCTGACCTGTGGGGCTGGGGCAGATGGGTTGGATGCCTGGGCCAGTGAAGAGGCTTGCTTGAGTTCATGCCAGGTGCACTTTTGGGGTGGCATGGGAGAGGGCGTAACATGAGGAAGGGGTGGAGCAATGGACAGAGAAGGGTCTTCAGGCTCCCCCTGCACCGCCCCATCCAGTGGCAGATCCCTGAGACTTCCCTTCTTTCCAGCACCAGCCTGACAATTACCACCTTCTCCAGCCACAGCCACTTAGGAAATGCCAGTGATTAGCAATTGTTATCATGGTAATTAAAATTCCCTGGGAACAGCTTGGCGAATATCCATCAGTATCTGCAGTCAGATTGGTTGTGAGCTGAAACCGTAATGCAAACCTCGAAGCGGAGCACAAGGCAGGGAGGGCGGCGGCACCAGGAGCGTTTGCTGCACCAGGAGCATTTGCTGCTGCCGGACATCCAGGCAACTGCCATGGCGGCTGTGGGCCTTTTCTCATTAAATGGGATTTTCAAGGCTGGCTGCTTTGCTGGCCTTATCACAGCAAACCACACGTGGGGAGCCAAGTAGGGTTTTGCAGAATTGCTCAGCTTCTCCAGAAAGTAGATGATTTTCAATCTGTGGGATGGTCTGGGGTGGGGTGGGGTTAATTCCCACCAGGGCTTTGCCTGCTGCAGTTTTCGGGGAGGGTCAGATGTGGATGCCAGGTGGCGGGTGATGGGCCCAGATGCACTGAGCAGAAGGCATGTGATGAAGGCTACTGTTGTGTGTTTTGCAGCATGGAGGCAGGCAGCGAGGAGAGAGGTCTGTGGTGTGCATGCATTGGCATGGCAGTGGGGATTGCAGCTCAGAGCTCAGCCCAGCTGGGATCCTTTGCACCTCACCTCCCCAGACCTGCTCTCCCATGTGGAAGGCATTTTCCAAAACACCAACAGTGTGTTTTATGCACGTCTGGTGGGTGCACCTCCCATACCAGGTGACACACCTGTGTGCTCTGGTCCCCCCAGTGCTGGGACTCAGGACCTGCTGCTGCTCACGCGGCTCCAGATCACTGGCCTTGCTGATCGGTCAGGGTGAGCCCTCAGACCCTCCACCTGGACCGCAGTGACAGCAGGAGGGAATCAGAGCAGAGGCCCCATCACGGTGGACTCACAGTGAGTGACTGATCCGCCGGGTGCTCGTGGCCCAGCCCACGGATCCCGGGGAGTAATATGGCCTGGCAGGCTGGTGGAGCCGTTGCCCCTGCTGAGTGTAAATGTTGGGGTGAACTGTATGAGGTTGATGGGTTTTTTATATAGTTCAAAAATGGTTGACTTAGCTGGGCATGGTGGCATGTTCCTGTGCCTAGCTGCTCAGGAGGCTGAAGGAGGAGGACTGCTTGAGCCCAGGCTGCAGTGAGCCATGATCGTGCCACTGCACTCTGGGCAGCAGAGTAAGACCCTGTCTCAAAAATAAAAGATTAACCAGCCTCAAATGGCTGAGTACCAATGGCAGTTCACCCTGATGCTTTGGCTCCTGTGCTCTTTGTCTATCTTCCAAAAGAACTCCACTGAACATTGATTTTTGAGTGGGGTGGGGATGGGAGATGGCTTGTTGCAGCAGAGGCAAGGCTGAGGCCTGGGCTGGGGCTGTGGTCTGCCAGGGGAGGCAGGGCGGCTAGGGAGGAGAGGCTGGGAGCACCCAAGCAGTCAGGGAGGCTCACTGGGCTTTCCTCTCCACCAGCACACCCGGCCAGGCCCTTCCTCTCTGTACGTCTTTCCATCTGAAATAGGAGGTCTATTTGATTAATTATAGGAACTTGGGTGACACCCCCAGGCCTCTTCCCCAGGAAGGCGGCAGACTGTAGGTTGAGGCGCTTTGCAGCAAACAACCCACAGCTGCCAACACAGTCATTCAGCCGGCATTTACTAAACACCTACGATGTGTCAGGTGTGTGCTGGGAGTGTGAAGACACCATGGTGAGCAAGACGGCTGTGACACGTCCTCCTGCTTGGTGGAGCCTGTGGGGGGACAGTGAAAACAGAAGGACCAGCCAAAGGCTGGAAGCACCCCAAGTACCTGCCAACTGATGACAAAGTGCAACCTGTCCATACAGTGGGACATTTCTCAGCCTCCGAGAGGAAGGACATTCTGACACGCGCTGCCGCGTGCATGAACCCTGGAGAAGTGATGCCGGCTGAAATACGGCAGCTGTGAGAGGGCAGATACCGTGTGACTCCCCTTCTAGGACGTACATAGAGTAGTCATATTCCCAGGGACAGACAGTGGGCTGTGGGGGAGGTGGGGCAGGGGAACGGAGAGCTTTTGCTTAGTGGTTATAGAGTTTCAGTTTTGCAAGATGAGGAGTTCTGGAGATTGGTTGCACTTAGGGTGATACATTTTATGTTATGAATATTTTAACACAATGAAAAAATGTTTTGATTTTTTTTAAAAAGGACCATGCAGGCCGGGCGCGGTGGCTCAAGCCTGTAATCCCAGCACTTTGGGAGGCCGAGGCGGGTGGATCACGAGGTCAAGAGATCGAGACCATCCTGGTCAACATGGTGAAACCCCGTCTCTACTAATACAAAAAATTAGCTGGGCATGGTGGTGCGTGCCTGTAGTCCCAGCTACTCAGGAGGCTGAGGCAGGAGAATTGCCTGAACCCAGGAGGCGGAGGTTGAGGTGAGCCGAGATCGCGCCATTGCACTCCAGCCTGGGTAACAAGAGCGAAACTCCGTCTCAAAAAAAAAAAAAAAAAAAAAAGGACCATGCATACCTGTGGTCCAGTGCTGCAAAGGAGAAGCCAGAAAGAAGACTGTGAGGTGCAGGCTCATCCGCACAGACGAGGCGCTTGGCCCCGCAGTGTGCGGGAATGCAGCCATGTGGGGCTTCTTAGTCTCTTCTCTGAAGCCTCACAGCAGAGGAGGCTCAGCCACGTTGCCAAGTCACCCTGAGCATCAGCCTGTCCACTCCCATTAAACAGGGCCTCGGCTGGCTAGGCGTGAGGTGGAGGAGCTCTCTTAACCCTAAAGGCGTGACCCAGGGATGGCAAGGAGCTCCATTGTTCCCCTGTGCACCTTGTGTTGGTGGCCTCACGCCCTGACAGATGCCTCTCCCCAAGCCCATGATGGTTCCATGGGATCCGCCCTGATCAGTATCCACAGAGGAGACCCTGGATTCCACCAGGGAGCTAAGAAGACCAGGTCCCCACCCCGAAAACAATGTAGCATCCTGGGAGTATGCTTTTCCTCCTGGAGGGCGGCCTGACTCTAGATGTCATCATCCAAACATACACAGTTCTTGACCTGCAATTCCATCCTGTGGAATATAGGCTGAGTATCGTTCATCGGAAAACCCAGAAGCTGAAACGCTCCAAAATCCAAAACTTTTTAAGTGCGTGATGCTTCAAGAAATGGTCATTGGAGCATTTCAGATTTTGGATTTTCAGATTTGGGATGCTAAACTTGCATTAAGTATAATGCAAATATGATAAAATTTGAAAAAGTTCAAAATCTGAAACACTTCTCTTCCCAGCATTTTGGAAAAGGGCACTCAACCCGTGTTTCTTAAGGCAGTGACTGAAACTGGTCCAATGTGGAGTGTACGGGGTGGTGGCTGCAGCGCTGCTTGTGAGGACAGAGGAGACAGCTTAGACGTCGGTAATAAATGCAAACTGCAGAGCAATTAAACAGTGATGATGGAGACAGTTATAAATACGGAGTGACCGCTGTGACACGTGATTGAGTGTGTGTCAGGGGAACAGGCTGCATCTATGTTAGCCAAGTTTTAGAAAAAAAAACAAAAAAACAACAACAAAACAGTGCATGTGCCTGGGAAAGGGTGAAAGAAAGTCCATGCAGCCATGCTTAGCAGGGCTGGCTCTGTGCGGTAACGTTATAGGTGACCTAGTTTCATTTTACTCTTTTGTTATTGTGCTAATTTTGTATGCTAGGTAGGTATTTTTCAGGATAAAAACGGGAGAGGCCAGGCGTGATGGCTCATGTTTGTAATCCCAGCATTTTGAGAGGCTGAAGCGGGCAGATTGCTTGAGCCCAGGAATTTGAGACCAGCCTGAGCAACAGGGTGAAACCCCATCTCTACAAAAATTACAAAAATACAAAAATACAGTGCACACCACCTATAGACCCAGCTACTCAGGAGGCTGAGGTGGGAGGATCACTTGAGCCTGGGGATGTGAAGGCTGCAGTGAGCAAATTGCGCCACTGCACTCCAGTCTGGGTGACAGAGCAAGACCCTGTCTCAAAAATAAAAAAGCAAAAAGAGAAAGCTTCCATGGTGGGTGGGGGAGACAGTGTGGTGTGCGGTTCGAAGCCTGCGCAGGCCCCGCCGTTCACAGACAACTCTTCAGGACTTGGCCCCAGGCCCAGTCCATGGCAGAGGACAGGGAGGTGGCGTGCTCAGAGCCTTTGTTCATCAGTGGGAGGCGCAGCCAGCCCCACCCCATGGCCCCCGTGGCCTTGCTGTGGCCTCTTGGACTTGGGCACCTGCTTTAATGAGCCTCCCAGCAGCTCTCCAGAGAGAGAGTGGCCGTGGTGGCTGCTGCTTGTTTGCTTCTTCCTCCTGCCTGTAGGGTACTGAGAGCCCACCCTGACGTCTGACCTACTCAGGGTTTATTCACCACTCAATCGCTTTATTAGTGAGCAGCCACCTCACATCTGTAAACTGCTGGGTGGGACTCGGGCCTTCCGTGTGGAGTAGAGGCCAACAGAATATGTGCTGGCTTTGGGCAACTTGTTGGAGCCTCAGTTTCCCCACCTGAAAAGCAGAGATAATCACCAAGCTTCCTCAAACATTTCTGGGGATTGGGGAGGAGACTGGTTACTTTTGTGCTGTGGATTTTTAGACTATGTGCCTGCATTACCCATTCACATAATTATGTGTAGTAGGAAGGCTCCAAGGGGATCAGAAAGGGTTTTCTAAAGTGGGTGCCATGACGCATCCATCCCACCAGACAGGTTCCAGGCCCTCCACGCAGGGTGGCTGGCAAGGGCAGGGAGGGATTCATGCTGGGACCTTGTCTGGACTTGGCGGTCCTGCGCCTGGGGCTCTGCAGCCTAAGGAGGTGCCTTGAGCCTACTTGGAGAGGCAGATACACATCACTCCACAAGTGGACAGTAAGTGCTGACTGGATAAGTGCTGAGTCTACGCAGACCATCCTAAGGTCGAGTTTCTCTAGGAGAGCCAGCCGGGCAGACTTCGAGTCGAGAGCGCTGTGTGTTCTTTTGCCTGTTGGATAACGCTGTGCACTTTAGCATAGCAAAGGCTCTGACAAGTCCTGCAGCGATGGAGCTTGGTTTAACCTGATGCTTTTCAAGTGTGTGTGATTAAAAACCTTTTTTTTTTTTTTTGACCTGGCTCTTTTTAATATTCCACAGTATTTATTCAGTGCAGAGGAAGTTTAGGGAGTGGGAAGCAACGTCTCAGAATCGGCAGATTCCGGTTTTCTGATTTTAAATTCTTCAAGTAGGGAATTGGTCCACCGGTGGTAAAGCTGTTTGTGTTCCAGGTGGGAGGAAGAGGGTGGTGGGGGTACCCGTGGGCCTCTCCTCTGTGGAGAGGTTGCCCTGTGCCTGGCACTGGGCCCTGGGGCTTCAGCTTCATTCAAGTCCGCCCTGTGAGATGAGCACAGATCCTGTGTTTGCCTACCCACAAAGAAACTGATGGCCAGAGAGCTTGATGTGTCCAAGTCACACAGGTGCTGGGTGCTGGACCCAGGATTCAAATTCAGGACATCTGCTCAGAATCTTGGCCTGCACTGCTCTGAAAAGGGTGAAGTCAGTTGAGGTTTCTTGCAAAATGTTCCTTTACACACTCCCACCCCTCCTGATTAAATGCTCTGAATTTATTTCCTTCATCAGAAAAGAGATTATACAGCATGTGGTGTTTTCTGAAGGAGGCATTAAAAATTTAGGGACCTTAACTCAGCTGCTGCTCTGAATTCTAATCGGCAGCTCTCCTGGGAAGCAGGTCCTTTCTGTTCCTGCTGGAGAGACTGTCTCATGAGAAGCCCTCAGAAAAGAGCACGTACCTGCTATGATGCGGCCCAGCCTGGCTCTCCCTCCAGCCTCTGTGGCTCCGCCCTGGAACTTCAAGGGGGAGGAGCAGGGGCAGGAAGGAGGCAGGCAGATGGCATCTTGTGAACACCTTCTGGGTGCCATTTGCTCTGATGAGCACTTTTCAACTTTCTTAGCAGCTATCACATTTAATCAACGTAATCAATGAAGAAACTCAGGCTCAGAGAGGTTAAGTAACTCTCTGAAACCCAGACAGCCAGTATGTGGCAGCTGCCATTGATTCAACCTTGCTTCCAGGGACAATAGGAATAGGGAGCCTGGGTGTCCAAGCTAGGGGTGACAGAGGAACAGAAGGACCCGTCAGAGCCCAAGGGGCTGTGCATCCCAGACCCAGAGCGCCTCCCACACTGTGAATTCAGGGTTGGCATCCCCGGCTTCCTGGGGCTCTGCCAGCCTTTGGGGGTGTCTGTCTTGCCAGCTTTAGGGTGACTCCTCTCTTCCCCAGGTCAGTGATAAAGGGATGCTTTGCATCTGCATGGGCCCTGACAGGCATCCTCGGACCCACCTGGCTCTCAGAGGCCCTGTGGGACTACGTGGAGTCAGGAGGGGCTCCTGGGAGGCTCAGGGCCTGAAGAAGACAGAACCCAGGCAGGAAAGAGGTGGAAAGCCGGTGACTGTGCCCTGGGGGCAGCCAGAACAAGTCTGGAGCTTTGTGGCCACTTCTGAGCCCCTCTCCTGAGGGGTAGTGACAAACATTGGCGAGAGGGGGTGGCTCAATGAGAGGGAGCTTGGAACAGCTGAGGGACCAGGGGTGTTGTCCCGGAGAAGCTGGGGGTCTGGGCGTGGCACTGAGGAGAGCTCGGGGGCTGGGGAGGTGTCTGCAGGTACTCATGGCTGGGAGGGTCCATCCCGTGCAGCCCTCTGCCTTGGCCAGCGAGAGAAGGTGCCGGGGAGGTCAGCTGGCAGGTAGGAAGTGCTGGTCCCTGGCAGATCCAGTGGAAACTCGGCAGTGCCTGGTGGCCTGTGGGCTTCTCGTCACTAGATGTTTTCCAGCAGCGGCTGAGAAGGACTGGGGATGGGCAGGGGTCTGACTTGGCAATCTCTGGGACCCTGAGTGGTGGAGGATAGAGACGGTAATGGCAGACAGTTTTCATAAACATTTCTCACATGCCAGGCCCGTATTGAGGTCCCCACTCTGCAAGAGAGAAACAAGAGGACGTGGGCTTGTCTTTAAAGTAGGTGTGGAACCAGGCACGGTGACCCTAGCTGCTGAGGAGGCTGAGGCAGGAGGACTGCTTGGACCCAGAAGGTCAAGGCTGCAGTGAGTGATGATTGCACCACTGCACTCCAGCCTGGGCAACAGAGCAAGGCCTCAACTCTAAAACAAGGGAGAGAAAGAAAGTTTGGAGAGTTCATGGAACTTAGCTCCAAGTTGTCCTGAGTCCTGGGGTAAGTGACTGCCCAGCCTATCAGCCAGCTAGGGCAGAGCCAGAGTTCCCACTCCCACACTGCTCCTGGCTCTCCGTGTGCCTCCCGTCCTCTGGGCAAGGAGCAGGAGGGGAGGCCCCTCTGCATCCTGTGCTCCAGGCAGCTCTCTCCTCCATCCAGGTCTGGAAGAGGTCAGGGGCCTGGTTCTACAAAGGGCTCCCCAAGTATATCTTGCCCTTGAAGACCCCTGGCCGAGCTGATGATCCCCACCTCCAGCCTTTGCCCGTGGAGCCGGCCGAGCGAGAGACCAGAAGCTCCGAGAGCAGCCGCGTCTACACCTGGGCCCGAGGAAGAGGTAAGTCCCCTCTGCCACTCTCCCAGGTAGCCTCTGAAGTCAGGGTTGTCAGCCATCCTGGCAGTTTGCAGGCACGAGGCCAGTCCCCCAACGCCCTCCATCCGCGAGGCTCATTCTGGTGATGCGCCCCTCCCTGTGCCCTCAGCTCCATGCCTGCTCCTGAGCAGCGGGGACTTCCAGCCTCTGTGCAGGAGGGTGACGGGAGGGTCTCTGGGGGTAGTTTCACACGCAAGTACTGATTCGGGGACAAGGAGGCCATGAGCAGCACTGCGTCTTCACAGAAACGTGGTGTGTATTAAACCTGCATCTTTCCTGGGCTGGCCTGCACCGTCTCTTCCTGGCACTGTATCTCTGTCGGGGGAACTCCTGGCTTCCCTGGTCCTGATGAGTAAGGGGGCTTTGGGCCCAGTGCCCGGGCGTTCTGGTGGCCACACTAAGGTGTGTGTGTCCCAAGCGGCCGCCCCAGTGGGAAATGGTGGCAGAACCTGGTTGCGGACTGCTCTCCGCAGCTTTCATGAGGCTTTGATGTTCATGGTTTTATTTCAAAGTTCCTGGTCTCACAGCAGGCTCAGAAGGTGGACAGGGCAGTTATTTAATGACTGCATTTGACAGATGGGTGAACCTGCAGCTCAGAGGACAGGAGGGGCTCCCTCGGCAGGAGTGTGGCTGAGCTGGGATCCAGGGCAGGCTGTTACCCAAGTACTTCATCCTCTGCACCCGGCTCCTTTGTAGCATCCTCTCCTTGCTGGCTCTGCCATATGCTGTGTACACCTCTGAGCCCATGGTTCACCCCCTGACAGTGCTGCCATGGACAGACGTGGAATGCGATGCAGTGGAGAGCAGGCAGGCAGAGTCCCTGCGGGAGGAGGGCGTGCAGGCCTGGCTGGTACACTGGCCTGAGGAGCACCACGGCTGCCCAGCCTGGAAGGGATGGCCACAGATGGGCTGGAGAAGTGGCAGTCCTCTGCATGGTCCCTCTGCCACCCTCGGAGCTCACGCTTTCTCCTGCTGAGCCCTATCAGGATTCGTCCATGTTCCTCAGAACGTGGGAGCAGAAGCTGGTGGACACTTGTGGGTTTGAAATGCTGCTTGGAGCCAGCTGAGCAGGAGAGGCTGAAGGCCCTTGGGGGCAGCTGTGGCCTAAGCCCCACTTCAAGAGCCTACACTGTCCGGTCTGCTCCAAGTCAGAGTACATACACACACACACACACACACACACACTTACACACAGCCTCATGCACCCACACATGCACGCATACATACATACACACTTGCTCACATGCCCACACACATGCTCACACTCACATGCACGCATTCACACTTGCATGTACACACACGTGCACACAATAGCTCACATGCTCATCTTCACACACACTCGCAGTCACCTGCACACACACTTGCCCACACGCACACACACTCCCATGCACATGCACACACCCTGGGGAGGAGCGGAGCTGCTGTCACCTCCTCAGCCATGCAGACTTGACCGTTTAATTACTTAAAAGATGGCCTTTTAATTACCTGGGCGAGGAGGACAGTGGCCCCACACTCTTGCAACAGACATGGTTTATTAACTGCAGGGAGGCCAGCCCAGGCAATGCGGAGGCTGCCTTGTGTAAACTTGTTCTCCTTCCAAGGTTCTGACTGCAAACCACCCCACCAGGTGCTTCTGTGCCAGGCGTCATGCCAGGCACATCACAGCCCCGTGGTCATCCAGGTGACCCGGCTTGTGTGATGTGTATCAGCCCACAGGCAGCAGGGCGGTCAGGGCTGGTGGCCAGGCTGCTAATGGTGACTCAGGAGGCATCTGCAGCCACTCTGAGAGGGGATGCGCCAGGGTGTGTGGGTGCAGCAGGTGTGGGCCAGACTAAACTTGGGGAATCCCACTATCATGGGTGGAGGGGATGTGGCCTGGGAGGCAGAGGGAAGCAGAGAGGTTCTGTCCCCAAGAAGTCAAAGTGCCAGGTTTGCAGGGTGACTGTGGAGGACCACACATAGGTTACAGCTCCTGGACTGCTTCTGGCCTGTTCCTGGGTGGCTGTGTTGTGCTCTCTACTCAGTGTGTGCCAAAGTCAAGGTGTGGGCTTTCTGACTGTGTATGGTCCCTTGGCTATCCCAGAACTGGCTGTGTACTCCTGGGGATACATGGGGTGGCTGCCGGATTCCTGTGGGAGGCCAGATGACCCTGGCCAGCTGGAACTGTCCTTACAGCAGAGGTCCTGAGCCTGGGAGCAGGGGCAGAGGCTTTCCCAGGGACCAGAGGTCCTGAGCCTGGGGGTGGGGGCAGAGGCCTTCCAGAGAACCAGAGGTCTTGAGCCTGGGTGTGGGGGCAGAGGCCTTCTCTGGGACCAAAGGTCCTGAGCCTGGGGGCGGGGACAGATGCCTTGCAGAGAACCAGAGATCCTGAGCCTAGGGGTGGGGGCAGAGGCCTTCCAGGGGATCAGAGGTCCTGAGCCTGGGGGCGGGGGCAGAGGCCTTGCAGGGGACCAGAGGTCCTGAGCCTGGGGGTGGGGGGAGAGGCCTTCCCTGGGACCAGAGGTCCTGAGCCTGGGGGTGGGGGCAGAGGCCTTCCCTGGGACCAGAGGTCCTAAGCCTGGGGGGCGGGGGCAGAGGCCTTCCCAGGGACCAGCCCCTGCCAGCCCTTCTGTGGCTTTGTAGGAACTCACAGGGCCTCATGATAAAGTCCATGGCTGCCTTTAGGGAGGGCTTGGCCTTGCCTGCCTCTAGGAAGCCCCCTAAGCTGCCTGAGTGCCCGTTCCTGCTCAGACTGGTCTCACAGCTGTCAGGCTTCTGCGGAAGATGACCCCTAGTGGGCAGTCCTGGGAGGCTGGCACAGGGATGTCCCTGGGCCTGTCCCATCCACTGCTGACCAGGGACCCTGAGGATGTTTTTCTAGCTCTGAGACGGGCATCCCCACCCCCACCCCAACCCCACAATCTGGGGCACCCCGGTCCCAGGCAGCTAGCTGGGCTCAGGGCTGTAGCTGTGCTCCACGTCAGAGCCTGTCTGACAGGCACAGCCCTCAGCACCAGACACAGCCCGAGCTATGCACAAGTGGAAACAGACAGTGACCAGCATTGAGGTGTGGTCCCCGTGGCACACAGGAAGCTCCAGGTGGGCAGGGCCACGTCTGTCCTGAACAGGCTGATTCCTCAGCACGTGGCAGGGGACAGGCACGGGATAGACGCTTATTACATGAATGAATGAACCGCCCACCCATTCCTTAATACCTGAAAGGCCTATGGAGAGGTTTTCATTAAGACTGGCAGGCTCCTCTGGACTGGGGGTCTGCTGGACAGCCCCAGGAGATACTCAGAGGCTGTGAAAGCCACCTGCTCTCCCCAGATGCTCTTCCTCCTGGGCCCCTGCCTCTGACATTCCCCGCCTGCCCCACAGTCCCTCTCACTGGCTTGGAGCCAAACACAGCACAAGCTCACTCGTTCCCTCAGCCTCTCTCTAAGCCTCTTTGCCACCTCCGTTCCTTTCTCTCTCTCTCTCTCTCTCTCTCTCTTGCTTTCTCTCTCCCCCTCCCTCCCTCCCTCCTCCACCCCACATCCCTTAGGCTCATGCACCTGCAGATCCCAACTTCTTCTCCCCTGTCCCAGCCCACCCCATTTTCTTTCTCATGCCCATTGGAAGAGGAAGGGTAATCAATAGATACTACAAGTCATGAACTTTTCAGTCCACAGAACAATCAAGTGAAAGGGGTTGATGTTTCTGAGTAGGTTCCTTTTTCTTCCTCCTTTAATTTGTTTTTGTTAATATTTTCTGTCTTTCTTTTTTTTTTTTAAAGACAGTCTTGCTCTGCCACCCAGGCTGGAGTACAGTGGTGTGATCTTGGCTCACCGCAACCTCTGCCTGTTGGGTTCAAGCAATTCTTGTGTCTTAGCCTCCTGAGTAGCTGGGATTACAGAGATGCACCATCACGCCTGGCTAAGTTTTGTAATTTTAGTAGAGATGGGGTTTCACCATGTTGGCCAGGCTGGTCACAAACCCCTTGGCCTCAAACAATTCACCTGCCTTGGTCTCCCAAAGTGCTGGGATTACCAGCGTGAGCCACCGTGCCTGGCCTTTCTTTGTTAATTTTTAATTACATAAGAATTACCTGTAATCCCAGCACTTTGGGAGGCCAAGGCGGGTGGATGACCAGGTCAGGAGATCGAGACCATCCTGGCCAACATGGTGAAACCCCGTCTTTACTAAAAATACAAAAAAATTAGCTGGGCGTGGTGACATGCACCTGTGGTCCCAGCTACTCAGAGGCTGAGGCGGAAGAATCGCTTGAACCCAGGAGGCAGAGGTTGCAGTGAGCCGAAGTCGTGCCACTGCACTCCAGCCTGGCACCTGGTGAGACTCTGTCTCAAAAAAAAAAAAAAAAAAAAGAATAAATGATCTATTTTAGCAAGTTAATTCAAAGGTGTATGAAGAAGAAAAACCTCTTCTACTTCCCTCATCTCCAACCCTTTTCTCTGTGTCCCTGCAAACATACACTTGATAAACGGGTGGGGCTTTTGTTTTTAGCAGCAAAAATAGGCTCTTCCCCATCACTCTGGATGCTGCTTTTTTCACTTAGAAGAGTATCATGAGCTTCCCTCCAGGCCAACAGGTATAGATTTTATATTCTTCATTCTCATGGCTGAGTAAAATCCCCTAATATAGTGCATTATAATTTAATTAATCACTTATTGATGGACATTCAGATTATTTCTAGGTTTTTTTAACTTATTTTTTTTTAATTTTAGAGACAAGGTGTTGCTCTGTTGCCCAGGCTGGAGTGCAGTGGCGCAATCGTGGCTCACTGCAGCCTTGACCTCCTGGGCTCACATGATCCTCCTACCTCAGTCTCCCCAGTAGCTGGGACTACAGATGCACACCACTGCACCCAGCAAACTTTTAAATTCACATTTTTCATAGAGATGTGGTCTCACTGTGTGTTCCAGGCTGATCTCGAAGTCCTGAGCTCAAGCTGTCCACCCACCTTGCCCTCCCAAAGTGCTTGAATTACAGGCATGAGCCACCGTCCTTGGCCAACAAGATGATTTTTACACATTCATAAGGACACAAACGTTCACAGGAGCATTATAGCCAAAAAGTGGCAACAACTCATATGTCTGTCCACTGATGAATGGATAAAAAAATAAGGCATAATCACACAATGGAGCATTATGCAGCCATGAAAAGGGATGAAGTACTGAGAATGGATGAGCCTTGGAAACATCGTGCTAAGTGAAAGAAGCCAGAGACAAAGGCCACGTGCCACATGATCTCATTCATATGAGACGGCAAGAACACACAGAGCGGCTTCATGGTCACCAGGGGCTGGGGAGGGTGAGGGATATGGGGCTGACGGCTGATGGGCACAGGGTTTCCCCTAGAGCTGATGAAAATGCTCTGAAATCAAATTGTGGTGGTTGCACACATTTATGGCTATACTAAAAACCACTGAATTGTGTACTTTCTGAGGGTAAATTTTATGGTGTATAAATTATATTTCAGTTTTTAAAATTCCGAAAGTAGAGAATAGCTTAGCAATAACAACAACAAACACTTTTTAAGAATAGCAAGGGTAGGCTGGGTATAGCGGCTCACGCCTGTAATCCCAGCATTTTCAGAGGCCAAGGCAGGAGGCTTGAGCCAAGAGTTCAAGACTAGCCTGGGCAACATAGCGAGACACTGTCTGTACAAATAAATTTATAAAACTTAGCCAGGTATGGGGGCACATACCTGTAGTCCCAGCTACTCAGGAGGCTGAGGCGGGAGGATCACTTGAGCCCAAAAGCTTGAAGCAGCAGTGAGCCATGACCGCACCACGGCACTCCAGCCTGGGTGATGGAGTGAAACCCCTATCTCTCAAAAAACAAAACAAAATAAAACAGAATAGCAAGGGTAGTGGAAAGAACTGTTCAACCAATATTTTTTTAACAGAATTTCGCTCTTGTCACCCAGGCCAGAGTGCAATGGCACAATCTTAGCTCACCGCAACCTCTGCCTCCCGTGTTCAAGCGATTCTCCTGCCTCAGCCTCCCGAGTAGCTGGGATTACAGGGATGCACCGCCACATCTGGCTAATTTTTTTATTTTAATTTTTAGTAGAGACAGGGTTTCTTCATGTTGGTCAGGCTGGTCTCAAACTCCCGACCTCAAGTCATCTGCCCCCCTTGGCCTCCCAAAGTGCTGGGATTACAGGTGTGAGCCACTGCGCCCTGGCCCTATCCAACCAAATTTTAAACCCTACTATAAAGTTACTGTAATCAGTAAGAACAATATAGTATTGGCATCAGGATAAATAGAATATTTATTTATAGAATGAATAAATAGACAAGTGGAATAGACAGGAACAGAGAAAGAACAGCCCTAAGAGTGTATGGAAGCCAAATGTAAGTAGCTTTTCAACTCAGTGAGAAATAACAGATCTATCTCATAACTGGAGCTGGTGTAATTAGATTTCTTTCTCCTTCTGTGTGTATTCAGGAACACATTGCAGAAAGACAAGATGTAAACGTTAAAAATAACACAATGACAGTATCAGGGAGAGATGAGCCATGTCCATGCCTCTCTCCAAAGAACAGCCGGTGACTGCACTGCACCTCAGGACAGATGCTCTGGCCACCGAGGTTGCTACTCTCTCCCTCCCTGGGCACTGGGTGTTGATGTTGGCCAAGGATTTGCCTGCGGACCCCTTGGTGAGCCCAGCCACCCATTCCTTCTTTCCCCAGGAGCCGGTGGGGAACGGCTGGTGCCTGGCCCCGGGTCTGACCTGGCTGCCTCTAAGCGACCTCTCTCCCCCTCTACCTGATCCCTGCAGGCAGTGTGCAGTGTGTGCTCTGCCCTACTCTTCCTGGCATATCATCGCTCCGGGTTTCTGACAGCAGTGAAGTCAGCTTTTTCATGCAGCCTGGTCTCTTATCTCCCCTGTGGTGTATGAGGTATAAATGGAGGCACCAGTGCTGTGGGGTCTGGGGTTGTAATACCTTTAGAGCTGGGCTCACCTTTTTCAGTGCTGTGGGGTCTGGGGTCGGAATACCTTTAGAGCTGGGCTCACCCCTCTGAGGCTTCTTTTCAGTGCTGTGGGGTCTGGGGTTCGAATACCTTTAGAGCTGGGCTCACCCCCTCTGAGGCTTCTTTCCTTCGAGCCGGATCCCACCCTATGCAGAGAGAGATTTGCTGGATGGGAGTTGGGAGTAACCATATCAACCTGGCATGTTTTAGTATTAAATAATCCATCTTTTTCTTGTAAAATATGAAGCGTAGAGGAAGGAACGACAGCAATGTCAGGACAGATGTCTGCAATTCTTGCTCTTTCCCTCATGTTCACATGACGGGTGCTGCAGTTCCAGCTGTCACTATAAAGAAAGGAAGGTAAAAGGGCGGCTGGAAGAGCAAGCCTGAATGGAGTCGTTACGTGTGGAAGTGATTCTCAGATGGAAAGTTATTATTCTCTACCTCCATTGCCGAGGACAGTTAATGGGACACGCCTTCGTATTCTCTTCAGCCTCCAGAGCTGTGACCCAGAGGCACCACCGCCTAGGTCTGCCCTGTAGTTTCTTTCTTTCTTTCTTTTTTTAAAGACAGGGTTTCACTCTGTCATTCAGGCTGGCGTCCAGTGGCTCAGTCTCAGCTAACTGCATGCTTGACTTCCTGGGCTCAAGCAGTCCTGCCACCTCTGCCTCCCAAGTAGCTGGGCATGTACTACGACACCTGCTAATGAGATGGGGTTCTTCCCCATTGCCCAGGCTGATCTTGAATTCTTGGGCTCAAGTGATCTGCCCGGCTCAGCCTCCCAAAGTTCTGGTATCGCAGGCGTGAGCCCCCACCTGCCTGCTCCGTCGTTTCTGGCCGTCTTTCTCAGCTGTGGCTGAGCCTGACAGCAGGGGCCTGACGCCAGCGTCCGGCGTCCAGAGGCCTTTCTGGACACACGTCCTCTTCTCAGGTGGGAGCCAGGACCTCTGAGTTCATGAGGTTTCACCCCCTGGACCTCTCTCTGCCTGGGATCCTGGATATCATGAAAGCTGTGTCACTGGACTGTGGCCTGAGCAAATTTGGGGAGACCTTTTCATGTTGCCCAGCACCATCTAAAGCCCCACTCACGGGGTGTGAAAACCCATTCCGTGCCCTTAGAGAAGAACCAAGGGACGCAGGCAGCTCCGGCTGCAAGGCAAATTCCTTTTCCCTTCTCTGCGGAGGCCTGGGTCACAGCCTGACCTGGGTCACAGCCTGACTCTGCAGGGATCCTGCCACCTCCCACCCTCTGCCCTTCACCGGAGGGGAGCACAGGCCTCCTACATGGCTTTGAACAGGGTGACACACTGGTTCCCTTGTTCTAAAAAAGTATTCCAAGGTTTTGGATTTGTTCCAGTAGGGGATTTTTAAGAAAAATGGGAGTTTCATGATCACTTTACTGGTTCACTCGATGTTAGACAGTTTTATTTTTGTTTTTTTGTTTTTGTTTTTTTTGAGGCAGAGTCTTGCTCTGTTGCCCAGGCTGGAGTGGCAGTGGCATGATCTCACCTCACTGCAACCTCCGTCTCTAGGGTTCAAGCAATTCTCCTGCCCCAGCCTCCCGAGTAGATGGGATTACAGGCATGCGCCACCATGCCTGGCTAATTTTTTATATTTTTACTAGAGACGGGGTTTTACCCTCTTGGCCAAGCTGGTTTTGAACTCCTGACCTCGGGATCTGCCTGCCTTGGCCTCCCAAAGTTCAGGGATTACAGGCGTGAGCCACCGCAGCTGGACCTGTTAGACAGTTTTTTAAAAATCCTAAACTGTGGTCCTGTTTGTGGTTGGATGAAAGTAAGCTTGAGGATTCTGTGTGGCTTGAGCAGTCTAGTTCAGCTCAGGCCCCAAATGTTTACTGGGGCTGCCCTTCCCCAGTGAGGCCCCAGCTAACCTGCTGCCCCTGCCCTATGCCCTCTACCTGTCGTCTTTCTGAAAAGGCTGAGTCCCTCCGAGCTGTCCTGGCCCCAGCCGCAGCGGTCTGTGGCTTACGGCCAGCTGATGCTCAGAGCAGCCTCTGGGGCAGCTGCAAGTGGTGGAGTCCTTCATGCTGGATGAGTTGGGGAGGTCTGCCCAGGGTCCTGTCGGTGGCTGGGTTGTGCCGTAGAGGACCCGGGACCCAGCTTCCACACCCCAGTGCACACCTGCCCGAGGCAGAAGCCATGCAGGGTCAGGCTCTCACTCAGCTCCTCGTGCTTGCTGGCTTTGCTTTTCTGACTGTTGGGGATTTTTGGTTGTGAGGATTAGGGACCTCCGAGGTAGGGGTTACTGCCAACCTGCTGAGGAAGGTTCTCCCAGAAGCAGGGCGGGAGACGAAGACTGGCAAGGCTGCCAGGAGATGCACGGGGTGGCCGAGCTGCTTCTGCTTGTGCCAGCTCCATGCTCCCGACGCCCACTCTGCAGCTCCAAGCCATCCACATGCCCCACCTCCACCTCGCTCTCGGGACCTCATGTCCATACTTGTCCAGAAAAGGGATTGGCCCAGTTATTTCTGTTCAGTGTCTGATAGTCAAACATAATCTATGGCACGGCCAGTTAGGGCCACTTTTCCCCAAGCAGAGCTGAGGTGAGGCAGAGGGATGTGTGGGTTTCCTGATCCATAGCCGTCCATCTGCAGAACTGACTGCTTTGCATCTGACAGAGGAGTGAGCTCCCTGTCAGTGGGAGCATTCAAGCCCAGAGGCAGGACACTAGCGAGGGGATCCTGTGGGTCAGATGCTGTGGGCTGCTGCCATGTGTCCAGGCTGAGGCCCCAGGTTGGGAGTGGGGCTGGTGCCCTGCAGTGCCTTCCGGGTCCGAGATGAGGGAGGCCGCGTGGCCTACGCGAGCTTTGAACCCGGGAGGTTTCATGAGTGTGGACCTGCCGCCGGCTGAGCTAACAAGCCGTCCCATGCAGCCGTTTCTCCATCAGACACATAGGCCGTTTCCTGACTTCTGCGCGTGGCGTGCTATTTATACCACTCAATCCATTCAGTCTAATGAGGCGCAGTTGTGGATTGTAAAATGTTTTATTTTCAGATAGGATTGCTCACTGCCCGGCCTGCTGCTGCTGTTTCGCTTCCTCCTTTCTCTGCCTCTGAGAGATTCGCATTTTGGAAGCTCAGCTACATCTCCTCACCCCCAGCCATTCTCCACCCCAGTATTTTCCTGGCAGACTCTGGATTTGCCATTTCTGTCACATAGGCCAGCCACGGTACCTGAATTCCCCACAGCCTTCAGAACAGCCAGGAGTGTGTGTTATACCCGATGGGGCCAGGGGCTGCAGCTGCCGAAGGAAGCAGAGTGGAGTAGGGAGGCCTCGGTGTCAGGGGAAGGAGGTAGAGTGGAGTAGGGAGGCCTCCATGTGTCAGGGGAAGGAGGTAGAGTGGAGTAGGGAGGCCTCCATGTGTCAGGGGAAGGAGGTAGAGTGGAGTAGGGAGGCCTCCATGTGTCAGGGGAAGGCGGTGGAGTGGAGAAGGGAGGCCTCCATGTCAGGGGAAGGATGTAGAGTGGAATAGGGGGGCCTCTGTGTCAGGGGAAGGCGGTAGAGTGGAGTAGGGAGGCCTCCGTGTCAGGGGAAGGCGGTAGAGTGGAGAAGGGAGGCCTCCATGTCAGGGGAAGGATGTAGAGTGGAATAGGGGGGCCTCTGTGTCAGGGGAAGGCGGTAGAGTGGAGTAGGGAGGCCTCCATGTGGGGGGAGGTAGAGTGGAGTAGGGAGGCCTCCGTGTCAGGGGAAGGAGGTAGAGTGGAGTAGGGAGGCCTCCGTGTCAGGGGAAGGCGGTAGAGTGGAGTAGGGAGGCCTCCATGTGGGGGGAGGTAGAGTGGAGTAGGGAGGCCTCCGTGTCAGGGGAAGGAGGTAGAGTGGAGAAGGGAGGCCTCCATGTCAGGGGAAGGATGTAGAGTGGAATAGGGAGGCCTCTGTGTCAGGGAAAGGAGGTAGAGTGGAGAAGGGAGGCCTCCGTGTCAGAGGAAGGAGGTAGAGTGGAGTAGGGAGGCCTCCATGTCAGGGGAAGGAGGTAGAGTGGAGAAGGGAGGCCTCCGTGTCAGGGGAAGGATGTAGAGTGGAATAGGGAGGCCTCTGTGTCAGGGAAAGGAGGTAGAGTGGAGAAGGGAGGCCTCCGTGTCAGAGGAAGGAGGTAGAGTGGAGAAGGGAGGCCTCCGTGTCAGAGGAAGGAGGTAGAGTGGAGAAGGGAGACCTCCGTGTCAGGGGAAGGAGGTAGAGTGGAGAAGGGAGGCCTCCGTGTCAGGGGAAGGAGGTAGAGTGGAGTAGGGAGGCCTCCGTGTCAGGGGAAGGAGGTAGAGTGGAGAAGGGAGGCCTCCGTGTCAGAGGAAGGAGGTAGAGTGGAGAAGGGAGGCCTCTGTGTCAGAGGAAGGAGGTAGAGTGGAGTAGGGAGGCCTCCGTGTCAGAGGAAGGAGGTAGAGTGGAGAAGGGAGGCCTCTGTGTTGGGGGAGGGGAGGTAGAGTGAAGTAGGGAGGCCTCCGTGTGGAGGGGGCAGAGTGGAGTAGGGAGGCCTCCGTGTGAGGGGAAGGCGGGCTCTGTGTATGGGGGAGGAGGCAGAGTGGAGCAGAAACGCCTCCTTGGGGGGTATCCCAAGGTGGTCCGACATTTGCCTGTGTTTCGGGTCACAGACTGGTGATCCAGTCCGACCTACTGCTTAAAATTCATTGGAAAATTTTCATTTTGTAAAAAATGGAGCTCTGCCTTCCTTTTTGGAAATCAGAAGGTCTGCCAATACCTCCCCTCTCTGGGGAAGCTGGTCAGGGTGAGTAGGAGTGCCCAGGACACACGGCTCCCGTTCTCCGGCTGGCTGCAGTCCCCACCCCGTCCTGTTGCCTCTGACACACAGGGCTCTCGTTCTCCAGCTGGCTGCAGTCCCCACCCCGCCCTGTTGCCTCTGACACACAGGGCTCTCGTTCTCGGGCTGGCTGCAGTCCCCACCCTGCCCTGTTGCCTCTGATACCCTTCCAGCATCACCGTTGCAGTGTTTTTAGGAAGAAAGGGAAATCGTTGTTGTTTCATGTCCCTGCGAAAAGTGAGGGTAGAAGATAGACCAGCAGGGACACTTGCTGCAGGAAAAGGGCGTGCCTCCCTCGGAGGAACGGGAAGGGCTCCCGTGTCCAGCTCACTTCTCTCCCTGACCTTCGCACCTGGCCATGGAAGGCAGGGGCCGACCGGGTCCCAACTGTGTGTGTGTCCTCCTGACCCTGCCCCCTTGACTCCGCCCCAGTGGCTGCTGTAGTCACAGAGGTGACCCAGCATGACCTCGCCAGCAGGGTGTACAGGGCCGGTGTTTCACGGGGACTCCTGGGCAGGAACGCCTTGGTGTTGAAGTCCGCGTTCCTCTCTGGGCATTGGTTTCCCCATGAGTAGACTGGATGAGGGGCTGGATCAGAGTCTGTTCTCTCCCAGCGCTCATGTCTTACGGGTCTACACCCAAGGGAATGATGCTTAGGGAGGAATTCCAGGCTAGTGGTAGGGCAGTGGCTGACAGGGCAGCTCTCAGATCAGCTCTACTGGGAAGCCCAGCCCTATTTCCATGCTGGCCCTGCCTTCTTTGTGTGTGTGTGTGCGTGCGGGCGCGCGCACGCAAACACACACACACACACACATGGGCGTGTGCTGCCCAGTGAAATCCCGTCAGACCCACCCAGCAGCCCCACTGTGCTGTGATAAGTGCTCACAGTGTTGTGAACTAGCCCAGTCCTGGCCCCAGGACAGCCTCTTATGCCTAATTATCACCTCCCTGTCTCCACTCATTTCCTCCCTGCGTGGGTTCTAGAGTCCTGGGGAGCTGGAAGTATCTGGGATTTTTGAAATATAAAGCTAATAGAAGCCACCAAACACACACACACACTCAGACACATGCAGGCACACACAAGCACACACACGCACAGACACTTGCACATGCATGTAAACGCACACATGCAGACACATGCATGCAAATACATGCACATGTACACAGACATAAGCACACAGTGCTTAAGCACAGTGCATAAGCACAGACGTGCCCACATGCACACAGACATAAGCACGCACACACAGACCCATGCACACATGCATGCACATGCACAGACATACACGCACAGACAAGCATGCACATGCAGACACGCACACATGCACACACAGACATGCACATGCACACAGATGTGCACAGACATACACAGAAATGCACGCACAGACATGCACATGCACACACATGCACACAGACGCACGCAAACATGCAGACACAGACATGCACACACACATGCACTCACACACGTTCACTCACTCTCAGACACACAAGCCAGAAAGGACTGTTTAGAGACAAGGGAGGGACAGTTGTCTGAGCCACCTGAGAATAGCCCTGTATGCCCTGTGTGGTGCCTTGAAAGCCCTTCACTCAGATCTCCCGGGTGTAGGGCTGCTGTTTGAGTCAAGAAAATAAACAAACAATGTCATAGATGGTTGTGTCTGTGACTCTGGTCTAGCCAGACATTTGGGGAATGAATGTCGTCCATCCCACCTGAGGCAGAGCGAGGGGAGAGGGTGGCATGGCGCTGCCCGAGGCTGAGGCGGGTCCCTCTGGGAGAAACACTGGCAGTCTGCCAGGCATCAGTCTTCCCATGCAGCTGCCATTCTGCCAGGTTCCTGAGGCCTGGGTACTATCTGCCTGTCTGTCAGTGCAGGTAAGAGGGACAGGCTTCAGGTAAGAGGGACAGGCTTCAGGCCTCGGTGCCGAGTAGTAAGATGAAAACACAAAAAGCCACAGCAGTGGCTGCCACAGTGACATGGTTGCTCGCTGCGGGCTGCACCAAGTGCTACACATCTCTGTGACTTCATGTCATCCCCCAACAACCTGTGATGGGGGCACTGCTACTCCAATTTTACAGAAGAGTAAACTAAGTCACAGAGAGTCAAATAATTTGCACTGTAGTCTCAGCATGGAAAGGCAGAGAAACACCTGCAGCAGTCGGGAAACTGCCTTTTCCCTAAATCTCAGGGAAGTATACCCGGCCACATCCCACGTGGCAGTGTTTTCAAAGGGAAGCCCACGCACGCGGATTTGTTCTGACCTTTGGAGCCCTTGGTTAAGCCAAACACAAGCTCAGTGATGGTGGGCGTGAATGGAGATCCCCTCACCAGAACGGAAGTCCCGAGCATTCCTCACCTGCTGCACCCGACCCCATCCCCCAGCAGCCCACCTGCCTGTCCTGGGCCTCTTCGCTGGCTTAGAGGTTGATTTCCAAGAGCAGAAGGATTCATTAGCCACACACCACGGAGGTCAGGAGCATGGCTGTCACCTCTAATTTGCCCAAACCCTATTGACAAACTCAGCTGATTGGTTGATTCCAGCTGCAAGGCCCAGCAGGCCCCTTGCCCTATCTTAGCGGAACTAGGAGAGTGCGGCCCAGACCCCAGGGGCCAGCCTCTGCCTTCCTTTTGGTAGAGGTATGCAGAGCTCCCGTGTGTGCCTGGCCCATGCCAGGCTCTGCTCGCGCAGTGAAGCACATCCGCCTCTAGCCGCTCGCCTGTCTCGGGGACTAAGGGAACTGAATAAATCTGGGCCTCCCTGCCCTGCCAGGCTCCAGCGGAGTCCTCGGAGACAACTGCCCTGGTTCCGCTCGGCTTGCAGCTCCCTCCCAGGGCCTCCTGACAAGGCCTTGGCCTGCACACAGGAAGGAGTGGGCAGGGCCCCCTGCCTTGGTTGCCCCTGGGGTGACAGGAGATCCAGGCAAAGCAGGCAGCCCACCCCACACCTAAGCTCTGACCACAGACCCGGTGAGCCTGAGGAGGGACTGAGGTTCCAGCCAAGGTGGGGGAAACTGAGGCACAAACACAGAGGCCAAGAGAGCAGGGCCGTGAGGATATGTGACAGGGAGGCCTGGGGAGGGAGAGACATAGATGGAGGCCCAGAGATGCAGGTACTGGAGAGTGAGAGGAGCTGGCGAGACAGGAGGAGGAACCCAGAGACACTGCAGAAGGCTCTGAGCACACAGAGACGCAGACCCGGGGAAGGAAATGAGACAAGAAATTCACAGGCAGAGGGAGACTTTAGAAACATCAATAAGAGACCGGGCACCGTGGGTCACGCCTGTGATCCCAGCACTTTGGGAGGCCAAGGCAGGCAGATCACTCGAGCCCAGGGGTTCAAAACCAGCCTGGACAACACTGCGAGACCCTGTCTCTATATTAAAACACTCAGCAAGAGAGGCACAAAGAGATGAAGTGAAAGAACCACGAAGGCCCAGAGACACACACAGAGAGAGGGCTGGAGTCAGGAGCACCCAAGAGCACGTCCTGCACCCAGCAAAGTTGCGGGCACTTGCCGCGTTTTGTCTCTCATCTGTCCTGACGGTACAGACCACACCCAGACCAGGCCCTTGTATGCCTGCGCCTGGAGCCTTTCTCCTGAGCCAGCACGACTGTCCTGGCCCCGGAGGAGTCAAGTGCCTGGCCTTTGTTTTCCTGTTCTCTGTCCAAGATGCCTGGCGCGCCCCAGCCCAGCTTTCATATCTGTCTAAATTATGCACATCCTTAGATTCCACCTCTTCCAGGAAGCCCTCTCTGTCTGGTCCTCTCACTGAAGAATCCCCGCCCTTCCTCAGCCTATCATGTTCTCTCTGCAGGGAGCTGTTCTCATCTTCCATCCATCCACCTTTCATTCTGTCTGGAGCTCCTCAAGCAAGGGCAAGGACCGCAAGATTCCAATGCTGGTGACCACGTCTCTATTGATTTGTGGATTTGTCTTCATTGCCTGGTGCCTCCTGTCTCTGGGCCTGAAGGAGGGAGTAAATGAAAATTGATGGAAAATGAATAAGCAGGTGCAGGACGGCCTCCTCCACTCCCCAAACCTGGATTCCCAGCCCTGTCTGTGCCCGTCAGCTCTTGTGCCTGGGGCTGCCCTCAGGGGCCTTCCCTGGCAGCCTAGAAGGAAGGCTCCCCAGGTACCATGGCCTCACTAGCCCTCCGGGGTAGTCTTGGGGCTGTCAGGGGTGGTCAGGTTGCTGGCCAGCAAAGGGCTGGAAGTGTGCCCACATCTCCTGGCTCCAGGGTCCCTGAGTGAGGGAGGGGTGGGCTCTGAGCCTCTTCTGGCTGCCAGTGGGCCCCTCCCTAAGAGGACAGGCTCTCCGGGCCTTGGAGCCCCCTTCTCCTTATCCAGACCCTGATTCTCCAGGGCCCTGCAGGGAGTTTCACACCAAAAAGAGCTTGTTTCCCCCAGCCCTGCACCCTGGCCTGCAGGTGGATTTAGAAGAAGAGCAGGCTCTGTGTGGATGGAGCACTCTCCCCCACGGCCCACCAGCCTCCTATAGCCCTTCCCCATTCATCTGTTTTTTGCCCAGGCTGAGGTCACCAGCATCCCCCTAGAGTGTCCCTCGGGGTTGAGGCTGGGAGAGGTGCCTGGCACCCCTGAGATTCCTCCATCATGGCCCAGAAAGGCTGACTGCTTGCCCAGCGCTCATCCTGGTGGAAACCTCAGCTCTGTGGGGGAGACGGAGGTGGCAGATGGGGCTTTGGGGGCTCCTTTCCCTCTGTGGCCACCCCTTGCTGGCCCTGGCCGGCTCTGCTCTTTGTACAGTGCGGTTTCTGGTCCTGAGTATTGTTTTCAGGAAAACAGTCAGCAAGCATTTCCTGAGTACCCGCTTTGCCCAAAGCCCGGCAGTCAGGCTGAGGGAAGAGACGCGTGCATTCAGGGATGGTCGTGCCCTCAGGTGGTGCCTGAATCCATTGAGGTCAAGGCAGGCATTGGTAGGAAAAGAAATGCAAGCCAGACAGTGTCCAGTGGGAGAGGAGGGAGGTCCTGTCTCCCGGGCTCCTTTCCCTGGGGCTGAGGAGACTTTTCAGTGGAGGCAGGATTTGAATGGGTTCCTGGAGGGGGTGGATTAGATTCTAATTTGTGAAAATACATGTAGGCTTGTGTAGCACCTTTTAAATTCCCAAAGCCATGTGTCCTACTTGGTAGTCATTTTCTTCTCCATTTTACAGATGTGAAGACTGAGGTTGAAAGAGATTAAGGTATTTGCTTAGGAGCATCTGAGGCAGGACCAGAGCTCAACTCTAGTGGCTAAGAGTGAGCTGGAGCTTTCCTCGCACTGCGGCCTCTGGCTGAGACAGGAAGAGGGTCCAGAGAGGGCACAGAAAAGCAGGGTGGGGAGACCAAGAGGGGAGTGGCTGCCTGGAGGGGAGGATTTCTGAGGGGGCAGAGCTGTTAGGGTGAGGCAGGACCTGGGGGAGTCCTGCCCGCTCTATGAGGTGGAAAAGCAATGTTTCTGGCAGTGGAAAGGCCTGGGTACAAATCCAGCCTCTAAATGGCTTCTGAAGGCACCCTGTGCCCTGGTGTCCTACACAGCCCAGCTTGGGAATCCACACTCCCCTGAAAAGAGGTGAGCCCCGCTGTGAAGTTGGTCCGGGCACCCTGGGGCCAGCCCAGTGCTGCGAAGTGTAGGTCCCTGAGTTCCAGAGGCCTCTCCAATACAACAGCTTTTGCCCATCAGGGACCTGCCACAGGTCAGATGCCGACCACTATTCTCTTGACCTTTGTGACACCCCGGGGCAGGAGCCCCCACCCCCCATTCCACAGGTGAGCCACTGAGCACACAGATTGGCAAAGGACTGGCCCACGGCCGGGCACTCACACCTGTAATCCCATCACTTTGGGAGGCCGAGGTGGGAGGGTTGCTTGAGCCCAGGAGTGAGGGACCAGCCTTGGCTAATAGGGAGATGACGTCTCTACCAAAAATGAAGAATAGGAAACTGGCCCAGAGTCATACCACTGGGAAGTGGCAGAGGCGGGACACCACGCCAAGTCTCAAGAGCTGGTGACTCCCCCACTCCCCTCCACTGCCACCAAGAGGGAGCCCCGGCCTGGGGAGGCGTCTCCGTGGGATTTCAGGCACGGAGCCTGCCCTATGTGAGGAGGAGCATCTGTCCCCTGTCCCAGCAGGGACAGACAGCCCTGCGTCTCTGCAGCTGTGCCCGGCTGGTGGGCTGGAGAGGGCTAATTCAGAGTGTCTACACTCCCTGAGGCCATATTACCATTCCTTTACATTAAAAAATGTTGTGTTTTTAGTATGCAAAATTTTCCACCATCTGCTTTGGCTTGGCAGAATGTTTGCTGAAAATATCTCTCTTCCTCTATAATTCCCATAATTTCTGGGGGCTTTGGGAGCCTCCAGGCAGAGCAGCCGTAGCTCACAAGTGCCTCCCAAGCCTACAGGCTGCTGGCTGCCCTTGTGCAAGCATCAGTGTTGCGTGGTCCAGAGGGAGCCTCTCCCCACCCCTGACCAGCGAGGGCACCAGGGCTACGTCCACCAATGGGCTGACCCGAGGTTGAATCTCAGGATTCAGACCCTGAGTGGGTGCCCAGCTCAGCCTCTGTGTTTTTGCAGCGCAGCTTGGGGAGATGCCTGGGAAGCAGGCCCCCCACATCCCCGTACAGCAGCGCTGTGAGGCCAGATGGCCAGCATGATGCCCATCCCCGGACCTGCCCAGACCAGGCGCCTCCTTGGGACAGCAGCGGCCACACACGTCTTTTGAGGCAGTCAAGAGTCTCCAGGAGGAAAGACTCTCCCCCCAAACCCATATACCAAAACCCTCAGTTTCCATGGTGACAGTCAAATTGCAAATCCAGCCAAGAGTAAGCAGGGGGAAGGAAAAGCTGGCCTCTCCCCAGAGAAGTGGGCACGGCTGGCACTGGGGCTGGCGCTGCTGAAGACGAGCTCCAGGCAGGCGGAGAGCCATTCTGGACCACGGTGGGGAAGTCTCAGGGATGCCAGGAATCCAGCAAGTGGCTCAGGCTACTGTGGAGGGAGCTCCTCCCCCACCCCTGCCTCTTGGTGGCACCGGGTGACTCCATCTGATGATACTTCTTTCTCCGAAAGACTATTGGGACAGGTTTCTCCCTGGTGTTCTCCCATCTTCCATCTGAAAATTCAGGTGTGGGCAGAGTATAGGGCCCCTCGGCGAGCCATCCCAGACTCAGCCTTTGGGGAATTAAGGAGAAAAAAATATATCAGCCTTCAGACACAGAGTGTTACACTGAGGATGGAAGAGTAAGGGCCAAAAGATGTATGAGCCTGAAAGCTTTGTTAATGGACCTGGAAGATTGACATTACAGCTGCTGTGCGGGGAGAAAGGTGGCAACGGCCATCGAATGGCAAATTAGGCAAGGTTGGGTTTTACAGTGACGTTTCCAGAGTGGGGGCAGAAGGGAAGGCTGCTTCCTTCCCATCCCGAGGAAGCTGGGGACGTTTGGCGTGCGGTGTTCATGGTGGGCCAGGGACTTCTCAGCAGGGTCCTCCGTTGCAGGCCTTCTGCACTGGCAGTGAACCCAAGGCTGGTGTGGGCACCACTGACTTCCTCTGATTTCTTTCTTTCGAGTGGTGTTTATTAGAGTGGATTAGAAATGGGATTTGGGTTTGTACCACAAAGACCTCTAAGCCCCAGCTTGAAATCGCAGACACAATGAGCAGAGAAGCTCCAGCCGGGGAGAAGCATCTGAAAGCCGTGAGCCTGTCTCACTGGCTGCCTGGTGCCTGCTCTGTGTCACTTTTGCGAGCTCAGTTGGCATCGGAGGCTCTTCCACCCTTTTTCACGGCTGTGGCCCTTTGGGGTCTGTATAAAAGATGAAGAACAAGCCGGCTGGCTGTAACTTGGGGAGGGTTTCTACATTTTTTTTTTTTGTTAACCCTTGTGCACACAGGCACACATGGGGACTAGGCCATGAGGCCCCCTGACCCTAACCCCACCTCCAGGGTTGCCGTTTTGGTTAAAATGCACAGCTCACAACAAACGCCAATCTCACGACGCGGCATGGCGCGCAGTTCACGGTTTCTTGCGGTTTTTGCCTGCTCCCAGCCCGACTCTATGACCACATGTGATAGATGACAGAACAGGGCAGGGATGATGGAGAAGGTGAGCTCGCCTCCCTAACCCAGTCCTGGGACATCCCATCCCGTCGCCTGCTTCCGAGTCCTTTGGCATCTGCCCCTTTGCACCAAAGGAGCCAGGTAGAGCAGCATGGAGCCCCACGCCCACACCAGCCCCGGACTGTGTAGATTTTGCTTATTAGCCATGGAGAGCTGGGCCGGTTCAAGTCAGGAAGCATGACTGGATCTCCCATAAGCATCTCTGCCAGAGAGAGGCGGAGACCGACCGTGGAGGCAAGCCACCCCCCTGCAGGGACTCTCCTGCTGTGCACTGAAGTGGCCTGGCCTCCAGGGAGGATAAGCCACAGCCCTCCACTGTGGCTGCCTCAGGGTTGACATGGGGAATGACCTGCTCCAGGAGCCCAGCAGGAATCCCTGCCTCCTGCCACCTCCTCCTACCCCTTTTTCATGGGACCCATGAGGTTGGCATCTAATCAGTGAGTCAAAACTACATAAATGCTTATGAAACTGACACCCATGAGGTCCAGTCTTGGTAGATTCATGATCAAAGCAGTTCAGTCCAGGACCTGAAAAACAACTGCACAATGAGGCAGGTTTTGCTTGCATTTCTCACACACTAGGAAGGGCATGTGGACTACAGCCATGCTCCATCCCCTCTCTTCTTGATGCTGTGTCACAGAAATCCGAGGAGCCAAAGCAGAACTCTCCCTGGAGAGCAGGGCAGAAAAAGGCAGAGCCTTTGAGCAGGTGGAGGAAGGAAAGGCCAGGCCCCATCCCATGCTCATCACTCCTGCCCCAGGGCACAGGTCAGGCCCACAGAGAGGAGAGCCACACCAGCCTCGTTTGCCTGTGCGATTTGGTCCCTGCCCTCAAGGAACCTCTCGACCTGCTGGGGGAAGCAAACAGGGCAGAAAGCAGTTGGTGCAGCTGTAGCAGAGAGCATAGGGCATCCAGCCAGCCAGGGCACGGGGGAGACTGAGGACTTCCTGGAGGAGGTAGTTTTCTAACTGAGCCAAGAGAAGACGGGTGGGCAGGGCATTCTGGGCAGAGGCAAGCCAGTCCCAGCCAGAGGTGGCAGCAGGACCTATAAGCCGCAGGAGGCTGGAGGCTGGGGGTGGCATGGGATGCAGCTGGTAAAGTAGACAAAGGTCGGGAGCCCGGTGAGGCCCTGGGGGCGTGGGGAGCCTTTAAAGAGGGTGAAGCCAGGACCTGTGCTCTTGCTGGAGCATCACCTGGCTATGCAGAGAACACACCGTGGGGTGCCTGCAGGTGGGGCCCAGGTAGGGCATCATCACAGGAGTCCAGGCGGGAGGAGCCAACAACTTGAGTTAAACAAGGCAGTGGCAGTGAGGAAGCGGCCAATTCAAGAGCCATTTCTGTGAAACTGGCAGGACATGAGGAGAAAAGAGGCAAGACCACACGTCCCTGAGCTTCATGAAGCACCTGCTGTGTGCTGGCTGCTCTGCTGGGGTGCACAGGGTTGAGAGTCTCTGGGTCTGCCTGGCACCAGCTCCAGCCTCTGGGGGTGCACAGGGTTGAGAGTCTCCGGGTCTGCATATGACACCAGCTCCAGCCTCTGCTTGCTTGGTTCCAAGACCCTTGACTCCCTTATTCGAAATGTGACATAGGCTGAAGGCACGAAGGCTTTCCAGTAGCCTCTGGATCTCCATGGAAGCTACCATTTCCCACCACAGTGCCCACGGTGGATTTTCCTAACTAACCAGGTACTTCCTCCCACTAAGCTTCCATGCGGTCTCTGGATTCTCCCTACACACTGCTCCAGAAAGGGCTTGGCGTATCAGATGTCACCTGCTAGCCTCCCTCGGTGTAGATCGATGTTGTTTCCGGTCTCATCTCCCACCAATGGGTACTGTGGCTCAGGGCTGTCTGGAAGACTGAGGAGGACGATGCTCACTAAGAGCCCAGCACAGCACCTGGCATTGGAGCTCAACCCATCCTAACCTTCCTCCATAACCACCAGCATTTGGCATTCCCCAAGGAAAACACTGACAGGTGCCTGATGACTCCTGCCCCATCTGCTGAGTTTCTTGCCTGCGAAGCTGGCTACCCTGGGTCCAGACCTTTCTGTGCAGTTGTACTGGGTATTGCAGTGATATCGCTTAAATAAATATTATACTAATTGACAGAAAGAGTCAGAAAAGACACAGAATTGTTTCATGAAAACCGAGACTTTGGAAAGTCTTTTTTTTGAGATGGAGTCCCACTCTGTTGCCCAGGCTGGAGTGCAGTGGCACAATCTCGGCTCACTGCAACCTCTGCCTCCCAGGTTCAAGTGATTCTCCTGCCTCCGCCTCCTGAGTAGCTGGGATTACAGGTGCCTGCCACCATGCCCAGCCAATTTTTGTATTTTTAGTAGAGATGGGGTTCCACCATGTTGGCCAGGCTGTTCTTGAACTCCTGACCTCAGGCGATCCACCCACCTTGGCCTCCGAAAGTGCTGGGATTAGAGGCGTGAGCCACTGTCCCTGGCCCTGGAAAGTCTTAATGGAAGCAACTTGCTTTATAAAAATCTGTGGAATTAGGGATGGGCAGGACAACTGTGAAAACCAAAAGGAAGAGATGGAGAAAGGGAGATTCTGCAGTTGTCCTCCTTTGCCAGGGTCTGTGGGTCCCGCTGAAATTCAGAGAAACTGCAACTAGGGTCACAGACAACACAGCACAGTGCGGTTTATACACAGGAGGCCGCGTGGGCCAATCTTGCAGGAGCACCCAAGCCTGGCATCGAAAGATTGGCGAATGGGTATTCATTTCTGTGTTTAAAATTAAAATAGAATGTTTAACAGGTGGCTGCATCCTGCATCATGACTCCCACTGTTGATTACCCAGCCAAACATGGTCCCATTTAGTCCAGAAAAGAGAGTTTCTCCCACGGTGGGTGTTCGCTGTGACAACATCCTCGCCTCCCCTGCTGGGATTCCAGCCCCATCCGTCTGGCTCCCTTCCACATTTGCAAGACCCCACTGCGAGTTACTGGATGAACTGGGATGAGAGCCCAGGCTTGCCGCCTCCCAGTTCAGTTCTTCAGTGGAATCAGGGCTGTGAGCATGGCCTGCTGTGAGGAGAATCCCAGCTTTTCCTCTTGGGCGTGTGCCCCTGTTGTCTTGCCTATGGAATGCGGGTAATGCTTTTTCCTACCTCAGAGTTGTTCTGAAGCTTTGGTGAACGTGTCTGTGGAACGTTCCTGGGAAGCTCCCTCAGGTCAGGCCTGACGCCACCCTCATCCCCACAGAGCATCGCCTTGGGCCTCCTGCCTCACCGGGTGGAGGCTTCAGAGCTGCTGTGTCCACAGCGCCGTGATAATCAGCCTCTGCCATGGCGGGCGGGTTCTGGTTCTGTCATGGGAACTAAAACGGGGCTGACGTGTGGAGATGGCTGGCCAGCAGGTGAACTCTCTGCTGGTCACGCTGAGCCTCTGAGTCCCAGCCTCCTCACGCCAGGACTCCCCTCTGTGGCCAGCAGAAACGTGTGCCTTCCCGTCACCAGGCCACTGCTTCTCCTGCCCAAAGCAAAAGGGCCAGCTGAGCTGCTGCGCCACTTTGTCCCGAGCTGGGGAGGCCTGTCCTGGCCCCTGTCTGTGCCTGCGGCAGTGTCTGGTTGCGTGACTTCCTGTGCTGTGGTCTTGTCTTTTCCAGGGGTTTCCAGTGACAGTGACAGTGACTCAGATCTCAGCTCCTCCAGCCTAGAGGACAGACTCTCACCCACTGGGGTCAGGGACCCAAAAGGCGACAAACCCTGGAGGGAGTCAGGTAAGGTGGGGAGTAACATTCTGCTTATTGGCCGGGCGTGGTGGCTCACGCCTGTCATCCCAGCACTTTGGGAGACCAAGGTGGGTGGATCATAAGGTCAGGAGATCGAGACCAGCCTGGCCAACATGGTGAAACCCCATCTCTACCGAAAATACAAAAATTAGCCGGGTGTGGTGGCGTGTGCCTGTAATCCCAGCTACTTGGAAGGCTGAGGCAGGAGAATCTCTTGAACCCAGGAGGTGGAGGTTGCAGTGATTGCATTCCAGCCTGGTGACAGCAAGACTTTGTCCCCCTCCATCCCAAAAAATGCTGCTGCTTTTTGAAGTTGCTGCTTCCCAGCAGGTGTCCACAGAGTTCTTCTACATCTGGAAGGAGAAGCAGGCCTAGGGATGGGTGGCAAGGCTCCTTGAGGCTCCTCTGTCCACACAGCGGGGGAAGGAGGGCAGGTGGACGACGACGGGAGGCAGGGCCGGCACACCGGGGACTCCTCCCACACTCACCTGTGAGCGTTCCCCAGCTGAGAGCTTGCCTCTTGAATCCTGAGAGTGTGAAAATCAGGGACAAAGTTCCCTGCACGAGCTCAGTTCTGCCATGAAACCACCGCGGGGTCCCCAGGACCTGCTGTGACTTCTGGGCCTGCATTTTCTTCTCATTAGCAACTGAGATGGACTCCGAAACCAGGAAGGACTTTGGAAAAGGGCCAGCTTCATTCAGTCACTCCACTGGTTGGAACTGGGATCTTTGAAAGAAGTTTCAGGGAGGCCAATTTTAGTACATAGGAAGAAAGGGCTCTATAATAACTGCCCCGAATGGGAATGAAATGCCTTGGGGGTCCTGTCTTGGGACCAAGACTGGGTTGGGAATGGAAGTGTGAGCTAAATCAGAGCCGGCAGAGGCCTGGCACATGTATCACCACTCCCCACTCCCATGACCATGGCAGACATTACTAGGTGGTCACAGAGCCCTGATGAGCCCTCAGAATCCTCCTCAGTGCAGTTTTCCAAGTGGCCAGTAACAGTAGGTAGAGATGGTGTAAGAGATGAAAACTTTCCCTGGACCAGTGACTTCAGGCTGAAGATTCTAGAGATTTAGAAGAGTATAAAGGAAACTTACCTGCCAGCCTAGGTTTCCAGGGCAGGTTTTATACTCACCCCCCTCCTCCCACCACAGGCTCTGGTCCCTTCACTCCACACCCACTCTCAGCTCTGACCACGTAGGACTGGGAGTCAGGAGAAGGTCAGCAAAGTAGCGGGCTCCACGTCTTCTCTCTTGGCCAGGCAAGGACCAAAAATCATGTTTGCGTGAGGATCGTTTAGTAAGTTAAGGCAGCCGTCAACATCTCTCTCTCATTAAGTTAACCAAAATATGTATCCCCCACCCCCATCCCCAGTCTGTGATCATTGTGGATTTTCATGTTGGTGACTTGTGACTTAGTGAAACGACCTGCAGGCCAGTTCTTGGACCCAATAGCACTGGCCAGAGGGTGGGGTCATGCCAGAGCCTGGCGGCCATGTGGGTGGGGTGGGGGGCAGACTTTCCACAGAGACCCACCGTGGTTTCCAACGAGGACCTCGACCGCGATCACCCCGTCTCAGTTTGAGACCCATAGGGCCCACATGTGATTTCCCACAGGTGGCAGCGAGGAGGTCCCCAGGATGGGGCTTGCCCACCCGCCCGGCCACCTCTCCGGGAGCCAGAGCAGCCTGGCCAGTGAGACGGGGACAGGCTCTGCTGACCCGCAGGGCACCCTGCCCCGGGCTGACCTGAAGGGCCCTGGTGAGTACCCGGCTGCTGCCTTCTCCCCTCTCCTGCCCACCGGCCACATCCTCTCTCACTCACTCCTCCCAAACTGGAGGGTGGTGGGTGACATGGTCAGTGCTCCATGTTTACCGAGCACTGTGCTGGAGACCAGGTGAGCCAGACCCCGTCCTGGCCTGCCAGGAACAGAGAGAGGGGCCCAAATTGGTCATGGTAGCGATTCCGTAGCCACTTGGTAATTACAGCAGTGGTTACCATCCTCTGCGTTATAAAGCATTTCCCCATCTCTGTGATGGCTTTACTATGATACTATATCTCCCACTCAAGGGCACCTACTGTGCGACAGGCAGTCAGTCCTCACTGAGCCTCATTAAGTGCCCAGCCTGAGCTGGGAGCCAGGTGGGACAGCCCTTGCCCTCCCCAAACCTGCCACATGGCAGAGGAAGCCACATCAACCCCTTGGAAACACAGCCCAGCCCAGAGCTGGCCCAGGTTATAGGAGGGAGATTCCAGAACCACAGGGCCTGGGACACGGAGCCCAGCCTGCCCTGCGCCTCTGGGGTAAACTTGCCTTCTTTTGGCAGAGTGGCTGGGAGGCTTATCGTCCCCATCTGATGGGTGGAGAAACCAAGGCATGGAGAGAGTGAGGGGAGAATCTTGGGCTCCCACTCTGCCCTGTACCTGCTGGCCCCAGCCCTGGCCGGCCCAGGACCATCTGTGACAGGGAGGGGGTCCTGAGGCCAGAGAAAGCTGCTCAGGTGCAGGATCGGCCTTGTCTCCTTCAAGAAAGAAGCCCCAGGTGGGCTGGGCCCTTCCCTGGCCTGAGGATTCACAGGTCCACACATGCACCAGGGCGGTGGCTGATCTCCCTTCCAGGTGGAGGGTACCCTCCAGCCACCGAGGGAATGCCTCTCCCGCCTCCCACCCCCACTCGATTTGTGGGTACATACACGCACCAGGGCGACAACCGATCTCCCTCCCGAGGTGTAGAGGGCACCTGGCAGCCACCGCAGGAACGCCTCCCCCGCCTCACCTGCCTCCCCTCCCCCATTCAATGGTTCCCCAGAAGCTACAGAGTACCGGGAGGCATCTTTGCTGTGGAGCAGACCTGCCCCCTCCCTCTAGCCTCCTGGGGGTCCTCCACAGAGGTCAGAGGTCAGTGTGGATCAGGCTGCCTGAGTCCTTGTCCCAGCCCTGCCACCCACAGCCACGGGATCTTGAACAGACCCCCTCAGGTTGAACCACATGAAATTGCATTTTTTTTATTTTGAGACAGGATCTCATGCTGTTGCCCAGGCTGGAGTGCACTGGTGTGATCATAGCTCACTGCAGCCTCAACCTCCTGGGCTCAAGCAATCCTCCTGCCTCAGCCTGCAAAGTAGCTAGGACTATAGGCAAGTGCCACCATGCTCGGCTAATTTTTGTGTGTTTTTCAAAGAGATGGGGTCTCCCTGTGTTGCCCAGGCTGGTCTTAAACTCCTGGGCTCAAGCAGTCCTCCCACCTTGGCCTCCCAAAGTGCTGGGATTACAGGCAAGAGCCACCGCACCCAACTGAAACTGCATTTTTTTTTGGTTCAAAAACAGTGAAATATCAGCAATTCGATACGGTTCACCCTTATATTTGATCTCTCTGCACCCAGTTCTGTTATCGATAAGGTGTCCCTCACAGGGTTCCAGAGAGACAAAACGCAGTGTCCACACGGATTGCTTTCCCCTGGGGGTCCTCAGTAAATGTCCAGTAATAAAGGGGAAGCCATGTGACCCAGTGCGGAGAGAGGGTTCCCAGGCTTAAGAAACAGCTTGGAAAGGATCAGCTCGGAGGAGGATTTTCTATTTCCATGTCCATTTGCTCCTTCTGGCATTTTGAGGTTGACATGTTGATCACCTGGGTTGGGAGGGGGCCTGAAGCCCAGAGGAACTGGTGACTTTGCCACCATCACACAGCAGCACAGAGCGGTGCGGTGCTGGTCTCGAACTGGGGCACTGTCATCAGAAGCCTGCCTTCCCCACCAGCCCTCCCTCTCATTCCCAAAGGCCGCGCTGTCACTGGGGAGGCAGGGACTCCACCCCTGCTCACTGCGTGGTGGCCTTTTCTCTCCTCCAAAGGTAAAAGACACACCTGGGCCAGCCCCCGCTGCTGATATGGTGCTCCAGCAGGCCCCTCCAGCTGCCTGGGCTGAGGCGTTGGGTGCCTGGAACAGACTTCCCCATGGAAGATTCTGGAGAAAGCTGGAGCCAGACCCTGCAAGGCTCCTCCCAGACGGGTCCCTGTGCCCTCACCAGCCACCCTGTTGCCCACGACGCAACAAACAAGTGTTGGGAGCTGTCTGCATCCCCCCCAGTGCCTTTCTGTGCCCCTTCTCTCCTGGGGGGCCCTCTGCATCCTCCACCCCTCCCACCGCTGCCCTCAATCCCAACCTTATTTATTGCTCCCCCCCACAACCCCAACCTACCTTGTGGTTATTGTAAGTTTGCTTGGGTCTTGGGTTGGGCTGGGGTGTCGGGCACTTCCTACATGCAATGCCAGAGGGGCAGCCAGGCGAGGCTTTCTCCATTGCTGTATTAATGGCAAGATGAATTAAAACCTAGGGCATGGCCTCCAAAGCTGTGTGTGGCCCTCAGAGGTGAGCACTGGAGCCAGAGCAGTGGGGTGTGAGATTCGCCCACCTCCCGCTTCCTTCAGCTCTGGGAGGCAGGAGCAGGGCCCCCTTCCCGTGGGCTGGCCCAGGACTGCAGGTGAAACCTGGCATTGTTAGGTTTCTTTGGTTTTTGTGTGTTTGTTTCTGAGATGGAGTCTTGCTGTGTCATCCAGCCTAGAGTGCAGTGGTATGATCTTGGCTCACTGCAACCTCTGCCTCCCAGGCTCAAGCGATTCTCCCACCTCAGCCTCCTGAGTAGGTGAGATTACAGGTGCCCACCACCATGCCCAGCTAATTTTTGTATTTTTAGAAGAGATAAGGTTTTGCAAAGTTGGGCAGGCTGGTCTTGAACTTCTGGTTTCAAGTGATCTGCCTGCCTTGGCCTCCCAAAGTGCTGGGATGACAGGCGTGAGCCACCATGCCCGGCCCTGTTAGGTTTCTTTGAATCCCCTCACGGCCTGCCTGGTTTTTGCTCAGCCTGTCTTCACCTTGAGGAGCTGGGAATGGTTCTGGTGGACGCTGTTAACTCACTGAAGAGCAGCCTTCAGGCAACTCCCCGGCCAGGGCACGTGGCTCCCCTCAGCCATTAGTTCACTTCTCTTCAGTAGGTTTGGCTTGGCATGCAAATACTTCAGAGTACGGGCAAATGCTTCTGGAAAACCCTTCCCTGAAGAGAGAACGTGTGGGGGGCGTGTGCATGACAGTGTCCACACCTGCCCTCCTCTTGCCTCCCCCACCCCACCCCCGGGTCCCTGGGTCCGGAAGGGCCTCCTCCTATCCAAGCTGGGAGCTCCTGGGCCCCCACCATTTGCTTTTTGTCCTTGCTGCTGGCAAATGGTAAAGAAATTCACTTTCCGTGTGACACGTTATGCTTCAGAATTAAAACAATGAAGATTAAAATTTGCATTGAGCCAGTGTGTTGATCAAAAGACCACAATTGCCTGTGTTTCTGAGATGCATCAATAGAAAATGGATGGAAAAAACTGTGATGCATTGACTTGCTGGAACACTTCCTAAGCCGCAGAGAAAGGAGGGGCTAGATCTGTGTATGTTCATGCAGCTCACACACCTGATGTTGCACGGATAAGCAAGGCCATCTACATACAAAAGGAAGTATTTCACAACACAGATAATCAGAATGAGTTCTACAAACATACGTACATATGCAAAAATGAATTTTAAATGGACAAGGACTGCTGGTTACATATGGTGCACTGAATATATTCATATTTTCCTCTGTCCCTCAAAACCCCACTAGAATGACATAAAGGAATGAAAATGGCATAAACCACAAAGAGAAAAAGAACAGGAGAGAAGATGGCAATGGATGGCGATATCTGAAGAGCTTTGGAAGCTGGAGCCGTATAATTTGCTTAATGTCAGCCCCGAAATGTCTACAAAGAAGGAAGCCAAGCATGAACAAGCCTGTGTGCTCTGCAGAATACCCCAAATGCACAGAATGTGGGGGGCCAGGTGTCCCTAATGGAGAAGCTCAGTGTGGGTCTGAAAATTATATTGATTGAAAGAAGTCTTTAGACTTCAGGTCCCGTCTCCCGGCCTGGGGACTGCCCTTCCCTGAGCATGGTAGGAGACAGGTGTACTGCTGGCCAAGGGTGATCTGAAAAGATTCTGGACTGGGGACCCCAAGCCTTGCCAAAGGCCAGGGCAGGGCACCTAACTGAAATCAGGGTGTCAATGGGGAGGCCTTCATTCCTCATTAAAATCCCTGAAAGGGGCTGATAAAAGCCAGGCCTGGTCCCCATCCGTCCACCCCCAAGGCAGGACATTATTGAATTTACCTCTGGAAAACTGATGAAAGAGAAGAGATGGGCAGGCCCTGACACTGGGGGTTCCCCAAACAGTGTGTCTCTGCGCAGTCCACGAGCCCCACCCACACGTTCAGTGCTTTGCTGCCTTTCACTCACTGTATAGATTTGTATTTTTTATATGTCAGAAATATTTCAAAGTAAGAAAATTAAGGAACTATACCAAACCTTCTTAAGAAATTTCAGGACACCAGGATAAAGGGAAAATATCCCAAAGCCTTCCAACGAAGAAGGAAAAAAAGGTCACACACAAAGAATCTGGAATTCAAATGGCACTGAAATTCTCAAAGCAAATTTTGAAGTCAGAGCACAGTGAAGCAGGATCCTCTGAATTCTGAGGGGAAACAATTTCTAATTTAGACTTTTCAATCCAGCTAGAACTTAGTGAAGTGTGAAGGTAGAATGAAGATATGTTCAGACATGTGAGTTCCTGAAAAATATCACCCCCCTTGCCCTCTTTCTCAGGCAGCTACTCCAGGATGTGCTTCCACAAAACAAGGGAGAAAACCAGGAGAGAGGGCACGGAGGGCACAGGAAAGTGGAGCCCAATACAGGAGAGAACCCTCAGGGTAATGGTGGAGCTGGGTGGCTGGGCTAGAGGTTAGTGCCAGCCAGCCCAGAGGAGGACAGGAGGTGCACAAGGACATACAAGAAGCTTATGTGTGTCCAGGAGATCACATATGAGAGCTATGTCATATTTTATAATACATAATGCTCTATAAAATTACAAAATCAAGACGGAATCCGCATGAGATTTTAGATGCCAAGGGACTAAAAAGAGTTGTAAGGTTACCTAGAGACAGACTCAAGGTGAGCAGGGCGTTCCTGCTTTACGTTATAAACTTTGTAGGAGAGTTGCCCTTTTAAAATAGTAGACTGTATTCCATTTATAACAAGGAAGTTTTATGGAAAAATAAGCATCAAACTCCTGATGAACCCACAGGGCAGGGGGATGGGGCAGTGAGAGCCCCGAGGCCATAGCAGATGAGTGAGTAAACACCTGCCTGGCAGAGAAACAGCTTGTGGGCTGTCCCGAAGTCCCTGTGTCTACACCCGACCTGAGAACAGCAGCCTGGGAGAGGCTCGGGCCTCTGTCTGTCTGTCTGTCTGTCCGTCTGTCCGTCTGCAGCTCTCAACTGCAGGTGCTCTGCCCAGGTGTCTCTGGGGCCGAAGCCCTCTCAGACCTGCTGCAGCACAAGCCCCCACACTCAGCCCCACCAGAACCCCGTGCCTGGGCCAGACCCAGTTCCTGCAGCCCCAGGTGGGTTCCAAATGCATTTCCTAGAGAGGCGTTCATCAAGACGACTTCATCTTGGAAGTGTCAGCTTCAGAGCTGAGGTGAGATGCAGACCCTCACGGGAGCCTGGAGCTGCCTTGAGAGTCAAGGGTTCTTTGTGGGCTGGCCTGGGAACCCAGAAATCCTTTTTCTCAAAACCGATTTCTTAATCACAAGCAACTAGCTTACAAATTAACTTTCAGAACTGAGCCTTTCCTGGTAGCAGGTGGAAGGTGTTCTGTGCCATCCATAAAAATCAGGGCATACGGAAGAGACCAGATTTGTTCCAAATACCAGATAACCCAAGTGGTCCCTAAAAGACGCAGCAAGTGGAGAGCTTGTGAACTTTGGGCCCTGGTTTCAAATCCCAGATCTCCTTAGTACCTGGAATGATGGGTGCTTCTCTGTGCCTGTTTTCTCACCTGTGAAATGGGGATAACACTTCCTTCCCAGGATGACTGTGGAAATTTAAAACACAAGAGCGCTGGTACAGCTACCACGGTGAGCAGCACGTCAGCAGCTACCCGCTGTTTCTCTGGTGGAATCGGGTGAGGCACCTGCCTCAGGAGCGGTCGCAATGCCATATGAGCATGAGCAGGGCGGCGGCCCTGCACTTGGGCACAGTAGCCCTTCACGTGCCTCCCTTTGGGGCTTTGGAGTAATGGTGTTTATGCACACGTTCCTGGTGCAGGTGCAGTGTTCTAGGCCCAGGGTTTGGTAGTGGACAGCACAGACATGGCCCCACCCTCCTGCTGCATCTGAACCACCCAGAGGACCTGTTAGAACACAGAACCCGGATCCTACCCTGGAGTTTCTGATTCAGAGGTCTGTGGCGGGGCTGACAATGTGCACATTTCAGTTCCCAGCTGATGCAGAGGCCCCCCGTAGGAAGCAGCTCACCTGCGTCTCCCTAAACCCGCCCCAGCTGGGGATAGAGATACATAGCCCTTGGCAGATGACCGGGGGCGGGGGAGGAGACCCAGCCAGCAGAGAGAAAGCAGTTCTTCCCCACGTCCGGCTGCTGCATCCCAACCCAGACAGATGCATGATCCCAAGCTGTCGCTCAGCCCTGGAGCACAGGCCCAGCAGGTTAGAGCAATTTCCACCCCAGAAGTGGGGGCTGGCATCTTTTCCACATGAGAAAACGCCCACTTTCTGGCCTTGCCTCTCAGGGTTCTCAACAGCCTGCCCTATTTGTCCTGCCTGTTTCCAGCTCTCTGTGAACCATGGTGGCTGCAGTGTGTTCTGCCAAGCAGGGCGAGACAGGCTTCAGAGAGGGAAGCTGCCTGGCTCGGGGATGGAGGCCCGTCAGGACTCCAGGCAGTGCCCTCCCTAGCTCCCCAGCTTCCCTCACCGCAGCCCCCACATCCTCTCCCCAACTGGGCTTTGTTTGCTGACAACAAACAGAGCCTCAGTTCCACGGAGCCAAGGCCAGGGAGAGAGGAAGCATTTTGCTGTGTGGGGACGGTCTTCACCATCAAGGCCACCGTTCGTTGAGTCAGGCACCTGCCATGAGCTTTAGGGAATCCTCGCCCACGGGGCAGGGGGGTGGGGCAGTGAGTCAGGGACTTCATTGTTCCCATAAATGGAGGAAACTGAGGCCCTGAGAGGTCCAGAGGGCCCAAATTGGAATCGGGGTAGTCAGATGTCAAAAGAGCATGCCCCGCAAGCTGCAAGGCCAGGGCTTGATACGGAAAAGTTGAGATTCCAAGGGCAGAGGACGCAGGCGTGGGTGGGGACAGCTGCTGAGTCGACAGCACAGATGGAAACTTCTAGATGAATGGGGGAAGGTCAGCCCCTTGTTCCACTGGGGATTTTCCCAATGCTAACGTAACAAATGAGGGTAAGTCTCAGTCAGTGCTGCGATGTCACCCCATTCTGGAAACTGTATCATGTCCGTGGCCCAGCCTGGCTGCAGGCCCCAGGCTCTGACCTCAGTCTTCCTTCGTTGGCACTTGGGGGTGGGTTCATGGAAGCAGATGCCCTTTCCACTGCAGGGGTGGCTTTGGCTGGGAGGGTTTCCTGTAGCTTCCATGGATCAAGTGAGCTCTTAGGGCTTTTGGAGCCCAGGGCCTGTCTCCGGGCTGACCTTCAGCCTCTCAGAGGGCTGTGGAAGCCCAGCTGTGGGACGTGGCACCTGAGCTCCGAGCAGGGGAGCTGTGACCCCTCAGGCTCCCGTGCCACTCACAGGTGCCCACACGTGTCTCATCTTCCCACAAGCACCGGCCCCCCTTTTTAAAAATTGCAGCAAAATTACATAGAATTGAAGGGTATAGTTCAGCAGCATTAAGTACGCTCACAGCACTGTGTAACCAGCATCATCATCCATTTCCAGAACTTTCCCATGATCCCAAACAGAACCTCTGTACCCCGTGTCCCCTCCCCCAGCCTGAGTAACCACCTTCCCACTTTCTCTGTGACTACCCTGGGTTCCTCACGTAAGTGAAATCATATATTCATCCTTTTGTGTCTGGCTTATTTCACTTCACATAGTGTTTTCGAGGTCCTTTTCTATTGCAGCACCTGTCAGAATTTTATTCCATTTTATGGCTGGATGATATTCCTTGGGGTGTACACACCACACTGTGTATCCATTCACCTGTCCATTGGGTTGTTTCCACCTTTGACTACTGTGACTAAGGCTGCTGTGAACAGTGGTGTACAGGTACCTGTTTGAGTCCCTTCTCCTAATTCTTTTGGGTAAATACCCAAGAGTGGGCTGGGTGCAGTGACTCATGCCTGTAATCCCAGCCCTTTGGGAGACCGATGTGGGCAGGTGGCTTGAGCCCAGGAGTTCAGGACTAGCCTGGGCAATGTGGCAAGGCCCCTTCTCTATAAAATATACAAAAAAGTAGCCAGGCATGGTGGCCCACACCTGTAGTCCAAGCTACTAGGGAGGCTGAGGTGGGAGGATCACTTGAGCCTGGGAGGTCGAGGCTACAGTAAGCAACGATCGTGCCACTGCACTGCAGCCTGAGTGACAGAGCCTGAACTTGTCTCTAAATAAATAAATAAATAAATAAATAAATAAATAAATAACTACCCCAGAGGAATTGTTGGATCCTCTGGAAATTCTAAGTTAATTGTTTTTTGGGTCCGCCATAGCATAGTTCGCTGAGGCTCACCACTTCACACTCCCACCAGCGATACTCAGGGTCTGCCTTTGCTTTTAAAGCAGGATGCCGTCCTCCTGAGCCCCTCACTAGCCCGAGCGCACCCCCTGCCCCAGGAGCTTCGGCTCTTCCTGTGATGGCTGGAGCCCTCCTGGCCTCAGTGCTGGCCCCATGGACACGCGCCGTGGGCAAGAAGGGACTTGAAGGGCCCTGGGCTTGGTTCAGTGATCTGCTGTCACCATCTGGAAATGCTTCGTCATGTTGAATAAGGGTCCCCCATTTTCATTTTGCACCAGGCCCTGCGATCCTAGGGCGGGTCCTGCCTGGCCTGGCTTCTTCCTGGGCGCAGACTCTGCAAGTGCAGCCAGCTCCACTGTCACGGCTGGACGGGATGAATACTGTGACCCTCTGTGGAGGGGCTGCCTGGGGAGGCGGCAGAGTGCCTGACTGGACACAGGTCCGAATCCCAGCCCTGCCTCGAGCCCTCCGGGTTTGCCACTCTCTGTGTGTGACGAGAGAGTTCCTTAGAGCTCCCTGGTGGAGACAGGAAGTTCCAGAGGGCAGTTGGGATGCTGCCAGCAGAGTGGCTGCCGTTGACCTGTTCTCTACAGCTGAAGAAATCTGAGAAGGAGTAGGTGCAAGAAGGACTGTTCGACCTTCCCCTGAAGCAGGTCGGAAGCCCCTCGTGCGAGAAGCACCCTCGTGATACCCGGAGGAAAGGAGCATCTTATCACGAGGACGAGGAGCGGGGTCAGAGCGACACGCCTGGCTCAGGTCCCCACTTGCTCCACTGACCGTGCTCTCTTCACCCAAGCACGGTTCTCCACCACCTTCTGCCCTCATCGAGCTGCTCTAAGAAATACTCAGGCTTAGAGGTTCTTCAGATTTTCACTTCTTCATGAAGCTCCTGTGTCACGTAACACTTATTAAATTACATGTGCAGGCTTCTCTATTAATCTGCCTTTTTTTTTTCTTTTTACAGGGGGCCCAGCCAATGATCCTGAGGTGGCTACAAGGAAAAAGCTCAGTTTCTTCCCCTACGACTGGTCCCCAGCAGGAAGGAGGCTGAGGCCGGGCGGGAAACTCCTCCCTGAAGCCTCCCGCACAAGGTGAGCAGCTGGAGGGCCCAGCTGTAGGAGGTACTAGGCAGAAGGGGCCTTGCCAGGGGAGATGGATGCCACACAGACCCACACACAAGTGTGCACACACTAGTACGTACAGACACAGAATATGTTCGACTGTTTACAGAATACTGAGGAGGCCAGGTGCAGCGGCTCATGCCTGTAATCCCAGCACTTTGGGAGGCCAAGGCTGGAGGATCACCTGAGCCCAGGAGTTGGAGACCAGCCTGGGAAATATGGAGAGATGCCATCTCCACAAAAATATTTTTAAAAGTACCCAGGCATGGTGGCGTGTGCCTGTAGTACCCAGCTACACAGGAGGCTGGGAAGGGAGGCGCCCTTGAGCCCAAGAGTTTGAGGCTGCGGTGAGCTGTGTTTGTGCCACTGCACTACAGCCTGAGTGACTGAGCAAGACCCTGCCTCAAATAAATGTGGAGGTCCAGTTAGTCTGAATTGCTCATCCAGGTGCTTCAAATGCTCTTTTGCTCAGGGGAAGGATGAGGAAAAGCCTGGCACCGGCATCGGCCAGAGTGTGTGAGGAGAAGGCCCTTGCCAGGCCGTGTGTGAAGAACATGGGCAGAGCCCCTGCTGTGGCTTCATCCTGGTGTCCCTGCAGAGCAGGACCTTGATGCTCCAGTCTCCTGTCCCTTTCCTTTTCCCTGCAAATGGTCAGGCTTCTGACCTGCAGTGCCCGCCCACCAAGGGCTGTCTTGTGTAGAAAGCAAAGCAGAGCATGCCCCCCGCCCCCAACAGTACCGAGCAGGCCGGCGGGAGGAGGAGGAGGTGGGAGCTCAGAGAGCCTCAGGAGCCCCCAACAAGGTGCCTCCCCTATCTCCAGCAAGATGGGCGAAGCTCTGAGCGCTTTGATGCAGACCCCAGGATGTCTGCAGCATCTTCAATGCCAGTTACCAGAAGATAATTCGGTGTGCTCACCCCCTGCCTCTCAGCGGCTGCTCTTTGGGGGCATTCTCAGTCTGTACCTGCTGAGCAGCTGACAAGTGAAGCTTCTCCCTCCTCCTCCCTCCTTCCTGACTGCCTCCGCCTCCACCTCGGCCCAGGCTCTTTAATGGGGAGAAGGGAACCCAAAACTGGGCTGTGTCATCCCTGCCCCCCAAAGCAGGGGCCTGCTCAGATCATTCCCCGCACCTCCTTCCCAGGCTGTGCTTCCAGACGTGGCGCGGCAATGCTGGGTTCCCCAGAGCCCAGTTCCTGAAGGCAGAAGTCAAGGCTTGTTCATCTTTGAGTCCCTTTTTAGCTGTCAAGAAGTATTGCTGAATCAATGGATGCACGGATGCATGGGAAGACGGAGGGTAGGGATGGGTGAGTAGGGGCTGGAGGGGTGAGGATGGCTGGGGGATGGGGAGATGGCAGATGGGTGAGGGGATGGATGGGTGAGGGATGGGTGAGGGGATGGGTGGAGGAGTGGGGGATGGGTGGGTGGGGGAAGGGTGAGTGAGGGAGGGGATGGTTGGGTGGGTGGGGGATGGATGCACGTACCACGAATGGCGCTTGCAGGCCTGGAGTAGCTCTGGGTGAGTCAATGTGTGGTGAGTGTGAGGGTGGAGGACATTGCTGTACACTTTTGTGTGACTCTGGCACTGTATAGGTTTGTTTATACCAGCATCACCACCAACAAGTGAGTAACGTGTTGCACTGTGACATTACAGCAGCTACAGCATCACTAGGTGGTAGGAATTTTTCAGCTCCTTTGCAATCTTATGGGACCACTGCCGAGTAGACAGCCTGTCACTGACAAGCTTCATTCTACAAGGCATGACTCTGTTTTAAAATACATCACTCAGGTACGCCACAGCAGCACTCTCCTCCACTCTGCTGCCGCCAGTGTGTAAGTACGCACGGGTCACTTGGCCAGTTGGGCCTCAGAGTCCCTGTTAAGTGCAAGGTTGGGCCAGGTGCACTCCTGGCCCTGAAAGTCTGTGCCTTTGTGGCATCTCTGCGCTAGGTTGTGGGTGAGACCCAGGTCGCCAGGTGCCTCAAATGGGGAGAGCCCCTCATCCAAGCCCAGCAGCTCCTGCAGGCACACGCAGGAGAGCCATCAGCCAGACTCTGAATTGGGGTCCAGAGCCATCTCACTTCGGTCTGTGTGCCCCCAAATCTCAGGTTCAACTGTGATCCCCAGTGTTGGAGGTGGGGCCTGCTGGGAGGTGCCTAGATCTTGGGGGTGGTTTTCTCATGATTGGTTTAGCAGCATCCCCTTGGTGAGTTCTCATGAGATCGGCCATTTAAAAGTGTGTAGAACCTCCCCCCACTCTCTCACAGCTCCGACCATGAGACATGCCTGCTCCTCCTTGGCCTTCTGCCAGGATTATGTCTTGAGGCCTCCTCAGAAGCTGAGTACGTGCCAACATCAAGCTTCCTGTACAGCCTGAGGGACCGTGAGCCAATTAAATTGCTTTTCTTTATAAATTACCCAGTCTTGGGTACTTCTTGATAGCAATGCAAGAAAGGGTTAATGCAGCCAGGGATGGTGACCTGCAGGGCCTGGAACAGGCCCAGCGGGGCCTTCCGCAGCTCTTAGGGCTTTCCAAGTCTAAACGGTAAGTCAGTGTTGCTGCAGGTGGAACACACCTGCCATTTCCTCAACAGCTGGGGAGGGGACAGTTCCTCCGGGGAGGAAGTGTCTTCGTTTAGGAAAAATGCTTTTAAAGGGCACATTTCAACCAGGGGCCAAGACCACAGAAGAGACTTTGAAAACGAACAGAATTTAGAGGAAAGAGCAGAGGTCAGAGAGCAGAGGTGAGGCAGGAGGCCCCTGAGAGCAACTCCTGTTCACCCCCGCATCCCACACACTTTGAAGGAGCGTAAAGGGCTTGTACATCATGTTCCATTGGCTGCTGTTTGCACTGAGGTGATATAAGCCCCCCGATCCCACCCCAGATGTCTGCAGCGTCCCGCACACCCAGATGCCTCGGGCCTATGGATCTCGGGGGAAAGGGGGCTGAATGTCACATCTGAGTCTCTGTGGCTCAGAAACGTGTGTCAGATCACGTATCTACCTCAACACTGAATTAACTCAGCCAAAGCAGACCTCAGAGCCAGAGGCGCTATCACAGAAACCTTAGCAGGGGCTTTGGCCTTCCCCAGGACACAGATGTGACCTGGCATTTTTTTTTTTTTTTTTGAGACGGAGTTTCGCTCTTGTTACCCAGGCTGGAGTGCAATGGCACGATCTCGGCTCACCGCAACCTCCGCCTCCTGGGTTCAGGCAATTCTCCTGCCTCAGCCTCCTGAGTAGCTGGGACTACAGGCACACACCACCACGCCCAGCTAATTTTTTGTATTAGTAGAGACGGGGTTTCACCATGTTGACCAGGATGGTCTCGATCTCTTGACCTCGTGATCCATCCGCCTCGGCCTCCCAAAGTGCTGGGATTACAGGCTTGAGCCACCGCACCCGGCCGACCTGGCACTTTTAATGCAACTGAGGCGCATGAGACCACAGGCAGAGTGACCAACCGTCCTAGACTTTCCAGGACCAAGGGATTTCACAAGAGGCGGGACTATCAGTGCTGAAACCAAGGAAGTTTCCATGCAAACTGGGGATTGCTGATCTCCCTAAACAGCCAGCACCTGGGTCCCATGGACCCCAGCTGGAGGCCAACTGAGCCATTCACGCTGACCCTCAGTGCTCACATTAAAGGAATAGTGGGGATGACTGTCATTCCCTGCACTCTACAGAGGAGGAAGCCAAGGCTGAGAGGGGGTCGGTGAATTGCACGCGACCACAGAGCGTGGCAGAGCGAGGGTTTAGCCCAAGGCCTGTGCTTGTGAGCGGTGTGCTTGTCACGTGGTCTCCTGAGGCCCCTCACAGCCTTCCTCTGTGCCCTGGTCCAGGGCCTGGTCCAGGGGTCCCCTCGCTTTCCGCAGCCCCCTCCCCACTCATACCTACGGCTTTGCTGGCTGCAGGTGACAGTAACCCTCTGCCACCTTCCGCGCTATCAGCCCAGCAGGCCCTGTGTAATTTCACCACACACCCACTCTGGGTCCAGAAGAATCACAAATGTGGCCTGGTTCTGTCCTCAGCCTCCTCCCCACTGTGTCGCTGTCCCAAACACCCCCCGACCCTCCCTCCACCAAGCCTGCAGGCAGCAGGCCCCTCGTCTGCTCCTAGCTCAGGAAATACCATTTCCCGCCCAGCCTGGGGATTTCCAAGCTGGGAATTCAAACAGCTCAGCACTGAATAGTCTCAAACAGGGTCAGCTAACAGAAATAACAAGATGATGAATTATTCCAGGGAAAGAGCAATTTCCCTCATACCGTGCTTGACTCTGAAAACGCTGTGATCGTGGTGGAAACCGGAGGGGTCAAAACTGGTATCCAGGGAAAGAGAAAAGGAGGCACTCTGCCCGCCGCAGTCAGTGCAGCCCCCAGGTGTGAGAGGGTGTGAGGTCAATCCCAGGCCGGGCGCACAGCCGGCCACAAGTAGGCACGTCCTCCCTAGAGGCCCAGGACCTGCTACCAGCCAGTGGAAGAGGCTGGGGAGTCAAGGCAGAAAGCCAACATCCTGGAGTCAGACAAATGTGCATTCTTTTCCCAGCTCCGGCACATACTAGCTGTGTGACCTCAGGTAAGTAACTTGACCTCTCTGAGCCTCTGCTTCCTGGACACAGCAGTAGCGAGGGCTACATGAAATAAGGTGGGGCCCATGCTCAGAAGGGTGCAGGAGTAAATGGCCGCTGCTGGGCTGCCCTGCCTCACTCGCCCTCCTGATCTGTGCCCACTCTGTGATCAGAGGACTGTGGGTGCAAGCTGCTGCAGGCCATGGTGGGAGCTGCTGTTAGATACAGGACCCTCCAGTTATCCAGGGGGCTAGGCCCTCTCAGAGGAGCAGCTCCACAGGTGAGCCCACACCACTGCTGATTCCGCAGAGGGCCCAGCCTGACCCCTACCCCCACCCAGCCAAGGCTCTCACCTGTGAACCCTCTGCTCTCTCTGAGGCTTCCAGATAACAGAATTTCATCTTTTCCCTCGGCTGTTTGAGGGTTGTTGTGGTTTTATGATTGCTTTTTAGCCCGTTTTATGGAAATCTTTCTAAGATGTACTAGGAGCACCTCCTTTTTCCAGATCAACGTAGAAGTGTCTGGTCAACTTTGTTTGATGACTCAGGCTACTGTGGAAGTGAGGAGACTCTGCCCCGACACTGCCCGACCCCAGTGTGTTGGGGCTGCTTCCTTCTCCAGCCCAGACGGCCCTCCAGGCTTCCTTTTGAGTCTGCTGCCGGTGACCCCTGGGGAGACTGAGCCTTGCTGGTGGAAGGGAGATAAACAAGCTCACCAAATCATTCTTCTTAATTTGCAGGAAGGCCAGAGCTCTCTCTGAGCCTAGCTCTGTTCTAAAGACATTTTTTACTGTTTAGAAGCCTTTGTTTGATTCCTTCACTTCCCAGGAACTGGCTGAGGTCCTGGGGCTGAAGTTGCCTTGAAGTTTGACTGCTGAATAAGAAAACGAGTTTTCCTCTATTTTACTGTTAACTCAATCCGCAGTTTGAGCTGGTAGCATAAAGGTTTCAAACATACTGGATAGGATTTCCTCAACTAGGTTGTTTTGGTAAATACAAATAGGACATCTGGGAAGGACAGATACAAAAGAAAAAGAAGTCTCAGTTCCAGGCTAAGGTGCACGGAACGGAGGACGCCCCAAGGACGTTCGAACCTGAGACAGTCCATAAACCAGAAAACCCTCCCCTGGATCTGGGGGCTGGCGTGCAGCTGCCCACATGTTTATCTTGCTAAATTAACAATACAAAGTAATAAGCATTGTATAAGATCACCCTTATTTTAGAAAAGGAAGGGGGAAAGTCAACAAAAAGGCTGTGTTGTTTTTTAATTAAAGGATTTAACTTTGGGAAACACTCCCCACATTGCCCTCTGCCTTCCTCGTTTGGTCGTGGGTGAGTAAAGCTGTCAGTGTCTCTGCTTCTGTAAACCACCAGGGCAGGACCGTGACTCAGAGGCCGGACCCTAGAACTCCTGGGTTCCGAGGCCAGGGTACTGCTGCTGCGTGAGCGGGGCTTGAGTGTTCTCTGGGTTGTACAGTCAACACACAGCCTGGGTTTGAATTGGGAGCCCATCTGCTGTTAGCCACAGGGCCCTGCCGAAGGCCTCTGTGCCTCAGTTTCCCCATCTGTGAAACGGCAGGAGTTGCTGTGCCCTGCTCTTGGACTTGTGGTGAGGCCCCGTGTCTGGCACTCATGTCTGCTCACTGACTGCTGCTTGTGGCTATTGTTAGATGTGGCTCCTATAGGTCCTTGCAGGTCTGTGTAGACTCAGAGGAGTCCAGGGCCAGAAATGAGCTTTAGGGATGGAAGCATCCAGGCCAGTGAGAAGAGACTCGGTGTGTTCGACTCCTGGCCATACCCGGCCAGGCAATCCCCAGAGATCATGCCCAGCCCCATCTTCCAGGTGCTGAAACTTTATCTAAGGACCTCAGCAGGCACCTGATAGTGTAAAGAGAGGCCGGTGGGGCATGGGGCCCTCCCGGCTGAGAGTGCCTTTCGGTGAAGGGGTCTACTCTGATGGAGCATTTCTTAGCTCCAGACCCTGACAGATGGGCCACCAGGGGACCCCGAAAGACTGAACTCCCATATCTCACCACAGACACGAGCACACATACACACCGACATTCTCCTCACCCTGAGTAACACAGGATCTATGAACAGCAGTTCTGGTCGTTTGAGTGTGTCCAGCTGTGTGTGTGCTGTGATGTGCACATGAGCATCTGTGTGTACACTGTGTGCCTGTGTGGGTATGCATCTGGAATGGTATGTGCACGCACATGTACAGCCTACACACAGAGGTGTACACACACTCTGACTAGAGCTGGTGTTCAGAGATCCTGTGTTGCACATGTATGTATGTAAGTGTATCCCTGAATATCGGCATGAGCATAAAATAAGTTAAAAGTTTGTTCTGGCCAGGCACGGTGGCTCACACCTGTAATCCCAGCACTTTGGGAGGCTGAGGCAGGTGGACCACTTAAGGTCGAGAGTTCGAGACCAGCCTGCCAACATAGAGAAACCCCATCTCTGCTAAAATTACAAACAATTAGCTTGTCGTGGTGGTGGGTGCCTGTAATCCCAGCTACTCGGGAGGCTGAGGCAGGAGAATTGCTTGAACCCGGGAGGTGGAGGCTGCAGTGAGCTGAGATCACTCCACTCACTGCACTCCAGCCTGGGTGACAGAGTGAGACTCTGTCTCAATAAAAAAAAAAAAAAAAAAAAAAAAAAAGCTTTTTATGACATCACTCTCTCCCCCTTTCCCCCCATCCTCCTCTTTTCTCCCTTTTGTCTCTTGACTGTAATGAAAAGGAAAGGCAGCCTAGGAGACAAGCAAGGGGCCAGGCGAGCTTGAAGTCACATGCACCTAGATCCAAACCCCCACTCCGTCATTCTCCATCCAGCGATGCTGAGCAAGTCACTCACCCCTCCAGGCCTTGGTTTCTCATTCGTACGGTGGGGTAAAAACATTTGCCTGACGTACCACACGGCAGTAAGAGTGCATGAGTGTAAGGCGGCTGTGCGGCGGGTGGTCAGGTGGCTGACTCTGGGGTCAGACTGCGGGTTTGTGGCCTGTTCTGTGACTTTCCGATAGGGTGGCCATGGACAGTTTGTTACGCCCAGTGCCTCCGTGTCATCGCCCTAAGACTGTCACCTTGTGGAGTTGCTTTGAAGGTTAAATGTGGTGACATATTTAACACCCTTACAGCTGTGCTTGGCACAGAGCAGGAGCTTTATAAGGGGCAGTTATTAAAATGTGTATCAAAAAGCACTTAGGAAAAAAGGAGAGAGAGCAAAAAAGCATTGAGACTTTTTTTGTTTTTGGAGACAGGATCTTGCTCTGTCGGCTCAGCTGGGGCGCAGTGGTGTGTTGGTAATTCACTGCATCTGGAACTCCTGGGCAGTCTTCCCAACTCAGCCTCCCAAGTAGCTGGGGCTACAGGTGCAGCCACTGTGTCCAGGTAATTTTTGAATAAAAATTTTGTAGAGACAGGATCTCATTGCGTTGCCCAGGCTGATCCAGAATTCCTGGCCTCTCTAAATCCTTTCACCCCGGCCTCCCAAACTACTGGGATTACAGGCATGAGCCACCATGCCCGGCCTATTTGGAGTTTTTAGGAGGGATAGAAATGTTCTAAAATTGGATTGTGCTGATGGTTGCACAACTCTTTAAATTTACTAAAAATCATTAAATTGTGCACTTGAAATGGTTGAATTTTATGGTGCATAAATTATGCCTCAATAAAGCTGTTTTTTACAAGGCATTTGGAGTTAGTGAAAAAGCAACTTGCAGAATAATATATATAGGCTTGCTTTTATTTATGAAAAGTTTTAAACTATGTGTATAGTAAAAATATCAAATACAGCCTGGAATGTTGTATGTAGATTTCAAAATTATGCTTGTTCCCTGGGGTGGGGTTGAGCCGCAGGAAGGGGATTTTTATCTGTAATGTTTTATTGTATTTATAGTTTTAAAAGACCAGGAAAGCTGAGCCGTGATGTCAGATAAAATCAGAATATGAGAAGGGCAAAGCCAGGCACAATGGCGTGTGGTCTCAGCTACTCAGGAGGCCAAGGCAGGAGTATTGTTTGTGTCCAGGAGTTCAAGTCCGGCCTGGGCACTACAGCAAGTCTTCATCTCTGAAGAAATCAGTAATAACCGGGGCAGGGAGAGGTGCTGAATGAGAGAAACATGTGGTGGGGGCGGGGAAGGTTGGCCACTTCCTGTTTCATGACTCAGGTGGTAATTATGCTGATGTCTGCTTTATAACTAATCATTTTAGGCAACTGTGTTTTATGCAGTTTTATGTTCTATCGTTCACATTATTTTGAGTTAAAAAATCTCAAGCGGGGAGTGGTGGCTTGAGCCTGTAATCCCAGCACTTTCGGAGGCTAATGGGGGAGGATCGCTTGAGCCCAGGAGTTTGAGACCAGCCTGGGCAACACGGTGAAATCCCATCTCTGCAAAAAAATACAAACAACTAGCCGATGTGGTGGCATGTGCCTGTTCCAGCTGCTCAGGGGGCTGTGGTGGGAGGGTCGCTTGAGCCCAGGAGGTCGAGGCTACAGTGAACCGTGATTGCAACAGAGCAAGACCCCAACTCTTAAAGAGAAGCAAACCAAACGAAACCCTCCATAAAAAATGAAACTGTTAGTTTGGGGATATGTTTTGGGATTTGTTATGCTATTTTCTATAGTCTTGTGCACTAAAAATCAGAATAATTAAAACAAAATTATGGCCTGCCTTGCAGGTGGGGGTGGGGGCCGTTAGGTATTTGGATAACACACCGAAATGCCAGGAAAGGAAGGGAGGCTCACCCACCCTCCTCAACTAGGGCAGCCCCGAGGCGTGGCCGCCTTCAATCCCGGAGAGCAGCCTGCCCCTCAGGCTCCCGGACGCCAGCACAGACAGCCTCCCTGATTTATGAGGCTCTCCGCGTCCCGCTGACGTCCCGCTGATGGATGGCCTCCACTCGCCCTCCCTCCTCCCTCTAAGCGCTGCTGTCTTCAGTCTCCAAGGCCACTGGCCCAGAGTGGGAGCTGCACAGGCAGGGAGGAGCTGGGCTGGCCTCCCTCCTCCTCCCACCCAGCTGCCCATCACCCTGTGGTCACCCCACGGCTGCCTCCCTTCCACCTCTGTGAGCTGAGTGCTTGCCCTCTGTGAGCCAAGCACCAGGCTAGGTCTCTGCCTCCAAGGAGCCTTGCAGAGCAGAAAGGAGCAGGACCTGAACACAGCTGCTTTTGACCGTTCCCCAGGCCTCGAGGATTTGGCCTCCAGGGACACCTTCAGTGTGAATGAGCCCCTCATGGGATGCTTTGGTGTCAGGATATTCCAGGAGGCGGCGCCAGCCAGGGCTGTTGTCCTGCAGAGGCAGGCGGGGCTGTGAGCCCAGGCAGATGTGTGGGGAGGGAGGACAAAAGCCCTGAAACGGGTTCTTCCTGAGTACGAGGAACTTTGTCCAAAGCCCCGTAATAGGGGATGAGCCACAGTCACCGTCTCAGCTGCTGGAAGCCCTGTGGGGCAGGAACCATCACCCCGGTGGCTGCCAAGCCCTGAGCTAGAGCTTGAGAGGGAGCTGGAAGCCCTGGCCCTGCCTCAACCTTGCTGTATGACCTTGGACAGCTCAGGCCGCCTCTCGGCCTCCAATTCCATGTTCACAAAGACGGCAGAGGCCGTGCTGGTAGAACCCTGCTCCAGAACACTGGGCCGTACTCTGGGCCTGAAGCCTGGGCTCCCTGGGGGTGGGTCCCCAGAATCTCCCAGGGAGTTCTGAGGCTGTCAAGCTGCACCCCCCAGCTCAGGGGCCACAAAGATGGTGGTGTCCCACTCAGGTCCTCAAGAAATTCAACACCATTGGGGAGACACATTTGAACAATAGCCACCAAGTGTGATAAGGCCGATAGGGTGGCACAGATGTGGCCATGCCAGGGACCACTGTGGAAAGCTCACATTGGCTGCACACCTGAGTAGGGTGTTGAGGGCAGCATTACCGGGTGGTCAAGGGTGGGTGAGGCTGCCCAGCAGGCAGAGTGCCCAAGCAGAGGCGTGGTAGCTTGAGCTCATGGGTGTGTTTGGGTGCTGGACTGTGGAGTGGGTGAGGGATGGGGGTTCCTGAATGAGTTATAAGGACCCTTCATCCCTGAGTCTTTGACTCTGAATGCAGACTGCAAAGGGCTCCAGGCTAATCCAGAAGGCAGGTGGAGCCGTCACTGTCAGGAGCATCCAGGGGAGTGTGACAGGAGGGTGACCATGTGCCAAGCCCAAGGGACAGGGGCCATGGGGGCCACTGGCCTCCACCTTGTCTGTGGGGCCCCTTCACACTGAGAGCTGAAGCCAGGCTCAACCACAGGCAGCTCCCCCAACACCACACTCCTCCCCACACCCCTGCCCGGACCCCTTCCTCCTTCCTGTATCCCTTCCATGGGCTTTTTCTCAGCCTTCAGGTTTCAGGACTGAGGCCAACACAGTGCCTCCTGCTCTTGCCTTAGGGCAGAAGAGGGGTCAGGGAGCCAGGAAGGGGCATGGGGGGGCACAGGGGCAGAGGCTGCTGTGCAGTTAGCCTGATGTAGACCCCCAGCCCTCTGAGGAAGGCAGGGCATGAGCCTGAAGGCCAGGACTTGCAGGGAGTCTGGGACCCCCAGGTCATTGTCCCCTGAGTTTGAGGGAGCAGAGGACTGGCCCAGCACCAGCAGGTGCCACCGAGGATGGTGAGCAAAGCTCAGCTTACCTGGCCCTCCCTACACACTCGCAGAGAGCCATGCTCTGCCACCCGCAGCCTTAATGTGTCGGGCAAGCATGCCCTATCACCAGGGCAGGGAACAGGTAACTGTCACAGGCCAGGGGTAGGTGGCAACGGCCAAAGGTGTCAATTCCGGAGCCAGATAAGCCTCAGTGTAGGCCTGCCTCTTCCTAGCTATGAGACCTCAGCCGTTTATTTAACCCTCACTGACTCAGCACCACCCATTTTACTGTAATAATTATGTCTATTTCAATGTGCCACAGAGACACATGATCAGCATGTCAATTCCCATCACAGATATTATCGTTAGGACAAAGCTAACCTGGGTATTTAAGAGATTTTAAAGTGAGTCTGTTTAAAGAGAAGTACTAAGTAAATAGTAGTGCAGGTTCCAGTTGGGAAGCTGATTCATAAGTAATGAAAGTGAAGGGATGCCAGCTGGGGTTTTCCTTGGAGCTAATCGTCTTTGAACTGTTCCCTAAGCCCTGGGAGCCCCAGAGGGTTCGGGTCAGGCCTAGGGAACAGGTGGGAGAGGGGTCAGGGTTGCTCTCCTCACCCCGGCAGACCAAGTGCTCCCCTCTGCACTCTGGAATGGGCTGCAGTTGTGATTTAGGGAGGAAGCAGCGTGGCCTGGGTGTGGCTGTGGAAAACAGGGGCTGAAGTGAAGCCATCGGTGGGGCAGCTGGGGGCTGGGGCCACATGTTGGCCGGCAAAGGCATTGAGATGTCACAGAGGGTGTGTCGGTGAGGGCTGGGCATGGTGGGGTGGGCAGAGCCTCAGATATGGGGGTCTGCACTGCCAAGGGATAGAAGAGGGCTAGGCTGGACGACATAGTGGGAGGGGCCCACCTCATCAAAGGTCTTACATCCCGAGGTCCAGAGAGGCACAGCCTCCAAGGCGTGGGGCCAGGGCTGGACCTGCCACAGAAAGGAGGGTGGAGGCTGGGGAAGTGCAGAGCTTCGCGAGACCCCAGGCCACCCAGCCAGTGGGGAGTTAGCGCTTACCTAAGGCGGGACCTCAGAAGCTGGCATCTGCACCTTGTGGGAGGACTGGAAGTGACGGCTCCCCTCCCGTGGGGTCTTGACTCCCAGCTCCCACCCTCTCTCCCTGGAACAGCATAGTTAGGACTCAGGGGCTGGGCCCAGTGCCACGTGCCTGGAATCCTAGACCCAACTACTCCAGAGAAGGAGCCAGGAGGATGATTTGAGGCCAGGAGTTTGAGGCCAGCCTGGGCAACATAGCAAGACCCTGTCTCCTAAAAATGAAAATAAATTAATAAGAAGAAGGGGCCTGGGATTCAGAGAGTGACAGTCTTAAGTAATTATTCTTCAAATGCTGCAATTAAATTTTTTTTTATTGTGAGCTTATTTTTTTTCCTGCTCTTTTTATTGTGGTAAAAAGACATAACCTAAGATATACCATTCCAACGATTTTTCTTTTTTTTTCAGATAGAGTCTTGCTCTGTCACCCAGGCTGGTATACAATGGCACCATAATGGCTTACTGCAGCTTCAATCTCCCTAGTTCAAGGGATCCTCCCACCTCCTCCCGAGTAGCTGGGACTGTGGGGCATGCTACCATACCCCACTAAGATCTTTTTTATTTTTTGTAGTGATGGGGTCTCACTGTGTTGCCCAGGCTGGTCTTGAACTCCTGGCCTCAAGTGATCCTCCCACTTTGGATTCCCAAAGTGCTGGCATTACAGGCATGAGCCACTGTACTTGGTCATTTCATTTTTCTTTTTTATCTTTTTCTTTTTCTTTTTTTTGAGACAGGGTCTCACTGTGTTGCCCAGACTGTAGTGCAGTGGTGAGAACATGATTCACTGCAACCTCAACCTCCTAGGCTCAAGCAGTCCTCCTGCCTCAGCGTCCCAAGTAGCTGGGACCGCAAGGTGCAGACCACCACACCCAGCTAATCTAAAAAATTCTGTAGAGACAGAGTCTCACCATCTTTCCCAAGTTGGTCTCAAACTCCTAGGCTCAAGTGGTCCTTCTGCCTTGGCATCCCTAAGTGCTGGGATTATAGGCGTGAACCACTGTGCCCGGCCATTTCAACCTTATTTTTTTTAGATGGAGTCTCTCTCTTGTCATCCAGGCTAGAGTACAGTGGCGTGATGTTGGCTCACTGCAACCTCCACCTCTCACGTTCAAGCAATTCTCCTGCCCTCGCCTCCTGAGTAGCTGGGACTACAGGCATCCGCCACCACGCCCAGATAATTTTTGTATTTTTAGTAGAGATGAGGTTTCATCATGTTGGCCAGGCTGGTCTCAAACTCCTGACCTCAGGTGATCCGCTTCCCTCGGCCTCCTGAAGTGCTGGGACTACAGGTGTGAGGCACCGCACACAGCCCCTTTCAACCACTTCTGGGCGTGCAGCTAGTGGCATTAAGTACCATCACCACTAACCATTACAGAACTCTTTCATCACCTCCACAGAAACTCTGCATCTATGAAATAATAACCACCTATTCTCCACCCTGAAACCCCTGGTAACCTCTATTCTACTTTCTGTCTCTATGAATTTGCCTATTGTAGGGCTTATTTTTTCTGACAGGCTAATACACATACGTGGTAAAAATTCACAGAACAGAAAGTTTCCCTGCCCCCAGGTGCTTTTCCCAGATGAACTGCTGTTTTCATTTCCTGTTCATTCTTTCAGAGGTATTCTGTGCACGTACATAAAATCTGCATGTGTACACGTCTCCTTTCATTCATTTACAGAGGGAATATGCTTTTTATGCCTCTTGCTTTTTTATTCAACAATAAGTCTTAGAGATGAAACGATATTTAGTACATCAGAATACAAGTACATCTTCTGTATCAGCGCACACATCCTTTTTAATGGCTGTGTAGTGTTCTGCTGTATAGGTGAGGCATACTGTATTTAGCCAGTCCCTTATAGACAGAGGCTCTTCAGTTTTTAATTTGTTGCATTTATCTATTGATGGCACGTGCCCACCCTTAGCAGCAGAAATGGAGTAGCTCCTAATTAGCAAGGAGAACTAATTAAACACAAAATAACTCTGTTCACACCTATCAGACTAGCAAAAATTCAAGTCTGGCGATACCAAGTGTTGACAAGGACATGGAGGAGCTGGTGCTGTTAGGGACGGTTGGTGAGATTGGCAATGGTTAGAACCAGTTTGGGGAGCAGCTACACACTCTCTAGTCAAGCTAAAGATATACAGCCCTTCAGGTCAGCGAATTTCCTATCCAAGAAACTCTCCCTGGCCAGGCGTGGTGGCGCATACCTGTAATCCAGCACTTTGGGAGGCTGAGGTGGGAGGATCACCTGAGCCCAGGGAGGCTGAGGCTGTGATGAGCCGAGATAGCACTACTGAACTTCAGCCTGGGCAATAGAGTGAGACCCTGTCTCAAAAAAAAAAATCTGTCCCATATGTGGACCAGCAAACAGGAATACCACTGTAGCATGTTGATGATAGCCACACATAGGAACCAACTTAAACGTCCAACAATAGGAGAAAAGAGAAAAAATTATGCCATATTCACAGACTGGAATAGTAGACAGCAGGAAAAACAAACTGTAGCTAGATGCATCGACAGGAATAAATTTCACAAACAATAGTAAGTCAAAAATAAGATTAATGAGGATATGTACAGTATGATGCCATTTATATACAATTTTAAAGCATGCAAATAATACCATATATTGTTTATAGGTACACACATTTGTAGTAAGTGCAAAACTAAGTTCATGTAAGCCTGGGCAACATAGCAAGACCCACCTCTGAAAAAATAAAACATAGGCTGGGCATGGTGGCTCATGCCTGTAATCCCAGCACTTTGGGTGGCCGAGGTGGGCAGATTGCCTGAGCTCAGGAGTTCATGACCAGCCTGGGCAACATGATGAAACTCCATCTTTACTAAAAAAAAATACAAAAAATTAGCTGGGCATGGTGGCATGCACCTATATTCTCAGCTACTCGGGAGGCTGAGGCAGGAGAATTGCTTCAACCTGGGAGGCGGAGGTTGCAGTGAGCTGAGATCATGCACTGCACTTCAGGCTGGGCAACAGAGGGAGACTCTGTCTTAAAAAAAAAAAAAAAAAGATGGAACAACTTATCATTGGAAGCTACCACTTGCATTAATACCTTTGAATTGCATCATTGACTCAAAGCTATTGGAGGGAACATTGGTGGCTATTGGCCCTGGGTTTCCACCAGCCCTGGGCTGGTTAGAATTTCTGCCCATTCTAATTCGTGTATAATGCTGAGATGTTCACCCCAGTCATGAGAATCCCGGGCTCTAGGGGTCCCCAGGCCTGTGGGAGGAAGGCTCGTCTGTGCTGTCACATAAGCCTCAGGCTCTGCCCCTCTTTCTCCCAGAGGTCATTTCTAGAGCTTCCCCAGAGGATTCAGCATTATCCCTCTGTGACATCTAATCTCCTGCCAAAGGCAGCCTGATCCTGGGCTAAGTCTCTCCTGGCAGGGGAGCCTCTCACCCGGCCTCTCTCCAATCCCACAGCCCAGGCCTTGGCAGGGTGGAGGGAGAGAGCCTGGTTCTTCCGCCCAGCCCTGGGCAGCCTCCTGGTGTCCCTGGATAGAAAAAAAGTCTCGTATTTCTTTGCGCCATTGAGCCCATCACTGCAGCACCAGCGTCTTTGACATCTGCAAAACAACATCATTAGGTAGGTGTTAACTTTTCCCCACTGGTAGGCCTGGTGCTCGTAAATGTACTGTGACGAGTGTAATGTGTTTATGAGAATGTGCATAATAAATTATCAGAAATAGGCTGCATTTTTAACATCGCTTAATGTATCAAGTTGGCCTCTCACAGCCATAAGCCACGTTGCAAACGCTGAGCGGACTTGCTGGCATCCACACTCCAGCATGCCTCCATGCCGAGGCCATGGTGCACATCAAGAAGGAGGCACGGGACCCCAGAGTGGTGGTTCCTACATCCCTTCCTGACTTCCCCTCCGTCACCTGGAATCTAAAGAAAAATGGGCCTTATTTATTACCAGCCCCCTCAGAACACAGCAGGGGCCTGTTGTAGGGTAGGTGCCCAATATATATTTGTTGAAATGTGGCTTCATGAATAAATGAACGGACAGAAGACCTTGGAAGGCCCCTCTCCATCAACCAGCAACATTGTTTGGAATTCCTCCATCCAAGCCCCTCTGTTGGATTAAAGTTTTCTGTTAATACAGAGAACGTACCAATAGCACAGCAGAATAGGAGCCCCTCCAGTAATCAGGGAAGGGTGGAAACGAGGGATACATGTTAGGCCGGGGTCAGAGAGGGCCCTTCCTCTCTGGGCATGTGGACACCAGCCAAGATGCCAACCAAGGAGCATCCAGCCAAGTGCTGCACAAAGGGTATTTCCTCAAAAACACGTGTTACCTACTCCAGGAAGAGCTGTTAACTGGTCCTTCTCCAACAGGAAACAGGTCAGAATACCCAAACAGGAGGAGATCAGACTCCCCAGAGTGGCTTTGCCAAACCCTTCTGGAAATCCCAGCACCCACCTCGGGTTAGACACTCACTTCCCCAGTGAAGAATCACTAAATACTGAGAGATGTCATGATGGGCTTGTGTTACACATGTGAACAGCACGGAGGCAGCCCAGCAGGTTGACCATCACTGTGGTAAACCATTAGCACCCTCTCACCTGGCCAGTCTCAACCTTCATTGTGCACCAGAATCATCCGGGTGCTGGTTAAGATGCATCCTGACTGTGCACACACATTCTGAGTCAGTGGGTGTGAGGTGGGGGCCTGCAGTTGGCATTGTTGATAGACATCCTGTGCTGAGGGCAGTGACTCATGCTTGTAATCCCAGCACTTTGAAAGGCCAGGGCAGGAATACCATTTCAACCCAGGAGTTTGAGACCAGCCTGGGTAACAACCCCATCTCTACAAAAATTTAAAAAATCAGCTGGACATGGTGGTGCATGCTTGTGGTCCCAGATACTTGGGAGGCCGAGTTGGGAAGATGACTTTAGCCTCAGGATGTCAAGGCTGCAGTGAACTGTGATCACACCACTGCACTCCAGCCTCGGTGACAAAGTGACTAGACATGCTATCGCTACAGATGCTGGGACCAGCTTTTAAAGAACCCACTTTATCTCATTTGACAGGAGCCTTTGAGTGGATTTGTGGGGAGTTGGGAGAAAGCTCAGAAGTTTGTTGGGAAATGCAGGGGGCAGAGAGGCAAGGGCTTGGGGCTCCTGAGGGCTGTGCCCAAGGGCAGACTCCATCCACTTAACTTTGCCAAGGGCTGGTCCAGCTGCCCACTCCGGCATGGGGAATGGAAGGCAACATGACTGATGAAGCTTCGGACATGTCCAACTGCTTAGAGATGCCCACACATGCCAGCCAGCGCCCCGCCTTGGCAGGTGCATCCATTTCTCACCTGGTCATGGCGGCAGACAGGGAACAGCTGTCCGCATTTCGCTGGTGAGAAATCCAGGTGAGTGCAGAGAGTGCAGTGAAGGTTTGCACCAGGAAGGCTGTGCAGGGGCAGCAGAACCACAATTCCCTGAGTGCCAGGTGCACACTGGGCACTGTGCCGGGCACTGTGTACCCATCCTGGCCTCTAACTCACACAAGGTTGTTCTCCCCCATTGCAGATGCGACCCAGGGCCTACGTTAAGCCACTTGCCCAAAGTCAGGCAGAGTTGAGAGGAGGCACACCTGATTGCCGACCCTAAGTGTGCCTACTGCTTGACCTATGCTCTTTCTAGAAAGTGAACGTCTGCCCAGATAACACCACTTCTGTCCCTTGGGGAGGCCCCACCCCATGTCAGCTGGACTCAGAGCTGGGCAAATTCAGACCTAGCGTGGATTTCAAGACTGCTACCTGCCAAAGGCTGGCCCCCACATGCCATGTGTTTCTCCAGTGGGCACCCTGGGGTTTCCTGGCTCCATGCTTAGATGCTGGGTCCTCCACCTGACTTCTTCCAAACCCTCCCCACAAGCCAGCTCCTGCAAAGCCAAGAGCCGTGAGCTCATCCTCCAAAACCCAGACCCACAGGACAAGAGCCAGCTCTCAGTGAACACAGGCACAGGGCCTTGATGTTAAAAGGCACAGGCCTGGCGGTCAGGATGTCCAGGTCTCATCCCCAGTCTACCTCTTGCTAGTCACTTGACCTCCAAAGCCTCAGTCTCCCCATTGGTAAGATGACAACACTCTCTATCTCCTTAGTAATGATAAAATGATGGTTCAGCGTTTGTATTTTAATACCTGTATCATTATATAATCATTTTGTGATGCAGCCACCTCTGGCACAGAAAAAATGCCTATTTAAGGATTAATCTAAGCATTCCTGGAAATGAGAACCCCTCTGTACCATGCTGCCCTTCCAGGCTCCTCTGTCCTTCCCTTGGCCTTCGGCTCTTGGAAGGCTGAATTTTTCTCCCACCGGGACTTCAGACTACAGGCTGGTTCATTTCCACTGTAACCCCTGAGGCTGTTGGCCTCCTGCCTCCTCCTCTTCCTCCTCCTCTTCCCCCCTCCTTCCCCTCCTCCTCAGTTTGGGCTTCCCCTGTCCAAGAAGCCTCAGGATGAGCTTTGGGAACAAGGTGTTACCTGCGTTTCCAACTCTGCTCTGAGCCCCTGAGCTCTGTAGAAGAGAGGAGGAAAGGGAGAAGGGAGGGAAAGTGGAAGCACCAGAAAGTCAGGACGCTGGGCTCTCATCGCAGCTCTGCCACCAGCCAGCAGTCACCTGGGCACATCCTTGGGCCTGAGCGCCGATTTCCTCACCTGTGAAGTGGGAACAGCAGGCCCTGCCCACATTTTAGGGTGGTTAAGGGATCAGTGAGATGACAGCTGTGAATGTTCTTGGCAAGTGCAACATACGCCATGTGTTCCTCCAGTGTTTTCAAAGGCCAGTAGTGCCGCCGCCACCCAGTTCAGAACTCAGCACGAAACATGAATTTCTCATCACTTCTCACCATGAGTCTGGTCTTTCCAAAAGAAGGGAGAAGGGAAAGCCATCTGAGCAGCTCTTACCTGTCAAGTTCTGTGCTGGATGGGGCCTTGCCACAATGCTGTGCATTTAGAAATACCTTCACTTCATAGATGGGGAAACTGAGGCTCAAAGAGCTCAAATAGCCTGCCAGAAATGTGCAGCTGGAAGCAGGGCAAAGCTTTGCATCTCTTTCCTCTGCTCCCCATCCCTCTGCAGGGGTTACAGTGGGGGAACAAGAGAGGCTTGAAACCCCTCATTCAGACTCACCAAAGGTCCCCAGCTAAGAAGCTAAGCGTCTCATGGTCAGTGGAAACCAGAGGGTAAACAGAATTCCATCCGTGTCCAGGGCTTTCTGGGGACACCTGTCCACGCACAGCCATTCCCACCAGAGCTCTGGTCCTGGAAAGCCGGACAGCGGGGCTAGGCCCTGTGGAATTTGTTTAGTGATCTGACCATGTGAGAGACCCAGAGTAAGGGTGGGGGTGGGGGTGCCACCCAGCCTCTGCCTCACTTACGGCCCAGGCTCTGCCCTCACCCCTTCCTGACCAGACCCTGTCCAGGTTCTCAGCCACCCTGCCCTGGTGGGTCCTTCACGCCGCTCACTGAGCAAGTGAGGGGCTGATTGGAGGTTAGAGTGCTATGTTAAGAGTATGAGACCTGAGAATATGTGTGCACAGACTGTGCCGCGGTGTCCATGCACAGTTGGGCATGTCCATGCCCGTGTGTAGGCGGCCTGTCCCTACACGCTAGGAGCTGACTCCAAGTCCTACTAGATAGATGCAGGAGGACAGAGGCAGTTGTGCCCAGGGTCCCTGATCACTTCTATGGGCGCATGTTTGTGCGTATTGTTGGGGGATCGGGGGTGCCCTTGATCACCTGTGTGTGTGTATGTGTGTCCCGCACGGTGTGCGCCCACGGGCGTTGGGGTGCGCTGTGCCGGAGAACCCTCGACCAACTCTGTCTGCGCACGCACGCGTGTGTGTCCACGGGTGTGAGTGAGCGGAGGCCTCCACCGCGTCTCTACACCAGCACACCTGCGTGCGTCCCGGGGTTCCCGCCCGTCCCGCAAGCGTGCGTGAGATGAAGGCGCTCGGCGGCCCTGCCCGGCCGCGAGTGTGCGCGCGCGGGGGGTCCCGGGCCGGGGCACGCGCGGTGTGAGTGCGGGTGCGGGGGAGTGTGGCGCCGCGCGGCTCCCTCCGCCCCCTCCGCTCCGCGCCGCCCGCCCTCCCGCGCGCTCACCCTGCTTGGCTGCCGCCGGGTGACGCGGGCTGGGCCCGCCCCCTGCCTGCCGGCCTCCCGCACTCTCTCGCGCCGGCCGCCGCGGAGCGGGCAGCAGCCGCGTCAGGGCTGTCCGGGGGCGCGGCCGGCGATGCCCACAGCCCCCGCCGTGCCCTGCCGGGCCTGCTGAGCCGCCCCCGGACCGAGGTCGCGCCGGGCCGGGGCCGCGCCCAGGCGGGGCGGCGCTGCCTGCATGACCCTCCGGCGGCGCGGGGAGAAGGCGACCATCAGCATCCAGGAGCATATGGCCATCGACGTGTGCCCCGGCCCCATCCGCCCCATCAAGCAGATCTCCGACTACTTCCCCCGCTTCCCACGGGGCCTCCCCCCGGACGCCACGCTCCGCGCCCCCGCGACCCCGGACGCCCCCGCACGCCCGGCCGCGGCCAGCGCCGGCCCCCGCAGCCCCTCCGACGGCGCCCGTGAGGACGACGAGGATGTGGACCAGCTCTTCGGCGCCTACGGCTCCAGCCCCGGCCCCAGCCCGGGTCCCAGCCCCGCGCGCCCGCCCGCCAAGCCGCCAGAGGACGAGCCCGACGCCGACGGCTACGAGTCGGACGATTGCAGTAAGTTTCCAACTCGCCGACTTCGCGCCCCCTTCCCCTGCTGGGGCTCGGCGCCCCCGACCTCGCGGGTCCCCTGGGTAGCTCCCTGCCCCCTGCGTGGTCGCCTCTCCCTCCGCGCACACCCCGGCGACGGGGTTGCCGGCCCCTCCTGCACTCGCGCGCGCTCTCCGCGCCCTGCCCCGACCGGGCTGGAGAGGAGGGAAGTTTGGGGGCCTCCCCCAGGGCGTCCCGTTTCCGGGGCCAGGCTGCGTCCCCTCCCTGCCCGCCCGCCCGCCCTCCGGGAGCTCCGGTGCGGGCAGCGGCTTTTTTTCCCATTAAGGGCGGAGCTGCGTCCCGGAGAGACACCAGTTGCTGCGGGCCGCGCGGTCACTCCCGTCTCGCCAACCGCTCCGGGAGGGCCCCGTGGTCCAGGGTTGGGCCTGGGCGAGCCGGGGAGGGGCCCGGGGTTGGGAGCGGCCCTGCCTCCCGGAGGGCCCGGCTTTCCGCAGAGCGCCGCGGCTTTGCTGGCGCGCGGGCTGAGGACCAGGAGAACCATGGGGCCGCTTGTCCTTTGGAAAAATGTCCATGGACCCCGCCGCGGCGCTCGGCAGGGCCGCGGACCTTCGCACACCTGTTACGCGCGCTGCCCCCAGGCAGGAAGGGCCCCCAGCCCGCCCGCCTCCCCCGGGACTGAGTCCCGAGCCCCAGGAGCAGGAAACCGCCGGAGTCCCGGGGCCGAGGCCCGGCGGGTGGGCGCGCCTGGCGCCTTTTCCTGTTTCCGAGGGTGGAGGGTGCTTGTCCGGCCGAGCCGGGACTAGCTGGGAAACCGAGGCCGGAATAGGTCGCAGTCCAGTGAGGAATCGTTTTGTGCGGGTCGGGGTGGGATGGGAGACACCCCCACCCCCTCCGCCCCAGTCTAGCTGTAGCCCCAGCCATGTCACTGAGAGACCTGAAACACCAGCGTCGAACCCCAGCCCTGCCCGGGATATGGCCCTTGCTGGGAAGGAGTCCTGCTCTGGCTTCTCGAGGGCCCCGGCGCCTGGCTTGGGCACTTACCAGGGCCTGCGGGCTGCGGGCCTGGAGTTTCCCAAACATCAAATGTGCCACCAGGAGATGAAGGTGGGGATTATCAGTGCCCCTCTCCCCGGGGCGCAGACCCCGCCATTGCCCCACCTGGGGAGGCCCATCAGCAGTGGCCGGTTAGAGCTGGGCCGCCGTAGAGAAACTGCCGGCTATGCACTTTGTCGAGGCCTGGACCGCGGCCCTCGGGCCAGCGCCTGGCATATGGAGGCCCTGCCCTGGAGCATGGGGGCTGGGGAGCAGTCTTGCCCCTCCACTTTCCTGCCAGCTTGGGGAAATTGGGTTGCGAGAGTGTTTTGCCCTCAGGGCTGTGCCCTAGATCCAGGCCCCTCCTTTCTGCTCCTGGAACCCTGTGGGAAGCTCACCCCGGACTTGCTGAGCCCTTGGGTAGGCCCTAAGTGGGACCCAGGTCTCTCCTTCTGCTGGCCTGAATCCAAAGCCTCCCCCAGAAGAAGGGGCGGGAAAGTTGTTCCCATTTCCATCATCTCCACTGCTGCACCAAGGAAGTGAGAGGGGAGGGCAGAGCTTCAGTCCCCGCTCCTGGTGCCACAGAGGGCCTTCTGGATGGCAAATGGCCAAGAGGTGGATAGCTGGCATTTTATTTTTTGGCTAGCTCTAACCCACAAGGCAAGGAGGGGATAGGGAAGCTCGAAACTCAGGCCGGCCAGCCCCAGCTCCGATCCGTCAGCTTAGCAGCCCTTCACAGAGCATGTCCTGGCAGCAGGGCTGGGTCCTTGGCCTCAGATACATGCCGTGCGGGGGCCAGACTCACATAGTGACCGGTCAGCAGTGCAGGGCAGAGCTGGACGCGGCTGTGCCAGCTTCCGCTTTGCTGGCCACACTCGTATTACCAGGACACGCCAAAGAAATGCTGAAAATGGACCCAGAAGAGCTAAGGAGGATGGTGTGCCACCGAGCCAGGGCCAGCTTGGGCCACTGTCGCCCCCTTCAAGGGGTGCCCCACCCAGGCTTGGATCCTACTGGAGGCTGAGCAGACATCCTAGGCACGGGAGCCCAGGAACAGGTTGTGGGGTGGGACCGCCTTCCACTCAGTACCCCAGGCCATGCCCCGCTCTGGACTGTGACAACCAGATCCCTAGAATAAGCCTAAATGATTCAAGCCAGATGGTTCATTACGGCTTTAGCCAGGGTTATGCTATTTGCTGCCCTAATTATTGGATTATCTCTGTTCTGACAAGAAGAAATGAGGGCGGTTGCTCTGTTGTCCAAGGCGGAGAGTGAAGTGCTGTTTATTTGCTCAGCCTTTTCTCCTGGCGCTTTAAAACCCTTCCTTTATTAAGTCATGTCAGAGCGCAAGCACACAACTCATATGTTCCCAGCAGATCTCGCAGAGGGGTGATGACAGGGAGGAAAGGCGGCGAATGTCTGAGCGAGCAACAGGACCTGGTCACCACCCTGCCAGTTCTCCTAGGATGGCCTCTCTGGTGTGCTGCCCTCCAGGCAGGCCCTGGGCCCTCAAACCACACACTGCCCCACCTGGGATGCGCTCCTGCCCGGCCCCACCTGTGGAAGCCCAGTCCATTCTTCAAAGCTGTAATCATCAGGGGGCTGTGGGTTGCAAGTGACAGAAAACCAACTCAGAGTGGCTTAAACCATGACAGCTGAGGTCTTGCTGCCCCAGGGTGCACCAATGCGGCAGCACCTCAGCACCATCAGGGGTGGTGGCGCTATATGTCTTTGCATGTGGCTGTCTGCTTTTCCTTGTAGACAGAAAATCAAGACCAATTTCCTATTCCCAAGGGTGCCTGGGTGAGGAAGGTTCAGGTGCAAACCAAGGTCAGAATGATGCTGTCCGTCTCCATCAGCCAAACAGGGCCCTTAGGTCCAAGGTGGCTGCTGCGGGTCTAGGCAGCACATGTAATGGTAAGGTCCTCCCTTGGGTAAGGACCGATTTCTTCTCTAGTGTCTCAGTTTAAGAGTGAGGAAACCTTTCCCGGAAGTCCCCAGGAGACCTGTCCTTTGGTCTCATTGGCCAGAATTGCACCGGGGCTGGGTCAGGACTGATGTCCATGCAGGTCTGGGGCAAGGACAAAGTGTTGAGTGTACCACCAAGGCTCTCCTCGGCAGGGGGCGTATTCCAGCCCCCACCAGCTCTGGCGCCCCTTCCTTTGAGCCCAGAACCTCTTTGGCCCCAGTTGTGTTCTACCTGGACCTGTCATTTTTTTTTTTTTTTTTTTTTGAGACGGAGTTTCGCTCTTGTTACCCAGGCTGGAGTGCAATGGCGTGATCTCGGCTCACCGCAACCTCCGCCTCCTGGGTTCAGGCAATTCTCCTGCCTCAGCCTCCTGAGTAGCTGGGATTACAGGCACGCGCCACCATGCCCAGCTAATTTTTTGTATTTTTAGTAGAGACAGGGTTTCACCATGTTGACCAGGATGGTCTCGATCTCTTGACCTCGTGATCCACCCGCCTCTGCCTCCCAAAGTGCTGGAATTGATTACAGGCGTGAGCCACCGCGCCCGGCCAACCTGTCATATTTTTAATGCACTCAACATTACAGCACCATGTGGCAGGATCTGTGCTAGGCACAGAGATACAAGAATGCTGAGAGGTAACTCTGAGTTGAGGGTATTCATCAAAACCAAGAAAAACGAGTGGCCCTGCAGCGAGGTACGGGGAGGCAGGAAGCCCAGTGGGAAGCTCTGGCTTGCAGAGGTCACTCACAGAGAGCACTCAGCTCTAAGACTGGGAAGAGGGAGGAGGTGGGCTGGCAGAGGGGAAGGAGGAAAGGGAGGTGCTCCTGGCAGAGGGACAGCTGAGTACACAGGTCCTAAAGTGTCAGAAACTCAGCCCAGTGTAGGCAAAACAATAGAGCCAAGGGGCTGAAACAAGGGGAGAAGATCGATGAGGAGGCCAAAGCGGTCATATCACAGAAGGTCTTGAATGCCACACCAAGGAGGTTGCACTGAGTCCAGGAGTTGATGCAGAATCTTTGAACAATTTAAAGCAGATGAATGAAGATATTTATAAAAATCGTAACAGTCATCTCTAAGGTGCTGGGAAGCAGGGATGATGGCTCATTCCTTTCTATCCCCCTGCAGTCCCTGACTGGCTCTGTGCCTCAGTTTCCCCAAGTATGAAATGCTTTCAGCACAGGGATGATTTTCTATGGTCCTTGCCACAGTTATTTTGTCTTTGTAAACTATTTGAGAGTTTACAATTTACAAAGAGATTTTCTTTTTTCTTCCAAAAAAAAGAAATCAGGGCAGATTTCCTATTCCCAAGGGTGTGTGGGTCAGGAAAGTCCAGGCGCGAAGCAAGGTTGTGGTGATGCTGTCAGTCTCCATCAGCCAGGCGGGAGGTGTTCAGCTTTGGAGGAGCCAACAGGGGCTTGAGCTGGATTTTCTTTGAATCAGCCCCGTTAAAGCTCTATAATTATCCACAGGCGGTGAGAACTCTCAAAGGCCCATTAGTGACCAACCCTCATTATTTCTCTGAAAATGTAAACTTCAGTGGGGCCATGTGATTTGGGCGCTCCAAGGGCAGGGCACTGTGGCTGTCGCAGAGAAGCGCCTTCCCCTGCCCCCGGGGCCTTCTCCCACCGGGAGGCCTCTCCGGGGCAGCGCTGAAGCCTCACCCTCCTTCCCCAAGAGCAACTCTGCTTTTCTCTCCTTTCCTGTCTTAGTTGCATCCTCCTAAGATTTCAGCTAAACCAAGTGGCAAACTGGCCTGACTAAAACTGGAGTCTCGCTCAGTTCAAGACCGAAATAAAATAAAATATAAACATAAAAGCTTATTGGAGCAGAGGGGAGTGGCCTGTGCCTGTAATCCAGCACTTTGGGAGGTGGAGGCGGGCGGATCGCTTGAGCCCAGGAGTTCAAGACCAGCCTGAGCAACATAGTGAGACCCGCCCCCCTCCCCCGCCACCAACTGTCTCTATGTAAAAAAATTGTTTTAATTAGCTGGGCATGGTGGTGTGCGCCTGTAATCCCAGCTACTTGGGAGGCTGACTTGAGAGGATTGCTTGAGCCTGGGAGGTTGAACTGTGATCACCACTGCACTCTGGCCTGGGCAACAGAACAAGACCCTGTCTCAGAAAACAAACAAAAAAACCCCACAACTTGTTGGGAGCCACTAGGCTTTAAGGCGGGGTTGAAGAGGCCTAGATTCTGTGCCCAGATCTTCTGGGCCACACTGAGCAGCTCACCTCCCCTCTCTGAGCCTCATTTCTCTGAAGGGAAATGAAGAGTTTGGGCCATGTGCTCCCTAAGAGAGCTTCGCCAGATCTCTCAAAATTGTGACCGAGCTTCTATTTATAAAGTATCATTTCTTACAGACCTTCCACTGGAGTTCAGAGAAATTCATCAGCCCCTTCCCGGTAACAGACTGGGTGTGCCGCTCCCTCCAAGGAGGTGGTAACAGATGTCCGATCACCCCGTCCTCAGACACTCCCCTTCTGGAGCTGGGTGTCCTGGGGAGCATGGACAGGCAGCCACTCTGTCTTCTGGCTGCCCTTCTCTGGGGTTGGGAAACAGGCAGAAATCACAGAGTGTGCATTTTTCCACATGGGCGGCGCACCAGATCCAAGCTCCTGGGAGCACCTGGAGGGCAAGTTGGTTTGAATGGACCTGCCACGTGTGTCTGCATCTGCCCTTCGTTGGGCTCACAGGTGTGGCCAAGACAAGGTCCCTGAGCTCAGGAAGCGAATGCGTTGGGGAAACAAACCCCAGGAAGGCCCAACCTGAGCTGCAGATGAATTACTATCCCTTAAAGTCAACAGCTCTGGAGTATATTGTTGCAGAACGATTGGTGCATCTTGGGCTGTGGCTGTGTTTATTGCCGCCGGAGCGGTGGGATATACCTCCCTTCCAGCAGCCTCACCTGCCTGCCCCGTGGATGGCAGCCAGCACGCAGGCAGCCGAAGGCCAGCTACGGCTGTTGCTAAGGCACAAATACCCTGCTCAGGAGAACGTGTCCCAGGCTCCACTCAGGACCTAGTATATATATATATATTTTTGAGACAGGATCTCGCTCTGCCACCCAGGTTGGAGTGCAATAGAAAAATCACGCTCATTGCAGCCTCAACTTCCTGGGCTGAAGCGGTCCTCCCACCTCAGCCTCCTGAGTAGCTGGGACCACAGGTATGCGCCACCACACCCAGTTATTTTTGTATTTTTGGTAGACATTGGTGTTGCCATGTTTGGCCAGGCTGCTGTTGAACTTCTGAGCTCAAGCAATCCACCCACCTTAGCCTCCCAAAGTGCTGGGATTACAGGCGTGAGGCACCGCGCCCAGCCGCTCAAGACCTGTTGGCTGTTAGTTTGCACACAGTTCTAACAAGTATCATCACCTGGTTTCGTGGGAGAAAGAATTATTGAATAGGTGAGACAGCTGTTTGTGCTACCAGAGGCAAATAATCTAATAGAACTTTCAGGCTGATGTCAAAGGAGGAGGCAGAAAAATGAAGAAAACCAAAAAGAGGGCCCCCCGGGACCCCCAGTGGAGGGGTTGCCTCATTTCCCCGTCCGCATCTGGACTATCACTGTGTCGTGTGGAAAAGTAATCGCAGCCAAAGAAGTTACGTCGGTTATTCAGAAAAGCTTAAGTGACCGTGTGTATATTCTGTTCCCGAAGGCAGGAAGGGAAATGATCCAGTTTAGAGCAGTTTCATTCAGAATGGGTCTCACAGGAGCCGGTACCGTTAGCTAGAAAAGCCACCAGAGGGATCCGCTCCTTCCGTGAAGATCTGCTGAGCGCCTCATACACCCCAGGGACTGTGCGCGTGACGTGGATACTATCGCTGTCTCCATTTTACAGATGAGTAAACGGACGCACAGAAATGCCCGATAAGCTGGTCACACAGCAGGGAAGTGCATGCTGAGCTCTGCAGCCAGGAGACTGACGTCAGGGGGCAGGTCTTGCACCCCACACTGTGCTGCGGCCAAAGACAGAGACATGTGCCACATCCCGCGTGAGGAGGGGGTGACGTAGACAAACGCCACTCCCATCACCAGCTCAGAATAAACGATACGCCATACACGCGGCCCCTCACCAGCCCATTTCCCTGCAGACCCAGGAAACTGTTATGTCTGGGCCCCAGCACTTGCCCAGAGATCTGCAAACTTGTTCTATAAAGGGCCGAATAGTAAATACTTCAGCTGTGCAGGCCATATGGTCCCTCTGAAGCGGGGAAGCAGCCACAGATGAGGCATAAATGGATGGGCCTGGTCGGGTTTGGCCAGTGGGCCGTAATTGTATCTAGACCCATGCTGGGAGCCTAGCTCAGAATCCTGAAGAATAAAGTCTTTAAATTTGGCCTTCCCTTATCCCAGGATCACGCCAGCCACTAAGCCCACACCTGCTGGTTGGCCTGTGGTTGGAATGTCACCTCCCCCAGCCCCACTGTGCCGTTGGCCAACTCCTACTCATTCCTTGTGGCTCAGGTGAAGCATCACCTCCTCCAGGAAGCCTTCCCTGATGGTCCCAATTCACATGGGCTCCCCGAGGCTCCTGGCTCACCAGGCTCTACTGCAGTAAATTCTTTCCATTTGTTCCTCTTATTAAGCTGTGCTTTCCTCGGGGTAGGGACCCTGCCATACAGATGTCTGTGCGCTAGAGTCTGCCACATTGTAAACACTTGGTAAATAATGAATGAATGAAACACCCGTTGACCAGCCCTGCAGCCTGGGAGCAGACTCTGGGCTTCTGAAGCCGTCTGTGAATGTGCGTCTTGCTGTCTGGGGACTGCCTGACTGCCCCCAAGCTCTGCCCTCCCCGTGGCCCTTGTGCTGGGAGCCGCTTCTGCTTGAAAGGCCACAGCTGCTGTGCGTGATTGACCCCGGGGAGGGAGGCAGCTTCACCCAATTATGACTGCACCCTCCCCCTGGCTTTTGGGAGTTGCCGCTGCCGTTGAGAGACTCAGGGGCAGCGGTGTGAGGACACAGCTGGCTCCTCACAGCCTGCCCAGGGTCCCCAAGGGGCCAGAGAGACAGAGGAGTCACAGTCTTATGTGTTGCCTGGGGACTGGTGAGCAAATCAGCTGGTCTTCCCGGCCAGGCCTGCCCCTCTCAAAGCCTCCTCTTCTCTGCCTTCTCGTGTGATCCTTGTAACATTCACAGGTGAGGGAAACTGAGGCATAGGGCCCAGACTTGCAGTTGCACCAGGAGGGCAGGAAGTCTTTTGGCCGGGTGCCCAGCTCAAGTGGGCCTCACACTTGGCCAGGACAGACTGGGTGCCCACCTGACCTCTCTGGGCCTCAGTTCCTCCTCTGGAAAGGGGAGAATGGTGTGACTTCCCAGGTTTGGGTGGGACTGGGAGGATGGGTGAGGGGCTGGCCTGCAGTAGGTTCTCAGTTCGTGGCAGCCGCAATGGGATGGTGGCACCTGCCCAGGCCAGGCTCATCTGGCCACACAGGGGCAGGTGACGCTTCTCTAAGACGTGGCCAGCGTGGGACCTGTGCCCTCCTCTGTTCGCAGCTGCCCTGGGCACCCTGGACTTCAGCCTGCTGTATGACCAGGAGAACAATGCCCTCCACTGCACCATCACCAAGGCCAAGGTAGGCTCTGCCAACCTGCCCCCAAAGTCTCTGCCCTGCGGTCCTCAAGAGAGGGCCGAGGTTAGGGAGGCCAGACCCCCCCATTTACTGTCCAGGCTTCTGGGTGTCTGTGCTGTGTGGGCTGTGGGGCCAGGAAAAAGTGCTCGCCTAAACCTTGAATACCCAACCCCAAGAAACACCCTGGTTAGTCAGGCATTTCGGAGAACAAAGAAAAGAAACAGACGAGAATGGGAGGATGAAGGCCTGGACGGAGGCCCCCGAGCCTGGGGAGGGGCTGCTGAGAGGGAAAGAGGGGCAGGGTGATGTCTGTCCTGCAGGCCAAGAGAGGGCGGGTTGGGTGCTGGTGCCTCTGGGCCTCCCAGATGACGCCACTGTGCACCCTGGAGGCTGAGCCACAGGAGGAAGCTGACGCCACTGCTGGCAGGCCGTCCAGGGCCTGAGCCCAGAGGCCCTCACTACGTGGGCTGGGGTCGGGGTGTCTGTGGCCCCTCTGCCGCCCGGCCCGGCCTCTGGTGCTTCCCTCTGGCTCTGCCTGTTGAGCCAGAATGTGTCAGCTCCATGTTCTCAACTGTCCTGTTCCCTTGCCCCTCACCCCATCGCGCCCTGTGGGAGGAAGGTGCCAAAATTGATGTTCTCTCGCAAGGTAAGGGCCTGTGTGGCCAGTGGAGTCTCCCTAGTAGTGCCACGCAAGGGCCTGAGCCAGCCCAGCTCAGATCCAGCGGCTTCCCGCAGAGCTGCCTGGGCTTAGGCCCCACCCAGCCTCCCAACCTGCAGCCCCCCTTGTCCTTCCTCCCAGCCTGCCAACGTGGGCTGCCCTTGGCACCGTGCCCACCCAGTGGGACAGGCTACTGGGTGTCACCACAGGCCATCCCCCAGCCCAGCCTGGGCCACCACACATGGACCGCCATGGGCAGGTGTGGGCGCCATCCACCCTAGGCCCAGGGCTCTGATTGGGCACTGAGAGGCCTACACACTACGTCCCACCCCTGCCCTCCCCTCTAGAACCACCCAGGCTGTGTCTCAGGGCAAGCCCAGCCTTGCGTTGCAGGCGTGCTCCAGCCCACCTCTAGGGGCAGGGCTGAGCATTTGGCAAACTCCAGCTGTGCCAAGGTAGAGGCCAGGCTAGACCCCTGTCCTTTCCCTCTGCCCGGCTTTGTAGAGGTGGTCCAGGCCTGGGGACTGGAGGGTGCAGGCTGCCAGGCCACTCTGGCCAAAGCCTACCACTTCTTCTCCCGATGCCAGACACCAGGGCCTTCCCTTCCCGGCTCCAGGTGCGTGTGTGTGCACACACATAGCCAAGCGATGTGAGAGTGAGAGCCAAGCAAGGCGGGTTTCCCCTTATGTGGGTCTCTGTGTGCATGTGTGGGTACTGTGTGCACACGTGTGTGTGTCCTGAACGTGGGTCTCTGCATGTGTGGGTACTATGTGTGCACACGTGTGTGTGTCCTGAACGTGGGTCTGTGTGCATGTGTGGGTACTGTCTGCACACGTGTGTGTCTGAACGTGGGTCTCTGTGTGCATGTGTGGGTACTGTGCGTGCACACGTGTGTGTGTCCTGAACGTGGGTCTCTGTGTGCATGTGGGTACTGTGTGTGCACACGTATGTGTCTAAACGTGGGTATCTCTGTGTGCATGTGTGGGTACTGTGCATGCACACGTGTGTGTCCTGAACATGGGTCTCTGTGTGTGTGCATGTATGGGTACTGTGTATGCACACGTGTGTGTGTCCTGAACGTGGGTCTGTGTGCCTGTGTGGGTACTGTGCGTGCACATGTGTGTGTGTCCTGAACGTGGGTCTCTGTGTGTGTGCATGTGTGGGTACTGTGCGTGCACATGTGTAAGTGTGTGTCCACTTGGCCTGTGTCCCTCAGGTATCAGAGGTGGGGATGGGAGGCCGGGTTCCTTGTATGTAAATCCAGTTCTGTAGGGAAGGGCGTGATGCAGGCCGGGAAGAGCTGGGGTTCTGGGCTGGGGTGTGGGGAGGGGTCCAGGGTGGCCGAGCTGAAGCAGGGCTGGCATAGGCCTCTGGAGGGCCAGGGGGAGGCAGGACGCGCCGGGGTGCACCCTTGCTGGTCCCCCCACATAAGGGTAAGTCTCAGTTTCCCGTCTGTAAATACGGTAGTTGATGGTCCCTGCCCTGCATGGCTGTTGTGAGCATTACATGAATTAACACGCAGCCCCTGGCGCTGCCAGTTCTGGGAGACTGTTGCTGGTTTTTTTATTGTGGTAAAATATGCAAATATAAATTTCCCATCTCAACCATTTGTTTTGACTCCTCCCCTCCATGCTCAGCCATTTTTGATGCACAGTTCAGTTGTGCTGAGAACCTTCTACCTTCACACTGCTGTGCAGCCCATGTCCAGAACCCTCTTCAGCTTTTAAAACTGAAACTGCTCATTAAACAGCAGCTCCCCGTTCCTCCTCCCCTGGCCCCTGGGGAGGCCGCCGCTTTGCCGCCTCCTCTCTGGATGTGACTATTCCGCATAAGTGCGGTTCCCCAGCACCTGTCCTTGGTGTCTTTCACGTAGCGGGAAGTCTTCAGGCTTCATCCCTGTTGCAGTGCGGGTCAGAACTTCCTTTTTCAGGCTGAGTAATACTTCAGACTAGGAAGCTCCTCTCCTGAACACTTCGCCAGCAACAGCCTCCGAGCGGCCCAGGGCGGGCAGGGCAGGGGTTTTGGGGAGAGGCTGTCCTCTCAAAGCCAGAGCCCCCGTATGTTTCCTCAGTGCTGGCCAGGGCCTTCCCCGGGGCCTCCTCCGCCCATCCTTCTTGTATTCGTCCATTTCACACGGCCAGTGAGACTGTATTTTATAAAGGAAATTTATAAAGGGTAATTTGTAAAGGAAAGAGGATTCTTGGACTTCCCGTTCCACAAGGCTGGGGAGGCCTCACGGTCATGGCAGAAGGTGAAAGGCACGTCTCACATGTTTGGTGGCAAGAGAGAGAATGGGATCCAAGCAAGGTGGGTTTCCCCTTATCAGACCAGCAGATCTTGTGAGACTTATTTACTGCCACAGGAACAGTATGGGGGAACCTCCCCCTGTGACTCAGTTATCTCCCACTGGGTCTGTCTCCCAGCATGTGGGAATGGTAGGGTACAATTCAAGATGAGATTTGGGTGGGACACAGTCTAACCAGATCACCTCCGGTGAGGCCTCCCCTTAACCCACGGGGTCGGTGTCTGTCTCTTGAGGACTCCCTGGCTGGGGAGGGTCTGCCCAAGAGCCCCACTAGCAGCTCCTGGCCCTGGAAACAGGCTCCTGCCCTTCCCCCTCTATGGACAGAGGTCAGGCTCCGTGGGAGGCCAGCCCCCCAGAGGGCTGGGTGGAGAAACATGGGCCAAATGAAAACATTTTAAGCTACAACAAACAAATGTATAAGAAAGTAAGAATAAGACACAGCGGTCGGCCCCCTCCCCCTCAGGCTGGGCCACAGATTCCCAGAACTCTGTACTTCAGGCACTTGGTGGGAAAGGCTCGAGGCTAGGGCGAGGGAGTTGGGTTTGGAAGAGCAGCCTTGTCACCTTGAGCACACATGGGGCCACCGAACCGGGCCCCGTCCCAGAGGCAGCCCCACAGTGCAGGGCACAGCTCAGATGCACCCCCCGGACCTCAGCAGCTTCTGCAGCACCTCGCAGGGCCTGGCGTGCAGAGAAGGGAGCATTGCCCTTCCTGCCAGGCCGTGTCCACATCGTCTCCCTGCCTCTCACTCCAGCCCCAGGAACGTGGGACTATTACACCCCTGCCCTTTTTTTTTTTTTTTTTCGTAATTTGAGACAGGGTCTCCCTCTGTCACCCAGGCTGGAGTGCACTGGTGTGATCATGGCTCAGTGCAGGCTCCGCTTCCCAGGTTCAAGCGATCCTTCCACCTCAGCTTCCATAGTAGCTGGGACCACAGGCACGGGCCACCATGCCCAGCTAATTGTTTAGTTTTTGAAGAGACAGGGTCTTACTATGTTGCCCAGGCTGGTCTTAAACTCTTGGGCTCAAGTGCTGGGATTACAGGTGTGAGCCACTGCTCCCGGCCAACCCGTTTTACAGATGACAAAGTTGAGGCTTAGATGCAAAGTAACTCATCCGCTTCCCAACTGGTGACCACAGGAGCTGAGCCCAGAACCCAAGCCAGCCAGGCCCCCACACCTCTGCCCTTTGCCAGCGTCAGAGAAGTGGGTGGTTGGAAGTCCCCACCGAATCCCCCAGGGCTCCGTCAAACCAAGGCAGGGCGGGCCTGGCAGGGAGCCTTAGCCTCCCTTGGAGATGGGCTGGTGTGAGCACCCATGCTGCTTCCTGACCCAGCTGGGTAGAAGCCTTGCAGTGCATGTTTGAATAATGTCCTGGGGTTGCCAGCTGCGCCCCATAGATGCCACAGCTGCCTCCCTACATCCCTGTGCACCAGCCCAGAAGAAACAAATGCAGTTTTCAGAAACAGGAACCTGCTGAGGTCAGCAGAGCCCCTGTGTGTGCATGCTTCTGTGCGCCCCAGCTGTGCACGCGTGGCTGGGTTTTCTAGAAAAACCAGTGAGTGAGGGGTGCCATCTTGTGGAGGGACCTCTGTGGCCATTCAGTTTGTGTGACCTCCATGGACTGACTGGGAGTTGTGGCAAATATGGCCCAAAGTGGGGCCTGGTCTCGGACCGTGTCCCGGGGTTACGTGGATTTAGGGTCAGTGAGGGACTTGGCCACTCAGGAGGCCGTGCTCAGAGGATGGGGGAGGGGAATTAGGAGAAGGGCCTGACCACAGTGGGTGGGGAGGGAGGCTCCGAGGAAGGCGAGCCACCTGGCTTCCAGGGAGAGGAGAGAAAGAGAAAGTCTGTCCTGACAGAGGCACCTGACAGCTGCCCTGGGCCAGGATGTTAGCAGGAGGGGAGATTGCACTGGCGCTGAACTGTCCTCGCTCCCTCTGTCTGGAGGTGTGGGGCCTGGGGCCTTCTGTGAAAGGGGCCATGAGTGGACCCACCCAGGAAACCAAGGGGACAAGGGCACCTGCAGGCCCTGCAGGCTCCATCTCCCTGATTTCCAGTTCACACCCTTTGCTGTTCTCTGCCCAGGGCCTGAAGCCGATGGACCACAATGGGCTGGCAGACCCCTACGTCAAGCTGCACCTGCTGCCCGGAGCCAGTAAGGTGAGGGGTTTCACGCAGGCTTGCCCACCAGCTGCCACTCCCCTCAGAGCCCAAGCAAGCTGAGGGGACCTCAGCCACTCACCTCCACACAGAGCACCAGGTCTGCCCCACACCCTGCATGCCTCCTGGGGACCTCACGTGTCCGCCTCACCTACCTGCTGATCTGGGGAAACCCCTGGAGAATTTACGGGCCGGCATTTTCTGAGAAGCATTTGCAACTGTAAGTTACTGTTAGGTACAAACAGAGGACTCTGTGGTTCAGTGACGTTGGGAAACACTGGGAAACAGGTTTCTGTACCGTAGGACTTAGCGTTTAATGTGTTGACGGGCTGCTCCTTGACTCTCCGTAAGGAGGATGAAGCGGGCAGCATCTGCCCAGTATATTTGACCACAGGATCCTTGTTCCTGCGCTGGGGACCTGGGGGTCCACCACACATGCACTCGGGGCACCAGCCAACAGGTGCATCCAGGAGACGAGAGGGAAAAAAGTCGCTATTAAATAAAAGCACCAAGGTGACCTTGAGCCGTGGAAAATCGGAACCTAATTCGTCTTCCTTCTGTGCAGCTGACACTTCAGTGTTGTTTTGTTTTTAATTTCATGGGGCAGAGTCTGAGTTGACTTGGGGCCCTAAATGTGTAGGCCTGGGGCCCCCCTGAAGTCCAGGAGGACCAGCTCAGAAGGGGCCATCCGCCTTCTCTAGGGAGACAGGGCTGTAGGAGAAATGGCAGTGCCCCACCACCTAGTCCTGGGGAAGAAATGGGCTCCGCACGCCAGGCGGACCTCGATGTCCTTATGCAGGTGGGCTCGGGTGTGAGGGCCAGGGCGAGTGTGACCGGGATGCGTGCCCAACACAGGACCTCAGGGTCCCCTCATCTGTGGGACTGGAGCTGGCAGTGCCTGGCTGCCACATTGTAGGAGGTCCCCAGGACTCTCCCTAGTGTTTTATAAAATGTGATCTCCTTGTAAACAAGGTCCCGAAAGCAATGTGAGAGGGATTCCTGTGCCCTGTCCATGGTGGGGAACCAGATGCTGCCACAGAGCTGGAATTGGAAGCCGGGGCTGCTGACCTCCCAGCCTGGGCTGGGTGTGGCAGGCATCAGGCCAGTTCAGACACGGAGCTCAGAGTCGCTGGCACAGGAGGATGGAGTGGCTGCAACGTTCCAGCTCAGAGAGGCCACCCCCAAGGCATGCCGGAGGACAGGATGGGTTCCAGGCAGAGGGGACAGTCCGAAAAGGCAGGGCGTGCCCTGGGAAGGAGACTCCGGTTCCACACAGGCCTCCTGCAGAACCCACCCCGGGCATCGGGCTGGAGGCAGGACCCTCCTTGGATGAGCCTCCTACAGCTGCTGCAGCAAATGACCCCGAACCTCGTGGCTTGAAGCAGCGCGCTTACTCTGACGGCTCTGCAGGTTACGGTCCAACCGTGCTCTCCCTGGGCTAAAATCAAGGTGTCAGCAGGGCTGCGTTTCTTCTGCAGCCTGGGGAGCCTACCTATTGCCTGGCTGTTTCCAACTTCTAGAGGACGCCCACCCTCCTGTACTGGGACCCTCCCTCCACCTTCACCGCAGGCCCTGTTGCATCTCCCTGGCCTCCTTCCTTGGTGACGTCTCAGTTGGACTTTCTTCTCTGCTCCTTCTTCTGCTTTTAAGGACCCTGTGACCACACTGGGCCACCTAGACAATGCAGGATCATCTCCCTTTTGTAACGTTGCCTGTTAACAACCCAACTCCACCTGCAGCCTCCACTCCCCTTGACCGTGTTGAGAACCTATTCACAGGTTCCAAGATGAGGACATGGCCATCTCTGGGGGCCACTGTTCTCTGTCTGACACATCCTTTGATGCTAATAATATCATTTTTCCCTTCTCCAGGCAAATAAGCTCAGAACAAAGACTCTCCGTAACACTCTGAACCCCACGTGGAACGAGACCCTCACTTACTACGGGATCACAGACGAAGACATGATCCGCAAGACTCTGCGGTGGGTGAGCGGCCCGGGCCGCTGCTCCCTCCCCGTCCCCACCCCCACCCGGCTTGTCCTAGTGAAGGCAGGACTGGGGGTCAGGCAAAGCTCTGTGGTGGGTGAGGGGCCCGGGCCGCTGCTCCCTCCCCTTCACCATCCCCACCCGGCTTGTCCTAGAGAAGGCAGGACTGAGGGTCAGATGGTCCCCTGTGGGTTCAACCTCATGCCAGCAACTCCAGCCTGGGTTCAAAGACAGGCAGACGGGTCTGTCCATGCCAATGGAGCCTGGTGGATGGAAAAGGGTCACCCTGGCCTGTCCCCTGAAGGTGCTTCCTGGGGCCTCTCAGGGTGCTGGAGGTGGTTCCCTCTGGAGAACTGGCTGTCCCAGCCTCCTGGCTACCCCTACTTTGTCCTGTCCCCTCCTCAAACCGGAGGACACTTGTCCAGGAGGACAGTGCCTGACATCATGCCACACTCTGGCCCTGTCACCCAGCCATCTTGTGCCTCTCCCTCCCCAGACCAGGGCAGGGCTCAGGGCAGGAAAAGCCATGGCTGGCCTTCCCCTCGCACACCCCCACCACGCCCAGTACATCATGGCTGTGCCTCATGCTCCCCACCCACCCCAGGATCTCCGTGTGCGACGAGGACAAATTCCGGCACAATGAGTTCATCGGGGAGACACGAGTGCCTCTGAAGAAGCTGAAACCCAACCACACCAAGACGTTCAGCATCTGCCTGGAGAAGCAGCTGCCGGTGAGAGCATTGGTTGAGCACCTGCTGTGTACCTGGCTCAGTGGCAGGTGCAGAACTTCCTGCCTGTGATGGGCTAATGAAGGGCAGAGTGGAGGGGAGGGGAGATCGAGGAGGTGAGCCTGAAGAGGCGAGGGACTGGAGGCGAGGAAGGACCATGGTTTTCACAGGAGGTGCGAGGCAGAGGGAACGCAGGGGAAGACATTTTACCAGGCTTGCTGGCCCTGGGCTCAGGAAGTCTGGAAGGAGAGGGAGGAGAGGGCGGGAGGCCCGGGGAGACAGGGAGAGATGGGTGTGGCCCTGATCTGGCCTCTGCAGCGGGAGGGGGGCTTTATTCTGGACCGGATGTGCAGGTAGCAGATAGGACTTCTTTGGGTGAGGGGAGGGGAGGTCCGAGGTTTGGGGCTTGAGCCCCTGAAGCCTGAGAGGCTGTTCACTGTGCCCAGAGGACTGGGGCGGGGACCACAGGCAGGTGGGACGCTCAAGGAGCATGCCTGGAACATAGACTTGAGTGCCTATGAGATACGCAGAGGAGACAGAAGAGTATCCTTTCCGGGAAGTGGCACTCGTCTGAACATTATGTAAGAAGAGATTTTGCCCCCGGCCTGCTCCAGCAGCTACGCCCTCCTGAGTCTTGGTGTATGTAGGGCTGGCAAAGCCCTTATGAACCAGGTGAAGGCCCTCTCACCAGGGTTCCCCAGTGCCACCAGGGTCAAGAGAAATGCTGGTCCTCAGCCCTCTAGTGTTCAGGACACAGGCAGAGGCATGATCCCCTTCCTGGCACGTGGTCCCCTTAGAGGTCTGGGCAAGGGGCAAGTTCAGGAGGACAAAGCCCAGCAGCTGTCCCCAGTGTGCCCAGCCCTACTGGGGCCCGGAGATGTGGACTCACATCCAACTTAACCCAAGTCAAGCCCTGGGGGCGAGTCAGCCTGCGACTGGGGCTTCCTCCCGGAGTCCCAGTTCTGTGTTTCTGCATCACTTACTCCGGTTTTATTTCCTTATCGTGTTCCCTCCCACCCAGACATGTGTGTGAGGGATATAACTTTTTCTGTGTTATTATTAGTCACTAGCCACAGGTAACCCGGTTTTCCCACGTGATCTATGTCACTTAAGAAAGGCAGCATTAGCCCTACTGTAGTTTTGATTACTGGCATAAACAACCGTGTGTGTGTGTATGTGCCCGTATGTGAATTGTATGTGAGAATGTGTCTACGTGTGTGTTGTGTGTTGGTGAAAGCATGTGTGTGCCTGTGCATGGCCACGATCAGGGCATTGCTGGATGTGCTACCAGCTCATTGGTGCAGTTCAGGGACACACAGTGACCACGGGAGTACAGTTTGGGATACCCCCCTGGCAGTAAAGCCACATTCTGGTGATACTTTTATTTATTTATTTTTATGTTTTTTTGAGACAGTGTCTTGCTCTGTCACCCAGGCTGGAATGCAGTGGCACAATCTCGGCTCACTGCAACCTCTACCTTCTGGGTTCAAGTGATTCTCGTGTCTCAGCCTCCTGAGTAGCTGGGATTATAGGCACGCGCCACCACACCCAGCTAATTTTTGTATTTTTAGCAGAGACGCTGTTTCACTGTGTTGGCCAAGCTGGTCTCAAACTCCTAACCTTGAATGATCCATCTGCCTCAACCTCCCAAAGTGCTGGGATTGCAGGTGTGAGCTCCCATGCCTGGCTAATTTTTGTATTGTTAGTAGAGATGGGTTTGCCATGTTGGCCAGGCAAGTCTTGAACGCCTGACCTCCAGTGATCCTCCTGCCTTGGCCTCCCAGACTGCTGGGATTATAGGGATGAGCCCCTGTGCCAGGCCTCTGGTGTACATTTTAGATTTTACGGTCTAAACATTATCTAAGTCAATACTGAGCAGTACCCAATGGTCGTCTTATGAAACAACCCAAAATACCATATCCTACCCCTGAAAAAACAGCTGAAAATATCCCTGCTATTTTTGTTTTGTTTTGTTTTGTTTGAGATGGAGTCTTGCTCTGTCGCCCAGGCTGGAGTGCAGTGGCATGATCTCAGCTCACGGTAACCTCTGCCTCCTGAGTTCCAGCGATTCTCCTGCCTCAGCCTCCCAAGTAGCTGGGATTACAGGCGGCTGCCACCACGACTGGCTGATTTTTGTGTTTTTAGTAGAGATGGGGTTTTACCATGTTGACCAGGGTGGTCTTGATCTCCTGACCTCAGGTGATCCACCTGCCTTGGCCTTCCAGAGTGCTGGGGTTACAGACGTGCACCACTGTGCCTGGCCCCTGCTAGTTTATGTTGTTTAATTTTCACATCACACACACTGACACAAGCAGCGCGGTGCATCGAGGCCCTCACACAGCTCAACCTGAGGGGCAAACAGTGAGATCTCGCAGGCCTGGCCTGACCCACCGGGAACGGCTGCCCGAGCACTGTGTTGAGAAGGATTCTGAAGTGGCATTGGAGCTCAGAGCAAATGCTGGGATCGATTAGCCATGTCTACTGTGGGTGTGAGAGGTGGGGAAGGTGGCCCTTGGGGGCATGTGTGTCCTCCCTGCTAGACATCCCTGCTCACCTCACAGGAGTCTCATCTCCAGAAGGGGTTAGATGTAGCCACAGAGAGACTTACTTTGGTGCCAGGCAGGGCACAGTTGTGAGCAACAAGATGTGGCTGGGGCTGCTTAGGAGCCTGGCAGAGTCCTAAGGGGACCCAGGGGGACACAGGGTTCAAGCTGGTGTTTCTGGGTTGACTCAGGGCCTAGGAGAAGGGGTTTGGAGTGTGTAGCAGCCAGAAGGAAGAGGCCAGGTGGTCTGGGGAGGGCAAGGAGTGGAGAAGCATCAGGCTGGCTGGGGATGGGGAGGCCTGGAGCTGAGATCTGCCCCGAGAGGCAGGCACCAGGCAGCTCCTGGGGCATGGGAGGCACTGAGTGGCCTCCCCACCTGGCTCCCAGCTTTCCCAGGGGAGGAATGTACCAGAGCTCTGTCTTCTGGGCTCTCCCGAATGAGCCACCTCCAGCTCCCTGAGAGGCATCTTCGGGGGACTGGGGCTAGGGTGACCGTTTTCCATCCACCAGGCTCCATTGGCATGGGCAGACCTTTCTGCCTTTCTTCGAACCCCCCCCCAGGCTGGAGTTGGTTGCATGAGGTTGAACCCATAGGGTACCACCTGTCCCTCCATTCCTGCCTTCACTAGGACAAGCCTCCATTGGGCACTTAGTGCCAGGCTATTGCCCAGCCCTGAGGTATTAAAGATGATGCAGGTATTAGCTGGACACGATGGCTCATAACTGTAATCCCAGCACTTTGGGAGGCTGAAGCATGCGGATCACTTGAGGTCAGTTCGAGACCAGCTCGGTAAACATAGCAAAACCCTGTCTCTGCCAAAAAATACAAAACTTAGGCGGGTATGGTGGTGGGCGCCTGTAGTCCCAGCTACTCAGGAGGCTGAGGCAGGAGAATCACTTGAACCCGGGAGGCAGAGGTTGTAGTGAGCCAAGATTGTGCCACTGCACTCCAGCCTGGGCGACAAGAGCAAGTCTCTGTCTCAAAAAGAAGTTACAGGCAGAGTTCCAACTTCGAGGAACTTAGAGGCTGGGACAGACCTATGAGGAAGCAGGGGGCCACCCAGACAGGACAGAAGCCAAGGCAGTGGGATCACCGAGGGGACGGGCAACCCACCCTGAGGGTCAGAAACGCCCCCCAGTCTGGTGCCGCTTGCACTGAGCTTAGGCCCACAGGACCGGGAATTTATCAAGCAGTGAACACAGAGGAGGGCGCTGGAGCCGTGGATACAGCGTGCGCAGAGGCGTGGAGGTGGGACCCGGCTTCAGAGCCTCAGGACTGTAGAGAAAGTCAGGCAGACTGTGAGGTAGGACGAGGCAGAGAACCATCTGTGGAAGCCAAGGGCACCAGGCTCGGCACTGCAGACTGCTGTGAAGGGCCGGTTCGCACATATGTCGGGCCCTGTGCGCCACGTGGTGTGCAGCCACCACGCAGCTCTGTCCTTAGAGCAAAGGCAGCCATAGAGAAGGCGTCAAGGAGCTGGCAAGGCTGTGTTGCAATGCCATGTTATCAAAGGAAGCTGAAGTGTGAATTTCATATCATTTTCATGTGCCACAAAATACTTTTCATTTTTCTTTCTGCTACTCAAAAAAGTAAGAACCAGCTGGTCACGGTGGCTCATGCCTGTAATCCCAGCACTTTGGAAGGCCAAGGCGGGAGGATGTCTTGAGCCCAGGAGTTTGAGATCAGCCTGGGCAACATAGTGAGACCCCCGTCTCTTTTTTTTTTTTGAGACTGAGTTTCGTTCTTGTTACCCAGGCTGGAGTGCAATGGCGCAATCTCGGCTCACCACAACCTCCACCTCCTGGGTTCAGGCAATTCTCCTGCCTCAGCCTCCTGAATAGCTGGGATTACAGGCACACGCCACCGTGCCCAGCTAATTTTTTGTATTTTTAGTAGAGACGAGGTTTCACCATGTTGACCAGGATGGTTTCAATCTCTTGACCTCGTGATCCACCCGCCTCGGCCTCCCAAAGTGCTGGGATTACAGGTGTGAGCCACCGCGCCCGGCTCTATTTTGTTTTTTAAACATTCTTTTTAAAAAGGGTAAGAGCTACTCTCAGCTCATGTTACACACAGAGCCAGGCATCGGACCTGATCTGGCCCCCGGGCTGCAGTTACCCCTGCGCTGGCCCTTGCTGGGCTGTGAAGGCCACCCCAGACCAGGCAGCCAAGAACAGGGAGGGTGAGGGCAGATCCATCCCTGGCAGAAACCTTGGGAGGGAAGAGACGACAGAAAGGCTGTGAGTTCACCACGTGACCACTCACCGGGGGCCGTGACCAGGCCCGGCTGCGGCAGTGGGAGTGGGCGGGCTCAGGAAGGGGAGGCCAAGGATGGCTGAGAGAGGGGTGGGGGCAGGTGAGGACTAAGGGACCTGTCCCTCCGACAGGTGGACAAGACCGAAGACAAGTCCCTGGAGGAGCGGGGCCGCATCCTCATCTCCCTCAAGTACAGCTCGCAGAAGCAGGGCCTGCTGGTGGGCATCGTGCGGTGTGCACACCTGGCCGCCATGGATGCCAATGGCTACTCGGACCCCTACGTGAAAACGTGAGTGTGCCATGCATGTGACCTCCTGCCACCTCCTCACCTCTGGCCTCCGTGGTCTCAAGTGACAGGCACCCAGGGAGCAGCTGAGGTTCAGGGGTGCTGTGTTCCCTGATGGGCTCCTTTGGCAACTCTAGGGGTTAAGCATGGCCAGCTGATTTCACAGGTGGGGAAACTGAGGCCCAGAGAAGCTGAGTGGCTTCCCAGGGTCATGCAGATATTAGTTATCTACTGGTGCCATGTCCAGGCTTCTCTGTGACTGAGGGGCCCAGGAGGGGCCGTGAGCAGGTTGGAGGAGGGCATAGGAGAAGGCGGAGCCAGTGCCAGGGGTAGCCAGGAGGCTGGGAGAGGCGGCAGAGAAAGTCTTCCAGGCCTTGGCAACTGCCCACCTGTGCCCAGCCCTATCCTGAGGCCACAGATGCAGATAAGAGTCTATCCAGCTCTACCAGTGGGGGCCGATGGTGGTCCTGGGGAGAGACACCAAAGGGCCATGCCAGGTGACCTGGGCCCCAGAGCTGTGGACCTGTGAGCCTGGCCAGGTTAGGCTGTGTAGCTCTGAGAGCCAGGCAGGAGCCCTGGCCCTTCGGAGAGGTTGCCACCGTGGCCGCCTTCAGTGCTTGGGGCTCTGCAGAAACCAGGTAGGTATGAGTCTGAGCTCGCAGGGAGACTCTGGAAAGTGGGGACTTAGGGAGGAATTTAGTTCGGCAGAAAGGAGGGGCAGGTGCTTCAGGGAGGGGGAATGACAGAGGAATGGCTCTAACCTAGGGGACGCCAGGGACCCAGGTGACTAAGGCCTCGGGGGCATCTTGGCACCATGAAGAGGCCAGTACTCCTTGTGGCACAGCTCTGGGGGCACCATCCCCACTGGCCGTGATCATATTCCTGCCACTTTTAAAATTCTACAGGGCAGGTGCAGTGACTCACACTTATATTCCCAACACTTTGGGAGGCCAAGGCAGGAGGATTGCTTGAGGCTGGGAGTTTGAGACCGTTCTGGGCAATATAGTGAGACCCCCATCTCTACAAAAAATTTAAAAATTAGCCAGGCATAGTGATGCATGCTTGTAGTCCTAGCTACTTGGGAGGATTGCTTGAGTCCAGGAGTTTGAGACTAGCCTGGGCAACATACTGAGACCTTGTCTCTACAGTTAAAAATAATAATTCATTAGACCGTGTGCAGTGGCTCATGCCTGTATTCCGAGCACTTTGGGAGGCCGAGGTGGGTGGATCACCTGGGGTCAGGAGTTTGAGACCATCCTGGCCAGTATGGGGAAACCCCATCTCTACTAAAAATCTAAAAATTAGCCAGGTGTGGTGGCGAATGCCTTTAATCCCAGCTACTTGGGAGGCTGAGGCAGGAAAATCACTTCAACCTGGGTGGTGGAGATTGCAGTGAGCCGAGATCACACCACTGCACTCCAGTCAGGGTGACAGAGTGAGACACTGTCTCAAAATAATAGTAATAATATATAAAAATAATATGACAGTTATGGGGTGGCCACTTTGGGAAGCAGTCGACAGTTCCTCAGAAAGTTAAACACAGAGTCACCATTTGAGCTGGCAATTCCACTCCTAGTTGTATACCCAAGAGATAAGAAGAACATGTCCATCCTAAAACTCGTACAAGAATGTTCATAGCAGCATTATTCACCACAGCCAGAAGTGGAAACAGCCCGAGCGTCCATCCACTGATGAATGGATGCACAAACGTGGTCTGTTCTTGTGGTGGGATGTCAGCCTTAAGAAAGAGTGGAGCACTGGTTACACTGTGGTGAACCCGGAGAGCAAGGTGCTGAGTGACAGAAGCCAGGCACGGAAGGCCACGTATTGCAGGATTCCATTTCTGCGATGTGTCCGGAATAGGCCAACCCACAGAGGCAGAGAGTGGATTTGTGTTTGCAGGAGCCGGGGAAAGCTTGAGGTGATGTCGGCAGTAGCTGCTGAAGGGTCCTAGGTTCCCTTCTGGGGTGACAAAAATGTTCTAAAATTGATTGTGATGATGGCTGCGTAATTCCATGAATATACCAAAACCCACTGAGTTATATACATCTGAAAGGGTGCATTGTACAGTGTGTGTATTATGTCTCCCAAAATCTGTATTTTAAAAAATCCAATCACAATAGGCTCCAGGAGCAGAGCCCAGGACCTGCTGCATCTTTGGGGGAAGTTAGGCTCCCAAAAACAGCGCAGGGGCTGCTGGTTGTCTTTGCGGAAAACACTAAAGTGGGCCCCAGCCTCGACAATGAGCAGTCTGTCAGTGCACTGGAGACCCGGGTGTTGGGGGAAGCTCTGTGAATGCTCAGAAGACACGCGGGAGACTCTTGTAATAACCACTGGGGAGGAAGCTGGCAGTGTCCAGTCGATGTGGAGAATGTGGGTGCCCCGTGACCACATCGCTTTCCTTCCAGGGTTATTTCCTAGAAACCTGGGCAGGGGTGGGTAGCTGTTTATCACAGCATTGCTCTCGGTAGCTATAAACTGGAAATAGTCAAACATTCGTCACCAGAGGAATAGATTAATCCGATGTGGCCTATGTGTAGAATGTAGTACTATGCAGTTAAAATGAATAAATTAGAATATGAATTGTTATAACATGGACAGCTGTTCAAAACGCCAGACGACACGCACGGTAGGAAACTGGTTTGCGTATATATTTTTTCTTCCGACTTGTCATTGACTTGAAGCTCATGTGTATACATCCTTGCAGAAGGATGCAATCTGAAGCCAAAATGGTGTGATTTTTTTTTTTTTTTTTTTTGAGATCAGAGTCTCACTCTGTTGTCCGGGCTGGAGTGCAGGGCACAATCTCAGCTCATTTCAACATCTGCCTCCCAGGTTCAAGCAGTTCTTGTGCCTCAGCCTCCCAAGTAGCTGGGATTACAGGCATGCACCACCATGCCTGACTGATTTTTGTATTTTTAGTAGAGGTGGGGTTTCACCATGTTAGCCAGGCTGGTCTTCAACTCCTGACCTCAAGCGATCCACCCCCGTCAGGTCCCAAAGTGCTGGGATTATAGGCATGAGCCACGATGCCCAACCTATGGTGTGAAATGTTTAAACCAGGTTATATGCCCACCTGCCAGATGGACAAGAATTCCAGGGCTGCCTGCTGGGTTGCCCAGACAGCAAGGTCTTACCTGCTGTGACAGACGGTCCAACTGACTTCCATGGGCAAGCAGGGGGCCTCCTGGGCAGGGCCTGTCCACTGCACCATAGGCTCCTCCCTGCCACAGGTGACTGGTCTAGGTGCTGTTGGAAGCCTTCAGCTGGGTCCCACCTGCCAGGCACGGGCCAGGTCATGTTGCCTTTCAGACCAGCAGAGCTGTGGGCCACTCCCTGTATCTGATCTACACCTCACCTGAGACCTCCATGTCTGTTTCATACTCCCCGGGTGAGACATGGGACTGCCGTTCAGGTCTCCTCAGGGGTGCCCATCTCTGAAAGGCACCTTCATGGACCAGGGGCCTCGTCCTCACTAATAGCAGGGGAAATAAGGGCACAGGCTAGATGGTAAGAGGGGTACCCCTCAGCTGCATCCTTGACCTGGAAGAGAGAGAGTGACCTGTACCCCGGAAGACGGGGAGGGATGTGCCCAGTGGCTGATGCTGAGGGGCAAAGCTAGATGGGTCAGTGCCTTTTGTCTGCACCATTATTTTTATTTCTGTATTTCTTCCTTCAATTTTTTGAGACAGCGACTTACTCTGTCACCTTGGCTGGAATGCAGTGGTGCGATCATATCTCACAGCAGCCTCAAACTCCTGGGCTCAAGCAGTCCTTTCACCTCAGCCTCCCGAGTAGCTGGGACTACAGGTGTGCACCACCATACCTGGCTAGTTGTTTTTGTATTTTTTGTACAGACTGTGTTTCGCCATATTGGCCAGGCTGGTGTCAAAGTCCTGGACTCAAGTCATCCTCCTAGATCCGCCTTCCAAAGTGCTGGGGTTACAGGTGTGAGCCACCGTGCCCAGCCATGCACCATTATTTTTATAAACCTCATTTCTGGTGACACTTGACTCAGTGTCCTCAGGCTGGAAGTGGAGCCCAGGCCCAGCTCTGGAAGGTTTGATGGAAAACCCCAGGAGTAACAGTGGCTGTGACAGTTGCCGACATATCGAGTAATAACTCTGGGCTGTGCGACGGCTGCGTGTGACTCTCCCAGCAGCCTATGCAGTCGTTTCTGTTATCTGCATTTCATACCAGCGAAAATGGCGGAAACGGGCAGCAACTTGCCGTGCCACCCTGGGCAACTCCCTTCCTTCTCCGGCTCTCTTATCTAGAACCAGAAGGGTTTCTTCTCAAAGCCACAGGCGAACAGGAGTCGCTGTGCAGGGGGCTCGAGGTGCGTGACTTGAGGGGTTCATGAGCCCCAGGGGCCAGGTCCACTGTCCTGACAGCAAGGGAGGGAGAGATGCCACAGGGCAGGCCTCTGGGGCTTCACAGGGTCCACTGGTGCCAGAGCAGGTGTGCTCAGGGAGGGTGCTGACGGATCTTCCCAGAGTGTCAGGTCAGGATGGAAGGGCACTCCCAGCAGAGAAAACATCCTAACAGAGGAACCGTCCATGGCTGTCCGTGGCTGAAGGCGCCCAGGCTGGTGCGCATCGTGGAAGTCTGGTGGCCGAGTGAGGGGTCACTAGATGAACACAGGTTGTGTAGGCTGAGGGCAGAGAAATCCCCAAACCACCCTCCTTCCAGGGACTCGTGAAGGCAGGGCGTGCAGGACTCTTCTGACACTGCTCTTCACCCCGTCACAAAACGGGCCGAGGACGGTTGACAGCAGAAGCAATACCAGTATGCAGCAAAGTGGCCACGGAGCATAGGAACTGAAGAGAGCTGCCGTCTCCGGGTGGCGGGCTTGCTGGAATGCCCCCGCACTTTTTATTTTGGTCAGGTTTTTTGAGGTGCGGGTTGAGCGTCCCAAATCCAAAAATCCAAAACCCAAAACATTCTAAGTGCTCACATGATGCTCAAAGGAAATGCTCATTGAAGCACTTGGGATTTCAGATTGTTAAATTTTTGAATTTTTGAAATTTTGAATTAGGGATGCTGAACTGGTAAATACACGGCAAATGTTACAAAATCTGAAAAAATCCAAAATTCAAAACATCTGGTCCAAGCATTTCGGATAATGGATCCTCAGCCTGTATCATTCACATCCCGTGAGTTTCCCCTTTTTTTTTAGACAGGGTCTTGCTCTGTCATCCAGGCTGGAGTAGCGTGGTGCAAAGATGGATCACTGCAGCCTTGAACTCCTGGGCTCAAGTGATCTTCCCCGCTCAGCCTTGTGAGTAGCTGGGACTACAGGCATGCGCCACCATGCCCAGCTAAGTGTTCATTCTTTTGTAGAGATGGGGTCTCACTGTATTGCCCAGGCTGGTACAATCTTATTACCACCACCACAATCAAGATACAGAACATGACCCCAGAAAGCTCCCCAGCCCCAGGCAAACACTGACCCGTTTTCTGTGTCAAGAGTGTTGCCTTTTCCAGACTTCCCCATGAAGGCAGTCGGATAGCGTTTGCCCTGTGAGTCCGGCTTCTTTCACTCAGCGGAATGTGTTGAGAGGCATCTGTCAGTTGCAGGTGCCAGGAGTTCAGTCCTATGCTGAATAGGCTTCCATCGCAAGAGTAAACCACAGGTGGTTGTTGGTTAGTTACCCAGCCGAAGGGCGTGTGTTTCTAGAACGCGGCAATGAACAGGTTTCTGTGTGGACATATGTCTTCATTTCTCTCGTAATCCCGAGTTTTGTCCATATGCATTTTCTAGTGTTGTTTCTATATAAACAAGTATTATTTATGCCATAAAAATCAAAAATTTTAAAAATGCAAAGTAAAGCAACTGTGAGATACCATTTTCTGCTCTCAAACCAGCAAGGATTTCTAAGTGATAGCATCCAGCTTTGTTGAGGGCGCTGTGCGTCAGCCATGCAGCCTTTCTGGAGAGCAGTTGGGCAAAACAAGATAAGCTGGACGCAGGTGTGCCTTTGGGCAGGAACCTTCACTTCTAGGGATTCAGGTATTCATTGGACAGATGTTTGTTGAGCTCCCCGGTGCCAGGCCCAGGGAGTTGGTAGCGGGTGAGACTCCAGAGACCTCAGAGCACACCTAGTAGGGGCAGGTCAATTGTCATGCAATTATCCATGCAGGGACAGGGTGAGAAGTTTTGCAAAGAAGTTGGGGACCTCTTGTCCCCTTCTCCAGCCTGCACATGACTTCACTGTCATAGAGAAAGGAGCATCACCCCTGTGCTTGCCGGCTGTGTGACCTTGGGCAAGTCACTCCACCTTTCTGAGCCTCAGAGGAAGACAGCTGTTTTGCATCAAAGTCTAAGGCCTTAATGCTTATGGAGACAAGACCATCCAGCTGGCCTCCCTGTTACTCTACAAAAGGTCTTCTCCTTCCTCAAAAGTTCAACGAGGTAGTGTTGATGGTTGAACAACTCTGGGAGTATACTAAAGGCAACTGCATTTTATACTTCAGAAGGATGGATTTTTTTTATGGTATGTGAAATATAACTCAATAAATCTGCTATTTTATAATAGAAGCTTGAGGCCTGGCACAGTGGCTCACGCCTGTAATTCCAGCACTTTGGGAGGCCAGAGTGGGTGGATCACCTGAGGTCAGGAGTTCAAGACCAGCCTGACCAACGCAGTGAAACCCCATCTCTACTAAAAATGCAAAAATTAGCTGGGCATGGTGGCAGGCACCTGTGTAATCCCAGCTACTTGGGAGGCTGAGGCAGGAGAATCGTTTGAACTCAGGAGATGGAGGTTGCAGTGAGCTCAGACCATGCCACTGCACTCTAGCCTGGGTGACAAGAGTGAAACTCCATCTCAAAAAAAAAAAAAAAAAAAAAAAAAAAGGCCAGGTGCAGTGGTTCATGCCTGTAATTCCAGCACTTGGACTGAGGTGGGCAGATCACAAGGTCAAGAGATTGAGACCATCCTGGCCAACATAGTGAAACCCCATCTCTACTCAAAAGTACAAAAATTAGCTGGGTGTGGTGGCGGGCGATTGTAGTCCCAACTACTTGGGAGGCTGAGGTAGGAGAATTGCTAAACCTTTAACCTGGGAGGCAGAGGTTGCAGCGAGCCGACATTGTGCCATCGTGCTCCAGGCCTGGCTACAGAGTGACACACAAAAAAAAAAAAAGAAAAAAGAAAAAGAAAACCTTGAACGAGAGACCAACTCTGCCAAAAACTTATTCTGGTGGGAAGCATGAGCCTTGTGAAAATTAGACTTCCAGAAATGAGGAAAAACCCCTTTCCTAGGTGGATGGAGGGGCCCGCCATGGTTAACTTCAGGAAGGTGTGTGTGAACAGAAGTGAGGCGGATGAAGGGACCGCTTGGTTCCCGAAAACAATGTCTCACCTTTGCCACAAAATAGTGTTGGGAAAATCCAATTATTAGAACAAAAGAAGGGCCCAGGAATCTCTCTCCAGGGACAGAAAGCTCTTCTAATCCCCGTGGGCTTGATCGATACCCCATGGCTCATCCCCATCCTCTGCCTGTCTTGTGGATGTAATTCCAGATACCTGAGGCCAGATGTGGACAAGAAATCCAAACATAAGACAGCAGTAAAGAAAAAAACCCTGAACCCAGAGTTCAACGAGGTACGAGGGCTGGCAAGGGCTGGCAGAGCTTCATGAAGGCCACTGCTCTGCCCCAGGTGGTGGGGGCGTGGCTGGCGGGGCTGGGTTTCCAAAAGGTTATGGTGGGATGAGGAGGATGGTCAGAGGTGGTGGGGCGGGGCCGCATCAGGCCACAGACACGGGGGAGCTGGGGGACCCCTGGGAAGCTCTTGGCAGGACTTGCTGGATGTAGGGCTGGGGAGAGGGAAGTGTTGAGGGGAGTCCTGGGTTCCTCATGAAGGCAACAGGGCAAAGAGGAGGTGAGGAAGATGGGGGAAGCTCTGTGTGGGGCAAGGGGAGTCGGGATGCCCTGGGGACCCCAGAACGGTCTTCATCCCAGGAGGGTCAGTATGGCTGGAAACGCGGATTCCCCCCAAGGAACAAGAAGGAAAGAAGAGCAGAGGGGCCTCGGGTACAGCCCACACCACAGCAGTGATCCAGGGGCAGCAGGGGGCCAAGGAGATGCTTCCAGAGAGCAGGGGGATCCCGGATGGAAGAGAGGGTCCCACAGTGAAGGGAGAGGTCAGCAAAGCCAGGCCCCAGGGAGGCCCAGGATGACGGGGACTGGGGCGTGCAGTGCCTCTGCAGTCAGGAGGCTCCCGGGATATGGGCAGAGCAGGCTCAGGGGCAAGGAGCAAGTGAGTGAGGGGATGGGGCCCTGGAGACCCCAGCAGAGCTCGGGGGAAGTGGGCAAGACACATGGGCATCCACCCATCATCCACCCTGAGTGCTGACCACCCCCGCCCTCCTCGTTCCCCCACCCCTCACACCCTCCTGGCCACCGGCCAAGGCCCAGACCTCATGGCATCAGCGCTAACTCCATTCTGGCCAGCAGGAGTTCTGCTATGAGATTAAGCATGGGGACCTGGCCAAGAAGTCCCTGGAGGTCACCGTGTGGGATTACGACATTGGGAGATCCAACGATTTCATTGGTAAGGGGGCACAGGGGGAACGCCGTCTCGCTGCCTGTCCTGGCTCAGGCCACAGCCCCTCCTTCCTGGCCCCTGGGGAAAGCTGGAGCCACAGCCCACCTGCCCTCAGACCTTCTCCGGCCAGACCCCTATGCCCCAGGAAGAGACAGGCCAAGAGAGGGAGGGAGTTGTGGGAGGGTCACACAGCAGTCTGTGCCGGAGCAGGGACAAGAGACGGTGATGGGCATCACCTCGGGCTGGACTCTGAGCCCTAGGGATTCAGCCCCCATTCCTTGGCCCTGACCCTGCCTCTGCACCCTGCCCCTAGCCCTGCCCTGGTGGAAGAGGGGCAGGATGATGGCGCTAGAGCATGGCATGGAGGTCAGCTCCTGTCCAAGCTCAGAACCCAGCGGGCAGTGGGAGAAGCCGGCCTTGGAGCACAGAACCTGGGAGGGAGCATGGGCCCCAGGCCTAGGAGTCAGGGGGTCCCCGTGCCCCAGCTGCCCCTCCCATCCTCCTGCAGGCGGCGTGGTTCTGGGCATTAATGCCAAGGGGGAGCGCCTGAAGCACTGGTTCGACTGCCTGAAGAACAAGGACAAGCGCATTGAGCGCTGGCACACGCTCACCAGCGAGCTCCCCGGGGCCGTGCTCAGCGACTGATGCCTGCCCGCCACCGCCACCCCCGCCACCTGCGCCCAGCACGGCCGGCCCCAGGCTTCCCCAGCAGCCACCACAGCCTGTGGCTCCCACGTCGGGGGAGGACCCCTGATTGGATGCAGGGCTGCCGCAGTCCCCGTGTGGAGGACCTGGAGGGCTCAGCCACTCTGGGATGGGGAGGGCAGGGAGCTGGGGTGGGGAAGAGGCTAGTGGTGGAAGGAGACCTCAGCATGTGTCCAGGCAAAGGGGACAGGGCCACTTGGGGCAAGGGCCCTTCTAGAGGCCAGCCCAGGCTGAGAGGACAGGAGTGTGGGTCACGCTGGGGGGCAATGGGAACGGAGGAGGGAGGTGGTGAGGAGGCAGGCAGGTAGAGGATGAGGCCTTGAGGACCGGCTGCTCCCAGATGTAGCCCAAGAAAGACTGACCGCATCCCTCATCTCTGTCACCTGCTGGGCAGGTGGGAGAAGCAGGCCTGCCAGCCGGAAGTCTGCCAGAGTTCCCCGAGGCTCCTGACGGTGGGCAGACTGGTACCTGCTTCACTCAGTGATTCCACAAGCACTGGGGGTAAATGAGACATAGGGCCTGCCCTCAGGGAGTTCCCATCTAGTCAGGGAACTCGGAACAAACCATTCCAACTGTGGCAAGAAATACCAAGACCGGCCTGGCCAGTCTGCAAGTACCTTGGGCTCTGTTTACTGCTGGGAGGTCAGGGAAAGCAGCCCCAGCAGTGGGTGTGGTCACAAAGGCCTGGAGGAGAGAGAAAGCCGACGGGGTCAGGGAGCTGCGGACCCAGGGCCTCACCGGGCCAGGGTTTGTTAGGAAGGCGTGAGGCTCGAGGCAGGAGGTCGGGGGAAGTGACGGAAGCACCATGGAGAATGTCTGGTGCAGGGTCAACGTCAGACCTCAGATGCCAAGTCTCCCACTTTGATCTCTTTCTTCTGAGGGACCTCAGGGACAGTCCACCGCTCCTCCTTCCCTACATAAGCATCAAGTCAACTGCAGTGGAGAAGAGGGTCCCTTGTGCTTGGAAAAAGCAAGAATTTCTCCACGTCCTCACTCTGCCCTTTACCCTCCTCTCTGCTTCCTGGCTCACGCTGAGTACTGGGGGCTCCAGGTGGTTGCTCATGGCATCTCGGCCCTACCACTGCCACAGATGTCCCTTTGGGAGTAGCCGGTGGCAGTCCAGGGCCTTGTTTCTGAGGAGGCCTGTGGGGCCGGGTCTACCTTGCAGGAGCTGAGCAAGAGTCACCCTGCCTGGTGGGCCTGTCTGCTCCCCTGAGTTAGGCTCTCTAAGAAGGGCTTGAGAGGATCTGAATCTTGGGGCTCAGACCTGAAGCCAGCAAACTGCCCGCCTACCAAGGGGCCCTGAGGAATGCTGGGTGAGCAGATGCAGAGCCAAGGAGTTGCACAGCTGGAGTCCCAGTGTGTGATGGAGACAGAGGCCCAGAGAGGGCAGGTGACCTGCCCAGGGCCCTCCAGCCCCCACACAGCTGCAACCAGGATTCAGGGCCCCCAGCCTGGAGTGCTGGACACCACTCTTGAGGGGAACTGGCATGCTGAGGTCACCCGAGAGATCCTGCTGGCTGCTAGCCTGGGGCTCACCTGCCTGCTGCCCACCCTTCAGCACTGGTAGTGGGACCCACAGGCACGAGGATGGGACCTTCCGCTGCAGACACAAAGCACACCACCGCCCGAGGTCCAGGGTCATGATTTGAATTACACCAAGTGCCCATCAGCCCTGTCCCAGGTTGCAGGGGAAACAGGACCCCAGGCCCCACACAGTCCCTGGCCACCTGCTGCTCATGGAGCCTTATTTCCCCATCTTTAGGAAGGCTTTTGTATGTGAGGTTTCTGCCTGCGTGTGGTAGAAATCTTCACAGCCCTGCAAGGTGAGTTTGACTCTTCCCCATCTTGCAGGTGAAAACAGGTTCCCAGAGTCTGAGCAGTTTGTCAAGGCCAAACGGCCAGGAAGGGGTGAGCCAGGACTCAAGCCCAGGTCCTCTGACTGCCACTTTCTCTCTCTGGGGATTGGTACCCCCAGTCCCTTCCCTCCTGGTCTGTCGGAGACTCAGCAGAGACCCCAGATGGAGACTCGGTAAGCTTTGGTGCACGATAGGGACCTGGGGTCTTGTCACTGTCCTGCCACCTTGTCTGCTGGCTTTGAAACCATCCATGCTACTTCAGGCTTCCCCAGAGGTGCCTGATCCGGTCCCAGAATTCAGCCACCCTACCGCAGCCTCTGCAGGTCAAGGCAAAGGCTCCTCTTTTATCCATGCAGCCAGAATGGAGACCCTTTGGTGGCCTAAGGTAAGAGGCAGTCCGTATCTAAAAGGCCTGGTGTCTAGCTAAGCTCTGGGTATCTTAGCTTTGCTTTTTTGGGGGGATCTCATTCAAAGCTCTATCTTCTTAGCTTTGCTTTTTTTGGGGGGTCTCATTCAGAGAGGAGACTTAGCCTGTCTGAAGACACGGAAGTGATGAATGGCAAAGGTAGAAGAGGCTGTAAGCCTCACCTGGCATGGCTGTCTTAATTCGGCACGTGGGCAGAAGGGACCTGTAGAGGTACAGCTGGGACAAGAACCCGGAGCTCCAGGCCCTCTCCTGCCCAGGCTGTGCAAATGGGGCTGGACCCGAACGGTGGGGACAGTCAGGCTGGGAGGTGGGGCTCATCGGCCACCCAGCCCAGGGGCAGCGCGGCCACTCCGGCAGGACCCCCCCCCCCGCCCCAACGCCAGCAGGAAGTTTGGAAATCGTCCTTCCCTAGGATCCCTGCTTCGTTGTGGATCCCATGCAGATTCTCTCTCAAAGCGCGTTGAGAAGCTGCGGAAACGGCTCTGCCTTTGACTCCGAACGGGCATCTTTCCTCGGGTACATCAGCCTCACAGAGATAGGAAATCTGGGTGATGCCAAAACAAAAGTCATTCCAAAATCAGGTGTCAGTAACCAGGCGCGGCATTCAACCCCGCCCCGCCCGCCGCCAGCACTAGGCAATTCCGACGGGCCTGTCTTCCAGCCGCGAAGCGGTCACCTGACCTCTAGCGGCTAGCGAGGGAACTGCGCCCGTCAGCACTAGCCAGTCCCCAACGGGCCCACTTCTAGCCCCGAAGCGGTCACCTCCTGACCTCTAGTGGCGAGCGAGGGAACTGCGCCCCGCCCGCCGAGCCCGGGCCGTGCATGCCCTGCCCAGGGTTCCTTTGCCAACCGAGCGAACCTCCCAATGCATGGACTCTGGCTGTCCTCGACGCAGACCCTCGTGCGCTGCTTAACACTTTTGCTACCATGTGACGGCTGCAGACACTGTCCTCAAACTGCAGCCCCACGAGTTTTGTACTTTGGTCTGACCCACCCAAAGGTGTCCTTTTAAAGTCTTATTTGTTAATATTTATAACGACATATAATCCAAAGTAAACGGAAACGTCACATTGCAATTTCATTGTCTTGGTGAGACTCTTGTTTTAATAGATTTGGAGGTGGTGGGAGCAGTGGCTCATGTCTGTAAGTCCTAGTACTTTTGGAAGTCGAGGCAGGAAGTGTGCTTAAGGCCAGGAGTTCGAGACCAGCCTGGTCAACATGGAGAAAACCCATCTTTACACACACATACTTAGACTGGTGTGGTCTGTACACACATACTCTCTGACAATTAGCCTGGCATGGTGGAACACACCTGTAGCCCCAGCTATTTTGGAGGCAGAGGTAGGAGGATCACTTGAGCCTGGGACGTGGAGGTTACAGTGAGCTGAGATCATGCCACTGTGCTCCAGCCTGGGCAACAGAGGGAGACCCTGTCAAAAAAAAAAAAAAAAAGAACTTGGAGGGGTTGGAGGGGAGAGTGGAAAGACAGAGGAAAAGGCAACTGAAAATACAGTCTTGTTATTCTTCACCAGGAACACATTTGATGTAGGCCCCCAAGTTACAGATGGGGAAACTGAGGCCCAAGAAGGTTAGAATACTTGTGCAGACTCACATGGCTGGTCAATGGCAGAAGCAGAATTCAAATGGAGGCTGCCCAAGACTTTTTTCACCAGGACCCGTTGGCCATGCTATTGTGCACTCATGCAACAAACAGCTGTGGAGTGGTTTGACTCTAATGCTAGTCCCTGTCTGAGGCTCCAAGAGTCTTGAAATTTGGAAGGTAATTTAACACATGTACTACTTAGGTTTTGAGGGAGAAAAATAAACCTTCCTAACTACAGATAAGTGGATGAGGACTAGTATCAATCCCCACACTTTATATTTTCATTTCACCTTGTTAGAAAGTTTTGATCAATTGTTGAATACAGTTTATTGTATATCATTCTTCATGTCAGATAGAAACTTTTCAAGATATACAAGCCTTTGCTTTCTAACATCAACTAAAGAATAAAATGTATTATGTCACTGAATGTACAAACTTCTCAATGTCTTTCTTCTATGTCTCACCTCAGAATCAGGGTCAGGGTGAGAGTCTGGGGTCACGGTTAGGGGTTTGGAGTTTAGGGTTCGGGTTTGGGTTAGGGTTAGGGTTAGGTTAGGGTTAGGGTTAGGGTTTTGTATAATCAATAGTTTGCATGTATGAATATTTCATGAATGTTCATGAGGAGAACATGAATATTCATAGCTTAGGGTCAGGATCAGGGGCAAGGTTGGGCTCCTAACCCTAATTAGGATCAGGTTCACAGTTAGGGTTCCACTCAAAACCCTGACGAGGGTCAGGATTCAGGTTAGGGTGAGGGTCAGGGTACAGGGGAGCCCCAGGGAGAGTCCAGTGTTATTTTGAAAATTTTGTCTCTTTTTTGACTTTTTTGTCTTTTTTTTTCCTAATTTTAGGGTTAGGTTTCTGGATCGTATTGTGTTGGTTTCCTTCTGAATTTTTTTTTTAAGGGGGATGAGATTCCATGGGATACAGGTGAAACCAAGATGGCGGGGTTGTGTAAATATGACATCATCAAAGAGGGCGTCCAAGAAAGATGACGCCACCTGCGACCCAGAAACACTACGTCATACAAGATGGCGGCCGCTAGGAAGAGGATGAGAGTCGGAATAGGACCTCACAAATGTAGGAAGGCTGGGTAGGCAGGCACAGTCCATGTTCGTGTGCCCTCCATGCTCGTGTGCCCTGAGGGCTGTGGTGTGTTTTAATTTGGGGGGTCTCATTTGCATATCTAAATATTCACAGATTTGAATTTCTGGTTCCCAGCAGGTGGAGGAGGCCTGCCCCAGGGATGTTTTGGGGGGGTCATTTGCATGCTCATTTGCCTATCATGTAAATCGGCATATAAGGTTTCCCCCGGTGCAGGGGAGTAGGTCCCTAAGGATTCTTTGGGGTCGTCGTTTGCATGCTTATAAATATTCAGAAGGGAAGTCTATACCAGGGTCCCAGGTGCCAGGGGGAAGGGTGGGGGAGTGATTGGAGGCTCCCAGGGGGGCTCTGGGCAGGGGTGTGGGGTTCAGGCTAGGGTTAGGGGCTCCCTGGAGTTAGTGGCTCCACGAGTTTAGGGGAAGGGGGCCACTGTTGGGCTCTGCTATGCTGTGCTGTGCTGTGCCGTGCCGTGCTGGGCTGTGCCTTGCCATGCCGTGCTGTGCCGTGCTGTGGTGCCAGTGAGTTGCCTGTAGTTGTTGGGGATTGGGATAAGTTTTTTTGGTCTATTTTCTGTTTTTTTTTTTTGTTTGTTTTACAGAGGGCACTCGGCGAGGGGTCTGGGTTCAGGGGTGTCTGTCAGGGAGAGAGCCCGGGTTTCTGGAGATGATGGGGGATGCTATAAAATGTCGTGAGACTCTAAGGGTTACAGGTGCATCCAAGATAGTGGCATCTGAGATTATGACGTTATCGAAGATGGCGACCAGGGAGGATGAAGACACCCAGGCCTGGGAATATGCCGTCATCCAATATGGCCATTGCTCAGAAGAGGGTAAGAGTCTGAATAGGGCCCCTCCATACCAGGTACGTTGCTGGGGAAGGCAGGAACGGAGTCAGGTTAAAGTGATGGGCTGGCAGGGAGGCAGAGAGTGTCCGTTGAGGCTCGGAGTATTTTATTTTTGGCTGGGGTTAGTTAGGGTTAGAGTTAGGGTTAGGAATAGGGTTAGGGTTAGGGTTTAGGGTTAGGGTTAGGGTTTAGGGTTGGGGTTAGGGTTAGGGTTTGGGTTAGGGTTAGGGCTAGGTTTAGGGTTAGGGTTAGGGTCAGTATTTTGAGAGTGTGTATCCTTTTCATAACAGAGTACAAATAGAGTGTGTATATTTTTTATAATAAAATACAGAGGGTGTATATTTTTTATAACACAGTACAGAGTGTATATTTTATATAACACAGTACAAATAGAGTGTGTACATTTTTTATAGCAGTACAAATAGAGTGTGTATATTTTTTATAACAGAGTACAAATAGAGGGTGTATATTTTTTATTACAGAGTACATGAGTGTGTATTTTTTATAACAGAGTACAGAGTGTATATTTTTTTAAGTGTGCAAATAGCGTGTTAATATTTTTTTCTAAGAGAGTACAAATTGAGTATGTATGTTTTTTATAACAGTATTTTGAGAGTGTGTATATTTTTTGTAACCGTATTTAGAGTGTGTGTATATATTTATAACTACAAATAGAGAGTGTATATTTTTTATAACAGAGTACAAATAGAGTGTGTATATTTTTTAAACAGAGTAGAAATAGAGTATATTTTTTATAACAGTACAACTAGAGTGTGTATATTTTTATAACAGTATTGTCAGAGTTTGTCTATCTTTTTATAACAGACTACAATGAGAGTGTGTATATTTTTTATAACAGAGTACAAATAAGTTGTGTATATATTTTATAAAAGTGTATTTTGAGAGTGAGTGTATTTTTTTAGCAGAGGATTTTGAGACTGTGTGTGTATTTTTTATAACAGAGTACAAAGAGATAGTGTATATATTCTGTAACAGAGTACAAAGAAAGTGTGTATATTTTTTATAATGGAGTACAAATAGTGTGTGTATATTTTTCATAACTATTTTGAGAGTTTATATATTTTTTATAGCAGAGTGCAAATAGAGTGTGTAAATTTTTTATAACAGAGTCCAATTAGAGTGCGTAAATTTTATATAACAGAGTACAGAGCGTGTATTTTTTAATCTCAGAGTGCAAATAGCCTGTGTATATTTTTTATCACAGAGTCCAAATAGTGTGTGTATATTTTTTATAGCAAAGTACAAATAGAGTGTGTATTTTTTTATAATAGGGTACAAATAAAGTGTGTATATTTTCTATAACAGTACAAATAGAGTGTGTATATTTTTTATAGTAGAGTATTTTGAGAGTTTGTATATTTTTTATAACAGTACAGAGTGTATATTTCTTATAGCGGAGTTTAAATAGGTTGTGTATATTTTTTATAACAGACCATTTTGAGAGTGTATTTTTTTTATAACAGAGTACTTAGTGTGTATTTTTTATAACAGTACAAATAGAGACTGTATATTTTTTATAACAGTGTGCAAATAGCGTGTGTATATTTTTTTCTAACAGAGTACAAATAGAGTGTGCATATTTTTTATGAGTATTTTGAGAGTGTGTGTATTTTTTATAACAGAGTGCAAATAGCGTGTGTGTGTGTATATATATATTTTTAATTGCATTTTAGGTTTTGGGGTACATGTGAAGAACATGTAAGATTGTTGCATAGGTACACACATGGCAGCATGATTTGCTGCCTTTCTTCCCTTCACCTATATCTGGCATTTCTCCCCATGCTCTCTCTCCCCAACTCCCCAACCCTCACTGTCCCTCCCCTATTTCCCCCCAACAGACCCCAGTGTGTCATGCTCCCCTCCCTCTGTCCATGTGTTCTCATTGTTCAACACCCACCTATGAGTGAGAACATGCGGTGTTTGATTTTCTGTTCTTCTGTCAGTTTGCTGAGAATGGTGGTTTCCAGGTTCATCCATGTCCCTACAAAGGACATGAACTCATCGTTTTTGATGGCTGCATAATATTCCATGGTGTATATGTGCCACATTTTCCCTGTCCAGTCTATCATCGATGGGCATTTGGGTTGGTTCCAGGTCTTTGCTATTGTGAACAGTGCTGCAAAGAACATTCGTGTGCATGTGTCCTTATAGTAGAACAATTTATAATCCTTTGGATATATACCCAGTAATGGAATTGCTGGGTCAAATTTCTATTTCGATTTGAAATTTAGAATTTCTATTTCTAGGTTCTTTTTCTATTTCTAAATTTCTATTTGAAATTTAGAATTTCTATTTCTAGGTTCTTGAGGAATCGCCACACTGTCTTCCACAATGGTTGAACTAATTTACACTCCCACCAACAGTGTAAAAGTGTTCCTATTTCTCCACATCCTTTCCAGCATCTGTTGTCTCCAGATTTTTTAATGATCGCCATTCTAACTGGCGTGAGATGGTATCTCAATGTACTTTTGATTTGCATTTCTCTAATGACCAGTGATGATGAGCATTTTTTCATTTGTTTGTTGGCCTCATGTATGTCTTCTTTTGTAAAGTGTCTGTTCATATCCTTTGCCCACTTTTGAATGGGCGTGTTTGTTTTTTCTTGTAAATCTGTTTTAGTTCTTTGTAAATTCTGGATACCAGCCCTTTGTCAGATGGGTAAACTGCAAACATTTTTTTCCCATTCTGTTGGTTGCCGATTCACTCTAATGACTATTTCTTTTGCTGTGCAGAAGCTGTGGAGTTTGATTAGGTCCCATTTGTCTATTTTGGCTTTTGTTGCCAATGCTTTTGGTGTTTTGGTCATGAAGTCCTTGCCTGCACCTATGTCCTGAATGGTTTTACCTAGATTTTCTTCTAGGGTTTTAATGGTGTTAGGTCTTATGTTTAAGTCTTTAATCCATCTGGAGTTAATTTTAGTGTAAGGTGTCAGGAAGGGGTCCAGTTTCTGTTTTCTGCACATGGCTAGCCAGTTTTCCCAACACCATTTATTAAACAGGGAATCCTTTCCCCATTGCTTGTTTTTGTCAGGTTTGTCAAAGATCGGATGGTTGTAGATGTGTGGTGTTGCCTCCGAGGCCTCTGTTCTGTTCCATTGGTCTGTATCTCTGTTTTGGTACCAGTACCATGCTGTTTTGATTACTGTAGCCTTGTAGTATAGTTTGAAGGCCGGTAGTGTGATGCCTCCCACTTTGTTCTTTTTGCTTAGAATTGACTTGGCTATGCGGGCTCTCTTTTGGTTTCGTATGAAGTTTAAGGTGTTTTTTTCCAGTTCTGTGAAGAAGGTCATTGGTAGCTTGATGGGGATAGCATTGAATCTGTAAATTACTTTGGGCAGTATGGCCATTTTCACGATACTGATTTTTCCTAACCATGAACATGGAATGTTTCTCCATCTGTTTGTGTCCTCTCTTATTTCCTTGAGCAGTGGTTTGTAGTTCTCCTTGAAGAGGTCCTTTACGTTCCTTGTTAGTTGTATTCCTAGGTATTTTATTCTCTTCGTAGCAATTATGAATGGCAGTTTGTTCTTGATTTGGCTCTCTTTAAGTCTGTATTGGTGTATAGGAATGGTTGTGATTTCTGCACATTAATTTTGTATCTGCACGTGTATATTTTTTATAACAGAGTCAAAATAGAGGGTGTATATTTTTTATAACAGGGTACAAATAGAGGGTGTGTATATTTTATAACAGAGTCCACATAGAATGTGTATATTTTTTATAACAGAGTACAACAAGAGTGTGTATATTTTTTATAACAGTGTACAAATAAGTTGTGTATATATTTTATAAAAGTGTATTTTGAGATTGTGTATATTTTTTAACAGGATTTTGAGACTGTGTATATTTTTTATAACAGTACAAATAGATAGTGTATATTTTCTGTAACATAGTACAATTAAAGTGTATATATATTTTATAACAGTACATATGGTGTGTGTATATTTTTTATAACAGAATATTTTGAGAGTTTGTATATTTTTTATAACAGAGTAGAAATAGAGTGTGTGTATTTTTTATTACAGAGTATTTTGAGAATGTGTATATTTTTTATAAGAGTCCAAATAGAGTGTGTATATTATTTATAAGAGAGTATTTTGAGATGGTGTATATTTTTTCTGACAGAGTCCAATCAGCATGTGTATATTTTTTATAACTGAGTGCAAACAGCATGTGTATATTTTTTATAAAAGAGTACAAATAGAGGGTGTATATTTTCTATAACAGAGTACAAATAGAGTGTCTATATTTTTTAATAACAGAGTAAAAATAGAATGTGTATATTTATAACAGAGTCCAAATGGAGTGTTTATATTTTTTATAACAGAGTATTTTGAGAGTGTGTATAGTTTTTATAACAAAGTAGAAATAGAGTGTGTATATTTTTTATAACAGAGTAGAAATAGAGTGTGTATATTTTTAAGAACAGGGTCCAAATAGAGTGTGTCTTTTTTTTAATAACAGAGTACAAATAGAGTGTGTATATTTTTTATAACAGAGTACAAATAGAGTGTGTATGTTTTTTATCATAGAGTATTTTGAGAGCATGTATATTTTGTATAACAGAGTACAAATTGAGTGTATATATTTTCTGTAATAGTATTTTGAGCCTGGGTATATTATTTATAACAGGGTGTAAATAGAGTGTGTATATTTTTTGTAAGAGAGGGCAGGTAGATTGTGTATATTTTTTATAACCGAGTAAACATAGAATGTGTATTTTTTTTAACAGAGTACAAATAGAGTGTGTATATTTGTTATAACAGAGTGCAATTAGAGTGTGTATATTTTTTATAACAGATTATTTTGGGAGTGTGTGTATATTTTTTTAACATAGTAGAAATAGAGTGTCTTTATTTTTTATACCAGAATATTTTGAGAGTGTGTATATTTTTTATAACAGAGTACAAATGGAGTGTCTGTATTTTTTATAACAGAGTCCAAATTGAATGTGTATATTTTTTATTACAGAGTGTTTTGAGAGAGTGCCTATTTTTTATAACAGAGTATTTTGAGAGTGTGTATTTTTTTATAACAAAGTAAAAATAGAATGTGTATATTTTTTATAAGAGTACAAATAGAATTTGTATATTTTTATAACAGTAAAAATAGAGTTTGTATATTTTTTATAACATAGTACAAATAGAGTGTGTATATTTTTTATAACAGGGTATGTATAGAGTGTGTATTTTTTATAACAGTATTTTGAGTGTGTATATATTTTTTATAGCAGTATTTTGAGAGTGTGTATATTTTTTATAATAGAGTACAAATAGGGTGTGTATATTATTTATGACAGTATTTTCAGAGTGTGTATATTTTTTATAACAGTACGTATAGGGGGTGTATATTTTTTATAACAGAGTACAAATAGAGTGTGTATATTTTTATAACAGGGTAAAAATTGCATGTTTATATTTTTTATAACAGAGTCCTAATAGAGTGTGTATATTTTTATAATGGAGTACTTTGAGAGTGTGTTTATTTTTTATAACTGAGTACAAATAGAGTGTGTATATTTTTTCTAACAGAGTATATTGAGATCGTGTATATTTTTTATAACATCATAGAATTAGAGTGTATATATTTTTTATAACAGTATTTTGATAGTGTGTATATTTTTTATAACAGTACAAATAGAGTGTATATTTTTTATAACAGTATTTTGTGAGTGTGCATATTTTTTATAACTGAGTACAATTACAATGTGCATATTTTTTGTAACAGTACAAATAGCATGTGAATATTTTTTATAAGAGAGTATTTTGAGAGTGTAGGTTTTTTATAACAGAGTACAAATAGTGTGTGTATATTTTTAGAACAGAGTGAAAATAGAATGTGTGTATTTTTATAACAGTATTTTGGGAATGTGTATATTTTTTTATCAGAGTACAAATAGAGTATATTTTTTATAACAGAGTATTTTGAGGGTGTGTATATTTTTTATTACAGAGTACAAATAGAGTGTCTATATTTTTTATAACAGAGTGCTAGTAGTGTGTGTATTTTTTTTACAATGCATTTTGAGAGTGTGCATATTTTTTATAACATAGTATTTGAATGTGTGTATATTTTTACAACAGAGTAAAAATAGTGTGTATATTTTTTATAACAGTATTTTGAGAGTGTTTTTTATGAGAGTACAAATAGAGTTTGTATATTTTTTATAACGGAGCATTGTTAAAGTGTGCATTTTTTTATCACAGAGTATTTTGATAGTGTGTACACTTTCTATAAAACAGTAGAAATAGAGTGTGTATATTTTTGTAACAGAGTACAAGTAGAGTGTGTTTATTTTTTATAACAGTGTATAACGAGTGTGTATATATTTCATTACGGGGTATATAGAGAGTGGATATATTTTTTATAGCAGAGTAGATAGTGTGTATATATTTTATAACAGAGCATACAGATACTGTGTATATTTTTTATAGCCAAGTATATACAGAGTGTGTATATAACAAAGTATACAGGGATTATTATGACAGGAATGCGAAAGACTGAGAGGCCCCAGGTGCCTGCCTTTGACAGGAGCTGTTTCTAGGGAGAAAGGCAGCGACGTGTACATGGATGTATTTATTTATCAGATTGCTGCTGAAGATCTCATGCATCAGCCACAGGGCATCCCAAGTCTTGGTTATAGGTTTTGTGTTTTGTTTTGTGGGTCACATAGAGCACATTTCCCCTGTACAGGAAAAGTGTTTTCTGCCATCTTTTGAGGAAATATAGTGAAGTGGTAGCCATAAAATATTAGAGTCAGCAACCAAAATTATTAAGCGCTGTGCTAGGCTCTCAGCCACAGTAGTTTGCAGGGATTCCAGGACGGGTACCAGCTCACAGTCGTTACCTGTCGGGAGCCCACAACTGGAGAGTCGAAGCCTTGAATCTGCACCATCTTTACATCTGTACAATGCCGCCAGTAATACGATGAGCCAAAGCTTTACATTATGAGAGTAGCAAGTCCAGGAAGGGCTAAAGACATTTTATCTGTATTTCTTAATTTCAATCCTAATTTCAAATCTTGGATGTATTTTAACTTCATAGCAGTTTTCGTTTTTCCTGGGCTGATGGTGTGCTTCATTTGCACTGTACCTTGAATTTAAAGTGGAAAAATGTCATATCTGTGTCTCCATGTCCTGCATTGTTTTTGGAAGATCTGGTAACAGCAGGCCACATTAGCAGAGCAGCTGTAGCTGGGTAGCTGCCGCCTCCTCAGGAGTCAGCCCCTCACTCCTGGCTTCTCTGTTGTCTGGACCCAGTGGGCACTTGCCCTGCGTTCCTCTAGTACGTCTTTATTTCTTTTTGGTGTCACTTTTCTTTTGCCTGAAGGACTTTTGTTTTAATGTGGGTCTGCTGGTGATAAATTCTTCTGCTGTTTGTGTGTATGCCTCAAAAAGTATTTTGCCTTCATTTTTGAAAGCAGTTTTTGCTGAGTATACACTTTTAGCTTGATAGTTCCTTTGAGGACTTTAAAGATGTGCTCTGCTATCTGCTTGCATAGTTTCATGATGAAAAATCTTTCATCTTTACACAATATTCCTTTAAAAAAAAGTCACGGATTATGATGTGCCTTGGTGTATTTTTCCTTGGTTTCTTGTGCTTGGAAATTTTTGAATTTCTTGGATCTGTGGGTTTATTGTTTCCATAAAATTTGGAAAATATTACGGTATTCTTCAAATATTTTTTCTGACCCCCACACTCTCTCTTCTCCTTTGGAGATTCTCATTATTTCTATATTAGTTTGCTTGATGTTGTCTCACAGCTCACTTGTATTCTGTTGACTTTAAAAAATGAGGCTTTCTCTCTGTTGCATTGTGGATGGTTTCTATTGCTGCCCCTTCAAGTTCACTAGTATTTTCCTTTTCAATGTCAAAACTGCTGTGAGGCCCATCCAGTGTACTTTGAATTGTATACATTGTAGTTCTATCTCTAAAAGTTCTGAAAGTTACATATATATATTAATGTTCTGTCTTTAATCTTTTAAAACCTGGAACACCGTTATAAAAACGGTTTTGATGTCCTTGTCTGCGGGTCCTATCAGTCGGGTCAGTTTCAGTGGATTACCTCCTCACTGCGGGTCCTATCAGTCGGGTCAGTTTCAGCGGATTACCTCCTCACTGCGGGTCCTATCAGTCGGGTCAGTTTCAGTAGATTACCTCTTCACTGCGGGTCCTATCAGTGGGGTCAGTTTCAGCGGATTACCTCCTCACTGCGGGTCCTATCAGTCGGGTCAGTTTCAGTGGATTACCTCCTCACTGCGGGTCCTATCAGTCGGGTCAGTTTCAGCGGATTACCTCCTCACTGCGGGTCCTATCAGTCGGGTCAGTTTCAGTGGATTACCTCTTCACTGCGGGTCCTATCAGTCGGGTCAGTTTCAGTGGATTACCTCCTCACTGCAGGTCCTATCAGTCGGGTCAGTTTCAGCGGATTACCTCCTCACTGCGGGTCCTATCAGTCGGGTCAGTTTCAGCGGATTACCTCTTCACTGCGGGTCCTATCAGTCGGGTCAGTTTCAGTGGATTACCTCCTCACTGCGGGTCCTATCAGTCGGGTCAGTTTCAGCGGATTACCTCTTCACTGCGGGTCCTATCAGTCGGGTCAGTTTCAGCGGATTACCTCCTCACTGCGGGTCCTATCAGTCGGGTCAGTTTCAGTGGATTACCTCCTCACTGCAGGTCCTGCCCTCCTGATGCTTTCTGTGCCTAGTAATTTTTGATCAGATGTCAGAGGTAACATTTACCTTGTTGGGTGTGGTATATTTTTGTCTTCCTATAAGTATTCTGGAGCTTTGTTATGAGTTGCAGATTTTTTGGAAGCAGTTTGCTTCTTTCAGATCTTGCTGTTAACATCTATTAGGCAGAACCAGAGCAGTGCTCAATCAAGGGCTAATGAGTGCCCACCCCCAAGGTAAGGAGCCTCATTGCACTCTACCCAACTGCGTTAGTCTGATTCGCATTGCTGTAAAGGACTACTTGAGGCTGGGTAATTTATAAAGAAAGTTTTATTTGGCTCACAGTTCTGCAGGCTGTACAAGCATGGCACCAGCATCTGCTGGCTTCTGGGAGGCCTCAGGGAGCTTTTACTCATGGTGGAAGGTGAAGGCAAGGTGTCCCATGGCAAGAAAGGGAGCAAAAGAGAGAGGAGGAGGTGCCAGGCTCTTTTAAACCACCAGCTCCCACATGGACTCAGAGAACTCACTCATCATCCTCACAAGGACAGCACCAAGCCATTTATGAGGGATCTGCCCAAACACCCCCCACTACGACATCGGAGGTCACATTTCCACGTGAGATTTGGAGGGACACACCAAACCATACCACCAGGGCCTTTTTAACCTGGAGGCCTTTGGTGTAGCTCTGAGAACAGGCACCATGCCAGTTCTTCGTGAGCACAGGGCACTATTGCCTTCAGTCTTTTGGTGGCTCTTTCCCTGGCCTCAGGTCGTCTCCCCACATGCACACCCTAAGCAGTATTCAGCTGTGTACCTGGGAACCGTCTGTAGATCTTCAAACTGCTTTCTCTGTGGATTCTCAAACCGTGTCCTGTGAACTCTAGCCACCTTGCTTCCCCATTCCCTCACCTTGGGGGGCCACCTGGTCTCTTTTTGGGTTCCTTTCTTCCTGTGTCACAGCCTGAGGACTATCTCACGAGAGTGAGCAGGGGCAGTTAAAAGTCTCGCTTCATTAGCGTCCATCCCTCGGGGATTACTGTTCTTCGTTGCCTGACGTCTGGTGTCTTGGAAACTACTGTTCTGTGCATTTTGTCCCTTTCGGCTATTTTGGGTGGGAGGGTCAATCTCGTCCCTGTTATTCCATTTTGACTGAAACCTGAAGTTGCCCAGTTCTTCCTCCCTCTCTTTCATTTAGGTGAAATTCAGGTCACATAAAGGAGCTGTTTAAAGTGAACAACTGAGTGACCTTAGTGCATTTACAGTGTTGGGCCCCCACCACTTCTTTCTGGTTTCAGAACACTTCATCACTCAATGAAAACCCTCTAACCGTTAAATAAGCCTTCCCCATGATTCCCTCTCCCTGGCCTCTGGCATCCCTGAGTCTGCATTCTGTCTCTCTGGATTTGCGTATTCTGGACGTTTCATGTAGAAAGAGTCATATAATATGTGACCTTTTGTGTCTGGTGTCTTTCACTTAGCACAGTGTTTTTAAGGTTCATTCATTCATCAGTACTCATTCCATTTCATGGCTGGAGAATATTTTGTTTATCCATTCATCTGTTGACGGCCATTGTGAGCAATGCTACAGGGAAGCCTGGTGTGTACGACCTTGACCACCTGTTTTCAGCTTTGGATACGTACCCAGGAGTGGAATCGTTAGTCGTATTCTTTACGGCTGAACCGTTTTACATTCCTACCAGCAGTATATGAGAGTTGCAGGTTTTCCTTATCTTGGCAACACTTATTTCCTGTTTTTATTTGTGTGTGTGTGTTTTTTTTTAAATGAATAGAGCCATTCTGGTGGGTGTGAGTAGTCTCATTGTGGGCTTGGCTTGCATCTCCCTGATGATTAATGATATTGAATATCTTTTCACTTTTTTTGGCCATTTGTATATCTTCTTTGGAGAAATGTCTGTTCAAATCCTTTGCCTGTTTTTGAGTTGGCTCGTCTTTGTTGTGGGGTTTTACTAATTCTTTTTTTAATGGTATCATGAGCAGTTTACCATGGTACAAGCCAAAAATTTTAGCACTCTTCAAATTGAGTTAATTTTTAAGAAAATTTTACCAACTATTCACTTACTCATTGCATATTTAGGTTGATGGTGGTTTTGCTGTTACTAATAACTTACAAAATAGTTTCTGTGTCTCTTTTTCTCATGGGCTGGGTCCAGAAATATGAAAATGTTTATGAGTCTTCATCAGATTTTTCCTAAAGGGAGTGAGTTTGCAAAGCCATCGGTGACTGTTTCAAGTGTATACTTGTGTCACTGCACACTTGATGAGGCTTATGTCGTTTCATCGGATGTTTTGCTAATAAGTGTAAAATGACTCTTTGTTATTACTTTAGTTTTCTTGATTCCTAATAATGTGAGCATCTGTCTTTGAGTCCGTTTGTAAGTGTCCTTGAATATGAGTGCATGAGGAAGAGCCGAGTGGGTGGTGAAGAGAAGTGGATGGGAATCTGACTTCAGCCTTTCAGCTGATCCTTGCATCTCTATTTCAGGCACCATCATGACTCCAAGCGGAGCAGATCCAATGAATTTAGGCCTCAAAATTACCACCCGCAGGATTCCCGCTGAATGTCTGATCACCGCCCCGCTATGGGCTACCATGGCCAGGGACCCTCAGACCATTACCGCTCTTTCCACACAAACTGGGGGAGTATAAACAGCCCCTATCCCATTGTACCCCACAGTCTCAGATCCTCGATCGCCCCCTTCTCAGAAATCTCCTCACGACTCCAAGTCACCCCTGGATCATAGGTCTCCTTTGGAGAGATGACTAGAACAGAAAAACAACCCAGATCATAATTGGAATGTTCAGAAAACGTAAAGGACAGCTCGCAAAAGAGAGAGCAAGAGTCATCAAACACATGGATATTTTTGGTCTGATCCAACAGTAGCCAGTTATCTAGACCAGTTAAGTGGAGTGTCGGACATGCTGCTGCTGTCAACTCACTGGCTGAAGGAGCACTTCAAGGAATGGGAGGCCTTTCACTGGGTCCAGCTCTGATTCAGGTCACCACTCCTGCACTTTGGCACCCCGTCCCATTCCGGCCTAGTTCTGGCCTCCCACTTTGATGGGCACTTGGAGGAAGAGCTGACTTCGTGTATACCAGCTTCCTCCCAAGCCCTTGAGCGATGGGAGCGGGGGTGGGAAGGAGATGAGCCCCTGCAGAGAGTTGGGTCCTGTCCTCTGGGACAAAAGGAGAGGTGAAGGCATCACCAGAGGCCCTGTGTTTCCATCAGGTTCCCATGCTTGTCAGGGCTTCTCTCTTGAGTCACTGATAGGAGAATGTGAGTTATGCCCAGAGATGTCTCATCTGGAGGAAGGAAGACCTTCCTTTCGTTCACTTTCAGGACTCTTAGTGCCATATGAAGTAGCAAAAGGCAGTCTTGGCCAGATCAGTGTTACATTGATTCTAAAATTACAGTGTCCCCATTAGACATCTATTTTAGGTGCTGAAGTGTTTGAAGCATGCATTGGGAAAAAGGAAGCATTTCTTCATTGATTTAATCAGTATGAATAGTATATGCTTAAACAAAAAAAAATTTTTTTGCACAGGTAAATTCTGTCACTTGTGAATGGGAGAAGCTGCCCCCAGAGTCTGTGAGTGAGGGTGGTGTTCCCTGGAATCTGGCTCTGAAAGATTTTGTTGTTGGTAGAAATACCAGGGGTTGAGGAAGAAGGGAGCTAGCATCCCCTAAAACCTGCACGTGAACGAGGGTTGACGTGATACACTATGGCCTAGAGAAGGCCCAGGTGAAAATCACTGCGGTCTTTCAGAGCCGGGCAGACAGCTGCCCAGCAGAGCCTGGGGCTTGCTCCGCTTTCAGTCATTCCTTAGCCCTTCGAAGGGAGACCCAGACACTTGGCACGCTGTGCTGCAGACTTCCTGGCCTGGTGTGTCTAAAGGTTGCCTCAGTCATGGTGCAAACACAGTTTATCTAAGAAGTCACACAATGACACTGAAATCCTACAGACCAAAATCCACCTGTCAGCAGGAGCAGGAGCCCAGCACCAGCGTCTTCCGGCTCCTCTGAGGGCTGCCCGCGTTGGGCGAGGGGAGCCATGCCAAGGGTCCACGCTGCTTTAGGCCATCTGGGCCCCACTCCTCAGGGGACAGATGGTTTTTCTTTATTGTAAAATTGTGGACTTTGAAAACCTGTTGACTAAACAGTAATTTATATTTGTGAAAAATGCCACTGTCTTAGTGATTTCTGATGTAAATAATGCCGTTTATATAATATGTATTAAATTTTCCTACATTGTAAAACTGCTGTACTTTTGATTCTTGTATATTGAAAAGCGTTACTGAGGATTTTCAGAATTGGGCTGACACGTTGTGCAGTGCATTGTGGTGTGAGCTGTGTGCCTGGAGATACCGCCTTGTCTCCCTTCCTCAGTTGCTGGATCACATCTAGATTTGCCGACAGCTTGTGAAGAAAGCTGCATTTCCCTCCACCCAGTAGAGTGGCATTGTTGCGTTCAAGCCTTAACACCACAGGTTTCTGAAGCCAGTCCTGAGCACGCCACCGCTGAGGTTAACAGTTCCCCGGCTGAGCAGCTCCAGGCCGTGGCCCACAGCTCCGCACTCGAGGGAGGACTGGAATTGCTGAAACCCATAGTTAATTCCCCTGGGTTAGTGCTGCCTGGGAGGATCCTGGGAGACCTGGGGTGGGGGGGCACCCCCTCTGTCCGGAAGGAAATAAAAACACTGTGTCTTCCAGCCTGTAGCTTTGAGGGGAATTCAACAGATGGGTTATGGGGGGCTGGCCTTTTACAATGGAAAAACTGACACAAACATTAGCTCTAGGGTTCTGGCATGGGGCGGGCCCAGCTCTGGCGCAACCCAGACAGAGGAAGGGTGGCACAGCCTGCGGGTGGGGAGCTCTGTCTGAGTAGGGCTTGAAGTTTCCCAGATCCACAGTCTTCACTCATGTTTTGGTGACTCTGAGACCAAACTAAATCCCTGTGAAGCTCTTAAGTCTTGGTACCAGATAAGCCCATGTGTCTACTCAGAGCTGAGGGTCACCTCCTGTGACTCTGCTGTCAGCCCAGGGGACTTGGATGCGGCGGTCTGCAGCGGTCCGCGGCCGTCCTTGCCAGTCCTGGCCCGCGCTGGAGCGGGAGGCTGGGGTTTCTAGTTCACGTAGTTATTGAGAAAGATGAAGAAAAGCTGAGGGCTCTTCCTGCCCGTAAAGAAACAACTCACAATCATGTTGTAACTCATGACTCAGCTGGAACAATTGGGGGAAACTTTAAGAACAAGTACTGTAAGAATCAGCTTATTAGGATTTACGATAGCAACAAGCCTTCGAAACTGCCAGCTGTCAAAACGCCTGCCTTTTACTGGAAGCGGCCGCCCAGATCCTCCCTCCTCCCTCCTCCCTGATGGGGCCTCGCAGGCCTGACATCACGGCAAGCCCTCCTAAACTAGTGCCAACAGAAAGGGCACTTACTGAAACCCAAGTCCCTGCAGTTTGCCAGACCAGAGTCAGCTCCGGATTCCAACCTGTGGCGTTTAAAGGAGCGGGACGTGCTCTGACGTAAGGCTTCGCCTTCACTCAAGCCCCTGCACCGGTCCTTTCTGTCATCCCTTACGGGACCCAGTTGGTCTCCCAGCCTACCTCGACTTTGTTCTGATCAGTGAGGGGGTGATGAGGAGGAGGAGGCGCAGCTGGGCTGAATGAAAGTTCCATGCTGCCGAAACCCGGGCACTAATCGAGGAGCTCCCCCGCTGCTGCTGCTGGTGGGACCCTCCCCCAGGCTGGTCAGTTCTGTGGCCATATGATGTGGATGACAATGTGGTCAGCCCCCCTGGTTTTGCCCTGAGCCTCCTGGTCTCTGGCTTTGTGTGGGAACATGGGCAAGTCCGTGGCCTAAAGTCTTCTTACCTTGAAGATGGGCAGAACAATATCCACTTACAGAGCATCACACGTGACCTCTTAATTTCCTTAGTGACCTAAAAAGGAATTGTTGCTAAAACCCAGCGCCTGCTAACCACAGGTACCGTGGTGGCCTCAGGGCCTGGGGGGCTGTAAAGGGGCCTCTGGAGTCAGTGCGCTGCCCCCACGTGGTCCCTCCCAGTGTTCAGTTGGGCAATCGCCTTGCATCTTCACTTGCAAATGAAGGAGGCAGCTTCTTGGGTTCATGTGGTTTAAGTAAGAGTGTGCACGATGGAAAAGGAGAAGGTTTGTAACTGTACGGGCTAGCTGGATGACACAGCACTCAGTACTTGGCTGGGGAGTGGGTGGGGAAGACTGAGTCAGACAGCAGCTGGACGGGCTGAGGGAGGCCAAGGACAGAATTGCCCGGCCTGGAGGGCAGGCCCGGCTCAGCAGTGGGCCCAGTACCTCTAGTACTCAGTACCTCATCATTGGGCTCAGTACTCCAGAGCCTGTGTGGCAAGAGAGCTACCTTGTGGAAAGCCGCAGCTTGCTCTGTGGGGAGACTAAGCCCCCGCAGGAAGTCCCAGCAGGTACCGGAACCGTCTGGAGGGGCTCACAGTCTCATGGGGGAGACATTGCTGGAAGCAGGCAGTTACGGGAGAGGACATTTTCCTCGATCCAGGTCACACAACCCTCCTTTGGGCTAGCTCTGCTCCAGGAACTGGACCCGCACAGTGAACCAGGAGGATAAGACCCCTGTCCCCTTGGAGTTGATGTTCTAGCTGGAGTGAGGGGAGCAGGCCCTAGAGAAGCAAACAGAGGACAAACGTCACATGAGTGCCAGGGAGAAAACAGTGAGACGGAGAGGGATGGGGTAGTGAAAATCCCGGATCTGGGCAAACTGCAACCCGTCTTCAGACAGCCGAGCCCTGGCGATGAGGATGGGTGGTCAGGAAGGCATGTGGGCCAGGGGGAGGGTGCCGGGCATGGCTGCACAGACTTGGATTTGAACCTTGGCTCCGTCCCTTCCCAGCTGGTGTTCTCGGGCATCTTCTCTCCCTCTCTCCAAGCCTCAACTACAAACATATTAACAGCTCCTCACCAGGCTGGGCGGGGACAAGTGAGGTCCCCAAGATGCATGCTGGGTGGGCTGGGCAGCTGTCATGATGTGAGGGTGGCATTAGGGTCCACACTGTGTTTTGGGATCAGCTCCCACTCTGAAGCCGAGACCGAGGGCCCCTGAGCAGATGTGGTTCTAGAACCGTCCTGCAGAGGGCAGCAGGCTTCCATAAAAATCAGCCTGCCCGGCACCCAACACCTAAACTCAACCCAGGGACGGTTCCGGGCCACTCCCTGGCCCCAGTGGGCCCCTCCCCTTGGAGCCCACAACAGAGCCCTCCACACCCCAGGAGATGTGAAGTCACACGTGATCTCTGCAAGAAGCGGGGCGGGGAGGAGAGAGGCAGAGGCTGCAGGGAGAGGCAGCCCCACCAGCCTCCCTGAGCAGGGGACAGGAGGGGATGGTGCTGCTGGCTCTGGCCCAGCCTCCTTCATCCCTGCCTCCAGCTTTTGTGCAGGGACGCACAGGGTTCTGCTCCTCAGTGCAGCCTATCCTCCCTTCCACCTGCGAGGAGACTTGGGTAGGGACCATTCTGAACCATAAGGCCCCCGTCATCACCCAGCTGCTCTCAGTGACCTTCACCTTAACGTCCCAGCGCGCCGGTTTTGGTCTGGGCCCTCCGTGACCTGCCCCTGCAGGGCACTGCAACCTTCTTCCGTCCCCTGACTGCAGCCAGCCTCAGCTGCTCTCTCGGCCTCAGGTGGAGGAGGTCAGCTCTGCCTCCCAGCTGCGGCCCCTTTCGCCCTCCTCCATCACCTCCACCTTCCTGCAGAGCACCTGGTGGTCTTCAAAAATCCACTCCGGCCATCTGTGGCTCTGCTGTTCTGCCTCCATTCCTGCTGGAGTCTTCCCTGTGCCCACAGACACCGTCAGAGCTCCTGGCGCATTCTGGGGGCCCCACCTGACCGAGACTCCCACGGGAGGACTGGATCCTGCTCCTCTCTAGCTCGGCCTCCTGCCTCCACAGGTACAGGGCCTGGGAATGTGTCTGAGGGTGAAGACAGTACTGGGTCCTCTAGGCTCATCCCTCGTTGTCCCTGGGTGCCCTGGTCCCTGGCTGAACAGTGGCCTGGAGGCAGCTTGGTGCCCTCTCTTGTGGGTGCCAAAGGGGGGTGCCACCTTCCCTGGGGGCTGAGCAGGCTGGGAGTTCAACCAGACTTCAGGTCCCTGCTCCCCAGGCCTCCTAGACCAGAGGGGATATTGAAAGCAGACAGGAGCCAGGCCCCAGCTTAGAGTGGCTTCCTAAGACTCCCTGCTGGGCCTGACATGAACCCTTTATCGGCTGGACTGTGGGAAGAGCCAGAGGACCTTCAGGGAGCTGAGCTGGAGCGGTGATGGGGCTTCAGGGCATTTGTTACCATCCTGGTGTGATTTCAGTATTTGAGCATCTAGATGCCTCAGGGGTCATGGTCCCAGCTGCCTTGGATCAGGCCCAGGCTCTCCGTACTGGGGAGAGGGAAGGAGCTGGGAAGGTCTGGGCAGCAGAGTCGGGGGCCGAGCAGCTCGCACAGGAGGGACTCGAGGCCCAGCGTGGAGACCCGTGGCCCTCTCTGCAGACAGGCTGAGCATGGGCTCTAGAGGTAGCTCACCTTCCAATCAGGTAGCGTCCCTGGCTGCTGTGACCCGGCCCAGGTGGTTAACCTTACAGGGCCTCAGCATCGGCACTTGAAACCCCGGGGAACAGCGTCAATTTCCTTATGAGAGAACAGAGCGTGGCGCCCGCTAGTACCGAGTAGGGTGAACCCTCATTCCTGTGGCCCTCAAGGCTATCTGCATCCTCAGCGAGAGCCCGCTAACGCCTGGTGCTCTGGCCTTCCCCAGACCAGGACAGACTGGCAGTGACGCCTCTGTGGTCCCCTGGCTTCATCTGAGGCCACCTCTGTCCACAGTATGCTAGGCTCCTGCCGCCCCGCACCACAGGGCCTCCTCACTCCTCCTCTGGAACCCATCCCGCATCCCTGTGTCCCCAGTCCTGGAGTGCTTGTCACCTCCTTCGCCTTCTCTCTGAGCCCTGCTCTGACGGTGGATGCAAATACTAATCAGGTAAAAGAATCCACACCCAACTGTGCTGGTTTGGTGCCTCCCAAATGTGGAACCACAGATACATCGTGGGGAGGAGAGTTCTTAGCGGTCTCTGGAAGAATTTTAAAAATTTTATGTTTTCATTTTATTTATGTATTATTATTTTTTGAGACATGTTTTACTCCTGTCTCCCAGGCTGGAGTGCAGTGGCATGATCTTGCCTCGTTACAACCTCTGCCTCACAGGTTCAAGTGATTCTCCTGTCTCAGGCTCCCGAGTAGCTGGGATTACAGGTGCGTGCCACCATGCCCAGCTATTTTTTTCTTTTCTTTTTTTTTTTTTTTTTTGGAGTCTTGCACTGTCCTCCGGGCTGGAGTGCAGTGGTGCCATCTCAGCTCACTGCAACCTCCGCCTCCTGGGTTCAACCGATTCTCCTGCCTCAGCCTCCCGAATGGCTGGTATTATAGGTGCTTGCCACCACACCTGGCTAATTTTTTATATATGTATACATATGTTTTTGTTTGTTTGAGACAGAGGCTCACTCTGTCGTCCAGGCTGGACTGCAGTGGCACACGATCCTGGCTCGCTGCAACTTCCATCTGCTGGGGTTGAAGTGATTCTCCTCTCTCAGCTTCCTGAGTAGCTGGGATTACAGACGCTTGCCACCATGCCCAGCTAATTTTCGTATTTTTAGTAGAGACAGGGTTTCACTATCTTGGCCAGGCTGGTCTTGAATTCCTGACCCTGTGATCCACCTGCCTCGGCCTCCCTAAGTGCTGGAATTACAGGTGTGAGCCACCGTGCCCGACCAAGTTTTTGTATTTTTAGTAGAGACAGGGTTTCACTATGTTGGCCAGGCTGGTCTCAAACTCCTGACCTGGTGATCCGCCCACCTTGGCCTCCCACAGTGCTGGGATTACAGGCATGGGCCACTGCAACCGGCCTAATTTTTGTATTCTTAGGTGGATGGAGAAATGTGCTGACAGGCGTCACAGGGCCTGGGTGGTAAGCAGAGGGGAGCCGAGTCACTGCTTGGCACCCGGGACAGGTGCTGAGCTCCAGAGAACCTGGGCCCTGGTGGCTGCTCCTTCCTCACCTTAGACGCCCATTTGGTGTCTGCAAAACATCATCCGCTGCTTTAAGTTAATGCTGTTCGTTGGAGTTTTATTGGTTTTGTAGTTTTGTTTAGCCTTAATTAGTAAATGCGTCTTGATTTTATAATTGAAAGGAGCAATAATTACAAAGAGTTTATACGTAGCCTGATGAATAATAAAATGAACTCGAATCAGCCCTGGAAGGTCTGGAGGAATATAGGCCCATGGGTGGTCTGTACATTCTAGGTGTTCGGGAATCCAGCTGTTGATGACCGAAACCTGTGAGGCCAGGAGGCAGCCTATGAGATGGCCTGAGAAAGGAGCCACTATCTATCGAGGCTGTGTGGGCGCCAGGTTCCAGGCCTCATGCTTTGTTGAAGGTCTTTCATTGAGTCTCCCAGTAATCCAATGGAGTGGAATCCATCTCATTTTTCAGGTGAGGATCCTGAGGCCCAGACGTGTCAGATAACTTGCCTAAGGTCACATAGCTAGGAGGTGGTGGATCTGCTAAAACTGTATTGATGGTGTGTGAAAGACAGTAAGACTTTATTTAAGGTCGGGGGCAGCGTCTGACCGGGCCCACAGCAGCTGGGGAGAGAGATTGGGCTCACTCTGAATTCAGCAATGGCAAGCGGGAATTGATGACCAGAGAGCAGGGTGGGCTCAGTGGATGGGAAACCCCTTCAGAGGAAGCATCTGGGGGGATTCTGGCTAAACGGACCTGATGGGATTCTTTTTTTCTTTTTTCTATTATTATTATTATACTTTAAGTTCTGGGGTACATGTGCAGAACATGTAGGTTTGTTACATAGGTATACACGTGATGGTGACCGGCTGCATCCATCACCCCATCATCTACATTACGTATTTCTCCTAATGCTGTCCCTCCCCTAACCTCCCACCCCCTGCTCTTCCTCCCTAGCTCTCCCCCGCTCCCCACAGGCCCTGGTGTGTGATGTTCCCCTCCCTGTGTCCATGCATTCTCATTGTTCAACACCCACTTATGAGTGAGAACATGTGGTGTTTGATTTTCTGTTCTTGTGTCAGTTTGCTGAGAATGATGGTTTTCAGCTTCATGCATGTCCCTGCAAATGACAAGAACTCATCATTTTTTATGGCTGCATAGTATTCCATGGTGTACATGTGCATTTTCTTATCCAGGTTTTCTTTATCCAGTGTATCATTGATGGGCATTTGGGTTGGTTCCAAGTCTTTGCTACTGTGAACAGTGCCACAATAAACATACGTGGGCATGTGCCATTATAACAGAATAATTTATAATCTTTTGGGTATATACCCAGTAATGAGATTGCTGGGTCAAATGCTATTTCTAGTTCTAGATCCTTGAGGAATAGCAACGCTGTCTTCCACAATGGTTGAACTAATTTACACTCCCACCAAGAGTGCAAAAGCATTCCTATTTCTCCACATCCTCTTCAGCATCTGTTGTCTCCTTTTTTTTTTTTTATTGTATTTTAGGTTTTGGGGTACATGTGAAGAACATGCAAGACTGTTGCATAGGTACACACATGGCAGTGTGATTTGCTGCCTTCCTCCCCATCACCTATATCTGGCATTTCTCCCCATGCTGTCTCTCCCCAACTCCCCACCCGCTGCTGTCCCTCCCCTATTTCCCTCCGACAGACCCCAGTGTGTCATGCTCCCCTCCCTGTATCCATGTGTTCTTATTGTTCAACACCCGCCTATGAGTGAGAACATGCGGTGTTTGATTTTTTGTTCTTGTGTCAGTTTGCTGAGAATGATGGTTTCCAGGTTCATCCATGTCCCTACAAAGGACACAAACTCATCGTTTTTGATGGCTGCATAATATTCCATGGTGTATATGTGCCACATTTTCCCTGTCCAGTCTATCATCGATGGGCATTTGGGTTGGTTCCAGGTCTTTGCTATTGTAAACTGTGCTGCTATGAACATTCGTGTGCATGTGTCCTTATAGTAGAATGATTTATAATCCTTTGGATGTATACCCAGTAATGGGATTGCTGGGTCAAATGGAATTTCTATTTCTCGGTCCTTGAGGAATCGCCACACTGTCTTCCACAATGGTTGAACTAATTTACACTCCCACCAACAGTGTAAAAGTGTTCCTATTTCTCCACATCCTCTCCAGCATCTGTCTCCAGATTTTTTAATGATCACCATTCTAATTGGCATGAGATGGTATCTCAATGTGGTTTTGATTTGCATTTCTCCAATGACCCGTGATGGTGAGCATTTTTTAATATGTTTGTTGGCCTGATACATATCTTCTTTTGAAAAGTGTCTCTTTCACCCACTTTTGAATGGGTTTTTTTCTTCTAATTTTTTTTTAGGCCTTTGTAGATTCTGGATATTAGCCCTTTGTCAGATGCATAGATTGCAAACATTTTTTTCCCATTCTGTTGGTTGCCGGTTCACTCTAACGATTGTTTCTTTTGCTGTACAGAAGCTCTGAAGTTTAATTTGATCTCGTTTGTGTATTTTGCGTGTTAGTGCCATTGCTGTTGGTGTTTTAGTCATGAAGTCCTTGCCTGTGCCTATGGCCTGAATGGTTTTGCCTAGATTTTCTTCTAGAGTTTTTATGATGTTAGGTCTAATGGTTAGATCTTTAATCCATCTGGTGTTAATTTTAGTGTAAGGTGTCAGGAATGGGTCCAGTTTCTGCTTTCTACACATTGCTAGTCAGTTTTCCCAACACCATCTATTGAACAGGGAATCCTTCCCCTATTGCTTGTTTTTGTCAGCTTTGTCAAAGATCAGATGATTGTAGATGTGTGGTGTTGCTTCCATGGCCTCTGTTCTGTTCCATTTGTCTATGTCTCTGTTTTGGTACCAGTACCATGCAGTTTTGATTGCTGTGGCCTTGTAGTATAGTTTGAAGTCAGGCAGCGTGATGCCTCCAGCTTTGTCTTTGTATTGTTTGTTTGTTTGTTTATGAGACAGTCTCATATTACTGATTGTTTGTTTGTTTATAGACTTTTATTTTTGAGTTAGAGTCTCACTCTGTTGCCCAGGCTGGAGTGTAGTGGTGCGATCTCAGCTCACTGCACTCTCCACCTCCTGGTGTCAAGCAATTCTTTTGCTTCAGCCTTCTCAGTAGCTGGGACTATAGGCATGTGCCACCACGCCTGGCTAATTTTTTATATTTTAGTAGAGACTGGGTTTCACTGTGTTTCTTAGGCTATTCTTGATCTCCTGAGCTCAGGCAATCCTCCTGCCTCATCCTACCAAAATGCTAGGATGACAGACATGAGCCACCACACCTGTTCTATTGTTTATTTTTAATTATCAAAAACACATAACTTGAAATTTACATTCTGAAATATATTTAAATATTCAGTTAATCATGCCAACTAAATTGACATTATTATACAACATATCTCTAGAATGTTTTCATCTTGCAAAACTAAAACTCAGTACACGTTAAATTACTACCCATTTGCCCCACTGCCTGGCCCTCTACAAACACTACTGCTTTTTCTGTGTCTAATATTGCAACTGCTTTAGATATCTCACATAAATGGATTAATACAGTCTGTGTCTTTCTGTGGCTAGCTTATTCTGTTTTGCATAATGCCATCGTGATGTATCTTTATTATAGCTGTCAGAATATTTTCTGCTTTTAAAAAAACCGAGTAATATGCTGTTATGTTTATATTCCACGTTATATTTATCCATTCATTTGAGGAGGGAAATTCGGGTTGTTCTAACTATTGGCACTCATTAATAATGCTGTAATCAGTATGCGTGAGCAAATAGCACGTCATGTGCTTCATGTGACCATGTGTACGAGAGTTTATATTTGTGCTGCATTGTGTTTTACTGGTGCAGTTGTTCACCTATATGCCCATACTAGACTGTTTTAATATAGTGTATTATATTTGTTGAAACATTTCCTGTTCTTTAAAAACTGAGTAATATGCTATTATTTTTATATGCTAAATTATATTTATCCATTCATTTAGTGAGGTGATTTGTGTTGCTCTCACCTATTGGCTGTCATTAACCGTGCTGTCATAGGTAGGACTATGCAAGTAACTCATGTGATCACATATGTGAAAGTTTATATAATGCACAAGCTGCATTATATTTTATCGGTCTAGTTTTTCATTCACATTTATGCTCATATTAAACTGTTTTAATTGCTGTAGGTTTGTAATGTGTTTTGAACTCAGGAGCTGTGATACCTCCAACACCGTTCCCATTTTTAAAGGTGGTTGGTCACTTCATTTGGTCTTGAAATTTTATGTGAGTTTTGGGTTGTTGTTTCTGTTTCTGTAAAAATGGAATTAGAATTTTAAAAGGAATTGCATTGAACCTGTAGATCACATTGGGCAGCATGGGCATTTTCACAATATTAATTATAGCAACTTTTGAAGAGGTTGTTCAAGTGAGAGTTTCCATATATTTGTGAAGTTTTCACTTTTCTTCTAGTTATTGACTTACACATTCAGTCCATTTTGGTTACAAATAATCTGTAATTTTTTTAACATTTCAATTTTAAAACATTTTTGACTCTTTTGTGGTCCAACAAGTGCTCTGTTCAAGAGAATTTTTATGAGCTATTGAGAAGGGCATGTAACCTGATGTCACTGAGGTCTGATTTCCATACCTCCATAAAGCATAATTTTCTTATACTGCTCTCAATTCCTCTGCTCTCTTACCAATATTTATTCTTATTTTATTATTCATTACTGAAAGTGAAGATATTCAAATGTTCTTTTACCTATCTATTGCTTCAAGTCTGTTAATATTTGCTTTATATATTTGAGAACCATAATGTGAGACAGACACACACATACATAAATATGTGTATACACACATTTGTCATAGGTTCCAGTGAATGAACCCCTGGTAATATAATTTTGACCTCTCCTGATCTCATTTGATCAGTATTTGCAGAGGATGGCTACTTCCATCCTTCCAGTTTTAGTCTCTCTTTATCATTTGATATAAAGTGACTCTTGTAGACAAGAACAATTGGTTTTGGCTTCTAAATTATTTTTATAAATGTCTTTATTCAGTGTACGTCTTTTGATTTGGAAGTTTATTTAATTACTATTTAAATAAATTTGTGAAAAAGTACTTACTATTGCTATTTTATTTTGATTTCTTTAGCTTTTTCCTCTCTGTTTTCCTTTGCGTCTTTTTGATATTTGTGCCGATATGCTTTCACTGCTTCGTTATTTTCTTTTGTGTATTTATATAGGCATTGTCTCTGTGTATACCTTGGCGATTATATAAAACATAAAGTTGGGGCCGGGCGCGGTGGCTCAAGCCTGTAATCCCAGCACTTTGGGAGGCCGAGGCGGGTGGATCACGAGGTCAAGAGATTGAGACCATCCTGGTCAACATGGTGAAACCCCGTCTCTACTAAAAATACAAACATTAGCTGGGCATGGTGGCGCGTGCCTGTAATCCCAGCTACTCAGGTGGCTGAGGCAGGAGAATTGCCTGAACCCGGGAGGCGGAGGTTGCAGTGAGCCGAGATCACGCCATTGCACTCCAGCCTGGGTAACAAGAGCGAAACTCCGTCTCAAAAACAACAACAACAAAAAAAACCCATAAAGTTACAATAGAATATTTTAATCTTGTAAAAATGTAACTTGAGGTGCATACCAAAATTTTTCCTTGTTACGTCTGGCCACAACTTCCATGTTACAGTTGTTAATTATATCTTATGTTAGGTATCCATTGACAGATATTTATGGTTATTTCTATGCTTTTATCTTTAAAATTTTAGAGAGTAATTAAAACTATTTCAAGCATCATCACGCTAATACTACAGAATTTTATTTCGTGTACATGCACATATTTTTTAGGCAATTACATGTTGTTTTCGAGTATAATTTTTTTCAATGAAAGTGATTCCTTATATTAGTTCTTTTTTTTTGAGACAGAGTCTCACTATGTCGCCAGGCGCCAGGCTGGAGTGCAGTGGCGCAATCTCGGCTCACCGCAACCTCTGCCTCCCGGGTTCAAGTGATTCTCCTGCCTCAGCCTCCCAGGTAGCTGGGACTACAGGCACGTGCCACCATGCCCAGCTAATTTTTTTTGTATTTTTAGTAGAGACGGGGTTTCACCATGTGCCAATATGGTCTCGATTTCTTAACCTCGTAATCCTCCCACTTCGGCCTCCCAAAGTGCTGGGATTACAGGTGTGAGCCACCTCTCCCGGCCTATATTAGTTCTTAGAAGGCAGGTGTAGTTTCGATATACTTTTCAGCATTCGGTTTTCTAGGAAGATTTTTTTTTTTCATTTCGTAGGACAGTTTTGCTAGTTATCTTACCATTGCTCGAAAGTATTTTTCAGCAGTTTGACTATATCTCACAATTCTCTTCTGGCCTGCAAGGTTTCTGTTGACAAAGTCGATGGTCATAAGAGAACATTTTAAAAAGACACATGACTTTTCTCTTGCTGCTCTCGTTTCTCAGCTTGTCTGACTTTTAAAATCTTGGCTTGCTCATGTGTCTTGTTATGGATTTATTTGTATTGTAGTTGGAGTTTGTTGAACTTCTTGATTTTTTCGCATCCCTTTTTCTCACATTTGAGAATTTCTCAGTCATTTCTTTTTGTATTTTTTCACCTCCAAATTTGTTTCTTTTACATTTTAACTTTTTGTTGATAATATCATCTTCCTGATTTTGTTTAGTTGTCTAGGTTTCCATTTCACTCACTGAACATTATTCAGATTATTTGAATTTTTAAAATTAATTTGTAAATCTCCTGTTTTATAGTTTCTTTCTGTAATTTTTTAAAAACTTTTTTGATTGGACCATGTTGTCCTGAAATTTTGCACGCATTGTATTCCTTGATTGAGATTTGGACCATAAGAAAAAGCTACGTGTCACAATCTTTCTAATGTGGCTTTATCCTTACAGAATCTGAAAGCAATTGTCTGGGCTAGAGATTCTGAGAGTCCCTCAAAACTGTGGTTAGGATATGTCTGGACTCGTGTGATTGTTTTTCAGTTAAATTCCATGTTTCTTCCTTAGAGGCTGCCATCATTTGCTGCACACGTTAACTCTCTGTAGTGAAATCTCTGCTGCTGTAACAATCATTTACCAGTGGTCTCAGCATACCCAAGCTGTCTTTCCAGTGTATACCACTATTTTTTTCAGTAGTCTGTTACAGGAGACAGAAATCCATCTTTGGAAATATCTTTCAAAGCCAGAAGTAAGCATACATTTGTGAAAATCTTTCTCTTTTGAGGAAGAGGCAAGGAGATGGCCGTTTACTCCTAAATGAACCATGCTGTATTGAAGAGCAGGAAAGGTTGCCTTGGGTAAACGTAACAAACTCCTTCCCTTCTATGTAGCTTTTTGTGTTGTCCTCAGCTGGTGACCTGGAAACACTAAACTCATTTATAGAGTTTCCAAACAGGCATTTTAGTCGGCATGTTTCTGTTACATATATATATATGTCTATGAAGCAATTAGGGCCTATGGTATTTTGTTACGCCATCTTGAAAATGTACTTGATATAATTTTATATGTTAGACTTATATAGTGTATTTATATAAGTCTAGTTTTGTGGTGATTTGTTATTTTTATTTTTTGTAGCTGTGCAGTCTCATGTCAAACAAGAGCTCTGGCCAGAGAAAGGCCCAAAAGATTGATTGCAAAAAGCCCTACTGAGAAGACATAGAATGCATGGACATGGGAATTTACAATGTGGGAATGTGAGTAAGGTGCAGAAAGGATGTTATGACACACTTAACCAATCTTTGTCAACTACACATAGTGAAATATTTCAGTTTAATCAATGTGCGAAAGTCCTTAGCAAATTGTCAGATTTAAACACACATAAAATAAGACATACTGGAGAGAAACCTTTCAGATTTAAAGAATGTGGCAAATTTTTCCCATGTTGTCACTCCTGACTCAACATCAGAGAATCCATCCTGGAGAGCATTCCTACAAATGTGAAGAACGTGGCAAAGCCTTTAAATGGTCCTCAAACCTCATTAAACATGAGAGAATTCATACTGGAAGAGAAAAGCTCTGCAAATGTGATGAATGTGGCAAAGCTTTTGTACAGTCAGCAAGCCTTATTATACATAAGAGAATTCATACTGGGGAGAAACCCTACAAATTTACAGAATGTCAAAAAGATTTTTACACACTTATCACACCTTTATATACACAAGATAATTTATACTGGAGAGAAACCCTACAAATGTGATGAGTGTGGCAAAACCTTTAAGTGCATCTCATACCTGAAAAAACATAAGAGAATTCACACTGGGGAGGAACCCTACAAATGTGAGGATTGTGGCAAAACCTTTAAATGGTTCTCAACCTTTACTAGACATAAGAGAAATCATACTGGAGAGCAACCTTACATTTGTAAAGAATGTGGCAAAGCCTTTAAACAAGCCTCATGTCTTAATGGTCATAAGAAAATTCATACTGGAGAGAAACCCTACAAATGTGATGAGTGTGGCAAAGCCTATAGGTGCCCCTCAGACTTGCGAAAACATAAGTTAAATCATACTGGACAGAAACCCTACAAATGTGAGAATTGTGACAAAGACTTTACATGGTTCTCAAGCCTTACTGGACATAAGATAAATCATACTAGAGAGAAACCTTACATTCCCAAGGAATGTGGCAAAGCCTTTAAACAGTCCTCACACCTTAATGGACATAAGAATATTCACACTGGAGAGAATCCTTGTAGATGTGAAGAATGTGGCACAACCTTTAAGTGGCTCTCACACCTTACTAGACATAAGAGGACTCATACTGGAGAGAAACCCTATAATTGCAAAGAATGTGGCAAAGCCTTTAAATACTCCTCAAATCTTAATGAACATAAGAAAAGTCATCCTGTAGACAAACCCTACAAATGTGAAGAATGTGGGCAAGCCTTTAAGTGTCACTCATCTCTTATTGAACATAAGAGAATTCATACTGGAGAGAGACCCTACAGATGTAAAGAATGTGACAAAATCTTTAACTGGGCCTCCAGCCTTCGAAAGCGTATTATGATTCATACTGGCAGGAAATCTTACATATGCAAAGGATGTGGCAAAGCCTTTAAGTCTTGCTCAAGCTTCTATAATCATAAGATACTTCATACTTGAGAGAAACTCTACAAACCTCAAAAATGTGACAAATTTTAATCCAGAACTCAAACTCTTCTAAACATAAATCATAATGGAGAGGAACCCTAGAAATGTGACGAGTGTTACATAGCCTTTAAATGGTTGTTACGTATTACTGTACAAAGGAGCATTCATACTGGAGAGTGCCTCTACCAATACAAAGAAAGGGATATTGCATTTAGCCAATGCTCACACCTTATAGTACATGCAAGCAGTTACACTTGAGAAATATTGTACATATACAAAGAATGTGGCAAAGCCTTTAACATCTGCTTAAATCGTACTCAACTTTAAATAGTTCACACTTGATTAAAGCTTTATACATGTAACTAAGACTTTTTAGAAAATATAAGCCTTTAAAGTAAATGAGAACATTCATTCTGAATATAAATGTTAAAACCATAAAGAGGGTGCAGTCACTTTACTTTGATCACAGATCTTATTGTACACATATTTTATGCCAGAAGAAAACCCTGAAGAAGCTTCTAAAACTTTGTTAAACAACAGAGAATTTGTATTGGAGAGAAACCCTACAAATGTAATGAATGTGGAAAAACATTTGTTCCAAAGCTACAGCTTAGATGAATGAAAACTACAGCTCAGACAGATGAAATACCCACATTCCCACATTCGACAAAATCAGAGTGTTCTGTATAGAAAAGAATGCAAAGCTAAAGCCGTTATATAAATTAATTTAAAAAGGAGTAGGAGATTGATTTTGAAAACATATATTTACATTCAAAGTATATTCTTTTTTCATCGAAGTATCGAATTTTCCATTGAATATTAGAATTTTTGAAAAGCAAATATTGATCCAATTCAGCTTTCAAATACCTTCATGCTTTCCCTTTATTCCTGTTGCTCATGTAACAGCACTGAACCAACAACTCTTGCCACGTTGGAGCTATGAGAGGTTTTCTTGTATTAGGTGGGCACCATTCATGAACTAGCCCATGGATGAGTGATGACACTGAAATGCAAGATCCGTGATGAAAATCTAAGTGGAGAAGTTCTATTTGGTTGACTTAAACCTTGTAAGGGATGCATGAGGTAGATGGTCAGAGTAATATTTATCTGTATTTTAATGAGAGGGAAACATTTCACATTTTTGTAGTAAACTCTTTTACCGATTGCAGTTTTATGTGATACACTGCAGTTAGTGTTGAGACACTTTTTTTGAGATTATGTGTGAACTTAATTTGTTTTGAATTAAAATTTTGTTTAATGTATTATGACTACAATGCATGTAATGAAGCGTTATCTTGCCACCAACATTAAACTGTCCTATCTTACTCAAAGATGTAAAAGACGGTAACTATATTATTTGGTTACATAGAGAAGTGATATCTCCAGTAATCCCAGTTGCCAGTGGTTTTAAATTACAAATAACTTGAAGAATTTGCTGCCATAGGTTGTATTTGTATTCTTCTTTAAAGGTAAAGTTATTTTGCATTTTTGTGAGTATGTAGTTGATGTATATATTTATGAGCATATGAGGTATATTTTGATATAGTCATTCCATGTGTACTAATCAAGCATTTACCCTTGTGTTACAAACAATTCAGTCATACTTGTTATTTTTTAAATGTACAACTAAATTTTTGTTGACTACAAGGTTACTATGATCATAATAAAAACTAATAGTTCCATTAAAATCTATGTATTTTTGAATCCTGAATATTAACACAATTTGTAGTGTATTTTTATTTGAACATGTGTCCTCTCTGCCTACAAACATAGACACATATACAGACTTTTAGTTTTGATTTACATAGAATTAAATGTACAAACACATTACTCCAAAGATAATCTTTAGATGTGAGAGAATTATGAGGCAAGTAATTGTGCTCATGTGCATGTGTGTGTACCTATTTTGAAAAGAAAAGAATATTGAAAGAAAAGTTTTTATAGCATTGATAATTTACTAGAAAACTAATGGTATGAATTGTTCATGTGTCCCCACCCAAATCTCATGTTGAATTGTAATCCCCAGTGTTGAAGGAGGGGCTTTGTGGGAGATGATTGGTTGAATCATGGGACTTTGTTCACCTTGCTCTTCTCATGATAGTGAGTGCCCATGAGATCTTTTTAAAAAGTGTGTGGCACTCTCACCTTCTCTTTCTCTTTCTCTTTCTCTCGCCATGTACGTTGTGCCTCCTTCCCCTTGCCTTCTGCCATAATTGTAAGTTTCCTAAGGCCTCCCAGGCCATGTGTTCTGTACAGCCTGGGGAACTGTGAATCACTTAAGCCTCTTTTCTTTATAAATTAGTCTGTCTCAGGTAGTTCTTTATAGCAATATGAAAACAGACTAATACAACTAGCAACTTTAAAGAATCTGAAAGCAAATTTGTATTGTCTGCTTTGTATTGAACTTATTTTCGTAAAATATTATGGCTCATGATTCAGAATCTGCCCATACAAATTTTCTGTCATTTCTGTGCCACTCATGCTAGAATTATAATTTTTTTGTTTTCTGTAATATACTTGTTTTAGTGAAGTATTCTCTATATGAACTGGTCAGGGATTATAAAAATAATTTTTATGAAATTTAGAAGTGCACAAAAAAAAGAATTTTTAGATGCAAATAATTCCACAATAATTGTATTAATTTATATTTCACTGTCTTATGAGCTGAATGTGGACCATGAACATTTCCATTAAAAACACAAATTAAAATATAAAATGTGGCTTAAAAGTATCAAAAGCAGAGAGGGAGAAACTCACAGCGAAGCTCCTGTTAACAGCTCAGTGTACCCAGCAGTTGTTGTGGGCTTTCCTGTGGGTGGAAGGAGCTTGGGGTGGGGCCCTCTACCGTTGCTCACTGCTGATGAGGGCAGAGAGAGCTGCTTGGTGTCTCAGGACTTCTGCCTAACAAGTCTTGGCTCTTCCAAGAGTTTACCTCCAGTAGGGAAGTAGTACCCCCAGCCTCATGTCCACCCCTCATGGGGAGCCATTCTCAGTGTCTGGGGATGAGGGGCCCTGGGTCCACAAACTGGGAGTCCGTCTGGCCTCTGCACATGGCTGCCTCCCAGGCCCGCAACTGCTGGCAACCCTAGACCAGCCACTCTCAGCCAGGTTGCCACATCATAGTGGGCCCACGTCACAGGGCTCTGGAGTCCCCCAGGACACAATTGTCCACCCACAGGATCCTGCCTCAAAGTCTCATGTTCTCATGTAAGGCAGGATGATGAGGGGACAATCATGCTTTTGACTTGTCCTGCATCTAAACTGGGCCCAGTTCCCTGTGCTCCACGTATGTTACCTCATCAAATAGCAGCCCCATGCTGGATGTAGGCACAGGGAGGTTAAGCAACTTGCCCAAGGTCACACAGCCAGGAAATTGAGCAGTCAGGATTTGAACCTGGGCTACCTGGCTCTGGAAACCTAAGGTCCCTGAGGATTCTGTTATGGCATAAGTGTGGTGCCTCCTGGGTCCCCAGCTCTTACTCCAGCAGGCCCGGTTAGCCTCTCCACCACCCCTAAGACCAGATCCTAGGGCTGACTCCAGGCATTGAACCCACCCTTTGTCTTTGCACCCAGTGGTTTTTGCCCTGTGCTTGGGACCTTGACAGCTGCGTGTGGCTGCTTGGAAGGCTCTGGCAACTGAAACCCTCCAGGTCTAATGCACACATCACCACCCTCACCCTGATTGTTCCTTTGATGTTGTTCAGCTTGATTAGATGATACCCTCTAACCCAAGGTAGCTCCCCATGCTGACCAGCCCTGAGAGGCCCTCCCCTGCTCCCTACCTCTACCCTGAGCCCCTCTCCCTTAATATCTTGAAATTCCCAAGGTTACAGACTTGTCTGCCTCTTCCCAGTCTCGGCTGACAGATGGTGGGTGGCAGCACCTGACTGCAAGATCATCCCTCACCTTCTCTGTCAGACTCTTGGGCTCCTGTCCTCTCCCCAGGATCCATCCAAAGGATTTCCAGAAGCAGCACTTGAACTGCAAGTTCACTGTAGACACAGGAAAACGGGCAACCTCTCACTTCTCACCAACTCACTGACTTCTGCCTCAGAATCAGCCATTTCCAAGTGTTGCATATTTTTATATATATTTACCTTAACATTTTAAAATTACATAATTATATGTAAACATATGTAGTGCCTTAAATTTAAAGCTTTTGTATTGCCTTTGTGCTGTTGGAGTGTAGAGTTATAACCCTCCTAACACACACACTTGCCAGTCTAGTTACTTCACAACAGGGTTTATACTGTTATGAATGTATAAATAATGTCCACACCTCCACCATGTGCAGAATTACAGTTTCATCTTCCCTTAAGTAACTTTATTTTGCCTGCATTAACAATCGTTTTATTAATTTATTTGCAACAGTTTCTAGGCAGTTGCTGCTCATTAAGTCTTACCTACCCTAAAGAGGTAAAATTTCTCTCAAAATGGGCTTTCGGGTTCTGTTTGTTTCATTTGCTTATTTTTCTCGGAGACTTCTTTGTGTTTTCTCCCGTGTCTTCTGGTTGCTCTCTAGTTCTTACGCTAGCCAGAACACACTGGGCACTGAAACGGAGTGCTGTTAATAATTCCACTGAGAAACAGGCAGGAAGCAGGACCGTCATTCTCTCTGTGGGCCGCAGTGCAGTGGCTGTCTTGGGACTGGCTTTGGCCATCACCCAGGGGATTCTTGGGCCTCGCTTAGGTTTGCATTTCTTGTCCTGGTTTTTCCTTTGTTCTATGTCCTTTAATTGCTGGGGCACATTCTCTTGTAGCTTTCTGAGAAATGGTTCGTGGGAGTTAAATTTTTGAAACATTTTTATCTTTGAAGTGGTCTGTGTGCCACAAACACTACTTACAGTGTGGTTGAATGCTGGTGCATGGAAATTATTTCTCCTTAGCAGTTTAAAGGTGTTGCTTCATTGTCATCAAGCTTCTGGTTGCCATCACATCGAAAGCCATTTTTACTCTTGGTCCTTTGTATATGATCTGCTTTGTTTCCCTCTCTGGAAGCTTCTGAGTGCATCTCTTTCCCCCAGTGCTGTAATACATTATGGTGCTGTGTCCTGGTGTGTGTTAATCCACATTCCTTGGGCTGAGTATGTCTGTGCTCTTTCTCAGTTTTCTTTGCTCTCCCTTCCTGCAGCTGAACATCTTCTAATTTAGCCTTAAAATAATATTAAATATTTTAAGGAATCCATTTTAACCTTGAAATAAGGTTAATTATTTTAGGGAATCCATCTTCTAATTTTATCCCATTGTCCTCTGAGGGAAGGCTGAGAAGTGCATCTGGGGAGAGTATGGGCTCCTGGGTTGGATTCCAGTTCTTCCAGTCACTCTGGGTAGGATCTTTGGCAAGTCTTTTAACTCTTTTTTCCTCAGTTTTCTCATTTATAAAAGGAGATTAATATACAAACATAGAGTTCTTTGAGATTAAATGGAGTTGATTCATAATGATGATGATGAAGAAGAAGATGATGATGATTTTAAATGGGTCTGTTTTAGTCTCCTCACAGGCATTTGGCTTTCAACAGGAACTCAAAAGAGAGAGGCTCTGGAGGGGGTTGGCTTGACTCTGTCCTCACATGTCACTGCCAGGAACTGGGCTCATACAGAATGGCCACCGGGAGGTTCCTGTTCCTGCAGCAGTGGCCCAGGCTGGTCTCCTCTGCCCAGTCACCCAGCCATCCCCCTGTGACCCATCTCCCTTTCTGAGGAGCACCATTTGGCAGAGGCTTACTCATGGGCATGCTTCTGTCTGGGTGCTTTGGTTGGCATCACAAACCCACATGTCACATTAGGTGAAAAACAGGGTGGGAGGCTGAGATCTAGTCCTAGTGCTGCCAAATGACTTTGAGCAGGTAACTTCCCAGCTGGCCTCAGTTTCCCACTCATAACAGGAGAGGCCTGGCCTCACTGACTCCAAAGACTCTCTCAACTCCACATCTTGGATTAGGTGCCCTTGAGGTCACGTTCCTGGCCATCGGAACCTCGGTACCCAGTGGCCCCTCCAAGTAGACATTTCCCTCCTCCACAGCACATTCCTTCATTATAAACTTCTAGCCCCAAGCTGACCACAAATTTTCATTGGAGACAAATCCAATATTTTTCTCCCCTTATTCCCACCATCACCCAGTCTAAAGCCACCCTGGACACAGGCTGTTGTTGCCCTGATGTGCTTGGCTCCTCTCTCTAACTTGGCAGGGCACCATCCTTGAAAGTCCTTGCCTTACTGTCTTTGAAATAATCTGTATCAGTCCATTTTCACATTGCTGTAAAGAACTACTGGAGACTGGGAAACTTATAAAGAAAGTTAATTGAGTCACAGTTTTGCATGGCTGGGAAGGCCTCAGGAGACTTACAATCATGGCAGAAGGGGAAGCAGGCATGTCTTACATGGAAGCAGTGAGAGAGAGTGAGTGTGTGCAGGAGGAACTGTCAAACACTTGTAAAACCATCAGCTCTCATGAGAACTCACTATCATGAAAACAGCATGGGGGAAACTGCATCCATGATCCAGTCACCTCCCACTAGGTGCTGCCCTGGACACTTGGGATTATGGGGTTTACAGTTCAATATGAGATTTAGGTGGAGTCACAGAACCAAATCATATCACAACCCAAAGATGTTGACTCGCATTCTGGCTGTTACCAATTAAAATGGGTCAGGGCACTGGCCTGGCCTCCCTCCCTGGCTCTGAGGGACCATTGAGCCTTGAGTTCAGAATTAGATCAGCCACAAGTGCTGGGTTGGCCATGGAACAGAGGGTGTTGACCTGTTGGGCTCCTCCATGGGACCACTGGCCTCCAGGGGCCAGCAGGAGAGTGATCCAGGCCCTGGCAGGAGGAGACCCAATAGTATGCAGCTCTATCACCAGTGAATGTCTGTCTCCAGCGGGAGCTTGCTGGCCTTGGTGCAGTCTCCAAGGGCCTCAGTTCGTCCAGGATGTGCATCACCACAACCCTTAGGACACCAATGATGGAAACCACTTATTTTCATTTGGTGGCACAATTCCAACCTCAGGGGAAAATGTAATCAGTATGGGGAGGGCTTGATAATAAAATCCACATCCATGTTTGCATGCAAGTGTGTGACACCCTGCACAATATCTACATGAAGCTACGAGAAGAACATTGGCTATTTCCTGAGGGCTTGTGGTGGTCGCCACACCCTGTGAGCCCGCCTACCCCACATGGTGATATGCAGCATCTCACGGCTTATGCCGGGCTGCACTGGGCTTTTGGGTGGGGACCACCGAGTACACAGGCACCTTGGGCCTCCCCACACTGTCTGGAGTTCCTTTAACCTTATTTTAAAAGATAAAAGCAACCCATTAAATAAATAAATGCTTGTTACTTAAAAAAAATCAATGCACGTTTTTATGAATGAATCCACACATCAGTACACTGCACTTTGTCAAGCACATGTACCATCTGGTTGCCAGGTGCCCCTGTTCAGAGAGGTGAGCTGCACGGGATTTGTCTCCAGGGCAGGGGCACCTAAAATTCACCACCAAGCTTGTCCAGTTCTCTCTTATTCCTGTCCTTCAGGAGATAGGGTCCCTCCTCCCTACTGATTTAAGAGGATACCTGGCTGCTGGGGCCCTGTGCTGAGGGGTGCTGTGGGGCCATGGGACTCCTGTTAGTGCCTGACACGCCCCCCCCCCTTGCTCACTAGCATGAAAGCATGCAGGGGAATTTCCACTCACAACCAGAAGAGGAGACTCCCTCATGGTCCTTCTAGGGATCCCCCTCAGATGCCCTGTCCTCCACTGGCCCCTGTAGGAGAGTAGACCCCAGGATGCTGGCTGTTCCTGGACAGACATCCCTCTGTCCTGCACTAGGCTGGCTGCCTGCCTTAGACGGCAGCCTGGGAAACCGGACCAGGTCAGAATACCCAGGACTTCACAGCCTGCCCCCAGCAACAAGAACAACTGAGGGGCTTAGAGAGCTGGGGGCTGACAGCTGAACGCGGGCTTGAGTCTTAAGGACAGGACAACCAGTCTGCATCGTTAGTTATCCTGTCCTTAAGACTCTGGTAAAATTCTATTTAATTTCTTCCAAACAAGGCTGTGTGCATGTGTGTGTGTATGTGTGTTTGAGCATGTGTGCAGATGTTAGTTTTCTGCGATTTGTGTTTGGCTTATAAACAAGAGACATGGATTGCTCACAGCTCCGGAGGCTGGAAATCTGAGGTCGGAGATGCTGGTAGGGCCAGGTTTCGGTGATAGCTGCCCTCTGGTTTTGGATGGGCACCTTCTTACTGTGTCCTCATATGGTGGAAAGAGAGCTGTGTCAGCGTTCTGTGTGTGAACAGACGTTAATGTACCCGAATGTATGTAAATGCATTCGTGTGCCTGTGGATGTTAGTGTGAGTGTCAGTCCTGTACATGGCCAAGTATGTGCGTATGTGAGTACGCCTGGTCTGCATGTGTGTTGGTGTGTCAATGTGTCAGGTGTGCATCAGTGTTGTCAGTTAATGTATGTGTGTGCATGTGTGTTAGTGTGTGTGTCAATGTATCAGGTATGTGTTAGTGTTGTCAGTGAATGTGTGCATGTGTGTTAGTGTGTGTGTCTATGTCATATGTCTATCTGTTTTCAGTGAATGTATGTGTATGCATGTGTGTTACAGTGTGTGACACTGTCAGGCGTGTGCCAGTGTTGTCAGTGAAGGTATGTGTCAGTTTTACACATATGAATAAGTGTTACTATGTTGTATGGGTTGTCATGTTGGTGCATGTGTGTGTGTTACTGTGTATGAGTGTGTCAGTGTGCACACATTCATGGTGTGGTGTCAGTGTATATGTTTGTTAGCATATGCACATGTGAGTATGTGTGTGTGTCAGTGTGTGTGCATGTGTGTCAGTCTGCGTGTTGTGTCAGTGCACATATTGCACATCAGTGTGTATTACTGTGTGCTCAGGTCTGTGTGTTAGTGTAGGCGTGCATGTCAGCATATCTTAGTGTGTGTGCAGTGTTAGTGTGGGCATGCATCCGTGTGTGTTAGTGTTTGCACACAAGTGTCAGTCCACGTGTATTTGGGATTTCCTGTGCGACCCCCTCCTGGCACAGACTGGCCTTGGAATTCTGCCCAGTGCTCCTTGCTGTGGCCTCTGTCAGGAGGAATCTGAATAAGTGCCATGACCAGAAGATGCCTGAAATCTGGTAACCCGGCCTGACCAGAAACTTAATGGCCACATAAAAGGTTTTTTAATTTTTCCTTTAAGATTTGGCAAGTGTTTTGTTAGAAAAATGTGGTCATGCATTCCTGTAAACATACAGATGGGATTGGCCTTCCATGGCCTTCTAGCCATGAGCTCTCAGCTCCTATAGGCAGTGGGTCAGGGCTGGCTTGGGCTGTGGGGAGGCCAGAGGAGCCCTGTGCAGTCAGCTTCTCGCATATCCTGCTCCTGCACGACTGCTGCTTGTGTGCCGTGCTCCCACTGGCACGTGGCACACAGTCAAAGCTTTCTAGTAGACTCCATCTACTCACCCCCAGAGGAGCCCCATGGGGGCAGGTGGTCTGCACAATATGGAGTCTTTTGTCCAGAGGGAGGGGAGCACTCAGAGTCCTCCTATATTACCAGGAGGAGAAATCACCTTGATGGGAGGTGGTGGGGGCAGATTTCAGCCCTGCCCATCACAGCCCACACACTAGGGCTCCTTCAGTATCTCAGCAAGAAGCACCTAGGTACCCACCCCACTGTTTCACCAGCCCCGGTCCCCCTAGCTCCAGACCTGTCCTGTTACATTTTCAGATCTGCAGACACCCACACCCTCCAGCCTCACTCCATTTTGGGGTGCAGTGGGTCCCCTTTCCTCCCTCCTCAGGGCTGTTATAGATGAGGTTGGATGGCACCAGACAGGTCACCACATATTGACCATGAACGGGACAACTGCAAGGACAGGAGATGCAAAATTCACATTGTGTGGCTGGAGGGCTGGAACTCATTTTCCCAGGAAAGTTCTATTTTGTAAATCAGGGAGGATGGACTGACCCTAAACCTGACCACTGCACCTCAGCGTGTCGGGCAGTGAGCCACAGCTCCAATTCTCGCCCAGTCATCCCCATTCAGAGTTTTTAGCTCCCACCCGAAATCATCAATTTCAAAGATAAAAGATAGATAAATCCACAAAGATGGGAAGAAACCAGCGTAAAAAGGATGAAAACATCAAAGTCCAGAATGCCTCTCCTCCCCAGACAGATGACGACCCACCAGCAAGAGAACAAAACATTTCAGATAATGATTTGGACGAGCTGACAGAAGCAGACTTCAGAAGACGGGTAATAACAAAGTCCTCTGAGCTAAAAGAACATGTTCTAATCCAATGCAAAGAAACTAGGCAAAAAACATACATCACGATCGAGTAGGCTACATCCTGGGGATACAAGGCTGGTTCAACATACACAAGTCTATAAATGTAATTCACCACATAAACAGAACCAAAGACAAAAACCACATGATTATCTCAATAGATGCAGAGAAGGCTTTTGACAAAATTCAACAGCCCTTTAGGCTAAAAACTCTGAATAAACTAGGTATTGACAGAACATATCTCAAAACAATAAAAACTATTTACGACAAACCCACAGCCAATATCATATGGAATGTGCAAAAACTGGAAGCATTCCCTTTGAAATCTGGCACAAGACAAGGATGCCCTCTCTCACCACTCCTATTCAATATAATATTGGAAGTTCTAGCCAGAGCAATCAGGCAAGAAAAAGAAGTAAAGGGTATTCAATTAGGAAAGGAGGAAGTCAAATTGTCTCTATTTGCAGATGACATGATTATATATTTAGAAGACCCCATCATCTCAGCCCAAAATCTCCTGAAACTGATAAGCAACTTCAGCAAAATCTCAGGATACAAACTCAATGTGCAGAAATCACAAGCATCCCTAAACACCAATGACAGACTTAAAGAGAGCCAAATCAAGAATGAACTGCCATTCACAATTGCTACAAGGAGAATAAAATACCTAGGAATACAACTAACAAAGAATGTGAAGGAACTCTTCAAGGAGAACTACAAACCACTGCTCAACAAAATAAGAGAGGACACAAACAGATGGAGAAACATTCCATGCTCATGGTTAGGAAGAATCAATATCGTGAAAATGACCATACTGCCCAAAGTAATTTATATATTCAACACTATCCCCATCAAGCTACCTATGACCCTCCCCACAGAACTGGAAAAAACCACCTTAAACTTCATATGGAACCAAAAGAGAGCCTGCATATTCAAGTCAATTTTAGGCAAAAAGAACAAAGCTGGAGGCATCACGTTACCTGACTTCAAACTATACTACAAGGCTACAGTAATCAAAACAGCATGGTACTGGTACCAAAGCAGAGATATAGACCAGTGGAACAGAACAGAGGGCTTGGAGGCAGTGCCATACAGCTACAACCATCTGATCTTTGACAAACCTGACAAAAACAGGCAGTGGGGAAAGGATTCCCTGTTTAATAAATGGTGTTGGGAAAACTGGCTAGCCATGTGCAGAAAGCAGAAACTGGACCCCTTCCTGTCACCTTACACTAAAATTAACTCCAGATGGATTAAAGACTTAAACATAAGACCTAACACCATAAAAACTCTAGAAAAAAACCTGGGCAAAACCATTCAGGGCATGGGCATAGGCAAGGGCTTCATGACTGAAACACCAAAAGCATTGGCAACAAAAGCCAAAATAGACAAATGGGACCTAATTAAACTCCAGAGTTTCTGCACAGCAAAAGAAACAATCATTAGAGTGAACCGGCAACCAGCAGAATGGGAAAAAATTTTTGCAAACTACCCATCTGACAAAGGGCTAATATCCGGAATGTACAAAGAACTAAAACAGTTGTACAAGAAAAAAACAAACAAGCCCATTCGAAGGTGGGCGAAGGATATGAACAGACACTTTTCAAAAGAAGACATATATGATGCCAACAAACATATGAAAAAATGCTCATCATCACTGGTCATTAGAGAAATGCAAATCAAAACCACATTGAGATACCATCTCATGCCAGTTAGAATTGCGATTGTTAAAAAATCTGGAGACAACAGATGCTGGAGAGGAAGGATAGGAACACTTTTACATGGTTGGGAGTGTGAATTAGTTCAACCATTGTGGAAGACAGTGTGGCGATTCCTCAAGGACCTAGAAATAAAAATTCCGTTTGACCCAGCAATCCCATTACTGGGCATATATCCAAAGGATTATAAATCATCCTATTATAAAGACACATGCACACATATGTTCATTGTGGCACTGTTTCCAATAGCAAAGACCTGGAACCAACCCAAATGTTCATCAATGATAGACTGGACAGGGAATATTTGGCACATATACACCATGGAATACTATGCAGCCACAAACAATGATGAGTTTGTGTCCTTTGTAGGGACATGGATGAACCTGGAAACCATCATTCTCAGCAAACTGACACAAGAACAGAATATCAGACACCTCATGTTCTCACTCATAGGCGGGTGTTGAACAATGAGAACACATGGACAGAGGGAGGGGAGCGTCACACACTGGGGTCTGTTGAGGGAGACTAGGGGAGGGACAACGGGGGGTAGGGAGTTGGGTAGGGATAACATGGGGAGAAATGCCAGATATGGGTGAGGGGGAGGAAGGTAGCAAATCACATTGCCATGTGTGCACCTATGCAACAATCTTGCATGTTCTTCACATGTACCCCAAAACCTAAAATGCAATTAAAAAAAAAAAAAAAGAAATTGGGTGATGGATACATTAAAAAAAAAAAGAACTCTTTATTTTCTCCAAATAAGACTTGGTTTACCAAAATCAATCAACAAATAAATGATCAATGTTGCAGGTTACTTATAGCAAAATTGAAAACACAAAACCGATTGGTCTTTACCATCTAGCATACTTCTAACTTTTCATCATGAGTTGGACAACGTGCATGAATCTTCAGGACATTGTGTTCAGTGAAATAAACCAGTCACAAAAAGACAAATACTACGATTCCAATTACATGGATACCTAGAATGGTCAAATTCATACAGAAAGTAGAATGATGGATGCCAGGCCTCAAAGCCAACATAAAGCGGCGGTTGTGGACAGCTTCAGTTTGAGTTGAACTTAACCATGTGTTATGCTGAAACTGTGGTAATCTGATGTCCAATACTCAAAGCCAGTTAAGGCTTTTGGTTCTGGCGGTCTGGGGCGCTGACGATGCTTTTCCGGCACATCAGGGATGAATGTGTTATTTCCCAAATGGGTTGGCAGATTGTTGTGGGTGCCAGGTCTTTGATGGAATGGATTTAAATACAAATAAATAGCCTGCTAAGATTTTGATTGGAATTGTAGTGAATCCGTATTGAATCTGTGTAACATCTTAACAATGTTGAGTCTTCTCACTCATGAACAAGTTATATCTCCCCATTTATTTAGGGCTTCTTTAATTTATCATAGCAATATTTTGTAGTTTTCCATATACAGGCCTTTTACATTTTTTGTTAAATTTGTTCCTAAGTACTTTACATTTGTCATGCTATTGTAAATGTTGTTAAATTTTTTATTTTAATTTCTTTATTTTATTTTTACTTGACAAATGCAAATTGTATATATTCATAGTATACAACATGACATTTTATAATATGTATACGGTGTGGAATGGCTAAATCCAACCAATAACATACATTACATTTTAATTTTGAATTAAGTTACAAAGCTCTCATTGCTAGCATAGAGAGAAACAATTTTTGTACATTAATTTATCCTGAAACCTTGATGAACCTATTTATTACCTTATTTGTAGAATCTATTGAGTTTTCTACATAGACAATCATGTCATTTGTGAATAACGACCATTTTATGTCTTTCTTTCCAACCTGGATGTCCTTTATCTCTGTGTCTCAGCTGATTGCACAGTCTAGGGCTTCCAATACAGCACTGGATAGAAGTGGTGAGGGCAGGCATACCTAGTGTGTTCCTGATGGGAAGGGGAAGGTATTCAGTCTTTCACAAGACTGAAGGATTTCTGGAGTTGCCATTTATCAGCTTGAGGAAGTTCCCTCTATTCCTAGTTTTCCTCCATTTTTATCAAAAATGGATGTCGGATTTTGCCAAATGCTTTTTCTGTATTGATTATGGTGATCATATAATTTTTTAATTTGTTTATGAGGTAAAATACATTGATTAATCTTTTATTCTTAAATCAACCCTGCATTCCTAGGATAAATCATCTGAAGTCTCTGTAGGTTGTTTCCTTTGTCCATTGTTTCCGCTGGCTCCTGCTCATGATACATGTTTGTAATTTTTGATTAAGAATTTACATTAGCCGGGGGCAGTGGCTCATGCCTGTAATCCCAGCACTTTGGGAGGCCGAGCCCAGACAGATCACGAGGTCAAGAGATCGAGACCATCCCGGTCAACATGGTGAAACCCCATCTCTACTAAAAATACAAAAAATTAGCTGGGCATGGTGGCGCGTGCCTGTAATCCCAGCTACTCAGGAGGCTGAGGCAGGAGAATTGCCTGAACCCAGGAGGCGGAGGTTGCAGTGAGCCGAGATCGCGCCATTGCACTCCAGCTTGGGTAACAAGAGCGAGACTCTGTCTCAAAAAAAAAGAATTTACATTACTTGAAGTTATCTTCCATTTTGCTTTTACCAGTCGCCTGGAAGACACTAAAGACCTGATGTCACTTTAAATTTGCAGCTTGAGACTTTTTGGATTATACAGCTTGTGTGTGAAGCACCAGCTGAAGGGCTCCCCATGGTTATGTATTAATACACACTCTCGGGAGAGATGCTTGCCCTCAGGATGGACGATCTTGTCTGCTGTTTCAAGGACTGCAGGGATTGAGGGGGCAGGAGACAAGAGACAGGTTGATTTATAGTTCCCTCCTACACTAAGCCTAGTGTTTTGGTGCCCTACTTTTCGAGGTCTTCTCCTAACCCTCCTACCTTGGACAAGATCTAAACTTTGTCTGCTATTCTGCTGCCCCATCCTCATCCCAAACTATGAAAAGCGAGTTTCGGTATGACACTTGGCAACCATCTTAAGAGTGAAAAATGGCATCTAATTACTTCTTTGGGTTTCTACTTTCACCTTTTTTATTTTATCTTATTTTATTTTTTGCCTTTGAGAACTCAATTATTTTACAGCTCATTGATACATTTTAAATGGTTCTTGATATGTATTGCAGAAGTTTTCCTTGTTTTATAGTCCTTATCAGCCCATATTTCTGGAAATAAAATTCTTTCAACTTACCGTTTAATGATTTACAGTATCCATTTATCCCTTCCTGTCTCAGAGGCAATAGAGTGAGAACACACACTTAGGAGCCAAGCTGGCCTGAGACCAAGTCAGATCCACCAGCAGTGTGACCTCAGCAGCCTGTTTACATTCTGTGTCTCAGTTTCTCACAGGGTTGGTGTGAAAATTAAATGAGGTAATATATAAATAACACTTAAAACAGAGACTGGCACTAGTAGGGATGGACTATCTTTTTATTATGATCTGAAAAAGTTGAAAAATTATGAGCCTGAGTAACAGTTATACGTCTTACCCAATGGTTCACTAACCTCCGTTCCCTGGCTACCCCGGCCCCCTCTACCATGCAGTCACCCACACTCATGCTTATACTAATGGAGAGGAGTCAACTATGAGCTATTCATTGGATGACAGGCCCAGCTGCTGTCTCAGATGCACCTCAGGTCCAGGACAGAATGCTAGCAGATAGCTGCTGATCTAAGATATGTCATCATTATATAAGCCTGCGTGAAAACACAGCCCTTTTACTACTGAGAAATCTGAAAACAAGCATAAACATAAACAAATATAATTTTAAATTTTGTATTTTTTATGATGTCACTTGTCCCAAAAGCCTTCTGACACCAATAATCCTGATTACTAAAAATCTCAAAGTTATGGAAATGGAAAAGGTTTTGAAACCATGTTTGTTTTTCCCCCAAAATACAGGGAGTTGTCATTTTTGAAAACTCAAACATTATCTCTACAACTATCAGCCAAAAAACTTGTCTGAGACAGGTTCTCGCTCTGTCGCCCAAACTGCACCATCACGGGGCTACAGCAAACCACTTGCTTCGGCCTCCCCGGTAGCTGAGACCACAGGTGTGTGCCTCCATGCCCGGTTAATTTTTTAATGTTTTTGTAGAGACTACATCCCTTCACATTGCCCAGGCTGGTCTCGAACTTCTAGGCTCAAGCAATTTTCCCACCTTGGCCTCCCAAAGTGCTGGAATTACAGGCATGCGCCACTGACCGCACCCAGCCTGAAAAATGTTTTGTGAGATAAATAGCTGCTATGCAGTTTAGATATTAAAAACTAAGACATGGTCTCCCAGGAAAGTAATAATTTGGGATATATTCTGTGCCACATCCTGTATTATGAAATAGATGGCAAAAAAAAAAAAAAAAAAATCCCATTGATTTTCAAGACTTTAAAGATGGAAGCTGTAACTTCCAAGTAAATTTGGAGCTGAGGAGTCTTGTCCGGCTACGACCCCGGAATTCTGTACTGATTTCTTGCTGGTATCCACACACAAGCATTCATTAATGCTGTGCATTAAACAAATAGACCTTTGACCCCAGGTTTCTATTTACCATTCTGATTCTCTGCTCCATGCAACTACCTCGCCTCACGTCCTCTCTTGAACCCGCTCCTTTCTAGCTTTCCTCCAGGGTACTTTGCTGAAATGACTTTTACCTCAGTCATTTAGCTGCATTTGACACAGAGCTACAATTGAGGAGTTCCTCCTTGAAGCCCTTTAGTCTGGGTTTTAACGACCTTCCCTCTCGGATTCCCTTTCACCTTTCTCTTCCTCCTCATGATCCTCCTCCACCAGATTTCTAGTGATCCTCTCAGAATGATCCCACACAGTCTCATAGCTTTAAATGCCACTCATCTGTTGGGGCCTCTTCCCTGAGGGGAGCACCAAGAGGCATCCCTGACTCTTTTCCCTTCTCCCCCAACCCCCATGCAACCACACAGCCAGTCCTGTGGGTGTGCGGGCAACCAGCATCCTAACTGACCATCCCCATTTCCACAGTCAGTTTCAGTCACCTTCCTCTCCCACTGGTCTATTGCCAAAGATCTTCCAACCTCTCTGCATCCTGTCTTGCTCTCCTACAGTCCAGTATCCAGTCAGCATCCAGAGTGATCTCTTGAAAATGTGAAAACATGGTATATGTGTAGGGCTGAGGGCCCCACAGGGTTGTGGGGTGTCCCTTATGCTGTGCTGAGGCGCAGGATCCGAGAAATAAAGAGACAGGACACAGAAGTACAAAGAAAATGCAGCTGGGCTCAGGGGGCCACGCCACCTATGAGTGGAGTCAGGCGAGGCCCCCAATGTCCAGAAGCGTGTGTACTTATTGTGTATAGGTTAGGGGGTAGGGCAGTGAGTGAAGTCATCTTTAAAGATAGTGATAGGGGCCGGGCGCGGTGGCTCACACCTGTAATCCCAGCACTTTGGGAGGCCGAGGCGGGTGGATCACGAGGTCAAGAGATCGAGACCATCCTGGTCAACATGGTGAAACCCCGTCTCTACTAATACGAAAAATTAGCTGGGCATGGTGGCGCATGCCTGTAGTCCCAGCTACTCGGGAGGCTGAGGCAGGAGAATTGCCTGAACCCAGCAGGCGGAGGTTACGGTGAGCCGAGATCGTGCCATTGCACTCCAGCCTGGGTAACAAGAGCGAAACTCCGTCTAAAAAATAAAAAAATAAAAAAAAAATAGTGATAGGGTCGTGAGCAATAAAACATGGGGTCCACCCCCATTAGGTCACCTAGGCTAGGAGGTGGACAGTGCACAGCAAGGGGTCCATTCCCATTAGGTCATCAAGGCAGGGGCCGTGTGCAGTAAGGGGTCCACCCCCATGAGGACACCAAGGCATGGAGGTGGGCCGTGCGCAGTGAAGAGGGTGCAGTGTGCAATACCGCTATCTATGGGCAAGCTACTTCTAAGAAGATTTATGGAGGATGCTTTAAGTCACACAGCAATGACAGAGCTGTCAGGGTTACTGCCACCTGCTGGCAGCTTCCAATGAGTTCTATAGAATGCTTTTCGAGCAGCCCAGTAACAAGAGCTGATAAAGTTCACAGTCACCAAGGTGCGATTATCTGGAGGGGTTTTGAGCCCTCGGATGCTCGAGGGATTGTCGGTCTGAGGGCAGCCCTCCACAAGAACTGGAGCAAGGTCCTACAACTCCTTTATAGGGAGGAATGGCTCTTTCCCCAAGCCTGCCATACAGCAGGTATCTTTACGATACTGAACGCTGCTGCCTGGGCCATGGATACTTGTCCTGGTATAACTGTTTTTCCTCAAATCATGCTCTGCACTGTGTCTGCTCCAGACATTCCTCCGATTATGAGTTAAGATATAGTTATATATATATGGAAATAACTGAGTGGTGAGATATTCTTTAGGCACTCATTCTGAGAACCAACATGATTATATATAGAGGATTATATAAAGGGAAATAACTAAGTAGTAACACTATAAACTGAGATATTCTTCAGGCCTTAATTGTGCCAGGATTCTGCTTAGCTCTCCTTCCTCGGTGCCTGTGTGGGGGGTTACCCACAATATGCGTACCCCCATCCCTGTGTAAACCCTGCTGCTGTCTACTCATTGCAGCAGAATAAAAGATCAGACAACCTGGTGCCTGCCTCTTCAGCCTCATCTCCTTCCCTTGCTTGTTCTTGCTATGTGAGTCAGATTATCTAGCGCTGAAAACAGTCTTACCTGACAGACATTAGATCCCTGAGCGTGGAAGGAAAAGTCTGAGAGAATGAGGGCCAGAAACATGTATTTAAAAAAAATTAAAAAGCACAGGAAAACGGTAAACCTAACTAACCTGTATGTATATACTCAAAAGAACATGGTAACAAAATGAGCTTTTCAGAAACTGAGCCAACAGACTTACACAGAAATAGAAATATCTTTGGTCATATTCTGAAAACAAAAAGAATCCTTAGTGAATATAAAAGAACAAAAAGTATACACATCACATTTGTGGGTCATAATGCAATAAAACTAGAAAGAATTGAAAGAGGATTTAAAGGTGTTCAGCTTCCTGAAAATGTTAAATTATCCTTTTAAACAAATTCAAGCCTGAGTCAGGGTGCAAATCCAAAACACAAATTCCATGCCTATAAAAATATATTCTTGCAAACAACAGTGTATCGGGATGTAAGGAGAGAGCTCACTGACTCGGAAGCTCTCACGGTGACCAGGTGCGTTCACGGGAACCAGAGCGCTGCCCTGGAGTCGTCTGACATCATCTTACTACAAGTAGGAGCAGCCATGCTGGGAGATTCTCAGATGGCAGTAATAAGTCAGAGGATTCTTTCCCAAATGTGACCTCCCAGTCCTCTTTGACACAGGGTTCTAGGCAGTGACCACAAATCCACCAATGAGAGTTTACAAGATCAACCTGCCCTCAGGCAGTGGAGTGGAAACTGACACTAGCAGCTACTGTGGAAAAAAATGAATGACCTCTAAGAATATGTTATCTGCCCCATGCAAAGACTCTGGATCCCAGAAGTCCTCCTGGTAAGGGCTCAGAGCCAGACAGCTTCATTTCTGTCCCCTGGGCTGCTCTCCCTCTGACAGCTGTGGAAATTGGGGAAGCATAGGAATGTATTCGAAATGGCAATGATGTGTCATGCCAATGTGTGGAAGTGTACAAGTTAAGTAATATTTTAAAAACAGAACACACGAGAGTTTGCACAGTCCTGCCAAAGTTTTGTCATGTATGTTTCTAGACAAGTTTGAAGATAATTTGGAAATGGCTGACATTTTTTATAAAGCTCATGTTTTTGGTTTGCTTAAATGTAAAAGCATACACTTAGAAATAAGTTGCTATGTAAAATTTTTTTTATTTTACTTTAGATTATGGGGTACATGTGCAGATCATGGAGGATTGTTGCATAGGTACATACATGGCAAGATGGTTTGCTGCCTTCATCCCCCCATCACCTATATCTGGTATTTCTCCCCTCAATATCCCTCCCCACCCTCCCCACCCCCGCTGTTCCTCCCCTATCCCCCTCCGCCACTGATCGCAGTGTGTCATGGTCTCCTCGCTGTGTCCATGTGTTCTAATTGTTCAACACCTGCCTATGAGTGATAACATACGGTGTTTGGTTTTCTGTTCTTGTGTCAGTTTGCTGATAATGATGGTTTCCAGATTCATCCATGTCCCTATGAAGGACATGAACTCATCGCTTTTTATGACCGTGTAGTATTCCATGGTGTATATGTGCCACATTTTATTTATCCAGTCTATTGATGATGGACATTTGGGTTGGTTAAAGGTCTTTGCTGTTGTAAACAGTGCCGCAGTGAGCATAAGGTGTGCTTGTGTCTTTATAACAGAATGATTTATAATCCTTTGGATATATACCCAGTAATGGGATTGCTGGGTCAAATGGAATTTCTATTTCTAGATCCTTGAGGAATCGCCACACTGTCTTCCACAATGGTTGAACTAATTTACACTCCCACCAACAGTGTAAAAGTGTTCCTATTTCTCCACATCCTCTCCAGCATCTGTTGTCTCCAGATTTTTTAATGATCGCCATTCTAACCGGCGTGAGATGGTATCTCAATGTGGTTTTGATTTGCATTTCTCTAATGACCAGTGATGATGGGCATGTTTTCATGTTTCTTGGGCTCATCGATGTCTTCTTTTGTAAAGTGTCTGTTCGTAATCTTAGCTATCTGGAAGCTTCAAATACCTAGAATGAGGCATTTCCCAAAGGTCTCTGTAACTTGGATTTTACTGTGGTTTGAAAACTCTTGCCAGACATGGTGGCTCACGCCGGTAATCCCAACACTTTGGGAGGTTGAGGTGGGCAGATCACTTGAGCTAGGAGTTAGAAACCAGCCTGGGTAACATGGCGAAAGCCCATCTCTACAAAAAAATATTTTTAAAATAGTTGAGAGTGGTGGCAGTGCCTATAGTCCCAGCTACTCGGGAGGCTGAAGTGGGAGGACCCTTGAGGCTGGGAGGTCCGGGCTGCAGTGAGCCGTGATCACACCACTGTACTTCAGCCTGGGTAACAGTGCCAGATCCTGTCCCCCTCCCTCAAAAGAAAGAAAACTATCAGTTCATAATGCAGTTGATGAAATAATACACACCCACAAAGAAAGGAGCAATCATGATAACGTGTATGTAATTACTCATTATTAAAATATCGTGTATAGTATCATGTATGTAATAGTGAATACCTATAATGAATGGGGAACTGCTTTAAGCACTTTATACTCATTATCCCACAAGAATTCTCTCTCGGGTAGGTCTTAGTATATTCAGTTCGAAGGCTAATTAGTAAGCAATTCATAGAATTGAACAAGAAGCTATTTAAAACATAGAAGGCTCTCAGAAATACAACGTGGAATGAGTAATGAAAGTTACAGAGATACATGGCACATTTATAGAAAGTGTAAAAACTTACAAAGTTAAACAGTATATTATTTAGAGAAAATATATTTACTTAGAGATATTATTATGTAATGAAAGTCAGGGAAATAATACTCTTTATAAAGCTTCAGATGAATGATTCTCCTAGACAGGGAGGCGAAGGGCTGCATTTGGGAGGGCCCAGCCTTGCAGACAGCTTCAAGCGTAGTGTTGCAGGCGATGGCTATAGTGTATTTATTTTACTTTGCTCTTATGTGACTGTGCGTGTGTCTGTGTGTGTAATTGTGTATGTATAAAATAGTTCCTAACGATGTTTTTGCGTTGGGATGTTTCTCTGTCTCCTAGGCTGGAATGCAGCGGCATGATCACGGCTCACTGCAGCCTACACCTCTCAGGCTCAAGCGATCCTCCCACCTCAGCCTCCTGAGTACCTCGGACTACAAGTGTGCACCACCAGGCTTGGCTGGTTTTTTAAAATCTTTTGTAGAGATGGGGTCTCGCTCTGTTGTCCAGGCTGGTCTTGAACTCCTGATCTTGAACTCCTGGTCTCAAGTGATCCTTTTGCCTCAGCCTCTCCAAGTGCTGGTATTACAGGGTGAGCTGCTGTGTCCAGCCTATTTTTTTAATTTTTAAACTGCTTTATTGAGGAAAAATTCACAGACCTTGCAATCTGCTAGGGTTTAGTGTGATCACAGATATGTGCAACCAACACCGTGGTTAATTCTAGAACATTTTTATCAGTCCTATACCCTTTAGCTATCACGCTGTTATCCCCTCACCCCTACCCCATCTGCAAATCTAGTTTCCATCTCAATAGATTTGTCTTTTCTGGGCATCTCATATAAATCGATCTGTAGGAGTGTCTTTTCATGTCTGGCTTCTTCCCATTTGTCTCATTCCGGAAGGTGACTGAATTTTTCCACAACTGGGAATACTAAGCTGTGGAGTGAATTGTTGGTTCCCAAGTGAATGTGAATGAGGCAGAGTGGAAGGAGAGTTCTTTCACTGAGGGAAGGGGACAAGAACAATGAAAGAAAGAGATCCAGCAGGAGGGGAGGGAGGAAGGAGGGTGGAGAGCTGCTTGAAACAAATGAACAGAGCTCCGGGCCGGGACAGCAGTATAGAAGAGGCAAGTGCGGCAGGGTGTAGGTCCTGACGGGGAGGGAGGGGGAATGCGGAAACCAGCGTGTCACAAACTCTGAGCTGCTGGAGATGGGGGTCCCAGAGGCCCGGTTATCCCCTCACAGGCAGGGGCTGAAAAGTGGGGCTCTGCTCAGGTTCAGGAAGGAAGCGGGTGGGTGCACAGGTCGTGTAGATGTGCGTGAGCCCACAGTGTGAGGTGCAGAACTTCAGGGAGAACCTGCATTTGGCCTCCAGGCTGGTCGGAAGTATTCTTTCATTCAGCAGGCTTCTCATTGAGCGCCTTCTGTGTGACAGACACTACAGAGCGCAGAGATGCAATCTTACCTGTCCCAGCCTCCCAGGGAAGGCAGTGTTAGGAACTTCCAGGGACTTACCTGGAAGGCTGGGACAAGGTTATTTCCCCTCTCCCCACAGTTCATGGAACTGTGTTCTGCATAGAATGGGCAAATTACAACTATCATGGATTAGTAATTGAAGAAACGAAGCCTATACCTCCATGTTTTTTACAAAATGCACTATCTGAGTGAGATGTATTAAATGTTCACATTGACGGCTGTATTGTCTATTTTGTGTTGCTGTAAAAGAATACCTGAGGCTGGGGAATTGACAAAGAAAAGAGGTTGATTTATCTCACGATTCTGCAGGCTCTACCAGCCTGGCACCGCCCTCTGCTTCTGGTAGGACCCTAGGGAGCCTCCAGTCATGGTGGATGGGGAAGTGGAACAAGGAAGAAAGGAGGCGGGTGCCACACCCTTTCAACCAGCCAGCTCTCACGTTTCAGAGAGCAGAACTCACTCATCACCACGGGGACAGCACCAAGCCATCCTGAAGTATCCAGCCCTATGACCCAAACGCCTCTCACTAGGCCCTGCTTTCAACATTGGGAATCAAATTTCTTCCTCCCTTCCTTTCTCTCTTTCCTTCTTTCTCTTTCTCTTCCCCCCCTCCCTTCCTTCTTCCCTTTCTCTTTGCTCTGTCACTCACAGTGGAGCGCTGCACCATAGTCACAGCTCACCCTAGAAACCATGGCTGAGCTGAGCCATTGCTCGCCGTGGCATCCGACTCCCGGAGCTCCAGAGAGCCTCCCACCTCAGCATCCTGAGCAGCTGGGATTACAGGCTCAAGCCACCACACCCAACTAAGTTTTTAATTTTTTGTAGAGACAGGGTCTCACTAGGAGATCCAATTTCAACATGAGATTTGGAGGGGACAGATATTCAAACTGTATCAATGGCAATAGGTTTTTTTCCTCATAAAAAGTGTCTATGTGTTAGGAACTTTAGATGTTTAAAAAGTAGGTGGGGAGGAAGAAATATATAATAAGGGGCACATACTTTATAATCTCCTCACATTTTAAATTACTCTGATAACTAAGACATACATAGACTCATGGGTCTGGAATTTTTTCAGTGACACATTTGTTTATAATTAAAATGTGGATTTTTAAAAATTTATTTATTTATTTACTTAGAGGTAGGCAAGCGGTCTTGCATATATATATATATATATATTTTCTTTTTTTATTGCATTTTAGGTTTTGGGGTACATGTGAAGAACATGCAAGATTGTTGCATAGGTACACACATGGCAGTGTGATTTGCTGCCTTTCTCCCCTTCACCTATATCTGGCATTTCTCCCCATGCTATCTCTCCCCAACTCCCCACCCCCTGCTGTCTCTCCCCTATTTCCCCCCAACAGACCCCAGTATGTGATGCTCCCCTCCCTGTGTCCATGTGTTCTCATTGTTCAACACCCACCTGTGAGCGAGAACATGCGGTGTTTGATTTTTTGTTCTTGTGTCAGTTTGCTGAGAATGATGGTTTCCAGGTTCATCCATGTCCCTACAAAGGACACGAACTCATAGTTTTTGATGGCTGCATAATATTCCATGGTGTATATGTGCCACATTTTCCCTGTCCAGTCTATCGTCGTAAAATGTGGATTTCATCTCCTTGTTCCTTTTTAATTCAGCCCCAGGTCTGAGCCACCATCAACACATTCCTACATTAAAATAGGGGTTTTTCCTTGAAAATATTGCTTGTTAGGAAAAAAGGAGGCACTTGCCTTGAGACAGCTGAGCTTGGCTGCCATGCTGCTCTCAAAAGAGAGTGTTATTCAGTGTGAAGCTTTGTTCCCTGCGTGGCACCACAGCCCCTCAGCCCTAAACTCAGCAAACACTATCCCATTTCACTCCCAGTGACAAGCACAGGGGCTCCATCACAGGCCAGTACCCAGTGTGAACTAAGTCTTGGGAACTTACTGGAATTGTCGGAAGATATGTCCCTTTTTAGTAACGTACACAGCTGTGAATATTAGATACAATTTGACTTCAGACTCAATTCATCATGTGTTTTGACTTAGGTGTGGCCTGCTTATGGTATTACTGATAATTAGAAACGAAAATGCTGGCGAGTCACAGAAAGAAAAATCCTGTGTTTTCTGAAAGCTTCAAACACTTTTGGCCTTGTTCCTTAATCATCTGGGAGGAAGAGAATCCGTAAAAACTGGAAACGTGGTGGCCAGCAACCAGCCCTTGAGAGGCTTGCTGAGCTGTGAGGGTCTGGAGGAGGAAGAAACCCTGCACTGCTCCTGCAGCCCCAGTGCAAAATGATGCTGAATTCCGGCGTGATATTGAAATGAATATATTTTATTTTAATGTTAAATATTAAATTTAAGGTAATATTGGGGTCAAAAGCTTTATTAAGTCCTTTTTTCACAAATGGAAACAACCAAATGACAAATCATTTAAAATGTTCAGATTTCGTAACCTTCCTGGTCCCTAACATTTTGAGGAGGCAGCCTGGGCTATGGAAGGGAGGCGGTCCTCTAAGACAGCCGTGTCCAATAGAAATGGAATATGAGCTCTGCCTGTCTGTAGTTTTAAATTTTCTACTAGCCAGGTTAAGGAAAATAAAGAGGAACAGGTGAAACTGATTTGTAATAATATAATTTATTTGACCCAGTGTATCCAAAATATCATTTTGATGTGTGATCAGTATAAAAATTATTAATGAAACTTTTTACATTCCTTTGTCCTAAATCTTTAAAACTCAGTCCATATTTTACACTTCTAGCACATCTCAGCTCAGAGCAGCCACATTCCAGATATTCTGAGGGCTCTGACTTACCTGACCTCAGGGAGGTGAAGGGCCTGAACCCCGCTTCTCTGCCAGGAGCGAGGGAGCTCCTCCTCCCTGCTCACATCTCTTCTCAGTCCCAAAGGAAGAGACGGTGCCCTGAGAGAGCAGGGGCTGCCAGCAGGAGATGTCCACAAGTAGGTCACTGCCACCCACCTGCTGCTTGGTGGGGCCATTCTCCCCTCCCAAGATCAGAGGACAGTGGGGTCCCAAGAGGGTGGGACCCGTCCACAGCCTTGAGGGCTCCAGAGTTTAGATGTGGAGGGAATAGCTTCAAGACAAACCCCTTACCTTGCCATCTGGCCTTGGCCCTAGTGGTCAGGCTGTCCTCTGTTTCCTCCTGTGTTGTGTGATCCTGTGTGAGTTTAAGCACATACATGTCTACATGCATTTCTTTATAACTCAAGGGATCCGATTTCTAATAAGGGGAAAGGGAATTCAGTACCTAGACCATCCCTTAGTTTGCCAACTAGCTTGTAATCAACATGTTGTTAACCCTGGCATCCTGTCAGCACTGGGTGTGTTAGTTAGCTGTTACTGTACAATAAGCCATCCCAAAACTTATGTAGCTTATGATTGAGCAGGTCAGCAATTTACAGCAGGCTCTTGCCATAGACTAATTGCCATACCTTTATAAGGTGTAGCAATCTTTGTGTGTGTGTATGGGAGAGGGGGCTCAGCTGCTGGTGAACAGGCCGGGGTGAGTTGGCTGTGGACTGGGCAGCTTTGGTTCTCTTCCCCAAAGTGTTTCATCCTCTATCAGGCTAACCTGGGCTTGTTGTCATGGAGATGGCAGGGTTCTGAGAGAAAAGCAAGAAGCGTTCAAGACCTTTTGAGACTGGCCCCAAAACTGCCAGCTGGATCCAAGTCTTGGGAAATAGATTCTACCTCTGGATGGGAGCAGCTGTAAAAGTGCATTGCAAAGGGTGCAGATACAGGGAGGGATGAAGAATTGCTGTTGTTTTTGAAATTAGCATCCTTATGCCTTTTCTTGCTGACAAGATTTATGTAACTGTCCAAGTCAAGAAACTTGTCCAAAGCCCCACAGCTGCTGAGCGGGCTGTGCTGGGACTCAGGATCTGCTCTGCCTGACTCCAGAACACATGCACTTCCATGGGCCACACTACCACACAGCTTCCCTGCGCCTTCGGGGTTCTGGAGGATGACTCTTCTGCAATAGAGGCAGGATTCCTGCAAGATTCTCATCCTTGTAGTATTCGTCACCATTAGGAATAATCCTCTCCAGTAAATGATTATGAAGTGTCTTGGAAGAACTTGGAATAATTTGAGGAATAGCACCTTAAGAAACCGAGGTGCTAGCAATATATTTTTCATTTCTAATCCCAGAAGAAATTTGAAAACACATATAAAGCACTCCACATGTGTGGAAATTCTTTTCATCCCATTTTGGTATTTGTAGGCTATTACTGGTCTTCAACACAGACTAAATCAAAATGCTGTGCCCAAAACAGCCTCTTACTCTGAAAGCAAGTGATGCAAAGATAGATCTGCTGAGAAGTTATTTTCTCCTGCTGCAATTTAGCCAAGCAGCTGAGTACGTCTTAAAGCCATCCTTTGATTTTAACAGGGCAGAGTGTTTTCTAAGACTGCCTACGACCCCTCCCCGCAAAGCTGAGACGCTGCAATGAGGCAAATCCTCACAGCACACGAGGAAATCAGGCATAGTTAATGCACCCTTTAGCACAGCTAAGGTTCTCACCCCTGACACACCTTATAATCACCTGGGTGGCAGGGGGCTTTTAAAATTCCCAAAACCCCAGTTGCAACAGACCAGTGAAATCAGAATCCCTGGGGTAGGATCCAGACATCCTTGCTGTTTATAGCTCTCCACAATGGTTACAACGTGTGGCCAGCATTGAGAACCACTGCTTTAAGCCAACATCTTTTGATGAACTAGTAGCAAATGGTTTCTCGAATGTGAAGCCTTTGCTGCTGAACTATAGCCTTTCAGTCTTCCCTGCATTATTCTCTTCCTATCGTTTGCAGGATTTGATCTCTGCTACTCATTTTGTTTCCCATTCAACTCAATTTCACAAGTACTGAGTGCATGTGATGTGCAGAGCACCGCACTTGGCATTGTGGCCTTAGTTTGGGGAGAACTTTGCTGAGAAAAAAGAAATCTCGTCAAAAATATGAGTCTTGCTACTTACCAAATTGAGGCAAAAATGGCAAGACCTAGGGGGTCTCACGCAAGGCTTAGGACATTAATGCAACAGAATATTACAGTTCATCTGATGATGCTATGAGTGGAAGTGTACAGCTTTGAAACAAAACAGCACACTGCTGTTACTCTGAGATTCGAAGTTATGTGTGCAAATATGTGGTATTTAAATATTTTGTTGATATGTAACATGCATACAGAAATGCATGCATAAAGCATTCACTTAAGCTCAACATAGGACAGAGTTAATACATGTGGGTAACAGAGAAATAGAAGTAGCTTCACGCATGTGGCCCACAAGCGCTGTCTCCCTCCCTCCCTCCTCAAAGGTACCAGCATCTTAACAGCTGACATTGTAGATCAGTTTTGTCTTTTCATACAAGCGTTTCATTACAGAAAAATTAAAATATATAAAAAAATGAACAAAATTGTGTAACACCCCCATGACCCAGCTTCCACAGCTAGTAATCATGTGCCATTTTTGTTTCTTTTGTACCTCAGCCCTTTCTCTACCCCTCACTTTATTTATTTATTTGGAGTTCTTTTGGGGGGAGGTAAGATATACATGCACTGAAAGGCACAAATCTTAATTGTACAGCTTTGAAAAACAAATACACCCACATAACCTTCACCCCTTTTCAGAGTAGAATATTTCCATCCCCAGAAAACTCCCTCATGATCATTCCTAGACAATTTTTAACTTCCCCAGAGGAAAGTACTGTTGTGCGGGTTTTTTAACCATAAGTTCATTTTGCTTGAAATCATACAATATGCATTTTTATGTCCAGCTGTCTCAGCATAGTTTGTGAGACACCTCTGTAGCGTGTATTTTAGCAGTGTGTTCCTTTGCATCGCTGAATAGTATTCTGTTGTATGAGTCCACTGTGGTTTGTTCATATATATCCCTGTTGATGAATATTTGGGTTATTTCCTATTTTGGGCTATCATAATAGTAAAGATCTATGAACATTCTTATACAAATACCTTTTTGTATTGTTGTATTCCTTCATTAGCATTGAAATGGCACATGTTTTCATTTTTTAGCGGTTGCTCCAAGGATTACAGTGTATCACAATCTAGAGTTGATACTGTACTGTTACAGTGAGTGTAAAACATAAAAACTCACTACAGAATAGCACCATTTATCTCCTGTCGTTTGAGCTGTTGTTGCCATAAATTTTCTATCTACACGTGACGTAAACCCCACACTACAGTGTTATATTTGCTTTAGTCATCCATCTTTAGAAGAAATTAAGAGAAAAAAAGAAAAAACTATTAATAAATACTTGGAGGGAGGTTTTTTTTGTTGTAATTGTACTTTAAGTCCTGGGGTACATGTGCAGATCTTGCAGGATTGTTGCACAGGTACACACAGGCCATGGTGATTTGCTGTCTCCATCTCCCTGTCACCTACATCAGGCATTTCTCCCAGTGTTATCCCTCCCCAACCTCCCCACCCCCTGCTGTCCCTCCCGAAGCCCCCCACACCCCAACAGACCCCACTGTGTGATTTTCCCCTTCCTATGCCCATGTGTTCTCATTGTTCAACACCCGCCTATGAGTGAGAGCATGTGGTGTTTGGTTTTCTGTTCTTGTGTCAGTTTGCTGAGAATGATAGTTTCCAGATTCATCCTTGTCCCTACAAAGGACAGGAACTCATCCTTTTTATGGGTGCATAGTATTCCATGGTGTATATGTGCCACATTTTCTTTGTCCAGTCTATCATTGATGGGCATTTGGGTTGGTTCCAGATCTTTGCTATTGTAAACAGTGCTGTAGTGAACATACATGTGCATGTGTCTTTTTTTTTTTTTTTAGAAAGAAAGAAAAAAAGAATGAAGAAGAGGAAGAAAAAGGAAGAGAAAGAGAGAGAGAGAATGGGAGTATTGCTTTCTTGCCCAGGCTAGATTGCAATTTAGTAATGGGTATTGAAAACCACTTTTATACCGATAATTATACTTAATGATGTAGACAGAAAGGAATAAAGGAAGAAAATAACAAACGAGCAGCCAACCAATATTTCATTTAAACCTATGAAATGCTATGCGATTACTGAGGAGTGATTTACTTCCAATTATGTAGTCACTTTTGGAATAGGTGTGAGGTGGTAATGTGTGTTTTGTGTATTTGAAGCGGAGAGTTCTATAAATGTTTATTAAGTTTACTTGTTCCGGGTCTGAGTTCAAGTCCTGGATGTCCTTGTTAATTTTCTGTCTCGTTGATCTGCAGAATCGTTAGCTCTTCTTGTTACACTGATCCTTTTGCCATTATGCAATGTCCTTCTTTGCCTCTTTTGATCTTTGTTGCTTTAAAGTCTATTTTATCAGAGGTGAGAATTGCATCTCCTGCTTTTTATTTATTTGTTTATTTTAACTCTCTGTTTGGTTGGTAAATCTTCCTCCTTCTCTTTGTTTTGAGTCTTTGTGTATCGTTGCAAGTGAGATGGGTCTGGATACGGCATTACCGATGGGTTTTGGCTTTTTATCCAATTTGAATATATATAAGTTTAATACTGGCATTTGATGCTAGCTGGCTGTTTTGCCCATTAGTTGGTGTACATTTTTCATTGTATTAATGCTCTTTGCTTTTTAATATATTTTTGGAAAGGCTGATATTGGTTGTTCCTTTATATGTATAGTGCTTCTTTCAGAAGCTCTTGTAAAGCAGGCCTGGTGGTGGTGAAGTCTCTAAGTACTTGTTTGTTCGCAAAAGATTTAATTTTTCCTTCGCTCATAAAGCTTAGTTTGGCTGGATAGGAAATTCTGGCTTGAAAGTTCTTTTCTTTAAGGATGTTAAATATTGGTCCCCACTCTTTTCTGGCTTGTAGGGTTTCTGCTGAGAGATCTACTGTAAGTCTGATAGGTTTCCCTTTATGGGTAACCTGACCTTTCTCTCTGGCTGCCCTTAGTATTTTCTCCTTCATTTCAACCCTAATAAATCTGGCAATTATGTGCCTTGGGGTTGGTCTTCTTGAAGCATATCTTTGTGGTGTTCTCTGTATTACCTGGAGTTGAATATTGCCCTGCCTTGCCAGGTTGGGAAAATTTTCCTGAATGAGATCCTGAAGAGTATTTTCCAACTTGGATTCATTCTCTTAGTCACATTCAGGTACACCTATCAAACATAAATTAGGTCTTTTCACATAGTCCCATATTTCCTGGAGACTTTGCTTATTCCTTTTTATCCTTTTTTCTCCAATCTTTTCTTCTCATTTTTTTTTTTTTTTTTGTGTTCACCATGGGCTCCTCCAAGATACCTCGGGGGAGGAGGTGTGGGGCCCAGCAGATGGGACTTGAGGAGACACAGAGGCCACCTACCAAAGCAGCTCCCCACCCTCCTCGGGCCCCGTGGGTGCACCACCCCATTCATAGAGGAGCCTGGACTTGATTTAATGCTCTGCTGTCACCATCGGGAAATGCTTAGTAATTCTTTTTTTCCTTTTTTTTGGAAGAAAGAAAAAAGAAAAAAAAAGAATGAAAAAGAGGAAGAGAAAGAGGGAGAGAGAACGGGAGTATTGCTTTATTGCCCAGGCTAGAATGCAGTCTAAAAATGGGAATTGAAAACCTCTTTTATGCCAATAATTGTGCTTAACAATGGAGACAGGAAAGAATAAGGGAAGAAAATAACAAACAAGCAGCCAATCAATATTTCATTTAAACCTATGAAATGTTATGCGATTACTGAGGAGTGATTTACTTCCAATTATGTAGTCACTTTTGGAATAGGTGTGATATGGTAATGTATGTTTTGTGTAAATGTTTATTAAGTTTACTTGTTCCGGGTCTGAATTCAAGTCCTGGATATCCTTGTTAATTTTCTATCTCGTTGATCAGTCTTATATTGACAATGTGATGTTACAGTCTCCCACTATTACTGTGTGGGAGGCTAAGTCTCTTTATAAGTCATTAAGAACTTGTCTTATGTATCTGGGTGCTCATGTATTGGGTGCGTGTATATACAGGATCGTTAGCTCTTCTTGTTGCATTGATCCTTTTACCATTATGTAATGTCCTTCTTTGCCTCCTTTGATCTTTGTTGCTTTAAGGTCTATTTTATCAGAGGTGAGAATTGCAACTCCTGCTTTTTATTTATTTATTTATGTTTGCTCTCCGTTTGGTTGGTAAATCTTCCTCTGTCCCATTGAGTCTTTGTGTATCGTTGCATGTGAGATGGGTCTGGATACAGCGTACTGATGGGTTTTGGCTTTTTATCCAGTTGATAATATATATGAGTTTAATACTGCCATTTGATGCTAGCTGGATATATTTTTGGAAAGGCTGATACTGGTTGTTCGTTTATATGTGTAGTGCTTCTTTCAGAAGCTTCTGCAAAGCAGGCCTGGTGATGGTAAAATCTCTAAGTACTTGCTTGTTTGCAAAAGATTTAATTTTTCCTTTGCTTTTGAAGCTCAATTTGGCTGGATATGAAATTCTGGGTTGAAAGTTCTTTTCTTTAAGGATGTTGAATACTGGCCCCCACTCTCTTCTGGCTTGTAGGGTTTCTGCTGAGAGATCTGCTGTAAGTCTGATAGGCTTCCCTTTGTGGGTAACCTGACCTTTCTCTCTAGCTGCTCTTAGTATTTTCTCCTTCATTTCAACCCTAGTGAATCTGATGATTATGTGCCTTGGGGTTGGTCTTCTTGAAGAATATCTTTGTGGTGTTCTCTGTATTACCTGGAGTTGAATATTGTCCTGTCTTACTAGGTTGGGAAAATTTTCCTGAATAATCTCCTGAAGAGTATTTTCCAACTTGGATTCATTCTGTTCGTCACATTCAGGTACACCTATCAAACGTAGATTAGGTCTTTTCACATAGTCCCGTATTTCTTGGAGACTTTGCTCATTCTATTTTATCCTTTTTTCTCTAATCTTGACTTCTCGTTTTATTTCGTTAAGTTGGTCTTCGAACTCTGATATTCTTTTTTCTGCTTGATCAATTTGACTGTTAAAACTTGTGCATTCTTCGCAAAGTTCTTGTGTTGTGTTTTTCAGCTCCATTAATTCACCTATATTCCTCTCCAAATTGTCTATTCTCTTTAGCATTTCGTCAAACCTTTTTTCAAAGTTCTTAGTTTCTTTGCATTGGGTTAGAACAAGTTCTTTTAATTCACAGAAGTTTCTTATCATCCACCTTCTGAAGCCTACTTCTGTTAATGGAATGCACTCGTTCTCCATCAGGGCTTGTTCCATTACTGATGAGGAACTGTGATCACCTGCAGAGGGAGAGGCATTCCGATTTTGGGTATTCTCAGCCTTTTTATGCTGGTTTCTTCCCATCATTGTAAATTTATCCGCCTGTCGTCTTTGTGATTTCCAACTTTCAAATTAGGTTTCTGAGTGGACGTCCAACTTGTTGATTCCCAACGCCGAAATCCGAGCAATCCACTGCGCTGGCCAAAACAGCAGCGTCAAGATTGATGGTGCTTTTCTGCCCAGGAATCGGCCAAAAGGGGACCCAGTCCCGCTCACTCTGCACCAAGAACTGCCACGCTGAGGTGCCAGCAAAACCGCCGCGCCGGCCACAAGAGTCGCGCCAGCGACCCGTGGGGCTCCTCCGCTGGGAATCTCCTTGTCCATGAGCAACAAAAATTCGTCTGAAAGTGTGGCGTCCTCTCGTTCTCTGCACTTTCACTAGGAGCTACTATCCCGAGCTGCTAGTGGTCAGCCATCTTGGATCTCTTTCCTCAATTCGACTGTTTAAACTTGTGCATACTTCGCAAAGTTCTTGTGTTGTGTTTTTCAGCTCCATCAATTCACTTATATTCCTCTCTAAATTGTCCATTCTCGTTAGCAGTTCATCAAACCTTTTTTCAAGGTTCTTAGTTTCTTTGCATTGAGTTAGAACAAGTTCTTTTAATTCACAGAAGTTTCTTGTCACCCACATTTTGAAACCTGCTTCTGTTATTGGAACACACTCGTTCTCCATTAAGCCTTGTTCTGTTACTGATGAGGAATTGCGATCCCCTGTAGAGGGAGAGGCATTCTGATTTTGAGTATTCTCTGCCTTTTTAGGCTGGTTTCTTCTCTTCATTATATATTTATCCCTCTGTCGTCTTTGTAATTACTGACTTTCTAACTAGGTCTCTGAGCGGACGTCCAACTTTTGATTCCCAGCGCCGAAATCTGAGCAATCCACTGTGCCAACCAAAACAGCGGTGTTAAGATTGATGGTGCTTTTCTGCCCGGGAATCTCCGGACTCTGCACCAAGAACTGCTGCACTAAGGTGCCAGCAAAACTGCTGCGCCGGCCACAAGAGTCGCTCTGGCGACCCGTGGGGCTCCTCCGCTGGGAATCTCCTGGTCCATGAGCAACAAATATTTGTCTGAAAGTGTGGCATCCTCTCGTTCTCTGCGCTTTCACTGGGAGCTATGTGCCCAAGCTGCTAGTGATCAGCCATCTTGGATCTCTCTCCGCATGTGTCTTTATAATAGAATGATTTATAATCCTTTGGGTATATACCCAGTAATAGGATTACTGGGTCAAATGGAATTTCTATTTCTAGATCCTTGAGGAATCACTACACTGTCTTCCACAATAGTTGAACTAAGTTACACTCTGGAGGGAGATATTCTGAGACCACTGAAACATACTGTTTCTTCTTTAGGTTTTGTCCACAATTTTTGCATTCATTGATGACTCTTTCCTGCAGTAATGATTACTGTGGTGTTCTAGTGGTGGTTTTCTATTTGTGCTATCCTTCGACATTTACTATTTGGAATTCTTCTGTAAGGAATATTTGTCCTTCCTTCCTGACTTATTTAATCTTTTCTGTATCAGTGTGGACTGTGGATATTTCTTTTATGTTCTGGGTTATAATCCAGTGCTGTCCCAATTGTTTGCCCCTCACATTGTTCTGCCTTGATTCATGGAGAGCTCTTCCAGGTTGGCTTCTTTTAACATATCCCCACCTTTCGGATTTTTTAAAAGCACTTTCTTATTTTCTGGCACTGCAAGATGCTCCAGTCTCATCTTGTGTTTTTCATGGCAGGCCTAGAAGAGGTCATTTCTCCAAGAAGCCCTGGTTTCTTTTATAGGAAAATGATATTCAGAAACCAAGATCTGGATATGGGGTGTGCTCATTGATACTGGGATATCACTGCTTCTAGACCCTCTCAGCAGACATAGGTTGGTAACACGTGAATATTTACAAACACGTAAACATGAATACAAACTCATGCATCTACCCATCTATATCTATTTGTCTATCTAAACAGATACATTAAAATAGACATGGGTTCATACTGACATTCCTGACTCCAGTCCAGCACCACAGGGTTTATTCTAGCTTTCTCCCTTTGTTTTTTTGTAACTCTTTCACCTACAGAGAGAAACTGGAAACTTTATTTAGTTTTCTAATTCTCTAATTCTCTACAGTATATTTGCTAACATGAAAAGTCATTTTAGGGTTTCTAACCTGTACACTGAAACAAATTTGCCAACCAGAATACAGTACATTTGTGTACAGTTCTTGAGTCTTACAGTATGCAGTCAAAACACTATTTTACAAGGTTACTTGGGTGATTACTTTTTTTCCCCACACTCTTCAATATGGGTAAGTCATAATTTGTAATGCAGTAAGATTCATTTGCCACTGACTGCATTCCATCTGACCCCCTCACCATCTTTATTGATTTTTAAATTTACATAGAATAAAACTCACTATTTGTAGCATACAGTTTTATGAGTTTTGACAACCGTGTAGAGTTATACATTCACCTTCACAGTAACAGAACTGTCTCATCACCCCTAAAATTCTCTATTGTTGCCACCTCTTTGTAGTCAACCCCTTCCCCAACCCCATTCTTTGGCAGCCACTAATCATATTCAATCCCTATAATACTGCCTCTTCTAAAATATCATGTAAATAGGATTATAGAATATATACAACACAGATAAATCAATTGGGTTGTTTGTTATTGTTGAGTTGTCAAAAATCACTTGGCAATATATATGAGAGTTTATTTTGGGGCTCACTAGTCTATATGTTTGTCTTCATGCCAGCACCACATTGTTTTGATTACTGTAGCTTTGTACTAAGCTTTGAAATCAGGAAATATGAGTTTTCCAAAATTGTTCTTTTTCAAGATTGTTTGGACTATTCTGTATCCTTGAAATTTCTTATGAATTTTAGGATGAATTTTTCTGTTTTTCCCAGGACATCATTGGGATTTTTGCATTCTTGGTGTAGTTAATTCCCAGGTATTTTATTCTTTTTGATGCTATTGTAAATTGAATTGTTTTCTTCATTTCCTTTTCATATTATTCATTATTAGTATATAGAAACACGGCTGATTTTTGTGCACTGATTTTGTATCCTACCATTCTGCTGAATTTGTTTATTCTGACAGTTTTGTGGTGGAGGGATCTTTAGGGTTTTTATTATATTGAGTTAGCTTTCATTGCCTCTGCATTTGCTGAGTATTTTATCATGGAAGGGTATTTAAATTTGTCAGATGCTTTTTCTACATCAGCTGAGACAATCATGTGATTTACCACTCCATTCTGTTAATGTGGTGATGTTTGAATGTTCAACCATCCTTGCATTCCAGGAATAAATCCTACTTGGTCATAGTGTATAATTATTTTAATTTGCTACTGAATTTAGTTTGTTGGTATTTTGTTGAGGATTTTTGCATTGATATGTATCAGGGAAGTGATATGGGTCTCTAGTTTTCTTCTCTACTGCTTTTTTTTTCTGGCTTTGGTATCAGGGTAATGCTGACTCCATAGAATGAGTTTAGAAATGTTCTCTCCTTTTCAATTTTTTGGAAGAGTTGAATTAGTGTTATTTACATGTTTGGTAAGATTCACCAGTGAAGCCATCTGATTCAGGGCCTTTCTTTGTCAAGAAGTTTTTGATTATTGATTCAATCTTCTTACTAGTTATGGGGTCTACTCTGATTTTCTGTTTTTTCATGATTCAGTCCTAGTAGGTTTTGTATATGTAAGAATTTGTCTATTTTATCTAGGCTGTCCTATTTGTTGGCAAACAGTTGTTTATAGTAGACCTCTTATAATTCCTTATTTCTGTAGAATTGGTAATAATGTCCCACTTTTATTTTTGGCTTTGAGTCTCTTTTTCTTAGTCAATCTAGCTAAAGTTTTGTCAATTTTGTTCATCTTTTCAAAAACCAACTTTTGGTATTGTTTATTTACTGCTAAGGCAGGATTTATTTCTGTCATATACTGTATGTTGTTTATATGCCTTATAGCTTTTTTATTCTTCGTTTCCTGCATACTATCTTCTTTTGTATTTAATTGATTTTTGGTAATTAAATGTTTCAATTTCCTCATTTTCTTTTGTATATGTTCTAGTGTGTGTGTGTGTGTTTGTGTGTGTGTGTGTTTACCACCATGGAGATTACATTTTACACTTAACTTGCAAGTTTATTCATTTTAATTATTCAATTGTCTAAACATACTGTAATTTATGTATCCATTCTAGTCCTGATAGTTCTTTGGATTTTTTTAAATTACTGGAATTTTTTTAGAGCAGTTTTAGATTTACATGAAAACTGAGTGGAAAGTACAGGGAGTCCCCGTGCACCCAGTCTCCTGCCCACATGCCCTACTGTTACCCTTACAGTCTTGCCTTGTGGTACATTCATTACAGTTGAGGGAACAATATAGAAATGTTATTATTAACTAAAATTCATTAGGGGTGACTCTTTGTATTGTACCTTCTATCATTTTGAGAAATGTGTAATGACATGGCATGTATCCACCATTAAAGTAGCATACAGAATAGTTTCACTGTCTTAAAATATCCCTTGTGCCTCAGCTATTTGTTCCTGTCTTTCACCCACACCTCCCACCCCCACCCCCATAAACCTGGCAACTACTGCTCTTTTTACTGTCTCTGTAGTTTTGCCTTTTACAGAATATCATATGGTTGGGATTCTATAGTACATAGCATTCAGATGGGCTCCTTTCACTTACCAATATGCATTTAAGTTTCCTGTGTGTCTTTTCGTGGCTTGTCAGCTCATTTTTAAATCAACAAATAATAATGCATTGTGTGGATGCACAACTGTTTATCCATTCACCTATTGAAAGGCATCTTGATTGCCTCCAAGTTTTAGCAGTTATGAATAAAGCTGCCATAAACATTTATGTGAAAGTCTTTGTGTGAATGGAAGTTGTCAACTTACATATGATAAATGTATATGTAGCCTTATAAAGAACTGCCGGGCTAGGCATGGTGACTCATGCCTGTAATCCCAGCACTTTGGGAGGCTGAGGTGGGAGGATTGCTTGAGCCCAAGAGTTCAAGACCTGCCTGGGCAATGTAATGAGACCTCATTGCTACAAAAATTAAAATTAAAATAAACCAGATGTGGTGGTACATGCTGAAGCCCCAGCTACTTAGGAAGCTGAGGTGGGAGGATTGCTTGAGCCTACAAGATGGAGGCTGCAATGAGCCAAGATCATGCCACTATACTGCAGCCTGGGCAACAGAGTCATGCTCTGTCTGAAAGAAAAACAAAGAAAAGAAACTGCCAAATAGTCTTCCAAAGCGATTATACTAGTTTTTCATTTTCACCAGCAATAAATAAAAGTTACTTAAGCAATTTATTGGCTAGATCTTTATATGGATGAAAATGATTCTAGAGTGTATAAGTTAACCACTGAAGACACCCAGCCAACTGGGGATGAAGTGGATTCAACCAAGCTTAGCATAAGATTTTAATCTCTGTACATTTCCCTGTCTGAATGCTCTCACCTTTAACCCCTGAACTGTCCTCACCTTGTGTCCTACAAGGTACAGAGGCCATGACAATTGCGACAAAGATGGAAAGATAAATAAACTCAAGAACTACTCCTCAGCACATCCTGCATTCACCCTCCATCTCTCTGCTCACACTGTTTCCCTCCTTCTCACATCCAAGTCTTATCCAGCTTTCCAGGCACACCTTAAAAGCTACTTCTACAAACAATGCAAGAACACACACCCAATGCACTATCTGAGGTGGACTGTAAAGACCTTCTTACTTCCAGGATTTTAAAAGTCTGGGAGCATCATGAAAAGTATAAATCTCAGAGTTTATTGGAATTAACACTTGGTAGATGTACCCAGACGTCAGGAGAGTAACTGGGGCAATGATCACCTTTTACCGGTGACCCAAGAGCAGAAGTTCTGAATCTATTAGCTTTTCCTTTTGATGTCCAAAAGTAGGTCAGATCCTCTCTGAGCAGTCAACCCTCACCAACAAACCTAACATTTCTAGTATTAACTATACTCTTATGTAGCCTTTACTTTAAAAATTCAGCTAGCTTCCTGTGACTCCAAAAAACAGAATTCACAGAAATTACAATTTTTCTCAAGTGTTGAGAGACCAAAATAGATCAAATGATTTTCCCTATCAGCATCTCCTACCCCTACTAAGAATCCCCGCTTTCTCCCAACTAGTATTCCAGCTTAAAAATATGTGTTGATGGCCGGGTGCAGTGGCTCACACCTGTAATCCCAGCACTTTGGGAGGCCGAGGTGGGTGGATCCCGAGGTCAACAGATCGAGACCATCCTGGCCAACATGGTGAAACGCCGTCTCTACTAAAAATACAAAAAATTAGCTGGGCATGGTGGCGCGTGCCTGTAATCCCAGCTACTCGGGAGGCTGAGGCAGGAGAATTGCCTGAACCCAGGAGGCGGAGGTTGCGGTGAACCAAGATCGTGCCATTGCACTCCAGCCTGGGTAACAAGAGCAAAACTCCGTCTCAAAAAAAAAAAAAAAAAAAAAAAAATACGTGTTGACTTTCATAACCATGTGAATTATGGTGCTGCCTTAAGAGGTTAGAAGAAGGCAAAAATGTGAAAGAAGTCAGGGGCCAGTCTTCCACCAAGATGGCCGAATAGGAACAGCTCCAGTCCACCGTTCCCAGCGAGAGCAACGCAGAAGGCGAGGGATCGCCACATTTCCAATTGAGTGGTGCCTGGAATGCCAGTGAGAGAATTACTCATACCCCTGAAGAAACGGGGGCTGAAGCCAGGGAGCCAAGAGATCTGGCTTCGCAGGTCCCACCCCCACGAAGACCAGCAAGCTAAGATCCACTGGCTTGATTCTCGCAGCCAGTACAGCAGTCTGAGCTCAATCTGAGATATCTGAGCACCGTGGAGGGATGGGCGTCTGCCATTACTGAGGCTCAGGTAGGCAGTTCTAACCTCGCTTGTGTAAACAAAGTCACTGGGAAGTTTACACAGCAGCTGGGCGGAGCCCATGGCAGCTCAGCAAGGCCTCTGCAGGCAGACTGTGACTAGACTCCCTTCTTGCTGGGCAGGGCATCTCTGAAAAAAGGCAGCAGCCAGTCAGGGACTTATAAATAAAACCCTCAACTTCCTGGGACAGAGCATCTGGGTAAAGGGGTGGTTGTGTGTTCTGCTTCAGCAGACTTAAATGTCCCTGCCCAGCGGCTCAGAAGGGAGCAACAGATCACCCAGCACAGCACTTGAGCTCTAATAAGGGACAGACTGCCTGCTCAAGTGGCTCCCTGATCTTCATTTATCCTAAGAGACCCTTCATGTAGGAGAGCTCTGGCTGACATCTGGCAGGTACCCTTCTGGGACAAAGCTACCAGAGGAAGGAACTGGCAGCAATCTTTGCTGTTCTGCAGCCGCAGGCAAGGACGGTCTGGAGTGGACCTCCAGCAGACCTGCAGCAGAGGGGCCTGATTGTTAGAAGGAAAACTAAAAAACAGTAAGAAATAGCTTCATCATCAACAGAAACAACATCCACTCAGAGACCCCATCCAAAAGTCACCAACTTCAAAGACCAAAGGTAGATAAATCCACAAAGATGGGAAGAAACCAGTGCAAAAAGGCTAAAATCACCAAAATCCAGATGCCTCTTCTTCTCCAAAGGATCACAACTCCTCACCAGCAAGGGAACAAAACTGGATGGAGAATGAGTTTAACAAATTGACAGAAGCAGGCTTCAGAAGGTGGATAATAACAAAGTCCTCCAAGCTAAGGAGCATGTCCCACCCCAATGCAAGGAAACTAAGAACCTTGAAAAAAGGTTAGACGAAATGCTAGCTAGAATAACCAGTGCGGAGAAGAACATAAACATGCTGTATTTTGATGGATGGAGCTGAAAAATACAGCATGAGAATTTCATGAACAAGGTTCAATAGCTGAATTGATCAAGCAGAATAAAGATATCAGAGATTGAAGATCAACTCAATGAAATAAAGTGAGAAAGCAAGATTAGAGAAAAACTGAAAAGAATGAACAAAGCCTCCAAGAAATTTGGAATTATGTGAAAAGACCGAATCTACATTTGATTAGTGTACCTGAATGTGATGGGGAGAATGAAACCAAGCTGGAAAATACTCTTCAGGATGTTAGCCAGAGAACTTCCCCAGCCTAGCAAGGAAGGCCAATATTCAAATTCAGGAAATACAGAAAACACCACAAAGATATTCCTTGAGAAGAGCAACCCCAAGACACATAATCATCAGATTCACCAGGGTTGAAATGAAGGAAAAAACGCTAAGGGCAGCCAGAGAGAAATATTAGGTTACCCACAAAGGGAAGCCCATCATACTCACAGCAGATCACTCAGCAGAAACCCTACAAGCCAGAAGAGAGTGGGGGCCAATATTCAACATCCTTAAACTAAAGAATTTTCAAACCAGAATTTCATATTCAGCCAAACTAAGCTTCATAAGTGACGGAGAAATAAAATTCCTTACAGACAAGCAACTTCTGAGAGATTTCATCACCACCAGGCCTGCCTTACAAGAGCTCCTGAAGGAAGCACTAAACATGGAAAGGAAAAACCAGTACCAGTCACTGCAAAAGCATTCCAAATTGTAAAGACCATCAACAATATGAAGAAACTGCAACAACTAATGGGCAAAACAACCAGATAACATCAAAATGGCAGGATCAAATTCACACATAACAATATTAACCTTAACTGTAAATGGTCTAAATGCCCCAATCAAAAGACATAGACTGGAGAACTGGATAAAGAGTCAAGACCCATTAGTGTGCTATATTCAGGAGACCCATCTCAAGTGCAAAGACACACAGAGGCTCAAAATAAAGGGATGGAGGAAGATTTACCAAGCAAATGGAGAGCAAAAAAAAAGCAGAGGTTGCAATCCTAGTCTCTGATAAAACAAACTTTAAACCAACAAAGATCAAAAGAGACAAGAGCATTACATATTGGTAAAGGGATCAATGCAACAAAAAGAGCTAACTATCCTAAATATATACACACCCAATACAGGAGCACCCATATACATAAGGCAAGTTCTTAATGACCTACAAAGAGACTTAGATTCCTACACAATAATAGTTGAAGACTTTAACACTCCACTGTCAATATTACACAGATCAATGAGACAGAAAATTGAAAAGGATATCCAGGACTTGAACACAGAGCTGGACCAAGTAGACCTAATAGATATCTACAGAACTCTCCACCCCAAATCCACAGAATATACATTCATCTCAGCACCACATTGCACTTACTCTAAAATTGATCACGTAATTGGAAGTAAATCACTCCTCAGCAAATGCAAAATAAGAGAAATCATAAACAGTCTCTCAGACCACAGTGCAATCAAGTTAGAACTCAGGATTAAGACACTCACTCAAAACCACACAACTACATGGAAACTGAACAAACTGCTCCTGAATGACTACTGGGTAAACAATGAAATTAAGGCAGAAATAAAGATGTTCTTCAAAAGCAATGAGAATGAAGACACAATGTACCAGAATCTCTGGGACACATTTAAAGCAGTGTCTAGAGGGAAATTTATAGCACTAAATGCCCACGTGAGAAGCGAGGAAAGATCTAAAATTGACATCCTAAAGTCACAATTAAAAGAACTAGAGGAGCAAGATCAAACAAATTCAAAAGCTAGCAGAAGACAAGAAATAACTCAGATCAGAGCAGAACTGAAAGAGAGAGACACAAAAAAAAAAAACCTTCAAAAAATCAGCAAATCCAGGAGCTGGTTTTTTGAAAAGATGAAAAAATAGGTAGACCACTAGCCAGACTAATAGAAAAGAGAGAAGAATCAAATAGATGCAATAAAAAATGATAAAGGGGATATCACCATTGATTCCACAGAAATACAAACTACCATCAGAGATTGCTACAAACACCTCTATGCATATGAACCAGTAAATTCAGAAGAAATGGATAAATTCCTGGACACTTACACCCTCCCAAGACTAAACCAGGAAGAAGTTGAATCCCTGAATAGACCAATAACAAGGACTGAAGTCGAGGCAGCAAGTAATAGCCTACCAACCAACAAAAGTCCAGGACCAGATGGGTTCACAGCCAAATTCTACCAGACACACAAAGAGGAGCTGGTACCATTCCTTCTGAAACTATTCCAGACAATACAAAAAGAGGGAATCCTCTCTAACTCATATTATGAGACCAACATCATCCTGATACCAAAACCTGGCAGAGACACAACTAAAAAAGAAAATTTCAGGCCAATATCCATGATGAACATTGATGCAAAAATCCTCAACAAAATACTGGCAAACCGAATGCAACAGCACATCAAAAAGCTTATCCATCACGATCAAGTAGGCTTCATCCCTTTGATGCAAGACTAGTTCAACACACGCAAATCTATAAATGTAATCCATCACATAAACAGAACCAAAGACAAAAACCACATGATTACCTCAATAAATGCAGAGAAGGCCTTTGACAAAATACAGCAGTCTTTTATGCTAAAAACTATCAATAAACTAGGTATCGATGGAATGTATCTCAAAATATTAAAAGCTATTTATGACGAACCCACAGCCAGTATTATACTGAATGGGAAAAATTAGAAGCATTCTCTTTGAAAACTGGCACAAGACAAGGATGCCTTCTCTCACCACTGCTCTTCAACATAGTATTGGAAGTTCTGGCCAGGGCTATCAGGCAAGAAAAAGAAATAAAGGATGTTCAATTAGGAAAAGAGGAAGCCAAATTGTTTCTATTTGTAGACGACATGATTGTATATTTAGAAGACCCCATCATCTCAGCCCAAAATCTCCTTAGCTGATAAGCAACTTCAGCAAAATCTCGGGATACAAAATCAATGTGCAAAAATCACAAGCATTCCTATACACCAGTAACAGGCAGAGAGCCAAATCATGAGTGAATTCCCATTCACAATTGCCACAAAGAGAATGAAATACTTAGGAATACAACTAACAAGGGATGTAAAGGACCTCTTCAAGGAGGACTACAAACCACTGCTCAAAGAAATAAGAGAAGACACAAACAGATGGAAAAACATTCCATGCTCATGGTTAGGAGGAATCAATATCGTGAAAACAGCTATACCGCCCAAAGTA